>NC_083409.1:81941791-82543125 GCF_020745735.1 Hemiscyllium ocellatum
TTAGATTAGATTACAGCTGCAAATGTGTTGCTGGTCAAAGCACAGCAG
This sequence comes from Hemiscyllium ocellatum, assembly GCF_020745735.1. Classification (NCBI taxonomy): domain Eukaryota; kingdom Metazoa; phylum Chordata; class Chondrichthyes; order Orectolobiformes; family Hemiscylliidae; genus Hemiscyllium; species Hemiscyllium ocellatum. The sequence continues at coordinate 81,941,840 of NC_083409.1, forward strand.
GCCAGGCAGCATCTCAGGAATGGAGAATTCGACATTTCGAGCATAAGCCCTTCAAGCTCGAAACGTCGAATTCTCTATTCCTGAGATGCTGCCTGGCCTGCTGTGCTTTGACCAGCAACACATTTGCAGCTGTGATCTCCAGCATCTGCAGACCTCATTTTTTACTCTTTAGATTAGATTAGATTATTTACAGTGTGGAAACAGGACCTTCAGCCCAACAAGTCCACACCGACCTTCCGAAGAGTAACCCACCCAGAACCATTCCCCTACATTGACCCCTTCACCTAATACCACAGGCAATTTAGTATGGCCAATTCACCTAACCTGCACATTTTTGGACTGTGGGAGGAAACCGGAGCACCCGAAGGAAACCCACACAGACATGGGGAGAATGTGCAAACTCCAAACAGACAGCTGCCTGAGACGGGAATTGAACCCGGGTCTCTGGCGCTGTGAGGCAGCAGTGCTAACCACTGTGCAACCATGCCACCCATTATGCCACAGTGCCGCCCAGTGTTGTGTGATTTTTAACTTTGTTAACATGTGTTTTCTCATTTTCCCATGCTCTGGAGAGAAACTAAATGGTGATACCCGGTGAGTGCAATTGCTGCTTGCTCCTTCATGCCTCCATCTTGGACAACAGCCCCCAAAATCTCTGGGCACGCTTCATGGTTAGTGACCACCTGGTCCATATGTTCTCCCTCCTTAAGTCTGTCTTTTTATTTGAACTGTGGTAATGGTGGTGTCCCATACTATAGACATTAGCCTTTAATGATTTAATTTTGTGCCACATTGTTTGGAATGAAGCCCAAATTCTACATTATGTCTTAATGTCATTTAATTGGTAATCTCCAAGTAATTTAACTCCTAATAAGAAAAAAAAATGTAATATTGATCAGGTTGGTACAATTTGTTAGCAACTCCAGAACCACATTTTTTCTGATCGATGAAGTAGTAATACAATATTCTCTTTCAAATTCAAACACAAATATTTAAATATAACTACACTTCATCAATCTTATGGTGCAGTGGGCTTTATATCTGTGCTTGAGCTGGAAGCTCTGGATTGTATCTTCCAGGACATGCTGCCCACGGATGGTCGTTATGATGACTACTTATTTAATAATTGTTGTAGACTTGAGTTTGAATGATTGTGGATTTTCTTTAAGCAGTCAATGAAAGGACAATGGAGCTTCTTTTTGAAACAAGGCATTTCTTAATAGTCACATCTTGTAATAGCAGTTTGTTTATGATGACCCCTTGCTTGTGCTTATGACTGTCATGTTGCAGTTTATGCTTTAGATATTATTCAGGGTCATTGTAGACGAGCCTGCTGAAAGGAATCAGTTCACAGAATAGTTCTCCTATTTCTGAACAGACCTTTTATTGTGAATTCTGTCTGTCCTCTTGAGGTTCAACTGGAATCCCTCTCAATACTATATTTCCTGAGAAATCTTCATTTTCCAAGATCCAAGAGCCAACTGCCTACTTTTTGTGACACCAAACATAATGTGGAGGTGCCGGTGTTGGGCTGGGATAGCCAAAGTCAGAAGTCACACAAGACCAGGTTATAGTCCGTACTGATTCCAGGTTATAGTCCGACAGGTTTATTTGAAATCAGTTTTCGCAGCACTGCCCTTCATCAGGTGAAGTCACTGCACCTGAATAAGGAGCAGAGCTCCAAAAGCTTGTGATTTCAACTAAACCTGTTGGACTATAACCTGGAGACAGTAAGGACTATAACTGGGTGTTGTGTGACTTGTGAATTTGTTCATCCCAGTCTAACACTGGCAGCTCCACATAATGTTTGGTGAGATGATCTATACATGCTGTAACATTGACCTGACAGCCATCCGAAAATTTTCAAAATTGCCACTTTACATTTAAGAACTGGGAGCTTTTGGCCAAAAGTGTTCTTTTCCCACCAGCATCTCTGTGGAGAGAAATCATTTTTTTTCCCTTTACCCTCCTTGAGTTGTTTGCATGTATGAGTTTGGGCAAAGATTTTATTTTACAAACTAAGTGTGTTAACTTCAATGTACAAGTTTTATTTTACAACAAATCAATAATTCTGCATTGATGCAACATTGATGTATCATTTTTGTTTAAATCTAATATAGATAAAGCATTCAATTGTCACTATCAAGGCCATGTAAAACAATTACATTTATGTTGTGGCCCATGGAGTAGTGAGACACAGAAAGATAGTGCACTCTTCCCAATGTCTGGAAGACATCTTGCTATTGTGTTTCCTGAGCATGCTGCATTTGCCAAAATACCAAAGCCTCAGATGGCACCTGTCTACACAGACCAGAACATCAGAGAGATAGCTTGGTCACTCACAAGTTTAAACTTAATCATTTGGTTTCCATCTTTCGCTCCTGAGAAGTAGGTGAAAATGTGGCAGGAGGAGCAGATAACTGAGTGGACTGGGACGATGTCCCCTCCTCTCATCACCACAGAAATTAGGTTTTGGACAGGAAGATATAAGTGTGACTTTTGATTTGAGGCCCTTGAGTGGTCAATTAACAATAATGCTCTCACTTTGGTAGACAATGCATTTACCTTCAGAAAAGTTTTCTGCTTTCAGATTTGGTCCAAACATGACAAATTCTTAGCCTTAGACAGGTGATAGGTTGGTGCCACTTTTGTGTCCTTATCATCACACTCTCCCTACAGCATTTCCCTAATTTTATAACACTCTTTCAAGCAGTCATGAAGAAGTAAAGCACCGTTCTGCACAGGTTCAGTAACACTAAATACAACCATTTCCCACTCAAACCTCATTAGTTACTCTTGCTGGCAATGACAACTCAATCCACATCAGGCACAGACAAGTTCAAGATTAGTGAGCAGGGTAACAGGCATTCAGAGTTTCTTGTCTTCTCCTCTGTTTCTAGCTGTTCTTCCCCAATTGTTGTTACTAATGTGCGTGTGGAACAAAATTGTCATAACATTGTAAAGCGAACATTCTTTTTATATAATCATTATCATTTTTTGATTCTTTCAACAGCACATGCTTTAGTTCTCAGTCAAAGTTTTACTAAATGAATGAATTAAGAATTAACATAACTTTACAGTATCCTTGAATGTAATTGCAGCTACATAATATCATTTTTAATATTTGGTCATTATTTGTTTCTGAGTTCCATTTCCTGTTATCAAAAGATCTCAGCAGGAAGTCCAGGAAAGCAAGAGATGAAGTATTTAACAAAGAACTTACTTGACAGTTGCATGGTTAAAAAACAGTTTACCTGACATATGGAGAATTTAAAATGTAGTTTACTTGACAGATTAACAGTTTAATAGGGAGTTTACTTGACAGATGAACAGTTTAACAAGGGGTTTACCTGATACTGCATCCAGCTCACTGCACTGAATCAAAAGCAACATTCATCTGAGAGTCAAACTGTATCATTTCAAGACTGTAATCAGTATCTGACCCCTCCCTGCACTAGGTGAGGTAAATCAACTGGAAATTACCTGTTAATGTGCACTCCAATGTAACGTGCAATTTAATTGGATTCCAAACACTGCATTATCAAAGAGAAACAAATGTGGCATTTATTCTTACGCGTAGAAAGGTTCTCATCATTCAAGAAGGGAAGCAAAATATAAAGAAATTTACACTAGTGGAAATGGCAAATAACTTCAGTCTATGACTTGATATAATGATGGCAGGTCAATATAAGTTTTCTTCATTCATTCGTGGGATGTGGACATCGCTGGCTGTCCACCACTTATTGCCCATCCTGTTGCTTTTGAGAAGGTGATGGTGAGCTGCCTTTGTGAATTGCTGCAGTCCACTTTCTGTGGGTGACCCACAATGCTGTTGGAGAGGGAACCCCAGGATTTTGACCCAGCAACAGTGAAGGAACAGCAATATATTGCTAAGCCAGAATGGTGTGTGGCTTGGAGGGGAACTTGCAGCTGATGGTGTTCCCACATATCTGCTGCTCATGTCTTTCTACATGAAAGTGGTCTTAGGTTTGGAAGGTGCTGTCTGAGGATCTTTGATGAATTTCTGCAGTGCAACTCGTATAGTGCACACTGTTGCTACTGAGCACCGGTAATATAGGGAGTGAATGTTTGTGGATGAAGTGCCAATCAAGCGGGCTGCTGTCCCCAAATGATGTCAAACTACTTGAGTTTTGTTAGAGCTGCACCCATCCAGGCAAGTGGGCAGTAATGCACCACACTCCTGACTTGTGTTGTGTAGATGATAGACAGGCTTCGGGAAGTCAGAAGGTGATTTACTTACCACAGTATTCCTAATCTCATCATTCTAGCTCTTGGAGCCTCTGTATTTATGTGGTGAGTCCAGGTGATTTCTGGTCAGTGGTAACCCTTAGGATGTTGATGGTGGGGTAATTAGTGATGGTAACATCATTGAATAAGAAGGAGCTGGGTTAGATTGTCTTTTTTTGGTGAAGGTCATAGATTGGCATTTGTCTGGCGCGAATGATACTTGACAGTTTTCAGCTCATGCCTGGATATTGTCTTTAATTGGAATTGTGTTTAATATTGTCAGCCCCAGCCTGAACATGGATTGCTTCAGGACCTGAGGAGAATGGTGTTGAACAATGTGCATCCTCATTTCTGACTTTATGATGGAGTGATGAAACAGCTGAAGATGGTTAGGCCTGGGACATTACCCTGAGGAACTCTTGGCAGAAATGTCCTGGAGCTGAGATGACTGACCTCCCAGAATCGTGATCATCTTCCTGTGTGCCAGTGTGACTCCAACCAGCAGAGGGTTTGCTCGCTGATACCCATTGATTCCACTTTTGCTCGGGATCTCTGATGTCACACTTAGTTGAATGTAGCTGTAATGACAAGGGCTGTCACTCTCACCTCACATCTGGAATTCAATTTTCTTGCCCATGTTTGAACCAAGGCTATAATGAAGGCAGGAGCTGAGTGACCCTGGCAGAACCCAAACTGGGCATCACTGAGCAGGTGCTGGTTAGTAGAACTACTGATGACACCTTCTGTCACTTTACTGATGATTGAGAGTAGCTTTATGGATGGTAAATGGCTGGGTTGGAGTTGTCCAACTTTTTATGTTCAGGATGTACTTGGGCAATTTTCCACATTGTTGGATAAATACCAGTGTTGTACTGTCCTGGGAAAGCTTAGCTAGGGAAGCAGAAGTTCTGGAGCATAAGTCTTCAGTACTATTGCTGGAATGTTATGAGGGTTCATAGCCTTTGCAGTATCCAGTACCTCCAACTATTTCTTGAAATCACGTGGAGTGATTCAAATTGGCTGAAGACTGGTATCTGTAATATCATGGATGACTAGAAGAGGCCAAGATGGATCATCCACTCAGCACTTCTGGCTGAAGATTGCTGTGAAAGCTTTTTTGACTGGATGTGGTGGAGCTCCAGAGCTTAAATCTGGTTCGTTGGTTGTGGGATCACTTAGCTCTATCTATCAGTTGCTGCTTATGCAAGTGGTCTTGTTTGGTAGCTTCACCAGGCTGACATCTCATTTTGAGGTATGTCTTGTGCTGCTCCTGACATGCTGTCCTGCATTCTCCAGTGAACCAGAGTTGCTGGTAATGGTTGAGTGGGAAAATGCTAGGCCATGACATTGTAGGTTGTGCTGGAGTACAATTCTGGATTCTGGGTAATACAAGATGGAGGACAGAAAAAGTTTCTGGCTGGAAGAGCTGCTCCTTTATTTTTTGAGGTATTTTAGGTGTTGGAGGTGATTTCCTCGAATTCCAGGAGCAGCAATTACTGTTTTATATGCTGTTGCATTGTTTTGGAACTTTGGAAAAAAGAAAGTCAAAACAACAGCAGTTTAACAGGGAGAAGGGCAGACAAAGGAAGCACATGGTGAGGACAGTACAGGGGAGAGAGATACCACCTTTACTGTTTGAATTCATGTATCGCTGGACATCGAAGTGCATCTTGGAAAATTAACAAACAATGATAATTCACAACTAATCTTAGAGGAACTGTTGGGCGAAGTTCACAGCACAGAATCAGATAAGTTAATTGTTGTTTTAAGTCTGTCCAAGAGAAAGGCTGCAGTAGTGAGTATAGTGGATTCTTTCTTGATTATATGTTTTTGGAGATAGGTCTCTTGATTAAACTTAAAATATAAACCACAGCTATTAATTTAACCTGAGGCAGTGTTTATAGAGGAATAAGACTGTGTTATTTTCTGGGTCTGTCAATTGTGAAGGAGCAAAAATGGCCTTTGCAGTGATATGTACTTCTTCTCAGATGTGGGAGTTTAAAGAGAGTTTAAAGGTTACTGCGGATTATATGTGCCATAAATGCTGTTGGATGCAAATCTTATCAGATTGAGTGGATCGGTTGGAGAGACAGATAGAAGCGATGAGGAATTTGCAACAGCAACAGTATGTGACGGATGACAGTTATAGAAAGGGGGGAAAGTCTCAGGTACCATCACAGAGGTGGGCTAACTCCAGGAAGGGTAAGAGAGGTAGGCAGCTAGGGCAGAGTCTTTTGTGGATATACCCATTTCAAACAAGTATACTGTTTTGGAAAATGTAGGGGGTGATGGGTTCTCAGGGGAATGTAGCACAAACAGCCAAGTTTCTGGTATTGAGACTGGCTCTAAGGCAACGAAGGGTAGCTCGGCTTCCAAGAGATCAATTGTGTGAGGGGATTCTGTAGTCTGAGGTACAGACAGATGTTTCTGTGGCCAGCAGAGAAAAAGCAGAATGGTGTGTTGTGTCCCTGGTGCCAGGGTCAAGGATGTCTCAGAGAGGGTGCAGAATGTTCTCACGGGGGAGAGTGGCCAGCAGGAGGTCATTGTCCACATTGGAACAAACGACATTGGAGGGGAAAAGGTTGAGACTCTGAAGGGAGATTACAGAGAGTTAGGCAGAAATTTTAAAAAGGAGGTCTGCAAGGGTAGTAATCTCTGAATTACTCCCAATGCTACGAGCTAGTGAGGGCAGGAATAGGAGGATAGAGCAGATGAATGCATGGCTGAGGAGCTGGTGTATGGGAGAAGGATTCACATTTTTGGATCATTGGAATCTCTTTTGGGGTAGAAGGGGTAGAAGTGACCTGTACAAGAAGGATGGATTGCACCTAATATGGAAGGGGTCTAATATACTGGCAGGGAAATTTGCTAGAACTGTTGGGAGGATTTAAAGTAGTAAGGTGGTGGTGGTGGTTGGGGGGGTTGGTGGTGGGGGTGTGGGGGTTGGGGGGGGGGGGGGAGGTGGTGATGGATGGGACCCAGGAAGATAATGAGGAAACAGATCAACCTGATACTGGTACAGCTGAGAACAGAAGTGAGTCAAACAGTCAGGGCAGGCAGGGACAAAGGTAGGACTAATAAATTAAACTGCATTTATTTCAATGCAAGGGGCCAAACAGGGAAGGCTGATGAACTCAGGGCATGGTTAGGAACATGGGACTTGGATATCATAGCAATTACGGAAACATGGCTCAGGGATGGGCAGGACAGGCAGCTTAATGTTCCATGATACAAATGCTACAGGAAGGATGGAAAGGGAAGCAAAAGAAAAGGGGGAATGGCATTTTTGATAAGGGATAGTATTACAGCTGTGCTAAGGGAAGATATTCCCAGAAATACATCCAGGGAAGTTATTTGGGTGGAATTGAGAAATAAGAAAGGGCTGATCACCTTATTGGGGTTGTATTATAGACCCCCCAATAGTCAGAGGGAAATTGAGAAACATACTTCTAAGGACATCTCAGCTATCTGTAAGAATAATAGGGTAGTTTGGAAAGTTAAAATTCCCTAACCTAACTACCCTATTATTCTTACAGATAGCTGAGATATCCTTAGAAGTATGTTGGAAAGTTAAAATTCCCTAACCTAACATCGACTGGAACTGCCAGTGTTAAGGGTTTAGATGGAGAGGAATTTGTTAAGTGTGTACAAGACAATTTTTTGATTCAGTATGTGGATGTACCTACTAGAGAAGGTGCAAAACTTGACCTACTCTTGGAAAATAAGGCAGGGCAGGTGACTGAGGTGTCAGTGGGGGAGCACTTTGGGGCCAGCGACCATAATTCTATTCGTTTTAAAATAGTGATGGAAAAGGATAGACCAGATCCAAAAGTTGAAGTCGAAATTGGAGAAAGGCCAATTTTGACAGTATTGGGAAAGAACTTTCAAAAGCTGATTGGAGGCAGAAGTTCACGTTAAAGGAACAGCTGGACAATGGGAAGCCTTCAGAAATGAGATAACAAGAATCCAGAGAAAGTATATTCCTGTCAGGGTGAAAGGGAAGGCTGGTAGGTATAGGGAATGCTGGATTACTAAAGAAATTGAGGGTTTGGTTAAGAAAAAGAAGGAAGCATATGTCAGGTATAGACAGGATAGATCGAGTGAATCCTTAGAAGAGTATAAAGAAAATAGGAGTATACTTAAGAGAAAAATCAGGAGGACAAAACGGGGACATGAGATAGCTTTGGCAAATAGAATTAAGGAGAATCCAAAGGGGTTTTACAAATATATTAAGGATAAAAGGGTAACTAGGGAGAGAATAAGGCCCCTCAAAGATCAGCCAGGTGGCCTTTGTGTGGGGCCACAGAAAATGGAGGAGATACTAAATGAATATTTTGCATCAGTATTTACTGTGAAAAAGGATATGGAAGATATAGACTGTAGGGAAATAGATGGTGACATCTTGCAAAATGTCTAGATTACAGAGAAGAAAGTGCTGGATGCCTTGAAATGGTTAAAGGTGGATAAATCCCCAGGACCTGATCAGGTGTACCCGAGAACTCTGTGGGAAGCTAGAGAAGTGATTGCTGTGCCTCTTGCTGAGATATTTGTATCATCGATAGTCACAGGTGAGGTGCTGGAAGATTGGAGATTGGCAAACGTGGTGCTACTGTTTAAGAAGGGCGGTAAAGACAAGCCAGGGAACTATAGACCAGTGAGCCTCACTTTGGTGGTGGGCAAGTTGTTGGAGGGAATCCTGAGGGACAGGATGTACATGTATTGGGAAAGGCAAGGATTGATTTGGGATAGTCAACATGGCTTTGTGCATGGGAAATCATGTTTCACAAACTTGATTGAGTTTTTTGAAGAAGTAACAAAGAAGATTGATGAGGGCAAAGCTGTAGATGTGATCTATATGGACTTCAGTAAGGCGTTCAACAAGGTTCCCCATGGGAGATTGGTTAGCACGGTTAGATCTCATGGAATACAGGGATTCCATGAGATCTAATTGAATTGCATTTGGAAACAGAACTGGCTCAAAGGTAGAAGACAGAGGGTGGTGGTGGAGGGTTATTTTTCAGACTGGAAGCCTGTGACCAGTGGAGTGCCACAAGGATCAGTGCTGGGCCCTCTACTTTTTGTCATTTACATAAATGATTTGGATGTGAGCATAAGAGGTACAGTTAGTAAGTTTGCAGATGACACCAAAATTGGAGGTGTAATGGACAGCGAAGAGGGTTACCTCAGATTACAATAGGATGTGGACTAGATGAGACTATGGGCTGAGAAGTGGCAGGTGGAGTTCAATTCAGATAAATGTGAGGTGCTGCATTTTGGGAAAGCAAATCTTAGCAGGACTTATACACTTAATGGTAAGGTCCTAGGGAGTGTTGTTGAACAAAGAGACCTTGGAGTGCAGGTTCATATCTCCTTGAAAGTGGAGTCGCAGGCATTTGGTATGCTTTCCTTTACTGGTTAGAGTATTGAGTACAGGAGTTGGGAGGTCATGTTGTGTTTGTACAGGACATTGGTTATGCCACTTTTGGAATATTGTGTGCAATTCTGGTCTCCTTCCTATTGGAAGGATGTTGTGAAACCTGAAAGGGTTCAGAAAAGATTTACAAGGATGTTGCCAAGATTGGAGGATTGAAACTATAGGGAGAGGTTGAATAGGCTGAGGCTGTTTTCCCTGGATCTTGAGAGGCTGAGGGGTTACCTTATAGAGGTTTATAAAATAATGAAGGGCATGGATAGGATAAAGAGACAAAGTCTTTTCCCTGGGGTGGGGGAGTCCAGAACTAGTGGGCATAAGTTTAGGGTGAGAGGGGGAAAGCAGGAGAGAGAGAGAGAGAGAAAGAAACTGACAGCACAGTGAACCTGTGCAGTTATTGCCTTTGCTATTTGAATTCATGTATCGCTGGACATTGGAGTGCGTCTGGGAAAATTAACAAACAGTGAAATTCACAATTGATCTTGGAGGAACTGTTTGGGTGAAGTTCATAGCACAGAAACAGATAATTGAATTGCATTAAATTTGGCCTACAGAAAGTCTGTAATGGTGCCTAGAGTGGGTTCTTTCTTGATTGTATGCTTTTGAGATATATCACTTGATTAATATTAAAATATAAGCCATAGCTATTAATTTAACCTGGAGCAGTGTTTTGTAGAGGAATAAGACGGTGTTATTTTCTGGGTCTGTAGATTGTGAAGGAGCAAAAATGGCCTTTGCAATGATATGCACTTCTCGTCAGATGTGGGAGTTTAAAGCGGGTTTAAGGGTTTCTGCGGATTATATCTGCAATAAATGCTGTTGGTTGCGTATCCTATCAGATTGAATGGATCAGTTGGAGAGACAGTTAGAGACAATGAGGAATTTGCAACAGCAACAGTAGGTGATGGATGGCACTTATAGGAAGGGGGGAAAGTCTCAGATACAGTCACATAGATGGGTTGACTCCAGAAAAGGTAAGAGAGGTAGGCAGCTAGTGCAGGAGTCTTCTGTGGCTATCCCCATTTCAAACAAGTATGTTGTTTTGGAAGATGTAGGGGGTGATGGATTCATAGGGGAATGTAGCACAAACAGCCAAGTTTCTGGTATTGAGACTGGCTCTCATGTAATGAGGGCTATGTCGGGTTCCAAGAGATCAACTGTGTTAGGGGACCCTCTAGTCTGAGGTACAGACAGATGTTTCTGTGGCCAGCAGTGAAAAATCAGAATGATGTGTTGCTTCCCTAGTGCCAGGATCAAGGATGCCTCAGAGAGGGCACAGAATGTTCCCAAGGGGGAGAGGGGCCAGCAGGAGGTCATTGTCCACATTAGAACCAATGACATAGGAAGGGAAAAAGTTGAGATTCTGAAGGGAGATTACAGAGAGTTAGGCAGGAATTTTAAAAAGAGGTCCTCGTGAGTAGTAATATCTGAATTACTCCCAGTGGTACGAGCTAGTGAGGGCAGGAATCGGAGGATAGAGCAGATGAATGCATGGCTGAGGAGCTGGTGTATGGGAGACGGATTCACACTTTTGGATCATTGGAATCTATTTTGGGGTAGAAGTGACCTGTACAAGAAGCACGGATTGCATCTAAATTGGGAGGATTTAAACTAGTAAGTTGAGAGGGACAGTGTTGGGACCTAGGGAGATAGTGAGGAAAGAGATCAATCTGATAATGGTACAGTTGAGAACAGAAACAAGTCAATAGTCAGGGCAGGCAGGGACAAGGTAGGACTAATAAATTAAACTGCATTTATTTCAATGCAAAGGACCTAACAGGGAAGGCAGATGAACACAGAGCATGGTTGGGAACATGGGACTGGGATATCATAGCAATTACGGAAACATGGCTCAAGGACGGGCAGGACTGGCAGCTTAATGTTCCAGGATACAAATGCTACAGGATAGATAGAAATGGAGTCAAGAGAGGAGGGGGAGTGGCATTTTTGATAAGGATTAGCATTACAGCTGTGCTGAGGGAGGATATTCCTGGAAATACATCCAGGGAAGTTACTTGGGTGGAACTGAGAAATAAGAAAGGGATGATCACCTTATTGGGATTGTATTATAAACCCCCAAAATAGTCAGAGGGAAATTGAGAAACAAACTTGTAAGGAGATCTCAGCTATCTGTAAGAATAATAGGATGGATATGATAGGTGATTTTAACTTTCCAATCACACATTGGAACTGCCTTAGTGTTAAGGATTTAGATGGAGTGGAATTTGTTAAGTGTATACAAGACATTTTTTTGATTCAGTATGTGGATGTACCTACTAGAGAAGGTGCAAAACTTGTCCTACTCTTGGGAAATAAGGTAGGGCAGGTGACTAAGGTGTCAATGGGGAAACACTTTGAGGCCAGTGACCATAATTCTAATAGATTTAAAATAGTGATGGAAAAGGATAGACCAGATCTAAAAGTTGAACTTTTAAATTGGAGAAAGGCCAATTTTGATGGTATTAGGCAAGAACTTCCAAAAGATGATTGGAGGCAAATGATTGGAGGCAGGTAATGGGATGGCTGAAAAATGGGAAGCATTCAGAAATGAGATAATGACAGTCCAGAGAAAGTATATTTCTTTTAGGCTGAAAGGAAAGGCTAGTAGGTATAGGGAATGTGGGATGACTAAAGAAATTGAGGGTTAGTTTAAGAAAAAGGAGGAAGCATATGTCAGCGATAGACAGGATAGATTGAGTGAATCCTTAGAAGAGATCCCCTTAGTCCCCTTAGAAGGCAGTAGGAGTATACTTAAGAGAGAAATCAGGAGGGCAATAAGGGGACATGAGATAGCTTTGGCAAATAGAATTAAGGAGAATCCAAAGGATTCTTACAAATACATTAAGGACAAAAGGGTAACTAGAAAGAGAATAGATCCCCTCAAAGATCAGCAAGGTGGCCTTTGTGTGGGGCCACAGAAAATGGGGAGATACTAAATGAATATTTTGCATCAGTATTTACTGTGGAAAAGGATATGGAAGATATAAACTGTAGGGAAATAGATGGTGACATCATGCAAAATGTCCATATTACAGAGGAGGAAGTGCTGCATGTTTTGAAACACGTAAAGGTGGGATAAATCCCCTGGACCTGATCAGGTGTAACCGAGAACTCTGTGGGAAGCTAGAGAAGTGATTGCTGTGCCTCTTGCTGAGATATTTTTATCATCGATTGTTACACGTGAGGTGCTGGAAGACTGGAGGTTGGCTAATGTGGTGCCACTGTTTAAGAAGGGTGGTAAGGACAAGCCAGGGAACTATAGATGAGTGAGCCTGACGTTGGTGGTGGGCAAGTTGTTGGAGGGAATCCTGAGGGATAGGATGTACATGTATTGGGAAAGGCAAGGATTGATTAGGGATCATCAACATGGTTTTGTGCATGGGAAATCATGTCTCTCAAACTTGATTGAGATTTTTGAAGAAGTAACAAAGAGAATTGATGATGGCAGAGCAGTAGATGTGATCTATATGGTCTTCAGTAAGGTGTTCGACAAGGTTCCCCATGGGAGACTGGTTAGCAAGGTTAGATCTCATGGAATACAGGGAGAACTCGCCATTTGGATACAGCACTGGCTCAAAGGCAGAAGGTAGAGGGTGGTGGTGGAGGGTTGTTTTTCAGACTGGAAGCCTGTGACCAGTGGAGTGCCACAAGGATCGGTGCTGAGTCCTCTGCTTTTTGTCATTTACATAAATGATTTGGATGCGAGCGTAAGAGGTATAGTTAGTAAGTTTGCAGATGACACCAAAATTGGAGGTGGAGTGGACAGCGAAGAAGGCTACCTCAGATTACAACAGGATCTTGATCAGATGGGCCAATGGGCTGAGAAGATGGAGTTTAATTTAGATAAATGTGAGGTGCTGCATTTTGGAAAAACATTTTATCAGGACTTATACAATTAATGGTAAGGTCCTAGGGAGTGTTGCTGAATAAAGAGACCTTGGAGTGCAGATTCATAGTTCTTTGAAAGTGAAGTCGCAGGTAGATAGGATAGTGAAGAAAGTGTTTGGTATGCCTTCTTTTATTGGTCAGAGTAGTGAGTACAGGAATTGGGAGGTCATGTTGCGGCTGTACAGGACATTGGTTAGGCCACTGTTGGAATATTGTGTGCAATTCTGTTCTCCTTCCTACCAGAAAGATGTTGTGAAACTTGAAAGGGTTCAGAAAAGATTTACAAGGATGTTGCCAGGGTTGGAGGATTTGAGCTGTAGGGAGAGGCTGAACAGGCTGGGGCTGTTTTCCCTGGAGCGTCGGAGGCTGAGGGGTGACATTATAGAGGTTTACAAAATTATGAGGATAAATAGACAAAGTCTTCCCCCTGGGCTGGGGGAGTCCAGAACTAGAGGGCATAGGTTTTGGGTGAGAGGGGAAAGATATAAAAGAGCCCTAACGGGCAACTTTTTCACACAGAAGGTGGTACGTGTATGGAATGAGCTGCCAGAGGAAGTGGTGGAGGCTGGTACAATTGCAACATTTGAAAGGGATTTGGATGGGTATATGAATAGGAAGGGTTTGGAGGGATATGGGCCAAATGCTGGCAAATGGAATTAGATTAGGTTTGGCATATCTGGTTGGCATGGACGAGTTGGACCAAAGGGTCTATTTCTGTGCTGTACACCTCTATGACTATATGACTCTCAGTACAGGTGCTGGAAATCAGAAACAAAATTGCTGGAAAATTTCAGCAGGTCTGGCAGCATCTGTGGAGATAAATCAGTTAAATCTGTAAGTTAGCTTGCTGAGCTTTGAAGGTTTGTTTTCAGAATTTTTGTTATCATACTAGATAACATCATCAGTGAGAGGTGGGACATAGTACCAACACTTCACCAGAGACTCTCACTGATGATGTTACCTCGTATAGCAATGAAACGTCTGAAGACAAACCTTCCAGCTCTGCGAGCTAACTTACAGACTTATCATCAACTTGAGCTCCAAGTCTTCTCAAAAATCACTATCAGAGTTAATGTTTCGGGTCCAGTGACTCTTCTTCAGAATTCAGAGTTCTGAAGAAGGATCTCTAGACCCAAATGTTACCTCTGATTTCTCTCCAGTGATGCTGTCAGACCTGCTGAATCTTTCCAGCAATTCAGATTTTAACCTCTCAGGATCAAAGTGTGAATTCTGGTCTGGTTCCAGAATTGTTTTTGTTTGCACCCGACACATTCTTGACATATTATAAGGCAAATGCCTGCAGAGGCTGCAGAAAAGTTTCAAATTTTAAAATTAGAGACAATGGGACAAATTGTCATTTTCACTGCCTCAGAGATAAACTGATGGATGAAGTCACACACAGTCCAGAATCTACCCACGTTCCATGGTATTCGGATTTGTTGAATACTCTCATGAATTGTGGGCATCACTAGTCAAGCAACATTTGTTGCTCATCCCTGATTGGCCTAACTGATAGTGAGCCGCTTCCTTGAACAGCTGCATTCCATGTGGTATAGACACATCGACATTGCTATGGGGCACAAGTTCTGGGATATTTAACCAGCAGCAGTGAAAAAACAGCATTTAGTTCCAAGTCAGACTGGTTTGTGATAGGTAGATTGTGGTGTTGCCATGCGTCTGTGCGTGCTAAGAGACGAAGTTTGAAGTTTGGGAAGATGCTGTTGAAGGAATCCTAGTGAATTGTAGAAATTGACATTGCAGATGGTGTACACTGCTGCCACTACATTTTTGGTGAAGGGATTGAATGTTGAAGGTGGTGCACAGCATAATAACATACCAATGTCTTGTCCTAGATGGTGTTGACCTTCTTGAGAATTGTTGGAGCTGCTCTCAGTGAAGAGTATTCCATTCATATCTTGAAATGTGCCACGTTGATGGTGGACAGATGTTGGGGAGTTAGGAGGTGAGTTACTTGTCGCAGAATTCCAAGCCTCTAATCTTCTCATATAGCCATTGTGTTTGTATGGCTTGTCCCATTCAGTTTTTTGTCAATAGTAACCCCAGGATGTTGAAAGGGAAGGATTCAGTGACAACAATGCCATTGAATGTCAAGGGGAGGTAGTCATTCCTCGGCACTTGTGGCATTTGTCAAATCCAGACTGAATATTACCCAGGCCTGTTGCATTGGACACGGGCTGCATCGATATCTGAGGAGTCATAATGGCGCTGAACATTGTGCAATTATCAGAGAATATCTTTGCTTCCAGACCTTAAGATGAAAGGAAGATCATTGATGAAGTAGCTGAAGATGATTGGATCTAGGACACTATCCTGAGGAACTCCTGCATTTTTGATCCATGTCCAAAAATCATAACCATCTTCCTTTGTGTTGGGAATGACTCCAATCAACAGACAGTATACCCCTCTTTCACACTGATTATAATTTTGCTAATATTCCTTAATGTCATACTCCACCAAATGTTGCTCTGATATTCATTTTCAGGTCAGTTCTGTTCTCCGCCCTAGGATCAATGCTGTAGTTGGGTTAGCAGCTAAATTACTCCGGCAGAATGCAAACTGGGTGCCATAAGCAGTTTGATGTTGTGTAAGTGCAAATGTCAATGACACTTGCGTCACTTTGCTGATGGTGGAAAATAAACTAATGGGGCTGTAACTGGCCAGGTTGGACTTGAGTTACTTTTGAGTACAGATTGTAGCTGGACAATCTTTCACATTGTCAGATGGATGCAAGTGTGGTGGCAGCTGGAATAGCTCACTTAGGGCTGCAGCCTGGTCTGAAGCAAAGGTCTTCAGTACTGTTGCAAGAATATTTGTCAGTGGCCATAGCCATTCCTTGATATTGGGTGGAGGGAATCAAATAGGCTAAAGACTGAAATCTGTGATGCTGGGACCTCAGGAAGAACCCAGAATGAATTAGCCACATGGCATTTCATAGAATCATAAAGAGAGCAAAGAACTAAGAAAATTTACAGCTCAGGAACATGCCCTTCAGCCCTCCAAGTCTGCTGATTCAAATTCACTGTCTAAACCATTGCCCAATTCCTAAGGATCTGTATCTCTCTTTTACCCACTTACTCATATCTCTGTCTATATGCATCTTAAATGAGTCTACCGTGCTTGCCTCTACTACCTCTGCTGGCAACACGTTCCAAGCACCTACCACACTCTGTGTAAAGTATTGTCCATGTATATCCCCCTTAAACCTTTCTCCTCTCACCTTGAACGCGTGGCCTCTCATTATTGAATCCCTGACCCTGGGGAAAAAGCTTATCTCTATCCACTCTGCCTGTACCCTTCATGATTTTGTAGACCTCAATCAGATCCTCCCTCAATTCCCTTTTTCTAATGAAAACAATCCTAACCTACTCAACCTCTCTTCATAGCTAACACCTTCCATACCGGGCAACATCCTTGTAAACCTTCTGTATACAGTCTCCAAAGCGTCCACATCCTTTTGGCAATGTGGTGACCAGAACTGTACACAGTATTCTAAATGCAGCCGAACCAATGCCTTGTACAATTTTAACATGTCCTGCCGCTCTTATACTCAATACCATGTCCGATGAAGGCAGACATAATATATGTCTTCTTTACCACTCTATCCACCTGTGCAGCCACCTTCAGGGTACAATGGACCTGAATTCCCACATCTCTCTGCTCATTAACTTTTCCCAAGGCTCTTCCGTTTACAGTATAGTTCGCTCTAGAATTAGACTTCACAAAATGCATCACGTCACATTTGCCTGGATTGAACTCCATCTGCCACTTCTCCGCCCAACTCTCTAGTCTATCTATATTCTCCTGTATTCTTTGACAGTCCCCCATGCTTTCTGTTACTCCATCAATCTTCATGTCATCTGCAAACTTACTGGTCAGACTACCAATGCCCTCTTCCAGATTATTTATGTATATCTCAAACAACAGTGGCCCCAGCACTGCTCCCTGTGGAACACCACTGGTCACCTTTTTCCATTTCAAGAAACTCCCTTCAACTACTACTCTCAATCAGTTCTTTATCCACCTAGTTAAACACCCTGCACACCATGTGATTTCACTTGCTATATCAGTTTACTATGGGGAACCTTATCAACCGCTTTACTAAAGTCCATGTGTATGACATCTATAGCCCTTGCTTCATCCATCAACTTGGTCACTTGCTCAAAGAACTCTATTAAATTGATAAGGCATGATCTCCCCTGCACAAAACAATGTTGCTTATCACTGATAAGCTCATTGTTTTCCAAATATAAATAGATTCTATCCCTTATACCTTCTCCAGCAACTTTCCCACCTCTGATGTCAGGCTCACTGGTCTGTAGTTACCTGGAATATCCCACTAACCTTCTCGTACAGGGAGACAGCATTAGCAACCCTCCAGTTCTCCAGTATTTCACCAGTGTTTAAGGATGCTACAAAGATATCTGTAAGGGCCCCAGATATTTCTTCTCTAGCCTCCCTCAGCAACCTGGGATAAATCCCATCCGGTCCTGGGGATTTGTCCACCTTAATATCCTTTAGCCTATCCAGCACATCCTCCCTCTTTATATCAAGATGATCCAGAGTAAACAAACTTCTAT
Organism: Hemiscyllium ocellatum; assembly: GCF_020745735.1. NCBI lineage: Eukaryota > Metazoa > Chordata > Chondrichthyes > Orectolobiformes > Hemiscylliidae > Hemiscyllium > Hemiscyllium ocellatum. Next base: position 81,960,005 of record NC_083409.1, read on the forward strand.
CTCTAATCTTAACATTCAACATGTCCCTCTCCTCAATGAGCACTGATGCAAAGTAATCATTCAGAATCTCACCCATTTTCTCAGGTTCGACACACAACCTCCCTTCCTTATCCTTTATGGACCAACCTTCTGTCCAGTAACCCCCTTGCTTCTTATATATGAATAAAAGGCTTTGGGATTCTTCTTAATTCTGCTTGCTAAAGTTATTTCATGATTCCTTTTAGCCCTTTTGACTCCTCGTTTAAGATTGGTCCTACTCTACCGATAATCTTTCAGGGCCCGTTCTGTTCTGTGCTACCTGGACCTTATGTAAGCTTCCCTTTTCCTCTTGGCTAGTTGCATGTTTTCTCCTGTCATCCATGTTTCACGAATCTTGCCTTTCCTATCCCTTGTTTTCAAAGGGACATGCCTATCCTGCACTATCTTCAACCTATCATTGAAATCCTCCCACATATCAAATATAGACTTCCCTTCAAAAAGCTGCCCCCAATCCACATTTCCCAGCTCCTGCCAAACTTTGATATAATTGCCCTTGGCCCAGTTTAGTACTCTTCCCTTTGGACCAGTCTCATCTTGACCATGAGTATTCTAAAACTTACAGAATTGTGGTCACTATTCCCAAATAAATCCCCGACTACAATTTCTACCACCTAGCCTGGCTCATTCCCCAACACCAGATCCAATACGGCACCTTCCCTAGTTGGACTAAAGACATACTGCTCTCGAAAACGTTCCTGGCTGCTCCTTACAAATTCTGACCCATTCAGACCTCTGACACTAAGTGTACCCTAGTCAATGTTGGGAAAATTAAAATCTCCCATCACCACCACTCTATATAAAGTTATGCAGCACAGAAACAGATCCTTTGGTCCAATTCATCCATGACAAATAGATATCCTAAACTAATATAATTCCATCTTCTAGTATTTGGCCCATATCCCTCTAAACCCTTCCTATTCATATAACATAGAACATAGAACATTATAGAACAGTACGGGCCCTTTGGTCCTCGATGTTGTGTCGACCTGTGGAACCAATCTGAAGCCTATCTATCCTTCACTATTCCATTTTCATCCATATGTTTATCCAGTGACCATTTAAATGCCCTTAAAGTTGGCAAGTCTACTATTGTTTCAGGCAGTGTGTTCCACGCCCCAAATACTCTGAGGAAAGAAACTACCTCTAACATCTGTACTATATCTATCACCCCTCAATGTAAAGCTATGTCCCCTCGTGCTAGCCATCACCACCCAAGGAAAAAGGTTCTCACTGTCCGCCCTATCTAACCCTCTGATTATCTTTTTTGTCTCAATTAAGTCACCTCAAAACTTCTTCTCTCTAACAATAATAATCTAAACTCCCTCAGCCTTTCCTCATAAGACCTTCCCTCCATATCAGGCAACATCCTAGTAAACCTTATCTTTCCAAAGCTTTCACATCCTTCCTGTTATAGTGATCAGAACTGTATGCAATACTCCAAGTGTGGCCACACCAGGTCACACCTCCATTGTTTCAGGGAATCACCAAGTCAGGAAATCATTTGCTTAATGATTCCCCAGGATTAGGGCATTTACATTTTGTTATCTCTGAGGATGACCTCATCCTACCATTGTACCTGGGGTAACATGTGGTTATGGGGGGGTGGGGGTGTGGAGGCAGAGGACCTGTGAGCATTACCAACTGACCTGTATAAAGAGGATGTGTTTTCTTTGTTCGGGGCCTCTTTGATTCGACTTTGCACGCCTGTGTAAAGGGTCAAAGGGGGTCACCCAGCTTCTGCAGGCTTTAATAAACTTTAACTGTTTGCAGAAGTTGGTGTGTGCAAATTGCATCTCGTGTGTGAAACCTTGAGAAAATAACCTAACAAAAGGCTCTGCAATCTCCTCTCTGACTTCTCAGAGAATCCTAGGATAAATCCTATCCAGCCCAGGGGACTTATCTATTTTCACACTTTCCAGAATTGCTAACACCTCCTTCTTGTGAACCTCAATCCCGTCTAGTCAAGTAGACTGTATCTCAGTAGTCTCCTTGACAACATTGTCTTTTTCCAGTGTGAATACTGACGAAAAATATTCACTTAGTGCTTCCCCATCTCCTTGGATTCCACGCACAACTTCCCACTACTATCCTTGATTGTCCCTAATCTCTCTCACATCATTCCTTTATTCCTGATATACCTATAGAAAGCTTTAGGCTTTTTCTTGTTCAAATCTGCCAACAACTTCTCATGTCCCCTCCTGGTTTTTCTTAGCTCTCTCTTTAGGTAGTACCTGGCTAATTTGTAACTCTCAAGTGTCCTAACTGTGCCTTCATGTCTCATCCTAACATAAGCCTTCTTCTTCTTCTTGACAAGAGATTCAACTTCTTCAGTAAACCATGGCTCCTTCGCTCAACCACTTTCGCCCTGCCTGACAGGTACATGCATATCAAGGACCCACAGTAACTGTTCCTTGAATAAGCTCTGCATTTCAATTGTGCCCATCCCTTGCAGTTCCCTTCCCCATCCTGTGCATTCTAAACCTTGCCCCACTGCATCACAATTGTCTTTCCTCCAGCAATAATTCCGGCCTTGCATTGTATAATTATCCCTTTCTATCACTAAAGTAACATAACCAAATTGTGGTCACTATTTCCAAAGTGCTCACCTACCTCCAAATCTAACACCTCTCCAGGTTCATTACACAGTACCAAATCCAATGTGACCTCACCCCTTGTTGGCTCATCTACATACTGTGTCAGGGAACCCTCCTGCAAACATTGGACAAAAACTGACCAATCTGCAGTACTCATACTTTAATATTTCCAGTCAATATTTGGAAAGTTAAAGTCCCGCATAACAACCACCTTGTTACTCTTGCTCCAATCTAGAGTTATCTTCGCTATCCTTTCCTCTAGAAAACTCCCAACAGGGTGCCTTTCCTTTCTGTTTCTTGCCTCAGCCCATCCTACCTCAGTAGATGAGTCCTCAAACATCCTTTTGCCACTGTTATACTGTCCTTGACTAACAATGCCACACCTCCCCTTCTTTTACCATCTTCTCTGTTCTTACTGAAACATCCAAACCCCAGAACCTGCAACAACCATTCCTGTCCCTGTTCTATCCATGTCTCCAAAATGGCCACAACATCGAAGTCCCAGGTACCAACCCACACTGCAAGTTCACTCATCTTATTCCAGCTACTCCTGGTGTTGAAGTAGACACACTTCAACCCAACTTCCTGCTTGCTGGTGAACTCTTGCAACATCGAAACCTTATTTCTGACCTCACTACTATCAATGTCCTGGACACTGGAATGACAATTTAGGTTCCCAGCCCCCTGCTGAACTAGTTTAAACCCTCGAGAAAAGCATTCACACATTTTTCTCCCAGGATATTGCTACCCCTCTGGTTCAGGTGTAGATCATTCTGTTTGTAGAGGTCTCACTGGGACCAGAATGAGCCCCAATTATCCACCGAGGAAGGGTATCTGAAACCCTTCCTCCTGCACCACCCCTGTAGCCACATGTTCAACTCCTCTCTCTCCCTATTCCTCACCTCGCTAGCATGTGGCACTGGCAACAAACCAGAGGTAACAACTCTGTTTGTTCTAGCTCTAAGCTTCCATCCTAGCTCCCTGAATTTCTGCCTTAAATCCCCATCTCTCTTCCTACCTATGTCGTTGGTGCCTATGTGGGCCATGATTTGGGGCTGCACCTCCTCCCTCTCAAGGATCCCAAAAACACAATCAGAGACATCACGAACCCTGGCACCTGGGAGACAACACACCAACCATGAATCTGTCTCATTCCACAGAAGCTCCCAGGTGTCCCCCTAACAGCAGAGTGCCCATTGACTAATGCTCTGCTCATCTGCCCCTTTCCCTTCTGAGCAACAGGGACAGACTCTGTGCCAGAGACCTGTACCCCACGGCTTCTCCCTGGTAAGATGCCCCCGCCCAAACAATATCCAAAACGGTATACTTGTTGCTGAGGGGACTTACTACAAGGCTTCCCTGCACTGCCTACTGGTTCCCTTTCCATATCCTGACAGTAACCCATCTACCTTCTTCTTGTACTTGAGGTGTGACTGTGTAACTCCTCTCAATCCCCTCTGCCTCCTGAATGATCCGAACTTCATCCAGCTCCGACTCCAGTTCCCTAATGCGGTTTTCAAGGAGCTGGAGTTGGGTGTACTTCCCACAGATGAAGTTAGCAGTGACTCCAGTGATGAACCTTACCTCCCACATTCTGCAGGAGGAATATTCAACTGCCCTAACCTCCTTTCCCACTATTCTAAATTCCCAAAGAGACTGTAGAAAAATTAAGGATAAAAAACATCAATTTACCTTACCAATCTGGTGCACAGAACGTTATCTTTTAGTTGGAAGATTAATATACCCATCCAGATGCCTTTTCAACACAGTAGTTGTACCAGCCTCCACCACATACTCTAGCAGCTCGTTCCATATATGAATCATCCTCTGTATGCCTCTTAGGTCCGTTTTAAATCTTGCCACCCTCACCTTAAGCCTAAGCTGCATACTTTTGGACTCGACCTTCCTGGGAAAAGGATCTTGGTTATTCACTCTATCCTTGACCCCCCATGATTTTATAAATTTCTATAAGGTCACTTCTCAGCCTCCATCGATCCAGGGAAAGAAGTGCCATTCTATTCAGCGTCTCCATATACCTCAAACCTTCCAGTCCCAGCAACATCCTTGTAAATGATTTCAGAACCCTTTCAAGTTTAATCATATTTTTGTTACAGCAAGGAGATTTGAATTGAACGCAGTGGCCTGTACACCTGCAACATGAAGTCTCAACTCCTATATTCAATGCACTGACTAATGAAGGTAAGCATGCTAAATGCCTCCCTCACCACCCTATCTACCTGTGACTCCACTTTCAAAGAACTATGCACCTGCACCCTTAGTTTTCTTTGCTTCGCAACACTTCCTTGGACCCTACCATTAACTGTATAAGTCCTGGGCTGGTCTGTCTTACCAAAATGCAACACCTCACCTTTATCTAAATTAAACTCCATCTGCCACTCTTCAGCCCATTGGCCCATCTTATCAAGGTACCGTTGTACTCTGAGATAACCTTCTTCACTGCCCAATACACTCAAACACTGGTGTAATCTGCAAACGTAATAACCATACCTCCTGAATTCATATCGAAATCAGTTATATAAATGATGAAAAGCAATGGACTCAACATTGATTCTTGCAGCACGCCGCTAGTCACAGGCCAACACTCCAAACAACAACCATCTATCACCACGTTTTTTTCTCCTACCTTCAAGCCAATTTTGGATCCATTTGGCTAACGCCCCTAGGATTCCATGTGATCTAACCTTACCAACCAGTCTACTGTGTGGAACCTTATCGAACGACTTGCTGAAGTCCATATAGACAATGCCATCATCAATGGAATTTTTAGTTGAAGATCATTGCACATGCTTCAGCCTTGTGTTTGTTCTCATATTCTAATAATAGTTGGAGTGATCTGCTCTGACAACTGAAATACACCCCACCTTCATTTGGACAAGATATGACATCACACCTTCCAACAAACCGCACTTGTCCAGGTGCACAATGGCCATTGCAAGATGTCATGGATGCAAGGGACCCTGATGAATTCTGGGATATGTGCTGTTCAGTAAAATACAACGACAAGATAAGTCTCTCTAAAAAACTCAAATCAAAAAATATAAGATTCTGCCCAAGGAGTTTTACTCGAGCTTTCAGAGGGAGCAGACGTATTTGTACTAAATGCTAAAGAATCCTGGTAATTATGCCTGACCAAATATGGTTGTACTTATGGCTATCATGCAACAACCATTATCTCAGAACAGTGGATATTTTCTACTGAAGTATCTTTGAGCAAAAATCACTGAAAAGGCCCCAGGCAAAGTAAAGATAAGAGAAGACTGGTCATAGCAAACTAGCTTAAGCATCTTTTTAATGAGTACTACATTCTGATAGAGGTGGCAAATACTGTAAAAGTTAGCAAGTTTTGAGAAAATTTGTAGCTCAGGTTGAGGTTCTGGATATATGTTTGCTCGCTGAGCTGGAAGGTTCATTTTCAGATGAGGTAACATCTTCAGTGAGCCTGCAGATGAAATTAGCTTTGTCCGGAGTTTCACTGAGGATGTTACCTAGTACCTGATGTTACCTAGTACTAGGAGGTTACCTAGTACCTGATGAAATGTCTGAAAATGAACCTTCCAGCTCAGCGAGCAAACCTACATCCAGAACTATAAAGATGCCAGAGGTGATCCTTTGGGGAAAATACCACAACAGCTGGCATAAAACATATGTTATCTAGTTTCTTTAATACAGAAAATAGCTTCCTTTCTTAATTCTTCAAGGTGTCTTTGTCCATTACCTTTCTGTTAGTCCACAGCTGGAACCCAGCCTTCTGTCAAGATTCTTCAAGGAGAAAGTGAGGACTGCAGATGCTGGAGATCAGAGCTGAAAATGTGTTGCTGGAAAAGCGCAGCAGGTCAGGCAGCATCCAAGGAACAGGAGATTCGACGTTTCAGGCATAAGCCCTTCTTCAGGATTCCTGAAGAAGGGCTTATGCCCGAAATGTCGAATCTCCTGTTCCTTGGATGCTGCCTGACCTGCTGCGCTTTTCCAGCAACACATTTTCAGTTCTGTCAAGATTCTGGCTAGTGGGTAAGTTCAGTTCAGGTTAGCTCTCTTATGGTCAGGCAAAAATTGAAGACTCATTGTGTAGGTAATAAAACTGTGGTGCAAGGGCCGCTTTGACCCCCTCATGGCATAGAACATAATAACTGATGCTGACCATTGTCAGTTTTACAGTTACTTCCATGACTTATTGCAAGTAACAACTATTGTAATGTTTATGTAGATTGGCCAGCACTGGAAGCACATGAAAGAACTTGCATTAATATAGTGCCTCATTAATTCCCTAGGATATTCCAAAGTGCTTTACATCCAGTTAATTCCTTCTGATGAGATGCTCACTATGAATTATGTAGGAAAAGATAATCTAGGCAAATTCTGATAAATCAAAGCTACTTTGGAACAAATCTGGTTGGGATTCAGACTCATTCCAATTCATAGATGCAAAAACTACATAGTCTGAATGAATCTTAAAAATGCAATCTTTACTGGTGGATTTTAGTTTCCTTGGAGCTTGAATTTCTTTTTCTGCAGGATTTCTGATGATCTGAGCTTTGATTTAGGAGAGATTAATTCATCCAGAGATAGCTGTGAAGGTTGGGTTTGAAATTGCAATGAGGTATTAAAAAGAAATCTAACTCTACCCTTTGTAATGCATTCTAACATTTAAAATTAATTATATTTTACCATTAAGAGAATTTTTAATGTATTATGGCTAACAAAATATCATGTTTAGTGCTGGACTGATAGACAGTGACTCTGACATTTAGTTTAGTTCTACTTATTTCAATTTAGTTTAGTTATTTCGCCAGTAAGATAGTTTTAAATTATAGCCTCGAAAGGCCAACAGAGAGGTACTTTAATCTTTCATTTATTTATATATATACATATTCTTTAACTTATTTTAAAGTAACAAAACTATTCTGGGGAACCATTTCTCCTTGCTCTAATTCTTCCTTCATTCCAAACTCAGTGTGATTTTAATCAGGGCTTTGTTTTCTATGCTGTCTCTTCCATCCCAATTACACTCCTGAGACACCAGTCTTTTGATTGCATGAACCCTTGTACCTTGTAAAGAGCATTCAATTAAAATGCACATAATTTCCCGACAGATTATTTTAATGTACTTTGTTTTTGAACTCTCCTTAGTTGAGCCAAAGTGTTAATTCATACGATGTAGTACATTGTATATGGTTCTGAAATAGGAGGATATTATTTGTTTGTTCAGTAAACTTATTTCAGTTCTCCTGGCAATATTTAATTCTGCCTCATTAGACTAGGGGAAACTGTACAATGTAGTTATTATAGATGGGATATAAACTTATTTCTCCTTTAGTTTGCTGGGATTGATGTGGTTATTCATCTTATACTAACTGTACAGTCCTACACAGCAAAAACATGGCAAGGTGTGATTGACCATTGACCCTATTTATAAGAAACTGCACAAAATCATTTTCTGTTCACTAGTTTTTGATTGCATTCCCTGTATTAATGATTACTTCTCTAACTTGGTCAATGGGATTTCAGTGGGTGCTTCCTTCACTGTTTGGAAGAATTAATCAAGAGATTCTAAAAATTGCTACGGTATTAGAAAAAGGCTGCTTATGTTCAGAGTCTCAACAAATCCATCCAGTTACTAGAAGGATCATCACATTTCATTTGTGGCTTACATTACTCATGAGTTAAACTTTGCGTAGCTGTTGTCAATTTTAAGCATTTGTTAATATTCCAAGATTTTCTGGAATCAAATTTTTTGGGAATAGGTGAACACTTTCAGTTAAAACAAGTAAAATAAATCTCCAATATTACAAACATGAGAAAATGAGGTCAATGGTTTTGTTGTAATTTTCATGACTTTCTTCAAGTTTCAACTACACAATCTGGAAATAATCATGAAGTTACTGTGAGCTCAATAACTGTTTGTTGGAGAAATTAGCCCAATAAATTAGAGATCACAAAGCACAGTTTGAAGTGAAATTGACAAACAGTTTATTAGTACGGCGATATTGCGGAAGAGCACTTGATGAAGCTGAAACAGCACAGACAGTCTGTCCAGGTAGCCGAGCGTTCTCTTCCTCCAACTGAGGATGAAACCAGGTTTTATTGGAACCTTGTATAATAAATGGGGAAAGATGCAATGCATTTGGAAATTAAATAATCCAGTTACAATGATGATAATTGAAAAATAGTTATCGGAAGAATGTCCTGATTGTCGATACAATATAGTATCCTGACAGTATCAATGAGTTCTTGATGGAATCAGGAGATTCCAGCTCTCTTTGCAGTTAAGTGAGAATGTCTCTTTTGAAACAGTAAGGTGCTTCCATTGTTTCTGTCCTGGGAGCAAGGTCCTTTGATGCCTTTCCATCTGACCTGTCCTTTGTGTGGCTTTGGTATTGCTGTGTTTTTAGTTAAAAATCACACAACACCACGTTATAGTCCAACAGATTTAATGGGAAGCACTAGCTTTCAGAGCGCCGCTCCTTCATTAGGTGGTTGTGGAGGACACAATTGTAAGGCACAGAATTTATGGCAAAATTTACAGTGTGATGTAACTGAAATTATACATTGAAAAATACCTTGATTGTATGTTGAGTCTTTCATCTGTTCGAATACCATGATAGTTTCCCTTCTTTCATGTGTAAATCACAAAACCTTTTTTAAAAAGTTGCAGTCTCAGTGTTTTGAGACTGCCCGCAGGGCTTTGGGACAGCTGTGTTGACTGGGTATTGTTAGTGTGTTTTGGGAAGTGTATTCTCTTGTCTGTGAGTGACTATAGTTCTGTCTGGCTTTGCTTGTCAGCCTGTTTGGTCACTGCGGAGGCATTCTGGGGTTTCTAGAATAGTTTGGCCAAGCTTGCTTTCCTCTGTTCTGTGTGGCCCTACTATGGGCAGACCAGGTGGCAGATTTTTTTTCCCCACACTGTTATAACTACCAATTTGACACCATCAATCCAATCTCTTCATTATAGCTGCTTCTTGGCTGAGCTGTTGTTTGATTTTTTTTCTCTCCGCTTCTTTAATGTTATTTTCTCTCATTCCTTGCATATCTGTTCACCACAATGTCATGAATAGTTGGAGAGAAAAGGCAGTACTGGGTATTTGCTAACTTTCTGTCATGTCTGACTATTACTGCAGCCTAGTACTCATCAAGAGTCCATAGTGCTAATAGGGGAACTGCACATACAGCAGTTGAAGTTAAATAAGTGTTAGAAGCTATTGGAAGGTAAAAGAAAATAGTTACAGGCAACAGTAAGAGAACTCCAATGAAATATTTAAATTATATAATAATGGAGTCATGCCAAGTGTATTAGCTTGTACAGAAATTCTTTCTCCAATACTAGGTGAGTGGTATAAAGGCACCTGAATTGAAATTGGTTCAGTAATTTGCTTTAGATATGAAACAACTTACAGACATTCATCTCTCAATGATTTGACTTCAGACCATAGATGAATAACCTTAGTTTCAAAAAAATGAGGATGCAAGATCTATCTGTTTCTGTTATTAATATGCCAAGAGGTGCATTTCAAAAATGAAGGAAAGACATATTCTTTTGGTACAGATATATAGGACAACTGCAAGACCTATGGAAAAGCACAGGTCTGATTTCTCTTGGTTTTTTAAAATTCTTTGTGGGATGTGGGCATCGCTGGCTGGGCCAGCATTTATTGTCTGTCCATAAATGAAGGTGGCGATGAGCTGCCTTCTTGAACCGCTGCAGTCTACCTGCTGTGGGTTGACCCACAAACATTCAGGTGGGAATTCCAGTAAAGGAACGGCGATATATTTCCCAGTCTGGATAGTGAGTGACTTGGAGGGGAACTTGCAGGTAGTGGTGTGCCCATGTATCTGCTGCCCTTGTCTTTCTAGATGTAAGTGATCATGGGTTTGAGAAGTGCTGTCTATTGATCTTTGGTGAATTTCTGCACTGCATCCTGTAGGCAGTACATATACTGAGCATCAGTGGTGGAGAGAGTGGATGTTTGCGATGTGGGGCCAATCAAGCAGGTTGCTTTGTCTTGGATAGTGTCAAGTTTCTTGAATGTTGTTGGAGCTGCCTCATCCAGGCAAGTGCCAGGGATCCGGAGTTTCAAAGAGAAAGTTAACAAACTCTTCATTAGAGCTGAAAATATGAAGTAGCTAGTTTGATAGCAATCTTCTAGAACACCTTTTGTTGAGGTGAAAGGAGTAAAGAGAAAATGGGGATTATTAAGAAGGCAATGAAATGTCACTTCTTATTTTAAACAGCAAAGGAGCCAAAGGTGCAATCAGAACAATGTGTAGAAAATGTAAAGGTAAAAGAGAAATGATTTAAAAAGGATCTGGGGGATAACTTTTTCTTGCAGAGGAGGGTTGTGTTTATGGAATGAGCTGCGAGAGAAAGTAGTGGAGGCGGATATAATTACAACATTTACAAGGCAGCTGGATGGGTACATTAATGGGAAGCGTTTAGAGGAATATGGGCCAAATGCTGGCAAATGGGACTAGATCAGATTGGGATGTCTGGTCGAGGCAGACGAGTTGGACTAAAGGGTCTGTTTCCATGCTGTTTGAATCTATCATTCTATAACAAAAAAAATGTTTTCTACATAATATAGTTATAATGTGGAACTTTCTGTCACATTTCATTGCTGAAGGAGAACCTATTTTTCATTGGAAAAGAATGAGAGAGCCATTTACACAAGTTGAACCATAATATATATGTGCTTGATGTGGCTTTAGACTTGGCTCCTAAACGAATTGCACTAACAAACTTGATGGTTTCAATGTTATGTCTTTGTATTGGAGCATTTTACAAGCCTCTAGAAAAATTACCTTCTTTACCACAGACGAACCTTTTGAGATTGGTGCACCTCATCCTCAAAGAGGAACTTGTTTGAATATCAACGAAGAGTAAGTTTCAGTTTGCTAGCAATGATTGCAATGCTAGCCTTCACACCAGGCTACCAGCAATAGGCATTTGTTCCTCGAAGGTATGAAACCTTTCAATTTTCCCTTATATAAATATGGATCTATGTCTGCCTGAGTCAAACATCCACTGCAACTGAGAGGGCAAATGAACCTCTATTATTTTCTCCCTGACAAAGCCTTAGCTTGTGCTCCAGAGCTCACCATTTGAAGCATTGTATAAGAGGGGAACCCACACACTCACATTATTTGCATTGAATGCAATATATTCGTGCAGCATAGCGCAATGAACAATTGGCAATTTTATTGAAAAATCCACTGCACTTTCAGAAAAATCAGATGCACGTTGACTGCTGCAGTATAAACAGGTTCTCAGTAACAGAAGGATGCTGTCAGTGCTATCCGGGATCATTAATACAATCTGTACCGACCCTCTGCGGGGGTGGAGGACTTCACTGACAACCACTGAAATGAGGGCAGTGCTAGATTAATGTCATCATTAAAGGAAGACTTCTGAGGCCACCAAGCACATGATAAGTGACAGGACAGAGTGGATGAACCTGTGTCCAAGATTGTGTTAATGCTTTCAGCCTAGACAGTGATAATTGTTTCAGACTAGAAATCATTTTGGGTTTAATACAAGGAAATCTGAGTTTAGATTTTTTTTTTAAAGACAAGTAGTAAGTAAGTCAAAACAGAACTATGGGCTTGATGGTAAGGACGTGTTCATAAGCAAGTTCACTAAATTCAGCTGGGTCACTGCCTTTATCATCCTTCACCCAACCATCCCCCTACAGCTGCCAGGACATTTCAATATTTTTGAGAAGAATGATAGGATACTTTACCATTTGTTCAAACAGAGCCATGCAATAATAGAATTACTGAGAAACGACTGAAGGTGCTGGATACCAAGAAGACTTTGAGCCCTGCCAACATGCTGGAAACAATACTGAAGATTTGTGCTCTAAAACTAGCTGTGTCCCTGGCAAAGCTGTTCCAGTATAGTTACAGCACTGGCACCTACCCCGGCAGTGTGGAAAATTGCCCTGGATAGGTCACAAAGCTTACTCTGGAGTAATGAAGATCAGTGTTGGACTGATCAATTTGGCTGCTGTGCTGCTTACTCAAAAATGATACAGACCATAGCAACAGAAGTAGGCCATTCAGCCTCTTGAGCCTGAGATCATGGCTGATCTGTGGCCCAACTCCATATACCTGCCTTTGGCCCATATCTCTGAATACTTTTGCTTAACAAAAATTTATCTATCTCAGGTTTAAAATTAACAGCTGATCAGCGTTCATTGCTATTTGTGGAAGAGGTTTCCAAACATCTACCACCTTTTTTTGTGTAGTAGCACTTCCTAACATCTCTCACCCTAATTCTCAGACTTCATCCCCTTGTTCTAGAAACCCCAAACAGTGTAAATAGTTTATTACCCTGTCTTTTCCTGTTAATATCTTGAAGAATTTGGATCAGATAACCCATGATTCTTCTACTTTCTAAAGAAAACAAATCTAATTTGTGTAATCTTTCCTCATTACTTATCCCCCGATGTCCAGGAATCATTCTTGTAACCTATGTTTTACTCCCTCCAAGGCTGATATGTCCTTCCTAAGGTATGGTGCCCAGATCTGCTCATAGTACTCCAACTGGCATCTAACTAGAGTGTTGTGTAACTGCAGCATAACATCTCCAGCTGTGTACAGTGCTCCAGTCCTTTAGATATAAAGTCCAGTATTCTTTTAGCTTTCTTGATTATTTTCTGTACCTGTTCCTCACATTTTAAAGATCTATGCTCCTGAACCTCCCAGATATTTTGGACATCCACTGTATTTAACTGCATACCATCTAAAAAATACCCTGCTCCATGCTTTTTCAGTTCAAAACAAAAAATTCACACTTGCTTACACTGAACTCCGTCTACTACAGTTTTGCCCAATCACTTAGGCCATCAATATCCCTTTATAATTTTATGGTATCATCCATACTGTCGACAATGCTGTCTAATTTTATGCTATCTGCAAATTTGGATATATGACCTCATGATATTATCCAGGTTGTAAATAACTAATGTGAATAAATAAGGCACTAACAGATCTTTGTGTAACACCACTAGTCATATCCTTCCATTGTGAGGACCTACCCATTATCCCTACTTTCTGTCACCTGTCACTCAACCAATTTCCCAGCCCTGTCAGTAAATTGACCTCCAATTTGTGAGCTTCTACCTTAATTAACAGCCTTTTATACGGGATTTTATCAAATGTTTTCTATAATCCATGTAAGCAACATGCATAGCATTCTGCCTGTCACTACCCTAGTCACCTCTTCAAAATATTCAACAAAATTTGTCAGGCATAACGTACTTGTCATGAATCTATGCTGGCTACGTCTGATTAACTGAATATTTAAAGTGTTTAGTTGCCTCGTTCTTGATGAGGCTCCAATAACTTTCCCACCATAGATGTTAGGCTAACTGATCTGTAATTCCCTAGTTTCCCTCTTTCACCCTTCTTAAAGTATGGAGTGACATGTGCAATTTTCCAAGCCAGAGGAACAAATCATGTATGTAAGGAAAGAACTCAGAAAGATTATAGTTAGGATGTCTACAATGTACTCCCCCACTTTCTTTAACACCCTCAGATGCAAAACATCAGGACCTGTGGATTTGTCACATTTTAATTCCATTAATTTCTTCATTACTGATATTTTAGTTAAGTTTATTTTGCTCAGTCCCTGTTCTCAATCCACTATTAATTTCCTCAGGATTTCTGGCAAGCTATCCTCCTTTTCTACTGTAAATACTGAGGCAAAGTAATTATTCACCATCTCTGCCATTTCTCCATAGTCATTGTCAATGTCCCTCCTTTCAGCCTTTAGTGAGTGAATTTTACAAGGAGTTTATACATGTTAACTGAGCCACTCCTGGAGATGTATAGTCATTCGTATACCCAGGACTACTCTCCGCCCTCCCTCAGGGAAGCCAATATCTCCCTTATTTAAAAGAAAAGACCCTGAGGATTGCGTATCGTACAGACCCATCTCATTATTGAATGTAGACTTCAAAATTTTATCAAAAGTGCTGGCTCTGAGGTTGGAAGGGTTGTTGCCCATTATTGTAAAAGAGGACCAGACAGGTTTTATCAAGGGTCGCAGCTCTTCCAATAATGTCAGACGGGAATTGAATATAGTGCAAATATGTCAGCAGAGAATGATTCCGAGCTTGGTGGTCTCCCTGAATGCAGAAAAGGCATTTGATCGGGTGGAATGGTCTTATCTCTTTGATGTTCTAGATCACATTGGTCTGGGGGAAGGGCCTTCGCCAGGTGGGTGGCCGTGTTATATAGAGACCCCAAGACGGTGGTTATCACAACTGGTGTCAAACCTGGATAAATGTGAGGTGATGCATTTTGAAAGGTCGAATTTGAAAGCTGAGTACAGGATTAAGGATAGGATTCTTGGCAGTGTGCAGGAACAGAGAGATATGGTGTGCAGGTACATAGATCCCTTAAAATGGCCACCCAAGTGGACAGGGTTGTTAAGAAAGCATATGGTGTTTTGGCTTTCATTAACAGGGGGATTGAGTTTAAGAGTCATGAGATCTTGTTGCAGCTCTATAGAACTTTGGTTAGACCGCACTTGGAATACTGCGTCCAGTTCTGGTTGCCCTATTATAGGAAAGATGTGGATGCTTTGGAGAGGGTTCAGAGGAGGTTTACCAGGATGCTGCCTGGACTGGAGGGCTTATCTTATGAAGAGAGATTGGCTGAGTTCGGACTTTTTTCATTGGAGAAAAGGATAGGGGACCTAATTGAGGTATACAAGATAATGAGAGGCATAGGTAGAGTCGATAGCCAGAGACTATTTCCCAGGGCAGAAATGACTAACACGAGGGGTCAGAGTTTTAAGCTGGTTGGAGGAAAGTATAGAGAGGATGTCAGAGGCGGGTGCTTTACACAGAGAGTTGTGAGAGCATGGAATGCGTTGCCAGCAGCAGTTGTAGAAGCAAGGTCATTGGGAACATTTAAGAGACTCCTGGACTTGCATATGGTCACAGAAACTTGAGGGTGAGTACATGAGGATCAGTGGTCGGCACAACATCGTGGGCTAATAGGCCTATTCTGTTCTGTACTGTTCTATGTTCTATGTTCTAAGTCAAACAATTTTAGTGTGGGGTGTCCTCTCTTGCTATTGCTGTTTACCCTGGTGATTGAGCTGTTGGCAGAGGCCATCCAAAAGGACCCTGAAATAGTGGCACCAATGGTGGGAATTGGGAACACAAAATTACTCTTTGTATGGATGATGTCCTTCTGTTTTGGCTAACCCAGAAAATTCCTTACCCCAGCTAATACAAAAACTTAAACTATTTGGCAATTTTTCAGGATACAAGATAAATTTTGCAAAGTCGGAAGTGATGGCTGTTGGGGGGGATTGGTGGAAGTTCTGGAGCTGGAGGACGGAATGGAGTTTCCTTTTAGGTGGTCACAACAAGGTTTTCTCTAACTGGGAATCTTTATTACCCCTATCTTCCCAAAGCTATACAAAGCTAAATTCATACAATTGTTTGAGAGAATAAAGCAGAACTTGCAGTGGTGGGAGGGGTTACCCATATCATGGTTAGAACTTATAGCCTTGATTAAAATGAATATTCTTTATTTGGTGCCATAGGCGCCCCCTAATTAAATTTACCAAGCTGCAACTTCTGCAGCATATGGGGGTGGCGGGGTGGACCTCCGAGATCTGAAAAGATACCAATTAGGTGCCCTGATGTCATATATGAGTGAATGGGTGCGTAAGGACAAGAGGTCGATATGGGTTGACGTGAAGGCCTCACAGGCAAGATTTCCCTTCATCAATGTACTATTTATGGACAATATGACATCTGTGGCTGAGCACTATGACAGCCCAATTATTATAAATACAGTGAAGAAATGGAGGATAATGCGGCAAAATCAGGGCACTTTGCTTAAGGCTTGGCGATTCACCCCATTAGAAGAACCCCCAGGATTTAGATCTGGGACAATGGATTCCGGCTTTAGAGCATGGGAGGGTAAGGGAATCTCCTGTTTGGGAGATTTATTTGAGGGAGAGGTCTTGATGTCTTTCAATTAATCAAGTCAGAAATACAGGATTCGTCATAGGGACCTATTCTGATATTTCCAGGTTAGGAATTTTATATATAGAAGACAACCATGCTCTTGGCTCAGCCCTACAAGTCGAATATAGAAAGAGTGCTCCGATGTGGGGGAGCTCTCTCAGTTAATACCATATATCATCTGCAGAGAGGGAACGCTTTGGGAGATATGGAAAGACTCCATGGGATCTGGAATTAGGAGTTAGGGCAAGAACTCTCATCAGAAACATAGGAGGATATATAGGGGAATGTAAAGAAAATTTCAATATGCAATAAAGCACAAGCTATGCAATTGAAGATCCTTCACAAGGGCCCATATGGCACCAGAGAGGTTAGCAAAGTTTAAGGAAGGATCTTCTCCAAAATGTCCCAACTGTAAAATCAACGTAGGTGCCCTTACACATTGCTTTTGGTCCTGCTACAAGATCCGTGGATACCGGGATGCCATAGTAAATGAGCTGGAGAAGATCCTAGGAATTGAAGTTGAAGTGGATCTGGTATCCCTTCTTTTGGGACTACCACATCTGCCCTCTATGGGTGGGCATGGGAAGAGGTTACTTAACATTCTTACAGACTGTGCGAGGAAGAACATTCTAATGAATTGGATATTAGAAAAATCTCCATGTCTTGTGGGGTGGCGCAGACTTGTGATGGAGCACGCGTCACAAGATTATCTGATGAGTTCGGTGAGCAATTTTATAAGACATGGCAGCCCTTTCTAAATTACATAGACACGGACCTATCAGAGGTACTGATTAAGGCCTTTATATAGCCGCAAGGGCTGCATATGGTGGTCCAGGGACCTTGGGGTGGGGGGGGTGGATGGGAGGCCTAATACTGACATAATAACTGTCATTCCTGTGGACTGGAGCTTTGGTTGAGGTGCGGCGAGTGGAGTAATGCATTGTGGTGTAATGTAATGTAATTTAATCTTATTGGACTGTAATTTAATTTAATACTATTCCATTTAATTTGAGTTTATTTTTAACTTGGGTTAAGTTAAGTAAATATGTGACGTTTGTATCTTGAAGAGTAGTAGGCAGTTTATTGTTAACATTAATGTAATATAATAATGTGATATTATTTCTACTTTCTGGTATTTTTGTACTTTTATAACTTTTTTTGTAAAAAAAATAAACATTTTTCAATCAATATCTATGTTAAAACGCTCCCATTTATAAAAATCCAAGGAACAGGAAATTCGACGTTTCGGGCCAGAGCCTTTCCTGTTCCTTGGATGCTGCCTAACCTGCTGTGCTTTAACCAGCAACACATTTTCAGCTCTGATCTCCAGCATCTGCAGACCTCACTTTTTACTCCCATTTATAAAACCCTGGTTTTGGTAGATATTTACCTAATTCCTGCATGTATCCAATTCAGCACAATAGAGCTGCTACCAAGGGGTCTATACGCAACCCTTATTATACTTTTAGATCCTTGACTGTTCTCAGTTTGATCCATATGGTCTCCACTGAATGCTTTTCCCTCATTATATTCTCCCTCACCAATGAAGTAATTTTGCTTCTAATCACTAAGAGTTCTCCACTCCTCCGTCTTTTTCCCTGTTTGTCCTATAAACTTTAAACCCTGGTATATTTAGTTCTCAATCCCGACCATCCTGCAGCCATGTCTCAATAATGGTTTCTACGTCATCATCTTCAATTTGGAACTTGTGCCTGCAGCCCATTTAATGTATTCCTTACACTCCATACATTTTTATGTAGAATTCTTATTTGGTCCATGTAATCTGCCCCTCAACACTGAAGCTTTATTCACCTGTTTATTACGTTTTCTCTTGCAGTTTAATCAATACTTTTCTTATAATTTTGCCAGTACTGTAATAGGATTCCCGAAAGTTTCTACCTCTGCCCTCTCAAGCTTAGCAAACCAAGCTGCCTCCACCCTCAAGTCTGAGCTAGTGACATCTTCATGGATACTGTAGGCTTCCTGCTCCTCCTCTTGAACCATCTTAGCTCAACCACATTTCTCTGCCAGTTTTTCTGAAATTTTATTTTTCCTCCTTGCTTGTTCTTCTCTTTTCTATCCTTACTCTATTTCTTGTTCCTTTTCTTTCTGATGAAATTCTAATTTCTGCTGCTCTAATTGTAATCTTTTCTAATACTATTTTATCTGTTTCCTTGTCCTCATTTTCCACCTGTAAGCCATCAATTACTCCGTATAAAATTTTGGGTTTTTCTGGCTCTTGGCTGAGTTTCTCAGTAAATCTTTTAACTATTCAAAGGACAGGAATTTTAAATCCTTGAAAGTTATTTCACTAATTCTGGTCAGAACAAAATGGCCTCAAATTAAGACATTTCAATTGTTTTGCAGTACAATCTTAAGAAAGCCTTTTGCAGTTCTTTTTAAATTGATTTTGAGGTGACAATTCATATTCATTTCATTTATCAGATCAAATCACTGTATAAGCATGCAATCCCAAGAGCACACTGATGTAGAGCTGAAGCTTTATTTTTAACTCCTGTCTTTTTGTATTCTCAAAAGGGAAAATAACACAAAGTGTTTAAGACATCATCTGAAGGAGCTCATCACATCCTTGTGTAGTCATAAAAGAACACAGTCCAGTCCATTTTGACTTGCCTTTACCTTCTTTGGTTGTTGTTTGAAGTTTCCTTCATGTGTTAAGTGTTCTGGACTAGGCCAGACCACTCAAAACATTCTTGAGCAGGCAACCTAGACCCTAACTTTGCAATTTGTTTTGGTAAGTATACAGTGAAAATTACCCAGAGTAAGTTAGATAGGTTGACTACCAGGTTTTAAAACAGACAGAAATTTATTCACAAAATTACACAAGGAACAGAATAAAGAAAGTGAGGACTGCAGATGCTGGAGATCAGAGCTGAAAATGTGTTGCTGGAAAAGCGCAGCAGGTCAGGCAGCATTCAAGGAACAGGAAATTCGACGTTTCGGGCATAAGCCCTTCTTCAGGAATCATTCCTGAAGAAGGGCTTATGCCCGAAATGTCGAATTTCCTGTTCCTTCGATGCTGCCTGACCTGCTGCGCTTTTCCAGCAACACATTTTCAGCACAGAATAAAGAACCCCTACAGAACTAAGTCTATTCAAGCTAGACTTAATTATGCTGTTCTGAATATACATACTAGTCTCAATTAGCAAACTCTCTTAAAAAACCAGTCAGGTTGAAGTTAGAAGGGCAGAAAGAGAGAGAGAGAGAGGCCACACACAGCTGAGCTCCTAACTAGTTCTGGACTGAACTGCTCAGCTAAAGAGCTGACCACTCCCCTTTCATTATAAAGGTCACTTCTAAAACATAACCATTTTGGACTGAAGTCTCATCTGTTTACATATAAACAAAAGGTCCTCTCAATACCCTTTAATCTCTGTACCAAACCAGTCTGATCGGCACTGGGATTGTTTATGACTCCCCTGAAAAAAATATCAAGGACATAGTAGCCATGAGAAAAGGAACAGCTTTTCGAAAAAAGGGACCAGCTTTGTGACATTAGATATGACAATCTACGGGCCTCTCTCTCTCACTTTCATCAGTCAGCCACTTAATTTACATCCACAATCATTTTTAACTATATCAGTCCTCTTCTAAATTAAATTTTAGAATTACAAGTTAAAACTGTCAGAAGTACTTTGGGTTTCTGACGCATAACAATTATAATTTTTTGATTTAAATGTACAAAGAAAATAATTGATAATCGGATAGGCTTTTTATGCTTTTTCGGCTTGGTATTCTCTTTCTTTCGTCTCATCATGCTTTTGTGAAATGTCTTGGGTCAGTTTTCTATATTGAAGGTGCTACCTAAATTGAAGTTATTGTCTTATTAAAGATTTTCACTTGAGATGAAGGTGGAGTCTGCTGAAATAGACAAGTAGATCTTTTCCCTTATATCTTTATATGTATGTTTTAATTAGACAGACTAATGTGTGTTATGATTTTAAAAACTTTTTAATACATGCTTCCTGTTTAATACACATAGGTCTGTAGTATGTCATTGTCTGTTCCTTTTCTATATCAATTCAGAAATTGTGTGTGTGTGTGTGTGTGAGAGAGAGAGAGAGAGAGAGAGAGAGAGAGAGAGCGAGAGAGAGAAAGAAATGCAAAAAGATAGTTAACTCTCCACTCCATTTGCACTCTGACCATTCTGTCTCTGTTATTTACACTGTTTTAATGAAGTTCAAAGTTACCTTAAGAAATATCTCATCTTTCTGTAAGGCACTATAGTCTTCTCAGTGCAAACTCAACAACAGGTTCAACAAATTCAGATCATAATCTCTGCCTCAATGTTTAGGATAACAGCTATAAATAATTATTCTTTTTTTCATATTTACAGCTCTTGCTGATGTATTTTGTTTTTTCTACTTGTACCATTATAATCTCTTTCTGTCTTCCACTTATCATCCATTTTGTTATTTAATCTCTCCCGCTTTCCACACTATCGCAGACTTTCTCTTTTGTTCTTTCCCCTCCTTCCCTACTTTCCAAACTTTCTTAAAACCTGTTTCATCTCTAAGTAAAGGCTATTCAGCCCAGCAAGTCCATGCTTGTAAATTGCTCTACACAAGCCATTTCTCTCCTTCCTCATTCAGCTTCAAAAACAATCCTCTGTTCCTTTTTCCCTTGTGTTGTTTTCTATTTGCCCAGAAAAGCATCTACTTCCGTCTAGTATTTGTTATGGTAGCAAGTTCTACATTCTAGCCATTATCTGGGTGAAGAAGTATCTCTTAAATTCCCAATTGTATTCATTAGTGATAATTTTATATGATGACTCCCTACTTCTGGTCTTCCTGTGAATATTGCAGTCCCTCCTGTGTAGCAATTATACCATATAATTTAGTGACATCTATAAACTTTGAAATTTCACTTCTAATTCCTAAATGTGCATTGTTCATCAAAATAGTGAACAGCGATGGTAGTAAAAAAAACTTTTATTTATATAGCACTGTTTGAGACCATGGGTTACAAGTATTTTACAGCCAGTAAAATGTTTTTGAAGTAAAGTTACTGCTATAATGTAAGAAATGTAATAATATAGCTAATAATTTGAATGCATTAGTTTCCCACAAACAGCAATGTAGTAATAACCAGACAATGTGTGATATTGATTGAGGACCAAAATTGGCCAGGACATCATACAGAAAATCTCCTGCTCTTCTTCAAAATAGTGCCATGGATCCACAACTAGCTGGGAAAGCAGATTTACCATTGATTTGGAATGTAAGTGTCCATTTCAGTATTCAGCATCGTCAGCCCCTTAATGATGTGCTGATACACAGTCCTTTGCAACATGTCTAGTTTTCCATAAATTGTAGCTGACCAGATCCAGTGCTGCTACAGTGTCTTAGTCTATGTCTGACCCTCCACTTTCAGTGATCCTTTGAATAGCAATAACCAATTTTCACCGACTGGTAAGCCCTTTGGTTTACCATTTCTTCTGGAAGACAGCACTTCTGATAGTACAGGATTTGCATGGAGAACACTGAAGTGTCAGTCTTGACTTATGTATTCAGGATTTGCAGTGAAACTTGAACCCACAACCATCTGACACAAAAACAGGAATGTTACCAACTGACCCATAGCTTACAATGGCATGTTATTCTGCCTGATTTGTTAACCGAAATCTCACGTATATGTAATTTTCTGCAGGGATTTTGGAGAGCGTGCAGGAGCTAGAATCAAGCATTCTTCAAGATCTTGGGGAACTAAAGCCAATTATATCAGTTCTGAACTATCCCATCTAAGTTAATTCAATAAAGCTCAGGAATCAAGTGGAACTAATTTATATTTTGATTTTCTCCTGACTCATTGAAAGGGTCTTTTTCACCCAGCATTTAAGAAATTATTGATGAAATGGAAAACAATGCAAATGTCTCCAATATGCCACTCAGTGGAGAGTGGAAAAACTTTTCAGAGCTCCCACTTCTGGTAAGAAAATCATTTGGCAATGTACAAAGGTTGCCAACACACACTAAGTAGGTTTACACATGAAAAACAGCTGTTCAGGAAAGAAACAGATATGTCAGGAGCAGTGTACAACCAATATTCCAGTGAGTAGTTTATGAATGGGGACAATGTTCTGAGACAAAATAAATCAGCACTTGGAAAAAAGTGCAGTTGAATAAATGAAACTCAAGATGAATTTGTTAGAAAGAAATCATGTTTGACTAACTTCATGAGGTTCTTTGACAATGGAATGGGGAGAGTTAAGCGTCATAGAGTTGTACAGCACAGAAACAGACCCTTTGATCCAACTCATCCATGCCAAACAGATATTCCTAAATTAATTTAGTCCCATTAGCCAGTATTTGGCCCATGTCGCTCTAAAACCTTCCTATTCAGGTACCAATCCAGATGCCTTTTAAATGGAATCCCTACAGTGTGGAAACAGGCCCTTCAGCCCAACAAGTCCACACTGACCCTCTGTGGTACCCCACTCAGCCCCTTTCCCCTACACTATTATCATGTATTTACCCCAACTAATGCATGTAACCTACACGTCCCTAAACACTATGGGCTATTTAACATGGTCAATTCACCTAATCTGCACATCTTTGGATTGTAGGAGGAAAATGCAGCACCCAGAGGAAACCCACACAGACACGGGGAGAATGTGCAAACTCCTCACAGACAGTCGTCCAAAGTTGGAATCAAACCCGGGTCCCTGGCACTGTGAGACAGCAGTACTAACCACTGAACCACCCTGAAATGTTGTAATTGTACCAGCCTCTACCACTTCCTCAGCCAGCTCATTCCACCCACGCACCACCCTCTGCTTGAATAAGTTACCCCAGTTTATCAGGATGTGCAGTTAATATCTTTCAGTTCCCTGTGGCTCCCTTGCACGTAAATCATTTTAATTGTTTGGACAGTAATGTTAAGATGTCCCAAACCAGAACCATAATTTATATTGAAATTTTCGGTCACAGAAATGACCTTCTTTCATTGTGGGTGAAGAAGCAGTGACTTGAGAAGAGATGGTTTGAGTCAGAGTCTCAGGCCAGACTGGACCAGGCAAGTTAACAAAAAAATGATAAGAAGGAAGTTATCAGAGGACTGAAGTTAAGAGCAAACAAGGATTGAGACTCATGTGATGACACAATGGAGGTGTATTTTGTCTTGACTTTTTTTATGAAGAAAGGTTGAGACAGAGATACCAAGCAGTCTGCTCCAAAACCAGTAAAGTACAGAGCTTGTGAGGTTTGAGTATTTTAAAAGTGGAACTATAGAAGCAGCCTGAATGGGTGGAGTCAATCTCCCACACAACCAGAATTTGTTCTAGTTTCAGCTTTCAGCATCAATTACTGGGGTCTTGAAGCTGGATTGGAAACTCTTAATCCTCTCAGTTACAGCTAAAAGCTGGGGCTCTCTTCCTGCTGCTAGAATTGCATGTGAGACCATCTATGTTACTAAATTTGCCTTTGCCAAGGCTGTGTTTTTGGGATGTTACTATATTAGAACAGTTAAGTAATAGTAGTTAATGCATGCATTATTTTGTTAAGCATTTCAATAGAGTTAGTTAAGCCAAATCATTTATTTTCTTTTTATTTTGTCTGTATTTTACTTATAGCGTAGGATTAAATGTCATTTGTTTGGGTAATTAGGAAGAGAATTAAAGACAAAAGGATAACTGGGGAGAGAAGAGAGCCCCTTCAGGATCAGCAAGGCAGACTATGTGTGGAACTACAGGAAATGGGAGTTACTAAACAAATATTTTGCATCAGTGTTTACTGTGGAGAAGGATATGGAAGATAGAAAACGTGGGTAAATAAATAGTGACATTTTGAAAAATGTCCACATTATAGAGGAGGAGGTGCTGGACGTCTTAAAATGCATAAAAATGGATAAATCCCCTGGACCTGATCAGGTGTACTCTAGAACTCGATGGGAATCTAGAAAGTGATTGCTGGGCCCTTTCCTGAGATTTTTGTATCATCAATAGCCAAAGGCGAGATGCCAGAAGACTGAAGGTTGGCTAATGTGGTGCCACAACTTAAGAAAGGTGGTAAAGAAAAGCCAGGGGACTATAGACCAGTGAGCCTGACATCTGTGGCGGGCAAGTTTTTGAAGAGAATCCTGAAGGATAGGATTTACATGTATTTGGAAAGGCAAGGGATAGTTAACATGGCTTTGAGCATGGGAAATCATTTTTTTGAAGAAGTAACAAAGAGGATCAATGAGGGCAAAGCAGTGGACGTGATCTATATGGACTTCAATAAGGCATTCATCAAGGTTTTTCAGGGTTAGTATGGAATATCAGAAGAACTATCTATGTGGATACAGAACTGGCTCAAATGTAGAAGACAGAGGGTGGTGGTGGAGGGTTGTTTTTCAGACTGGAGGCCTGTGACCAGTGAAGTGCCACAAGGATCAGTGCTGGGTCCACTGCTTTTTGTCTTTTGTACAAATGATTTGAATGTGAACATAGGAGGTATAGTTAGTAAGTTTGCAGATGACACCAAAATTGGAGGTGTATGGAGAGTGAAGAAGGTTACCTCAGACTACAATGGGATCTTAATCAGATGGGCCAATGGGCTAAGGAGAGGCAGATGCAGTTTAATTTAGATAAATGTGAGGTCTGCATTTTGGGAAAGCAAATCTTAGCAGGATTTATACAATCAATGGTAAGATCTTAGGTAGTGCTGCTGAACAAAGAGATCTTGGAATGAAGGTTCATAGCTCCTTGAAAGTGGAGTCGCAGTTAGATAGGATAGAGAAGAAGGCGTTTGATATGCTTTGGGTAAAAAATGAGGTCTGCAGATGCTGGAGATCACAGCTGAAAATGTGTTGCTGGTTAAAGCACAGCAGGTTAGGCAGCATCTAAGGAATAGGAAATTCGACGTTTCGGGCATAAGCCCTTCATCAGGAATGTTTGATATGCTTTCCTTTATTGGTCAGAGTATTGAGTACAGCAGTTGGAAGGCCATGTTGTGACTGTATAGGACATTGATTAGGCCACTTTTAGAATATTGCATGCAATTCTGATTTCCTTCCTATTGGAAGGATGTTGTGAAACTTGAAAGGGCTCAGAAAAGATTTACAAGGATGTTGCCAGGGTTGATGGGTTTGATCTACATGGGAAGGCTGAACATACTGGAGCAATTTTCCCTGGAGCATTGGAGGCTGAGGGGTGGCGTTATAGAGGTTTATACAATCATGAGGGGCATGGATAGAGTAAATCGACAAAGTCTTTTCTCTGGGGTGAGGAGTCCAGAACTAGAGGGCAAAGTTTTAAGATGAGAGGGGAAAGATTTACAAGGGGCCTAAGGGACAGCTTTTTTTTAAGCTAAAGATGGTGTATTTATGGAATGGGCTGCCAGAGGAAGTGGGTAGGGGCAGCTGGATGGGTGTATGAATATGAAGAGTTTGGAGGGATATGGGCCAAATGCTGGAAAACGGGACAAGATTTATTTAGGATATCTGGTCAGCATGGACGAGTTGGATTGAAGGGTTTGTTTCCATGCTGTATATCTGTATGACTCTGTGACTCTCAGCATAATAGTTTGATGGATTGAATTGCATCCAGAACACAACATCTTACACTCACCTTTAAAATAAAGAAAAGTTAGCATCTAGACTATCTTTTGAATATATCTTGAAGGGGTTTTGTCGAGGCATAACACCGACAATTGAGATGAAGCTAAAATTATGAGAATCAGGTGACTGATAATGTGTTAAAAGTTACAAGATTCGTATGGGACAATGAAGTCTATGGTATATAGTAAACAACACAAAACATCTTTTGTATTTATATATGCATAAATATATAGATGTATGCATCAGTATAGATTGATAGATTTTTATAAGTGTATTAGTTGTTAAATCCTGCCTCAATAATCGTAAATGAGTAAACAAAATACATTCATTCACTTGTGTCATAAAGAGAATTATAGGCAATTTAAATCGATTTATTATGAGGATGCAAAAGGGCAGAGCAGGACTGGCAGCAGGTGTTCTTAAAAATGAGGTGCTAACCTGGTGAAGCTACAACGTAGGACCACCTTAGTGTCAAACTACAAAAGCAGCATGTATTAGACAGATCAAAGCAATCCCACAGGCATCAGATCAAAGCTCTGGAGTCCTGCCACATCTGGTCATGACTGGTAGTGAACAATTAAACAACTAACAAGCGGAGTGTCCATATTTATCTCCCTTCCTCAATGCCCCTCAGTGCAAAAACCAAGATGAACTTTCACAAACATCTTCACCCCGATCCAGCTCGGCCTCTTCCTGAGCTCCACAATTACCAGATGTCAGTCTTTAGCCAATTCAATTCATTCAATGTCATACCAAGAAATGGAAAATCGAGCTCACAAGGACTTTGAACTCATTAAAGGGGAGGAGGGCTCAGCAGAGATTGTTAAAGCTTCCAGAACTAGCAATAGGACAGAGCATATGGAAAGGGTCAGGAATCTAATTTTAGGCACAACAGACAAGAGGGAGGGCCAGTCAATGCAGGACTGAGAGGGTTGGGCTTAAATGCATGCAAGGTAAATGAGCATGTAGTGCAGATTGGAATTGGTGAGTACATTGTTGTGGGCACCACAGAGATATGGCTAGAAGGAGATCAGGGCTGAGAACTAAATATCCAAGGGTACTCATCCTATCCATAGGGCAGGTAGATGGGCAGAAGAGGCAGGTTGCCTTGTTATTAAGAAGCACAATTAAATTGATAGCAAGAAGTAATAGAAGGTCAGAGAGTGTAGAATCTGTGTGGATGGAGTTGAGGAACCACAAAGAGAAAAAGATCCTGACGAGAGTTATGTACAGGCTTCCTAGCAACAGTTGGATGTGGGGCAGAAAATAAATCAAGAGATGGAAAAGACAAACACTGAAAGGCAGTTTCACAATAATCACAGACTACTTCAAGATGCAGGTGGACTGGGAAAATCAGGTTGATAGTAGATCCCAAGGAAAGGAATTTGTGGAATGTCTGAAATGGGTTTTTTTTGGAGCTACATGTGATAGAGCCCACTAAGGAACAGGCAATTCTGGATTTGATAATGTGAAATGAGGGAGAGTTGATTAGGGAGCTTAAAGTGAAGGAACCCTTAAGGGGTTAATGTGATAAAATTCATTGTGGAGTTTGAAAGGGAGCTGAAATCAGATGTAACAGTATTACAATTGAGTAAAATTTAACTGTATAGACTGAGGGAAGAGCTGGCCAAGGTTGATTGGAAGGGGAGCCTAGCAAGGAAGACGATGGAGCAATAATGGTAAGAATTTCTTGGGGTAATTCAGCAGCAACAGAGAGATTCACCTCAAGGCAGATGAAACATACAATGGGGAGGATGAAGCAACAAGGGAAGTCAGGCACATTATCAAAGCAAAAGCATACAATATAGTGAAGATTAGTGGGAAGCCAGACAATTGGGAAGCCTTTAAAAACTATCAGAAGACAACTAAATAAGCAAGACATGGTGGAGAAGATAAAATGTGAGGCTAAGCTCACTAGTAATGTACATAAAAGATTGCAAGGCTTTTGTAAACATGTAAAAGGTAAGAGAGAGGCTAGAGTGGACATTGGACTGCTGGAAAATAAGGGTGGAGAAATAGTAATGGGGAACAAAGAAATGGCAGAGGAACTGTATAGGTGCTTTACATCAGTTTTCACTGTAGAAGAGACTAGTAGCAGAGAGTCAGGGCAGAGGTGACTGTACTGGCCATCACTAAGGAGAAGGTACTGGGGACACTGAAAAGTCTGAAGGTGGATAAATCACACAGACTACATCCAAAGTTCTGAAGGAGATAGCTGAGGAGATTGTGGTGGCATTGGTGATGATCTTTCAGGAATCACTGGAGTCAGGGAAGGTCACAGAAGTCTGGAAAATGTCTGATAAACCAATGCTGTTTAAGAAGAGGGAAGCAGAAAACAGGAAATTACAAGCCAAAGAGCCTGATCTCAGACGTTGGTTAGGTTATAGAGTTTGTTATTAAGGATGAGATTGTGGAGAACTTGGAAGTGCGTGGCAAAATCGTCTGAGTCCACATGGCTTTGTCAAGGTCATGCCTGACAAATCTGTTAGAATTCTTTGAGGAGTTAATGAGCAACACAGACAAAGGAGTAATTTATTGTCACTTGTATTTATGAAAATACAGTGTAAAGTATGTCAGTCGTCAAAATCCAGCATGATTTTGAATACAGAAATCATATGAATAAATAATTGAGACAAAGTTACAATGAAGTTCGTTTGTTCTTCCCTCCATGGCTACCACGTTTCTGAAGTGGCTACAGGGCACTGTCAAAAGGAGGAAGGACTGGATCCACAATTTCCCCTGCCCCGCTGCTGAAGCAGCCCCCACCAGTAGCACAAACAGCTCAGACAGGACCCACCACAGGGAGCACAGACAGAACCCACCACACAGAGCTCAGACAGGACCCATCACACGGAGCTCAGACAGGACACACCACACGGAGCACAGACAGGACACACCACACAGAGCACAGACAGAACCCACCACACGGAGCACAGACAGGACCCATCACACGGAGCTCAGACAGGACCCACTCCATGGCCACCGATGAAGCTGAAGCTGCCAAATTGCTGCCAGGAAAATGGAAGGGACCAATCAAGACTCTGACTCTGAAGCCATCTATCAAGCCCCTGGCACTCCAGCTGCAGCCACAGATTGCCCAACTCCCAAATACCAGATACCAGTCCCAACCCTCGAGGACTGAAGGACCATTCATATCCAAGGAAGTGGAATGACCAAACTACCTTCACTGATACTGAAGCCATTGTTCAAGCTGTAGTCACCAAGGCCAAGAGGTAATGTGCCAGACTATGGTGATTTATACATGTTTCACTGCATTTTCCTACATACAAGTGACAATACGAAGGCTTGTCATATGAGGAGCGGTTTAGGAATCCAGGGCTGTACTTAATAGAGTTTACAAGAATGAGGGATGATCTGATTGAATCTTACAGAAAAATATTCCTGAGGAGTCTGGATAGCATGGATGTGGAAAAGATGTTTCCACTAGTAGGAGAGATTAGTTCTGAAGGCCATAGCCTCAGAATGAAGGGATGACCCTTGAGAACTGAGAGGGGGAGGAATTTCTTCATCCAGAGGGTGGTGAATCTATGGAACCCATTGCTGCAGAAGCCTGTGGAGGCCAAGTCATTGAGTGTTTTTGAGACAGAAATAGATAGGTTCTTGACTGGCAAGAGGATCAGGGTTACAGGGAGAAGTTGGAGAATGGACTTGAGAAAGATATCGGCCATGATCAAGTAGTGGAGCAGACTCAATGGGCTGAATGGCCTATTTCTGCTCCTATGGCTTATGGTCTTAAATGGCTGATGACACTGGATACAGCAAAAGCAAAGGTCTCTAAAAAGGTCCTGGCTAAAGTCCAGAAGACATGTTCTCCAAACATTTCTAGCCCCATGTTACTACTCAACATTCCTGGAAAAGCTTATCATTCACTGGATATCCAATAATAACTGGTGTCTCTGATGCTCGTGCCATCTTTAAAAGGTCACTGATCATCCAGGCAAACACTGGCAATCTGAAGTTGCCCCTCACTGATAATGTAATAGCACAGTAGTCACTGGGTGTAAAGTTGAGACCCCTGGTCCTGGGGGAAGCAAAATACATTTCCAACGATCCAAACTTAATATGGCTGGATATTGAGGCCTCCCAAGCAAAGTTCCCTCTTATTAACCTATTGTTCATGGATAAGATGAGGACAGTTATGGACCACTGCCAGAACCCTATTGTCATTAGTACAGTCAGGGCTTGGAGGGTGATGCATCAGAGTGAGGGTTGTTTATCCAAGACTTCACCACTTACACCTACACCAGGGTTCCGACCAGGGATGATGGACTCAGAGTTCAAACTATGGGCAGCGAGAGGAGTTTCTAGTTTGGGAGACTTGTTTGAGGGGGAGGTTATGATGTCTTTCGAGCAACTGAGCTGCAACTATGGGTTGTCCAGCAATGACCTTTTCCATTTTTATCAGGTTAGGGATTTCATCCAGAAGAAGAC
The DNA here is from genome assembly GCF_020745735.1 of Hemiscyllium ocellatum. NCBI lineage: Eukaryota > Metazoa > Chordata > Chondrichthyes > Orectolobiformes > Hemiscylliidae > Hemiscyllium > Hemiscyllium ocellatum. The sequence goes on from NC_083409.1 coordinate 81,990,654, forward strand.
TACACTTCTCACTAAGCCCTATAAGCCCAAGACAGAGAGGTTATTGCTACGCTCCACAAGCACCTTTTGGTTAGTGCCCACTATCGTCTGCTGGGTGGTAGGACCTGGCAGGATATTAACCGGTTATGTGAGGTCTGGGAGCAAGAGCTGGGAGTGGAGATCTCTTTTGAAACATGGGAGAACATATGGGAGAATACTTGAAAGATCTCAATCTGTAATAGGACATGCAATACGCAGTTAAAAGTTCTGCACAGAGCTCATCTGGCACCAGACCATCTGATGAAGTTTAAAAAAGGGGCATCTTCAGTGTGCCCCAAATGTAAAATAAGTGTAGGTACTCTTACCCATTGCTTCTGGACATGTCACAGGCTCTGTGTTTATTGGAGCGCTGTGGGGGAGAGATAGGAAGGGCATTGAGGACTGAAGTCAAAGTAGACCCAATATCTCTCCTCTTAGATCTACCGAATTTACCATCTTTAGACGGGCATGAGAAGAAACTATTTAATATTCTTGCATACTGTGCACGGAAGAATATTCTGATGAATTGGGTGTCTGAGAACGCTTGCTGGGATGGCAGAAATTAATTATGCAGAACATTCCCTTGGACTTTTCACAAACATTGTGCACCACACAACAGACTATTTTTATAAGACATGGCAGCCCTACTTGAGTTATTTGGATATAGATTTATCAGTTATCTTAACTAGGACATTTGTTTAACCAGGATGATTAGATTTGTCAAGGCCTGGGCCCTGGAGGGGATCTCCCGAGTTATGCGGGTTCCTTTGTTTGGGAGCCTTGCGTTGAGCATAGCTGTTCTGTATTTTGTGGGGTTTTTTTGGGTTTTTTTAGCTTTTCTTTTTTTTTTGGTGTTGCTTTGCACAGTGTTAGGATTTGCTTTGTGTTTTGGAGTAGATTAGTAGTTAGTAGATAGTAGCTGTATTGTAATTTGTGTTTTTTTTCTTTTTATTATACTGATACTTGTGATTTTTTTCAATAATTTTATATGTTTGTAAAGTTAAAAAAAATTGCTAATAAATATATTTACAAAAAAAAAGTTTCCAAATCTGACTGGCCAGGCTGCAGCATTGACTTCATCATCAGGAAACAAAATGAACTGGCATGAGTTTGCACAGTTGTCATCAGTCATTGCCCTTACGCGATTGTAAGTGCAAAGTGAGAGATTTCATTCGGGTAACCCATCACTCCCTGAAAGGAGACAGTCACATATATATTCAAAGCAACTCTCACCTTCATACCACATAGTCTCTCAATCCTGGACCCTCAGATCCCGCAGTAGCATCTGGCAAAGTTCCAGCACAATGTTCCAGTACGTACGGATCCTGTGACAACACTGTGCCCAGCCCATCCTGAGGAAATGGAGTCGGGGTCTCTGGTTCTCCTACAGATCATGCTTCATTTTGAAAGGCCTTGAGGTTGCAATCTCTGCTTCAGCTGGGTATGCTTCAGCCTGAATGGCAGCTTGCTGCTGTTCTGGGATTTGTTCTTGGCTCTGGTCCTCTTGCATCTGCCTTCACATTCTTAGGAAGGCAGCCTCAGTGACCAACATCCCAGCAGTGCCAGGTGCATGATTCTTGCTGCAATGGCCCATGTTGGGAATGCAAAGAGCAGAGCAAGTTTTTAGGTCTCAGAAGAGTTAGTAGAGATCTACCATGGAAATGAGAGCTGTAGACATTCCTCCACACAGTGAGACAGACAGTACCCTTGTAGTGAAGACCATGTCCCCATCATTCATTCGATTTCAACCTCAGCAAGTGTACCAACCTGGGAATGGTGCTGTACAAGCTGACTGACCAACACAATACCTAAGAAAGAAAATGCTTGCTGCACTCTGACTCCTTCCCATCCCAAATCTACATCAACCATGAAACATTGCATTCAGTAGAGTCCATTATAACAATTTCATGACAGATGGTGAAATGATGTCTCCTCCTCCCACAGCAACATTGCAGGTGTCAGAAGTTATGAAGAAGGGTTACTACCCGAAACACAAACTCTGATTTCTTTCTACAGATGCTGCCAGACCTGCTGAGATTTTCCAGTAATTTCTGTTTTTGTGCCACAAGCAATGGGCTGCTTATGGCTAGCATTCACCTCTTTCACATCATTCCAAATAAAGCAAATCCAGGACATATCCAGGAATATTTGCATCACACAAGTGCCATTCAATGACAATTTCCAACAGGAGAGAATGTAATCATCACCCCTTGACATTCAGTGGTGTACTATCACTGAACCAAACTAACAACAGCTACAGAAGTATGAAGGAATGCTCTGTGCTTGTCTGGGAGGATGCAGCTCCAAAAACATGCTAGAAGCTTGACAACATCTTGGATAGCACAGTCTGTTTGATTGACACCTCATCTGCAAACATCCAATCCCTCCACCGCCAACATTCAGAAGCAGCAGTGTACATTATCTACAAGATGCATTGCAAAAATTCTTAGACAGCATCCTCTGCACACAAGTTCCCCTCCAAGCCACTCACCATTATGATTCAGAAATACATCTTCATTCTTTCACTGTCAATGGGTCAGAATCCTGGAATTCACTCCCTCACAGCATTGTGGGTCTACTTAGATAAATGGACTGCAGCATTTCAAGAAGGCAGTTTCACCATTATTACTCAAGGGCAACTAGGGATGGGCAATAAACACCGTTCCAGCCAATGACGCCCACATCTCGTGAATGGATAATAAAATGCACAGGTGCTTCCTTTGATCATAGCCCCCTCTGCCAAGGTTCACTTGGTTGGTATCAATCTGTTCACTGGCAAAATGTGTGAGGGTATCTGACTTTCTGCCCATAACATGGGCATGCCCAACATCAGAAAATCCTCAGTAACATGAAAGGAGAATCTGCTATTGCTGTCAAAGTCATGTGCAAGTAACTACAACACTGGGGACAGCTAATGGTTTGGAAAAGGAGAGCTGTGAGAATAATGCTTTGGGATTAGAAACTTTTATTCTAATGAGGAAATGACAAAGTATAATTTAATCAAAAGCAAAAATAGCAAAAGAATTGCAAGATGCGCTAAAGCTACATTGTTATAGATATAAACAAAACAAAGAACTGCGGATGCTGCAGATCTGAAACACACAAAAACAGAAATTGCTGGAAAAACTCTGTAGGTCTGGCAGAATCTATGGAAAAAATGGAGAGTTAAAGGTTTGAGTCTGGAATCAAAACAGTTACTTTGTATTATGGATAACCACTCTCCTGATTCATTGTGCTTTAAAATGTGCAATCCATGCTGTAGCACTGATTTTAACAGATTTATTTAGTTTGTTGTGAGTTCACATCTAGCCTGAATCAAGCAAATACAATGACCATCAACAGTAAACAGACACAGTCAAATACAGAACTGAACACTATAATGTATAAGTGAAATGCCTTTCCCTGTAGTTTGCAGTGTCACTAGATACAACTATGTTGTTCACAGAACCATAGCTCCTTATAGATCTGAAAGAAGCCATTTGGCTAATTGTACTATGGCAGCTCTATGAGGGAGCTATCCAATTATTCGCACCCCCTGCTCTTTATTTATGATCCTGAAATTATTTTCAAGTCTGTATCTAAATTCCTTTACATGTTTATCTGTTATCCATTTTAGGCAATGCATTTCGGATCAGTATAAGACATTTCAGAAAGTAAATCTCCTCATCTCCACTGTGTTCTTTTCCACATTGAAATGCAACTGGATCCCTCTTCAATGCTAGCTGTGAATTTCTTCACGATTGGCTGACTGTGTGCATTTTCACTTGGGGAGGACATGCTGTTCCTCAGGGAAAGCAATGATTATTTCCTTTCAGGGGGAAGTTTATCATGAGGGGAGATGAGCTCACTGTAATTGTCCTCACTGGAAATCACTGTGCATTTTGTAGTTGGGGTAATTGTTCTTTCTTCACAGGGGAGATAACTCTATACTTCATGACGGCTTTTAATGGAATTATGAAAAGACTGCTTTTATTTCTATTGGTCAGAGTTGATGCACTTCTGAATTATTAAAGTAATAACTCATCTTTACTATCCCCAAAGAGATATATAACTGCCCCTTTAAAAAAAAGAACCCTTAAGTCATGCATCAGACATGGGAGCTGGACAAAGATTGAACTAGTCACTAGTTGTTCATTTCACTGTAAGAGAAAGTGATCACTTGACATCAGAATAGGTGTTACAATGAATATTCAATTAGTAAAAATTGAATAACGATATAATTGAATATGAAGTTTCAATGCATTCTAAATGAACCAGGATTAAGAAAGCAATATTCAACTGAAATTGGATTTTTCCATCTCGCGAAACAGTGTTATGTGAGTTCCACAATGAAATAGACACTACACTCTGAAAGTGTCTACCCACTTATTTTTTTTGACCGTAAGGACTCATTCCTGTAATTCAAATCAATCATTCTCCAAATGACTTCAATTTGAAACATGTTACAGATATTCTGTCATTTTTATGTTTGTTATTTGACTAATATATTCAGCAAATTCTTTTAGGTTTTGCTAACGGATGGAGTTGCATTGCAAACTGGAAGATTAAACCAAGGGCCTGCTTCCACCCTTACTTTTGTGTATTATATTCATGACTGTGAGGTGGATCAATCAAAAAGAAACATTACAACCGTAGGCTAGTCTTCAGTATCTTGTTCCGGAAAACCGTAATAGCACAGACGTCACTAGTTCATTCCTTAGCCAGAGGCAAAGGTACATAGTTCAGATACCACACAAGTTAGGAAATAATCTAAAATAATATATGCATTGCTTTTTGAGTATTGGAAATGCCATGTAAAAACTTGAGAAATGATTACAATATAATATTTTGGAACTCCCCATGTTGACTGGTGTAGATTTTCCTGAGCATGAGATATTGTCTAGGTGGAACACTGAATGAAGGAGGACAAAGGAAGTCAGCATGCCAATTTGCAGAACATTTCAGAGAACATCTCTGGGACACATGCACTAAACAACCCCACCGCCCTGTGGCCGAACACTTCATCTCCCCCTCCCACTCTGCCAAGGACGTGCAAGTCCTGAGCCTCCCCCACTGCCAAATCATAGCCACCAAAGACTGGAGGAAGAACACCTCATCTTCTGCCTTGGGACCCTCCAACCATACGGAATCAATGTTGATTTCACCAGCTTCCTCATCTCCCCTCCCCCCATGTTGTCCCAGATTCTACCCTCCAACTTGGCACCGCCCTCTTGAATTGTCCTACCTGTTCATCTTCCTTTTCACCTATCCACTCCACCCTCTGCTCTGACCTATCACCAATACCCACCATCTTCATCTATCTATCGCAAGGCCTGCTCACTATCCCTTCTATTTGTTTAACTTGACAGAAAGTACCCAAGTTCTGGTCAGTGACCCTATTGGCAATTTTCCTTCTTGCACTTCATCCAGGATATGCTTGACACTCAGGCAGTTAAGGTGAAATGAGGTAACTCTGAAGATTAATTATATGAATGAGCTGGTGTTACTTTGAGATGGGCAGGCAATTGTTTTGTATCTGAGAACGAACAGAAACACTAAAAATAAGGCACAGAAATTTAATGAAGAGTGGTTAAACCATTTTTCTTAAGCTCCTAAAGTTTGACCTAGTAGTCAAGAATTCAACCCTTTCACAGCCTAAATGCTTGTGTATAAGCCCTTTGCTTATTAAGGGCTTGGTTAGAGGCAATTAAAGTTATTTTCCTACTTTCATGCAACTGACGTTTTAACAGAAAAGGTTCAGACATTGACTACTCTGAGAATGGAGCAGAGGATGGAGTGATTCTGTGGACAGTGACCTGAAACAATTAACTTGATGAAAAGCAACAGTAGAAAAAGCTGAATCAAATGTATGAATTTGCAAGACGATCCTAGAAAACCACAGGCTCAAATATACACTGATATAACCATCCTAAAGAGATATTAATGGAATATGTTACCATCAGCTATGTTTCTGAGATACAGTGAACAAGAAACCATTGGTGAATAATTCTATCAACATTGTGAATGAACAGTAACACAAAAATATTGTGCTATATCAACACTGTCAAAATACTAAAGCTACTGGCTTTTAACTTGTTATTATCACAGCATAATGGTTCTTAACTTTCCTAGGGAATACAGACATTCAAATTGTATTTGTAAAAAGGATTCCTAAACATCAAGTGTAGGTGCACTTTGTGATGTGTCAAAATTATGTTTTTTTTAAAAGAGAACTCATACACAAAGGCAAGTATGTGAAAATAAAAGGCAAATAACCTATTTTTTTTCTGCCGAGGAGATTTTTATGTCTGCAAACTTTATGGATGCTGGTCCCCAGGTGAGAGGCAAAGACAATTTCTGCCCCTGTTTACCAGACCAAGCCCTGTCAGAGGACAGGCTTGTACCAAGATGTAAAAGATCAAGGTAGTTTCGGTGTCCCTCTTCTTGGGCTTGTCGAATCTCCCCACTTTGGACGTGCATGGGAAGACACTGTTTAATATTCTTTTATTTTGTGCGATGAGTTGGGTGACAAATAATCCCCCAGGACTCTCTGGGTAGCGTAGGATAGTTACGGAGCACATCCCCTTGGACTTACTTACAAGTGTGGTGCACCAGAAAACAGAACTATTTTATAGGACGTGGTGGCCCTTTTTAAACTGAATAGATGCAGACTTGTTGGCTGCATTGGGCAGGGCCTTTGTGTAGCCATGAGGCCTGTGTCTGGCAGCCCAGGGGCCCCTGGGAGGAAGAACTCCAAGCAAATACAGGTATGCCAACTGATGCTCCCGGTGATGGGAAGCTTTGGTGGGATTGCGCTAAGTGTTGTAACTTAATTTAATTTAATTTGCCTTGGTTCAATTGGATTTAATTTAGGTTCTTTTTTTAAATTTAGTTATTTATTGAATTGTAGCTTGTGTAGGTTTTTTTTCTCTTTATTCATTTTTTTCTAAATTGTTTGTGGAGTAGAGTAGTCGGTTGTTTACTGTGAATGTTGTTATATTATAAGATTGTTATGCTTTTTGTAGTAATTTTCTAATTTTGTAAAAAATTCAAAGTCTTTTTCTCATTAAATAAATTTATAAAAATGCAGTAATTATGCAAACCTCAGATTGCAGGTAGTCTTACCACAGCCAGTGAACTCTTGTCTATTCAGCAGCTAGACATGGCAGGGGAGTATTCATCAAGCCATAAAGCCTTCTGTTTGGGGGTGACACGATGGCTCAGTGGTTAGCACTGCTTTCTCGTAGCACCAGGGACCCACGTTCGATTCCAGCCTCAGATGACTGTGGAGGTTACACATTCTCCCTTTGTCTGTGTGGGTTTCCTCCAGATGCACCAGCTTCCTTCTACAATCCATTGAAATGCAGATTAGGTGAATTGGCCATGCTAAATTGTCCATAGTGTTCAGGGATGTGAAGGTTAGGTCCATTTGTAAATATAGGATAATAGGGTAGGGGAATGAGTCTGGGTGTGTTATTCTTTGGAGGGTTGGCATGGACCTGATGGGTCAAAGGGCCTGTTTCCACACTGTAGGGATTCTATGATTCTGTTTATTTCAGGATATTCTTCCCTGATAGCTATACAGTGAAACTGGGCTACAGATTAAATACAAAAAATCTCCAATTTATAAGCCATGATCGCAAATTTTGATCTTTTTATTTTTAATTTGGTTTACAATTCTTTTAAGACTTGCCTAAATCTTGAACTTATTACAACTACCATTGTAAATCTCTTATGTACTGCAAAGTGCCATATGATCAGACAGGACAGGTCTATAAGCAAAAAAACGAGATGGGGTCTAGGGCCTCATCGCGAATACATGGATTTGTGAATTGTGAATCAGCCGATAACAAGGATTTAGTAGCTTACACTTTTTATGGCAGCTGCTTATTTGGCTGTGTATAAAGAAAAGTAGATTGAATGCTACAGTCTTCAATGAGCTTCTCAGAGATGGAGAAAGAGATCGTAAGCATTACAGCTCACAGGATCACAATCCCAGCAGTTTATTTTGTCGAATACAAACTTTGAGAAACAACTGAAAATGATTTGTAACCTTAAACAAGCAATTTAAATGTTTGGAGGTTGCTGACTTCAATCATCTCAGTCAATCCTTTTAAACATAACAATCAACCTTCTCTGGAGAGAGTTAAGAGGCATCTCACCTGACATATTTATTAAAGGCCCCTCAATCCACCAAGTCATGCCTGCTTAAAAGAACGGAAATTCAATAAATTATAAACAGAATTTTGGCTAGAACTTTTAAATTAGTTTTGAGTGAGATATCTGAGGGCCGGAATTGTGATGGAATAAGTATCTCCATTCTTGTTGTTAGTCATGTGAGAAACTGTCATGTCTATTTTAATTATTGCTAAGTGTGATGTAATTAAAGAAATATTATTTCCATTCTGCATCTGATTACATTCTGGATAATTGTGTCAATGGAAAATTTGTAGCTTTTTGCCCCTCATGGCATTCTTTTAGATTGGAGGGCCCCATTACATACTGCTCTGGCTTTGTTTCCTGCAGACTTTTATCTAGCTTTGTATTGGCAACATTTCAGGCTAGGTTGGTGTCCTATAGACATGTAGTTGTTGGCTAATTCAGTAGACACGAGGTTATAAAATTAGGTGCCAGGATTGTAGTACACAATAAACACAAGCCCATTGATTGTAACAAAGGTAGCATGACTGCAGCTTCCAGACAATGCCAACTGTGCTGTCGTTTAGCTCAGTTCATGAGCAGAAGTGAATATACTGGGTGTCTAGAACCAGTTAAGTCTTGCCTGCATCTTCTATATAGGAAGTGTATTGTGGCTGGGGAAATGCTGGGAGTCCTTTGTAAGATAAATTGTACTTGGCAAAGATTGAAGAATTACACACCATAAGAATCATCAGGCTCCAAGCCATTCCAAAACTGGAGGCCTTGGTGGAGTAGATGGCAATAGTTTGCAATGAGAGTCTAAGTACAGTTGTAGTTTAAGACAACATTTATTGTGGTACAACTCTGTTACAGCTTCAGGTCTTCTTAGCAAAGAGGTACTCAAAAAGTTTCTGAGTAGCTTATTTTTTCAGCTCAAACTCATAGCCCACTCCACTTGGATACTATTGGCCACCAGAGTTGAGTTATTCAACTGTGATTGGCCAACTAATTGGATACTTGCCTATCACTTCAGGACCTTTTAAATTCCTTATTAACCTCATTACAGGGAATACACAATAATATTGATTTTTACTAATTGTTATAATGTCAGTTCCAACCAAGTTATGTGAGAATTCTTGAGCTAACAAGTTTTGAGCATTTTCTTTCTAACCATATTTACTAGACACCGCTATCTTTTTCCTTGGGTATCTTATAATGTGTTCATTCACCCCATATTCAAATGCCTGCAAGTTTTTGTACCTATGACTCACTTCTCCCTATAATAATATAGGGGTCGCTTTTACTATCTGAGGCTGGTTTGCTCTCATAATTTTATTTGAATCTTTTCCTCTATTGCTTTTTGTGATTTTTTTGTATATATGTGGGTCTATAACTACTTCAGAATCTATATCTATGATTATTTGAAGGATCTTACTTAAAACCTATGGTTAGTACTGTAACAGATTGATTAAATAATTCCAGAGAAATTCATTAATTAAATGTAATGTAAAATGTTTTTATCTATATCTTATCCATAAACAACCACAGCTGCATATTCTATCTCAGTTCTGTTACCTTGAGTCTGCAGAGCTACTATTGTTCTACTTGTGAAGATAACATTAAGCAAACATTTTCTGTCAGACATGTTCTGCTGCATTAGCCATGGGCAGCCATCAGACATTTTGTGCTGCTCAGTCATAGGCTGCCCTAACAGGATGGCTATTCCATAGGGAGCTAGGATTCCCTCCAGCAAACATTCAAAAGGAAGAGCTATCTTGTGGAGGTCAATAATATGTCGTCAAGCTCTGAAGCTGAGAAGGCAGTGCTGAAAGAAGTTAAAAATCACACAACACCAGGTTATAGTTCAACAGGTTAAATTGGAAGCACAAGTTTTCGATGCGCCACTCCTTCGTCAGGTGGTTGTGGAGGACACAATTGTAACATTCGAATGTTATATTCTACCAACTACACTGCTAATCAGATTCTGTTCAATTCACCACAGCTCCATCAATCATCTACCAACAGTTATGATCAGGATTTATATCTGCCTATCATAGGGTCACACACTTTGTTACTTCCGCAAGCTATCTAGCCACCACTCACTGCTGATGAAGGGCTTATGCCCAAAATATTGACTCTCCTACTGCTCAGATGCTGCCTGACCTGCCGTGCTTTTCCAGCATCCCACTTTTCAACACCGCCCTGCTTGCATAAGCTGACAAATATTGAACTGTGATAGCCACATCAGCCAAGCAGGATTCACTGAAAAACTTTCCCTTGTCTTGCAGAAATTTTGGAAATATTGCTCATGGGACCACTGGCTGGGTCAGCATTCATTGCCCATTCCTAATTACACAGAGGACAGTCAAGTGTTAACTGTGGGCCTGGAGAAATAGGTTGTCCAGACCAGGTAAGGGTGGCAGATTTTCTCCCCGAAAGGACTGGAGTGAATCAGATGGGTTTTGATGACTATCAACGATACTCACATGTTTAGGCTGGCATTTTTATTCCAGAGTTTTATTGAATTCAAATCTAATCATAATGCATAGTGGGATTTGAACCCATATTTTTGGAACATAAGCACGGGTCTCTGAATTACACTAGTTCTGATAAAGGGTCACTGGAATTGGAACATTTCCTCTGTTTTTCTCTGTATAGATGCTGCCAAGCCTGCTGCATTTCTCCAACACATGCTGTTTTTGTTTCTTGATTATTAGCCCAGTAGTATTGCCACTCCCCGCTGCACAAAAAGAGGCAGCATGATTTGCTTACAGTGGAGAGAGAACCTACAAATCCTAGCTCCAATGGAAATTCACTGCTTCCAATGTTGGTTAACCCACTGCTGAAATTGCAGCCTGCTGAAGTATTGAAACCATCAAAGGCGATGATATGTTGCTACCTTATTTGCCTTCTCACATCCTATTCCCCTTTTGCTCTCTGCTCTTTTCTGATTAAGCTATAGGGTCAGTCGGCCATTAGAAAGGCAAATGCAACGTTAGCATTTATTTTGAGAGGGCTAGAATACAAGAGCAGGGAGGTACTGCTGAGGCCAGAGCAAACTGCCTTTGGAATACGGTGATCAGTTTTGGGCCCCATATCTAAGGAAGGATGTGCTGGCTTTGGAGCAGGCTCGAAGATGAACCCAGGGATGAAGGGCTTGTCATGTGAGGAGCCATTGAGGATTCTGGATCCATACTTGTTGGAGTTTAGAAGGATAACAGAGGATATGTTTGAAACTTATAAAATACTGAGAGACCTGGATATAGTGGACGTGGAGAAGATGTCTCCACTTGTATGAGAGACTAGGACCTGAGGGCACAGCCTTAGAGTGAAGGATGATCCTTTAGAACTGAAATGAGAAGGACTTTCTTCAGACAAATCATGGTGAATCTGTGGAGCTCATTGCAGTAGAAGGCTGTGGAGAATAAGGCATTGAGTGTAATTATGGTACAGATAGATGTGTTCTTGATTAGTAAGGGGAGGAAGGTATTTGAAAGAAGGCAGGAGAATGAGAAACATATCAGCCATGATTGAATACTGGAGTAGATGTAATGGGTAAAATGGCTGAATTCTGAACCTACGTCATGTGGTCTTATGAGTTTCAAGTTGAAGATGGTGCAAGCATGCATCATTTAATTTTCCAGCACAGCATTGCACTTGTGTCGTTTTTCTTCCAGATACCCAAGAAGTGCAACTTGATTAGACGAAAGAGGAACAGCATGAAGTGATCATGGGGAAGACACGATACCATTTCTTGATTTCACAAAGACAATCACCAGCTCAGATACTTTCACAGCCTGCAATTTCAGTCATAGCATAAAGGCGAGATGGACACATGGTGAGATATTGGGTAAGAATGCCCTGCAGCCAGGATAGTGTGGGGGGCAGGGTTAAATATAGTGCAGGTTTCAGTTTAATGGAGGCTGACATTTTGCTGCAGAGGATTCAGCTGGGTACCTCAACGGGGCCCTGGCTGGTGTTCAAAGTGAAATTGTTTGAATATTTGGAAGTCTGTCAGAAAGTGTTTTGCCAATATCAGGAAGCTTGATGGAGTTGAACATAGATTTGACCCAATTTGTACAAAGTTTCGTGCCATTCTTTCAAGCATGGAAACAGTGGCCAGTTGCGAGCTGTGGACCAACCATGAGGCAGCCTCTGTGGCTGATAGCGCAGCCTCTATGCGAGTACAGGACTGAAGTCACACAAGGAGAAAGTGAGGACTGCAGATGCTGGAGGTCAGAGCTGAAAATGTGTTGCTGAAAAAGCGCAGCAGGTCGATTCTCCTGCTCTTTGTATGCTGCCTGACCTGCTGCGCTTTTCCAGCAACACATTTTCAGCTCTGAAGTCACACAAGGTCAGCTGGCCAGACTACGACTAATATTGTTGTCGATTGCAGTGGGAAATCAGGCTTGTAGTAGGTCACAGCAATCCAACCAACTGATCTTTAACAGAATACGAGGACTGTTAAAGTGTCAGCATCTCCATGAACATGAACTTGCTGTCATCTCTCAGCACTCATCCTCTCACCCCTATCATTTTGTCAGAGACCAGCCAGCTTTCCTAGATTGCTGCCAAACAGGTTGGGATGGTAAATCCAAAAGCAGGACTCGCAGACCACATTCTGCTCAAAGGTATCCAGCATAGTCATTGGCAATCTGCCTGACTAAAATTCATCAGCTTTCCATTAGCTAGGTGGGAGTCACAGAAATGGCACTGCAAAGAGCAATAGGAAAGGCAAAGGCACATAGAAGGGAGGGAGTGAATATCCTTTATTGTCAGGAGTCCTCCATTGGAGAAGTACAGTGAAAAGCTATTACAATATCTGCCTTTTATAGCAACATTTTTGGTACAAGTGCCGAGGTACAAATCTTGGATACAGCAGAGGAATAAAATGCAGAGGAATAAAAAATAAGTTAGAAATCAGATATCATTAAATGATTGATATTAGAGTTAGGTAAAAAATTTCAAACAAACATTATGTTAAAGCAGTTCAGCACAGGACCTCCGCATGTTGTCTGACCCTTCCGCGCTAGACCTCAGTCCAGGTGCTAATAGAACACACAAGGTAATTAGGTGATCTTTGTATGCAAGTTGGCATGACTAATTTTTAAAATTTTGTTTGGAACGTTTATTTAGTGATGACCTTTGTTTTTGCATTGTGGCCAAGTGATAGTGCCAGGGAGAAGCTAAGATATGAGTTAGAACGTAGAACATAGAACATTATAGCACAATACAGGCCCTTCGGCCCTCAATGTTGCGCTTCCCTGTGGAATCAATCTGAAGCCTATCTATCCTATACTATTCCATTTCATCCATATGTTTATCTGATGACCATTTAAATGCCCTTAAAGTTGGTGAGTTTACTACTGTTGCAGGCAGTGTGTTCTACACCCCTATTACTCTCTGAGTAAAGAAACTACCTTTGACATCTGTCCAATATCTATCATCCCTCAATTTATAGCTATGTCCCCTTGTGCTAGCCATCATATCCATCATTGTCCACCTTATCTAACCCTCTGATTATCTTATATAAGTCACCTCTCAACCTTCTTCTCTCTAATGAAAACAGCCTCAAAACCCTCAGCCTTTCCTCATAAAACCTTCTGTCCATATCATGCAACATCCTAACAAATCTCATTTGAAACCTTTCCAAAGCTTCCACATCCTTCCTATAATATGGCGACCAAAATTGTATGCAATACCCAAAGTGCGGCCGCACCAGAGTTTTATACAGCTGCAGCATAACCTTGTGACTCTGAAACTCAATCCTCCTACTAATGAAAGCTAACACACCATATGCCTTCTTAACATCCCTATCAACCTGGGTGGCAACTTTCAGGGATGTATGTACATGGACACCAAGATCTCCCTGCTCCTCTACATTACCAAGAATCTTACCATTAGCCCAGTATTCTTTATTCCTGTTGTTCCTTCCAAAGTGAATCACCTCACACTTTTCGTCATTAAACTGCATTTGCCACCTCTCAGCCCAGCTCTGCAGCTTATCTATGACCCTCTGTAATCTGCCACATCCTTCAGCACAATACACAACTCCACCGACCTTAGTGTCAAATTTATGCAAATCTGAAAATATACTACCCATCCTTTTATGCTCTCATCTAGGTCATTTATAAAAATGACAAACAGCAGTGGCCTCAACACAGATCCTTGTGGTACACCACTAGTAACTGAACTCCAGAATGAACATTTCCCAACAAACACTATCCTTTGTCTTCTTTCAGCTAGCCAATGTCTGATCCAAACTGCTAAATCATCCTCAATCTCATGCCTCTATATTTTCTGCAAGAGCCTACCATGGGAAACCTTATCAAATGCCTTACTGAAATCCATATACACATTTTTACACATCCATCTGTTTGGTCATCTTCTCAAAGAGCTTGAGGTATACAAGATAATGAGAGGCATAGATAGAGTCGATAGGCAGAGACTATTTCCCAGGACAGAAATGACTAACATGAGGGATCACAGTTTTAAGCTGGTTGGAGGAAAGTATAGAGGGGATGTCAGAGGCAGGTTGTTTACACAGAGAGTTGTGAGAGCATGGAATGCATTGCCAGCAGCAGTTGTGGAAGCAAGGTCATTGGGGGCATTTAAGAGACTACTTGACATGCATATGGTCACAGAAATTTGAAGGTGCATACATGAGGATCAGTGGTCGGCACAACATCGTGGGCTGAAGGGCCTGTTCTGTGCTGTAATGTTCTATGTTCTATGTTCTATCTCAATAAGGTTTGTGAGGCACTACCTACCCTTCACAAAACCGTGTTGGACTATCCCTAATCAACTTATTCCTCTCTTGTAAATATCTTATAATCTTTTCCAACACTTTAACCACAACCAAAGTAAGGCTTACTGGTCAATAATTAGCAGGGTTGTCTCTACTCCCCTTCTTGAATAAGGGGGAAACATTTGCTCTCCTCCAGAGTTCTGTAGGGAGTTTATTGGGTTTATTTGGAAAAGGAATTGGGGCTGCAGTTACTTGTACCACACTTAGATGAAATCTTTGGAGAGAGACTGACAAAAAGGGGCTGCTTCAATTGCTTCATTTCATCTCCCTTCTTCCTTCTCTTCCACACCTCATGTTACTGCTCTCAAGGTGTTCGATTATAGATGCTGACATGGACACTCCCCTGATACGTGTATCACATAGTGGCCCATCACGAATCTTGACACTTGACCTCCTAAGTACTGAAGCGCTCCTCCAGAATGGCCCAAACTTTGAGCACACTGAGTGGAACCGTATAGGGATCTGAACATCATGGGTTATGGTGAGAATTGTGACAGTATTGTGTGATAGTCTGCTGAGGCCTGTTTAATACTGGGAGCAACTTGCTGTACGTTTTATCAGCTGGGTGTCAACGTGCATTTTTCACCAGATCTGTTTTTGGTTGCACTTCAGTCCCACGCTCCTGATCTTTGGGCACCCGGGTGGAGAGCCCTGGAGGCTCATGGCCTTCATTCCTGGTGAAGGGCTTTTGCCCGAAACATCAATTTCCTGCTCCTCAGATGCTGCATGACCTGTTGTGCTTTTCCAGCATCACTCTAATATAGATTCTGTATTTTTTCCCCATCCAACTATATTTTGATTTAATCCCTGCCCTCCCCTTCACTGTTTTGATCACACAGCATTGCCCTTTGATGTGAAGGGCACTGCTTGTCACTGGCCACTCGGGTATTTCGTTTCTTCCTGGTGGTGGAAACTGAATAAAGATTTGTACACCTTGTGTCTTCCACTGTGTCTTACACCTGCACACCCACAACATGGGTGCTGGGGAAAACAAAATATGAGTGTGACAGATCCTGTTCACTCTAATAAAAACAGGAGAGTCAGAGGTTCTGTTCACTCTGAGACCTGGCTCTGAGGGGGCTGGATCAGTGTCAAGGACTCTCCATTTGTGTTAGGAAAAAAACAAGAGGAAACAAATTGGTATATGATAAATATTATCGACATACAGTTACAAGATGACCAAGGCTGGGACCTGAATGTTCAAGGATATTTGGAATTTCAGAAAGACAGACCGGAAAAAAGTGAAAAGAGCAGGGCAGCTGCATTAAGGCATGATGAGATCAGTTAAGGTGTGAGAAATTATAGTTTTGAGTTAGATTTAATGTTACAGTGAAAAGTGCTGTTTTGCATGCTATACACATAGATCTACCATACAAAG
Source organism: Hemiscyllium ocellatum (assembly GCF_020745735.1). Taxonomy (NCBI): domain Eukaryota; kingdom Metazoa; phylum Chordata; class Chondrichthyes; order Orectolobiformes; family Hemiscylliidae; genus Hemiscyllium; species Hemiscyllium ocellatum. The sequence goes on from NC_083409.1 coordinate 82,006,976, forward strand.
TACCTCAGGGTAGCAGAACAGAATGCAGAATACAATGTGACAGCCACTGAGAAAGTGTAGAGAGATCAACATTATCAATGGAGAGGTCTGTTCAGACATCTGATAACGGGGAAGAAGCTGTTCTTGAATTATTTTTCAAACTCCTATATCTTCTGACCAATGGAAGAGGGCGGAAGAGAATATAACCAGGGTGGGAGGAATCTTAGATGATGTTGGTTGCTTTCCTGCGGCAGCAGGAAGTATAGATGGAGTCAATGGATGGAAAGTTGGTTTTCATGATGGCTGGGCTGCGTTCATGACTCTAGTTTCTGGTCATCTTGTGAGCAGCAGTTGCCATACCAGCCTGTGATACATCCAGATAAGATGTTTTCTATAGTGAACATGCTGAATATCCTTTAACCTTCTGAAGAAGTAGAGGCTTCCTTGTGCTTTCTTGATTTGGGTTTGGAAGATGAAACATATGAACTGACAGCAGGAGTAGGGCACCTGGCCCCTCAAGCCTTCTCCACCTTTAAATAAGATCATGGCAGATCATTCTGTGGGCTCAGCTCCACTTACCCGCCTTCTCACAAACATTAAGGACAAAAGGGTAACTAGGGAGAGAATAGGGCCCCTCAAAGATCAGCAAGGCAGTCTTTATGTGGAGCTGCAGGAGATGGAGGATATACTAAACAAGTATTTTGCATCAGTGTTTACTGTGGAAAAAAGACATGTAAGGTATAGAATGTAGGAAAATAGGTGGTGACATCTTGAAAAATGTCCATATTACAAAGAAGGAATTGCTGGATGTCTTGAACTGCATAAAAGTGAATAAATTCCCAGGACCTGATCAGGTTTACCCTAGAATTCTGTGGGAAGCTAGGGAAGTTATTGCTGGGCCTCTTACTGAGATATTTTTATCATTGATAGTCGCAGGTAAGGTGCCAGCAGACTGGAGGTTGGCTAACGTGGTGTCACTATTTAAGAAGGGTGGTAAAGACGAGCCAGGGAACTATAGATCAGTGAGCCTGACGTCCGGTGGTGGACAAGTTATTGGAGGGAATCCTGAGGGACAGTATGTACATGTATTTGGAAAGGCAAGGACCGATTAGGGATAGTCAACATGGCTTTGTGCATGGGAAATCATGTCTCACAAACTTGATTGAGTTTTTTGAAGAAGTAACAAAGAGGATTGATGAGGACAGAGTGGTAGATGTGATCTATATAGACTTCAGTAAGGCTTTCGACAAGGTTCCCCAAGGGAGACTGGTTAGCAAGGTTAGATCTCATGGAATCCAGAGAGAACTAACCATTTAGACATGGAACTGGCTCAAAGGTAGAAGACAGGGTGGTGGTGGAGGGTTGTTTTTCAGACTGGAGGCCTGTGACCAGTGGAGTGCTGCAAGGATCAATGCTGGGTCCACTACGTTTCATCATTTATATAAATGATTTGGATGTGACCATAAGAGTTATAGTTAGCAATTTGGCAGATGACACCAAAATTGGAGGTGTAGTGGACAGCAAAGAAGGTTACCTCAGATTACAATGGGATCTTGATCACATGGGCCAATGGGCTGAGAAGTGGCAGATGGAGTTTAATTTAGATAAATGTGAGGTGCTGCAATTTGGGAAATCAAATCTTAGCAGGACTTACACACTTAATGGTAAGGTCCTTGGGAGTGTTGCTGAACAAAGAGAACTTGGAATGTAGGTTCATAGCTCCTTGAAAGTGGAGTCACAGGTAGATAGGATAGTGGAGAAGGCATTTGATATGCTTTCCTTTATTGGTCAGAGTATTGAATACAAGAGTTAGGAGGTCATGTTGCAGTTGTACAGGACATTGGTTTGGCCACTTTTGGAATATTGTGTGCAATTTTGGTCTCCTTCCTATCGGAAAGATGTTGTGAAATTTGAAAGGGTTCAGAAAAGATTTACAAGGGTGTTACCAAAGTTGGAGATTTGAGCTATAGGCAGAGGCTGAATAGACTGGGGCTGTTTTCCCTGCAGCATCGGAGGCTGACCTTATGAAATCACGAGGGGCATAGATCAGATAAATAGACAAAGTCTTTTCCCTGGGGTGGGCAAGTTCAGAACTAGAGGGCATAGGTTTACAGTGAGGGGGAAAGATATAAAAGAGACCTAAGGGGCAACATCTTCACACAAAAGGTGGTACGTGTGTGGAATGAGCTGCCAGAGGAAGTGGTGAAGGCTGGTACAGTTGCAACATTTAAAAGGCATTTGGATGGGTATATGAATAGGAAGGGTTTGGAGGGATATGGGTCAGATGCTGGCAGGTGGGATTAGATTGGGTTGGGATATCTGGTCGGCATGGACAGGTTGGACTGAAGGGTCCGTGCTGTACATCTCTATGACTCTATGATTCTATATGTTGCCTATTAAGGGTGACTATTGTTTGTTAATGACCGATATACAGACACCGCCTTCCTAACCTGCAATCTTCTTCCTGACCTCTCCGCCCCCACCCCACTCCGGCCTATCACCCTCACCTTGACCTCCTTCCACCTATCGCATCTCCAACGCCCCTCCCCCAAGTCCCTCCTCCCTACCTTTTATCTTAGCCTGCTGGACACACTTTCCTCATTCCTGAAGAAGGGCTTATGCCTGAAACGTCGAATCTCCTGTTCCTTGGATGCTGCCTGATCTGCTGCGCTTTTCCAGCAGCACATTTTCAGCTCTGATCTCCAGCATTTGCAGTCCTCACTTTCTCCTCCTATATACAGACTCATCTCACATCACTAAAATACAGCTTTGCATTTCACCAAATGAACCAGATATGAAAAATTCTCAACATGCATGTCAGGGCAGCTACTTCGTGACTTCAGTGTGTCACTTGCTTCAAAGGCCAGGCACTAACACCTCAGGAGATTCTCCATGGGCACCAGTCAGGTGTAACTCAGATTCCACTGATACGTCCCTCTTAGAACCCTCATGGCACATCTGCAATCCACTTCGGCACATCAATGCTGCACCTCAGAATGCACCATCAATTATCATTGTAATGCTGCAGCAAGGACACCAGGCATGCCAGGAAACCCATGCACCCAGCTCAGGGACTGGACCAAGAGGCATGTCTGGCCTGTTCACTTGCTCTCATAGTGCTATCTCACTCTGACCCTGACTGGAAACTCACAGAATCCCTTCCTTGCATTGCCTTGCCTTTTTATGCATTGTCCCTTCGGCCAGTGATACCTGGCACTCAGGCGTGTTGTGTTGTTTGCTATTTAGTGTAGACACAAAGCCATGACACTTGTCTTGGCTGTCAGGGCCTTTGCCCGAAATGTTGATTTTACTGCTCCTTGGATGCTGCCTGACCTGCTGTGCTTTTTCAGCACCACTCTAATCTAGACTCTGATCTCCAGCATCTGCAGTCCTCACTTTCGCCCTGTCAGCTGTCTTCAGTCAAGTCAAGGCAGACTGCTTTCAGTCAGGGGGTCCTGGCACAGTAAAGAAAGGGCAGCCTTTTGATACCAGGCCAGGAGCTTACAAAGGGTCAGTCAGAGTCAGGAAGCTCTCCCCATTAGGGATGAAAAGCTGCAAGTGTCCACCAACCATGGCACTTACATCTAACATGTTTGGCTCTTTCTACCTTATGCGGGCTGTTTTCCTCCTGGAATGAGAGAGATGTGGGCATTGCAAGAGATGAAAGTGGATGGCAAAGCTGTTAGTGCTGGTACAGTCAAGGAGGTGTCTCCAACAGTGATTAGGCAGCATAGAGGACATGCAGGGTTTGTGGTATTTGGGGTTGGCATGCGTGAGAGCAAGTGAGGGAAGATGTTACAGGCAGCCGTGAAAGTGCTAGGATGTGAACCTTCAGAGATGAATCTGGGGATTGAGTGAGTTTGAGGATCGGAGGAAAGATAAGATTAGATTAGATTAGATTACTTACAGTGTGGAAACAGGCCCTTCGGCCCAACAAGTCCACACCGACCCGTCAAAGCGCAACCCACCCATACCCTACATTTACCCCTTACCTAACACTATGGGCAATTTAGCATGGCCAATTCACCTGACCCGCACATCTTTGGACTGTGGGAGGAAACTGGAGTACCCGAAGGAAACCCACGCAGACACGGGGAGAATGTGCAAACTCCACACAGTCAGTCGCCTGAGTCGGGAAATGAACCCAGGTCTCAGGCGCTGTGAGACAACAGTGCTAACCACTGTGCCACCGTGCCGCCCACAAACTTCACTTGTGCTGACAGGGCAGGTAAAGACATTGACTTCCTTCTCACATTTCTGGCTATTCCTCCAGACAGCTGGAGGGCAACCTCAGGACATGGTCTGGTATTGAGCTTCCTCTACCATTGCAGGGGTGGAGGAGAGGGAAAGAGGACCTCCCATCTTTGCACAACCCCATCCAGCAGAACCTCCATGTCCCTGCCTGCTAAGCAGGTGACAAATTTCCTCCATCTACCTTGTCCGGGGCAAATGTCAGGAACCCTGAAGGGCAGCTCAGGACTGACAGTGTTTGTCCAGGTGCACAGCAGTCTTTTAAAGATGACACCAGTACCAGGGATGCCAGTCAATTGCAGAGTGCCCTGGCAATGGCATGTTATTTCACAAATGGAAGCTGTTAAAATGGTGCTAGAATTGGACAAGAGGGGTGCTGCAGGGGCAAGGTAAATAGCTAATGAGGCATGCTTGGTAAGTGATCTCACATTGAAAAACCTTCCCAAAAAACCCAATATACCTGACACTTAGCCAAAGATGAGAAGACCCAGCCCATTGTTTCAGTACCCCAACTGGAGAAACATAATATTTCATGGGCCAACTTGACTTTCATTGTACACATGCTGTACCTATATACATGGTTTGCAAACTGAAGTCATCAATTATCTAGTCAGTGGATAACTCTGATCACCAAGTAGTCACACTTTGGTTGCCATGGTGGCTGAACTGTAGCTGGCACAGTGGATTATCACAAAACAAAGGCAATCATGGCTGCTGCCAGAATATAATGGATTAACCTGAATGATCTTCTACATATGATCACAGACTGGTTGAACTTTAAGAGAGTAGATTCCTTTTGATTGCAATATAGGACATTAGTTGTGGTATTGCATGTCTGTGTGGAGTTTGCACATTCTCCCCGTGACTGCGTGAGTTTCCTCTGGGTGCTCCGGTTTCCTTGCACAGTCCGAAGATGTGTAGTTAGATGGATTGGCCATGCTAAATTGCCCACAGCGTTCAGGGAGTGCAGGCTAGATGGATTGGCCATTGGAAGTGCAGGGTTACAGGGATAGAGTGGGGGTTTGGGTCTGGGTGGGGTGCTCAGTAGTTGTGAACTCACTGAGCTGAATGGCCTGTTTCCATGCTGTTGTGATTCTATGATTCCATTAAGACAGAATTATGTCTCTCTTATGGTGTTGATTGGCAAATTGTGGGGAATTCAAATATCTCCAACTCCTGTTCCGAAGGCAGTCCTAAATGAAACTTCATGTCCTCAGTCAGCTTCACAGCTACTGACAATGTTCTCTTTTGCCCTGATGTGAGTTTGCAGTTATGGCTCAGACAGACATCAGTGCTGATGGTTTCACTACAGTGCATATCTCATTGAAATTTACATATGTTTTATATCAAGAGAAATGCTTATAAGTGCATCCACATCTCAGAACAATTGTTGATTTCAGAACCTTTGACATCAGCAAAACAGTCCTTCAACACTTTCCACTCCATTTTTAAATGTCTATAGGAAGTACCAAATACTCATTAATTGAAAAGTGCATCCAGAGGAAATCACCATTTCTATTAATGATAATTTTAAGGGAGTATTTGCAGCTGTTGAGTGCATGTTCAGCTTTATGAGGTTAAGATAGTGTGTTAACTAGCACGCTGAACTCCAAAACCACACCCAATCCCTGATCTGGTCGTGTCAAACACAGTTGTATGCTAAAAGACATTGGTCCACATACACATTCACTGCAGAAGAGCTAATACCTTCTTTAATATTGTGCTATGAGCAATTCACCTTAATAGTTTGCACATTCACCATCAACGCTATTTTGGAAACCAAATGGACATCTACAGCACCCAAATAATGGACATGACTGACTTGAATGTCACATTAGGCATCCCTAGAATTGTAAAGAGATGATTTTTTTTCTCTTTATTCTTTCATGGGAGCCTGGACATCTTTGGCAAGGCCAGTGTTTGTTGCCCTCCTAAATGCCCTCAAACTGAATGGCTTGGTCAGCTATTTCAGAGGTAATCTTAGAGTCACCCACATTGCTGCAGATCTAGAGAACCACTACCACCTGCAAGTTCGCCTCCAAATCATTCATCGCCCTAACTTGAAATTATATCCCTGGTCTTTCACTGTCACTGAGTCAAAATCCTATAATTCCTCCCTAACAACATTGTGGGTCAAATCACGTGTGTGGACTGCAGCAGTTCGAGAAGGCAGCTCACTACAACCTCCTGAAGGGCAACTAGGGACAGACAATAAATGCTGGCCAATCAGCAATACCCATGTCCCACAATTTATAAGAATAATACGATGGTTATGCTAGTGGATTTTAATTTTCCAAACATAGACTGGGACTGCCATAGTGTTAAGGGTTCAGATGGAAACACATTTGTTCAGCGTGTACAAGAAAATTTTCTGATTCAGTATGTGGATCTACCTACTAGAGAAGGTGCAAAACTTGACCCACTCTTGGGAAATAAGGCAGGGCAGGTGACTGCGAGAGCACTTTGGGGCCAGTGACCATAATTCTATTTTAGATTAGATTTCTACAGTGTGGAAACAGGACCTTCGACCCAACAAGTCCACACCAACCCTCTGAAGAGTAACCCACCCCAAATCATTTCCCTCTGACTAATGCACCTAACACAATGGGCAATTTAGCATGGCCAATCCACCTGACCTGCACATCTTTGGACTGTGGGAGGAAACTGCAGCACCTGGAGGAAACCCATACAAACACAGGGAGAATGTGCAAACTCCACACAGACAGTCATCCGAGGCTGGAATCAAATCTGGGTCTCTGATGCGGTGAGGCTGCAGTGCTAATCACTGAGCCACTGTGCCGCCCAATTTTAAAATTAATAGACTGGGACTGCCATAGTGTTGAGGGATTAGATGGAAACAAATTTGTTAAGCATGAACAAGAAAATTTTCTGATTCAATATGTGGATGGACCTACTAGAGAAGGTGCAAAACTTGACCCACTCTTGGGAAATAAGGCAGGGCAGGTGACTGAGGTGTCAGTGGGAGAGCACTTTGGAGCTCCCAAAATAGCGATGGGAAAGGATAGACCAGATCAAAAGTTGAAGTTCTAAAATGGGGAAAAGCCAATTTTGACGGTATTAGGCAAGAACTTTCAAAAGCTGACTGGGGCAGATGTTCACAGATAAAGGGACAGCTGGAAAATGGGAAGCCTTCAGAAATGAGATAATGAGAATCCAGAGAAAGTATATTCCTGTCAGGGTGAAAGGAAATGCTGGTAGGTATAGGGAATGCTGGATGACTTAAGAAATTGAGGGTTTGGTTAAGAAAAAGAAAGAAGCATATGTCAGGTTTAGACAGGATAGATCAAGTGAATCCTGAAAAGAGTATAAAGGAAGTAGGAGTATACTTAAGAGAGCAATCAGAAGGGCAAAAAGGGGACATGAGATAGTTTTTGCAAATAGAGTTAAGGAGAATCAAAGGGTTTTTTACAAATACATTAAGAACAAAATGGTAACTCGGGAGAGAATATGGCCCCTCACAGATCAGCAAGGCGGCCTTTGTGTGGAGCCACAGGAGTTGGGGGAGATACTAAATGAGTATTTTGCATCAGTGTTTACTGTGGAAAAAAGACATGGAAGGTATAGAATGTAGGGAAATAGATGGTGACACCTTGAAAAATATCCATCTTACAGAAGATAAAATGCTGGGTGTCTTGAAACACGTAAAAGTGAATAAATCCACAGGACCTGATCAGGTGTACCCAAGAACTCTGTGGGAAGCTAGGGAAGTGATTGCTGGGCCTCTTGCTGAGATTATTTGCATCATCAATAGTCACAAGTGAGGTGCCAGGAGACTGGAGGTTGGCTAACATGGTGCCATTATTTAGGAAAGGTGGTAAGGACAAGTCAGGGAACTATAGACTGGTGAGCCTGATGTCAGTGGTGGGCAACTTGTTGGAGGGAATCCTGAGGGACAGGATATACATGTATTTGGAAAGGCAAGGACTGATTCGGGATAGTCAACATGGCTTTTTGCTCGGGAAATCATGTCTCACAAACTTGATTGAGTTTTTTGAACAAAGAGTGTTGCTGAGGGCAGAGCAGTAGACATGATTTATATGGACTTCAGTAAGGCGTTCGTCAAGGTTCCCCATGGGAGATTGGTTAACATGGTTAGATCTCATGGAAGAGCTAGCCATTTGGATACAGAACTGGGTCAAAGGTAGAAGACAGAGGGTAGTGGTGGAAGGTTGTTTTTTAGACTGGAGGCCTGTGACCAGTGGAGTGCCACAAGGATCGGTGCTGGGTCTACTACTTTTCATCATTTATATAAATGATTTGGATGTGAACGTAAGAGATATAGTTAGTAACTTTGCAGATGATACCAAAATTGGAAGTGTAGTGGACAGTGATGAGGGTTACCTCAGATTACAACAGGATCTGGACCAGATGGGCCAATGGGCTGAGGAGTGGCAGAGGAAGTTTAATTTAGATAAATGTGAGGTGCTGCATTTTGGGAAAACAAATCTTAGCAGGACTGATACACTTAATGGTAAGGTCCTAGGGAGTGTTGCTGAACAAAGAGCTTGCAATGCGGGTTCATAGCTCCTTGAAAGTGGAGTCGCAGGTAGATGGAATAGTGAAGAAGGCATTTGGTATGCTTTCCTTTATTGGTCAGAGTATTGAGTACAGGAGTTGGGAGGTCACATTGCAGCTGTACAGGACATTGCATGCAATATTCCAACAGTAGCCTAACCAATTCTGGTCTCCTTCCTATCAGAAGGATGTTGTGAAACTTGAAAGGGTTCAGAAAAGATTTACAAGGATGTTGCCAGGGTTGGAGGACCTGAGCCAAAGGGAAAGGCTGAACAGGCTGGGGCTGTTTTCTCTGGAGCGTCAGAGGCTGAGGGATGACCTTATTGAGGTTTATAAAATCATGAGGGGCATGGATAGGATAAATAGACAAAGTCTTTTTCCTGGTGTTGGGGAGTCCAGAACTAGAGGCCATAGAGAGGGGAAAGATATAAAAGAGACCAAAGGGGCAACTTTTTCATGCAGAGAGTGGTGCATGTGTGGAATGGGCTGCCAGAGGAAGTGGTGGAGGCTGGTACAATTACAGCATTTAAAAGGCATCTGGATGGCTATATAAATAGGAAGGGTTTAGAGGAATATGGGCCAGGTGCTGTCATGTGGGACTAAATTGGGTTGGTATATCTGATCGGCATGGACAAGCTCGACCAAAGGGTCTGTTTCTGTGCTGTACATATCTATGACTCGAAGTGAATTAAAAATAACATGTAGGCCACACAAGGCAAGGACAGCAAATTTGTTTCCCTAACGGATATCAGTGAAACAAGTAGGTTTTTGTGACAATCAATAATAGTTTCACAATCATCATTGCTGAGATTAGTTTTCATTTCCAGATTTTATTTCAAAAATATTAATTGAAAACAAAATTTGACACTCATGTTCCCAGAGCATTAGCATACACCTCCAGATTACTAGTCCAGAGACATTACCATTACCCAACCATCTCCCTGAAGGCCTTGCAGTTTCTGCAGCAGAAGAATATGAGTAAAGTACAAATCCATTCAGTTTTTACAGCACAAAGCTATTTACTCAAAGTATATTTCCATCTCAGTGACATAACAAGAATCTTTGATTTTACTATAAAATGCAAGTTTAGAAAAAAAGACTGCTTGAACCATGAGCTTACAGCGCACTATGACAAGAAAAGCAGAGATAGAGACCAGAGCAAAAGATGCAGAGTATTGGAGCCTCAGTGTAGCTCATGTAGACCAGAAACAGGCAGACAACCCTAAACCAACTAGGCAGCTACCACTAATCTGGACGATATGCTGGCCAGTCACCAGCAGCTGAAGAGGTAGTTAGAATAGGGTGGGGCAGCAGAGAGAGTAGATAACATTGTCCATAAGCTTGAATCAAATTCCCACATCAAATCTGTAGGTTGTCGACATCTTGGCTTTTTCAATGATCTGCAGATTCCATTCCAGATACAAATTCTAATCCCTGGTCAGGCATAAATTTAGGAGAAAGTGAGGACTGTAGATGCTGGAGATCAGAGCTGAAAAATGTGTTGCTGGAAAATCGCAGCAGGGCAGGCAGCATCTAAGGAGCAGGAGAATCGACGTTTCGGGCATAAGGCCTCCTTCAGGAATGAGGAGGGTTTGCCAAGCAGGCTAAGATAAAAGGTAGTGAGTAGGGACTTGGGGGAGGGACTTTGGGAATGCGTTAGGTGGAAGGAGGTTAAGGTGAGGGTGATAGGCTGGAGTGGGGGTGGGGGCGGAGATGTTGGGAAGAAGATTGCAGGTCAAGAAGGCGGTGCTGAGTCCGAGGGTAGGGACTGAGATAAGGTAGGGGAAGGGGAATGAGGAAGCTGGAGGAATCTGCATTCATCACTTGTGGTTGGAGGGCTCCTAGGCAGAAGATGAGGCGCTCTTCCTCCAGGCGTCATGTTGCCATGGTCTGGCGATGGAGGAGGCCACGGACCTGCATGTCCTTGGCGGAATGGGAGAGGGAGTTAAACTGTTCAGCCACAGGGTGGTTGGGTTGGTTGGTGCGGATGTTCCAAAGGTATTCTCTGAAACGTTTCACAAGTAGGCGGCCTGTCTCTCCAATGTAGAGGAGTCCACATCGGGTGCAACGGATGCAGTAAATGATGTGTGTGGAGGTGCAGGTGAATTTGTGATGGATATGGAAGTATCTCTTGGGGCCTTGGAGGGAAGTGAGGGGGGAGGTGTGGGTGCAAGTTTTGCATTTCTTGCGGTTGCAGGGGAAGGTGCCGGGAGTGGAAGTTGGGTTGGTGGGGGGTGTGGACCTGATGAGGGAGTCGTGGAGGGAGTGGTCTTTCCGGAACACTGATAGCGGAGGGGAGGGAAATATATCCTTGCTGGTGGGGTCAAATTTTGGAGGTGGCGGAAATGACGAAGGATGATACGATGTATCTGGAGGTTGGTGGGGTGGTAGGTGAGTGGGGTTCTGTCCTGGTGGCGATTGGAGGGGTCGGGGTTCAAGGGCGAAGGAGCGGGAAGTGGAGGAGATGCGGTGGAGCGCATCGTCAACCATGACTGAGGGGAAATTGCGGTCTTTGAAGGAGGTGGTCATCTGGGTTGTTCAGTATTGGAATTGGTCCTCCTGGGAACAGATGCGGCGGAGGCAAGGGAATTGGGAATATGGGATGGCATTTTTACAGAGGGCAGGGTGGGAGGAGGTGTAATCTAGGTAGCTGTGAATGTCCGGTTTGTAGTAAATGTCTATGTTGAGTCTGTCGCCCGAGACAGAAATGGAGAGGTCTAGGAGGGGGAGGGAAGAGTTTGAGACGGTCCAAGTAAATTTGAGGTCGGGGTGGAAGGTGTTAGTAAAGTGGATGAACTGTTCAACTTCCTCGTGGGGGCACGAGGTAGCGCCGATACAGTCATCGATGCAGCGGAGGAAAAGGTGGGGGGTGGTGCCAGTGTAGCCGTGGAAGATGGATTGTTCCACATATCCGACGAAGAGGCAGGCATAGCTGGGGCCCATGCGGGTGCCCATGGCTACTCATTTGGTTTGGAGGTAGTGGGAAGATTGGAAAGACAAGTTGTTCAGAGTGAGGACCAGTTCAGTCAGTTGAAGGAGGGTGTCAGTGGAAGGGTACTGGTCGCCCCACAGCAGGTCCTAGCTCCTAGCCCTGCCGTATTTTCACCATCCCTCCACACCTCCCCCTGTCTGAGGATGAAAGAATAGTCCTCAGCAGAGGCCTCACTTTCATTCCCCTATGCTCCCGGATTAACGAGTTCAACACGCGGCAAGACATTGAACAATTCTTCCGCCGCCTTTGCCTCCGTGCCTACTTCTTCAGCCACGAATCACGCCCACCCTCTGATGACCTCTTCTCCCACCTCCAAAACACCCCATCCACTAGGACACCCCGTGTTGGCCTCTTACCCGCCCTCGATCTCTTCACAGCCAACTGCCGCAACGACATTAACTGCTTCAACCTGTCCACCCCTCTTACCCACTCCAACCTCTCACCCTCACAACATACAGCCCTCCACTCCCTCTGCTCCAACCCCAACCTCACTATCAAACCGGCAGACAAGGGCGGCGCAGTGGTAGTTAGGCGCACTGATCTTTACATTGCTGAGGCTAAACGCCAGCTCGCGGACACCTCTTCCTACTGCCCCCTTGACCATGACCCCACCTCCTACCGCCAAACCATCATCTCCAAGACCATCCATAACCTCATCACCTCAGGGATCTCCCATCCACCGCCTCCAACCTCATCGTTCCACAACCCCGCACCGTTGTTTGAGGTTGGGGTGGAAGGTGTTAGTAAAGTGGATGAACTGTTCACCCTCCTTGTGGGTTTTCTACCTCCTGCCCAAAATCCACAAACCTGACTGCTCCGATCGACCCATTGTCTCAGCCTGCTCCTGCCCCACTGAACTCATCGCTGCATAGCTTGACACGGTCCTGTCCCCCTTAGTCCAAGAACTCCACACCTATGTTCGGGACACCACCCATGCCCTCTATCTCCTCCATGATTTTCGCTTCACCGGCCCCCAACGCCTTATTTTCACCATGGACATCCAGTCCCTATACACTTCCATCCCTCATCACGAAGGCCTCAAAGCTTCTTCCTTTCCCGCCGACCCAACCAGTGCCCTTCCACTGACACTCTCCTTCGACAACTAAACTGGTCCTCACTCTGAACAACTTCTCTTTCCAATCCTCCCACTTGCTCCAAACCAAAGGAGTAGCCATGGGCACCTGCACGAGCCCCAGCTATGCCTGCCTCTTCATCGGATATGTGGAACTGTCCATCTTCCGCGGTTACACTGGCACCACCCCCCACCTTTTCCTCCGCTACATCGATGACGCATCGGCGCTACCTCGTGCCCCCACGAGGAGGTTGAACAGTTCATCCACTTTACTAACACCTTCCACCCCAACCTCAAATTTACCTGGACCGTCTCAGACTCCTCTCTCCCTTCCTAGACCTCTCTATTTCTATCTCGGGCGACTGACTCAACACGGACATTCGCTATAAAATGACCGACTCCCACAGCTACCTAGATTACACCTCCTCCCACCCTGTCCCCTGTAAAACGCCATCCCATATTCCCAATTCCTTTGCCTCCGCCGCACCTGCTCCGAGGAGGACCAATTCCAATACCGAACATCCCAGATGGCCTCCTTCTTCAAAGACCGCAATTTCCCCTCAGACGTGGTTGATGATGCTCTCCACCGCATCTCCTCCACGTCCCGCTCCTCCGCCCTTGAACCCCACTCCTCCAATCACCACCAGGTCAGAACCCCACTGGTCCTCACCTACGACCGCACCAACCTCCAGATACATTGTATTATCCTTCGTCATTTCCGCCACCTCCCAACAGACCCCACCACCAAGGATATATTTCCCACCCCTCTCCTATCAGCGTTCCGGAAAGACCACTCCCTCCATGACTCCCTCATCTGGTCCACACCCCCCTCCAACCCAACCTCTACTCCCTTCCCCTGCAACCACAAGAAATGCAAAACTTGCGCCCACACCTCCCCCCTCACTTCCGTCCAAGGCCCCAAGGGATCCTTCCATATCCGTCACAAATTCCCCTGCACCTCCACACACATCATTTACTGCATCCACTGCACCCGATGTGGCCTCCTCTACATATTGGAGACAGGCCGCCTACTTGTGGAACGTTTCAGAGAACACCTCTGAGACACCCGGACCAACCACCCAATCGCCCTGTGGCTGAACACTTTAACTCCCTCTCCCACTCCGCCAAGGACATGCAGGTCCTTGGCCTCCTCCTTCACCAGACCATAGCAACATGACGCTTGGAGGAAGAGCACCTCATCTTCCGCCTAGGAACCCTCCAACCACAAGGGATGAATGCAGATTTCTCCAGCTTCCTCATTTCCCCTCCCCCCACTTTGTCTCAGCCCCAACCCTCGGACTCAGCACCACCTTCTTGACCTGCAATCTTCTTCCCCACCTCTCCGCCCCCCCCCCCCCCCCATCTCCGGCCTATCACCCTCACCTTAACCTCTTTCCACCTATCGTATTCCCAACGCCCCTCCCCCAAGTCCCTCCTCCCTACCTTTTATCTTTTCCTGTTTGGCACACCCTCCTCATTCCTGAAGAAGGGCTTATGCCCGAAATGCCGATTCTCCTGCTCCTTGGATGCTGCCTGACCTGCTGCGCTTTTCCAACAACACATTTTTGAGGCATAAACTTAGTCTGAAATAGTTCCATAAGGGGTTAATCTTTTCTGATTTACTTTCAAATATATAACATTGATTATTGTTGTTTCTTAAATGCAGTTGATAATATCTTTGTAAAATTTAAACAAAGCAACCATTAAGATTGAGGATGAGGTAGTGGGAAATATTCATTTCAACGTTATGCTTATCTCATAATTTAGGAACACTTATTTTAAAAATTTGCATATATTTTTATTGTAAGAATAATATACAAAATTGTTTTAATTCTGTTTTTTGCACTGTGATGGCACCCACCTTGACAAATGTCCTCAAGAGATGCCTCAGCTACAATGCAGAAAATAATTAAAATGATTATTTTTAATCTATGAACATAAAGTAAAGATAGAATAAGGAATGAGTTCCAAAACGTTCACCAAATAATTTCAGCTTCTAACTGATGCTGCACACAAATGATAGAGAACACAGCTCCTGGATGGTGAATAGCAATTACCCAGTCCTTTGTTTTATTACTTCCATAGCTTGAAGATTGACTGGGCCTTTTTCATTCACTATATTAATCCTGACAAGCCTTAAATGTTGCAATGCTTTTTGACCTTAATTTTCATACCAGTCTGCAGTCTGAAACCTGCACTGACAACAGAACTTGGATTTGCCGCATTCCTTATTGAGTCTCCTATGTTCTCATTACATCATGAAAAATTGGACTCGTTAGCACCTTTTATTTATGGGTGCTACCTGTACCCTTAGAGATTCACAATAATATTCTGTGTGTGTGTGTGTGTGTGTGTGTGTGTGTGTACATTTTTGGAGCAAAATTGAGTAGGATGCAAGTGAGTGCAATCTCACACTGTGAAATTCTGCCAGAACAATAAAGAACAGGTACAACATCACACTGATCAGTATGCAATGCTGTTTAGATTCTGGTGCTGCTGTTTTGGAGATCAATAATGCCCTCTCTTGCACAACTGAACACATGTTCACAGCATGAAGGATCACACACACACACACACACACACAACCACTATTTCAAGATATTATTAACTAACAGGTTCATTGCTCCTTGATTTCTTCTGGGCTTTGCTACGATTCTGTTCTTATTGCCTTTTGACCATATACCTTACAGCACCCCCTGCTAATGATAGACATACAGGCAAAAGTGAGTACTGCAGATGCTGGAGATTACAGTCAGGAATGTGGTGCTGGAAAAGCACAGCAGGTCAGGCAGCATCCAAGGAGCAGGAAAATCAACGTTTCAGGCAAAAACCTTTCATGGACATATATCATAGCTTCCACTTCCTCTACCAAGGCCTTCAGTGCAAAGCTCAAAAGCCCATTCTCTCCCATGCTGTTTCACTCATTACTGTTTCCCAGGACAAATGATCTTTTAACCAAATTACAGCAAAGCATTGATGACTGGTGGATTGGTCACAGTGGTTGTTATAATTGTTCAAGTAGCTCCATGTTATTCTCCAGCCAAGATCCACACTAGGCTAATCAATAAGTGTAATTAACGGAAGTGTACTGAATGTATTCCCTTTTGTTTTCATCAGAAGTGTGTCATTAGAAACTTATTGTATTACAGTTGCTATATAAATGCAAGCTGGTGATGTTATCATTCTCAATAAACATTGGGAACAGGCAGGTGTAATGGGCATAATTTGACCAAACCCCAGGTGGTGGAAAAACAAGTGAGGAGAGTGAGAACACAACAGGAAGTTGCATTGAGATAGCACCATTTGCAGTCCCATTGCCAAGGTGGTGTTTTCCAATGGAAGGCTACAAGGAGGATCAAAGACCTGCTCCAAGGAGGCAGGCAGCTAATTTGCATAATTGAAGACCCTAATGTGGAGCATTTTACAGGGTTGTTTCACTGGCACAATAACACCCGCCATCAAAACAAGATGGTGGGCAGCACGGTGGCACAGTGGTTAGCACTGCTGCCTCACAGCACCAGACACCGGGGTTCAATTCCCGCCTCAGGCGACTGACTGTGTGGAGTTTGCACATTCTCCCCGTGTCTGCGTGGGTTTCCTCCGGGTGCTCCGGTTTCCTCCCACAGTCCAAAGATGTGCAGGTCAGGTGAATTGGCCATGCTAAATTGCCCGTAGTGTTAGATAAGGGGTAAATGTAGGTGTATGGGTGGGTTGTGCTTTGGCAGGTCGGTGTGGACTTGTTGGGCCGAAGGGCCTGTTTCCACACTGTAAGTAATCTAATCTAATCTAAGAGGAGGTCACCAGCATTATGGAAACATACCCCTACGATTGTAAGAGCTGGGAACTCCAAATCCAAGAGAGAGAAGCATGGGAAGGAATGGCAGCCTTAGTGTTATTGTTTGTGAAAGAGGTTTACCATGCATTTAGTAGAGGTTTGCCCCTCAGCCAATCAGATTAATTTGTACTTAGCAGTTTGGGAGAACCTCTATTTTGATGATCAATGTCACCGAACTGCCTCTGCCATTGATGCTGCTGAGCTACCCGGCCTCAGGTTGGGTTCTACACGACTCCACAAGTAGCTCATTAGGAGACCAACTATGATGAAATCATCAAGCCAGCTCCCACTACAGGAGAGTGCATGTTTGAGACCGGGTTACATCTCCCTGGTAAAATTAATCTCTCACTTCACTTTTTACTTCTTCAAACCAATTGTTGGGCTATTTTGTTTTCCGCCTGGCATGTATACTGCATGAATGGGACCTGAAGCTAACAAAACACATAGTTGGCTTGATAAACGTGATACTAGTCTCGATTAACTAAAGTGATCATGCAATAGTAATTTAGTCAAAACAACAGAATATGAATCAAAGAGGTCAGATGGAGCTCTGGTCACCCAGAAACAAGAGAGATGTTTGATTTCTTGCAAAGATGAACAGTAAGACATGTTTGGGAAAGAACTGAAGAATTTTAAGCCCTCCATCTACAAAAGAGGGTTTTGAGAGATGTTCCATTCAAGATATATAATAAGATAGTTAAAGATGCTGTAGAGCATTTTATAGAGGCATGATAAGTCTTGTCTTCTGCTTGGAGTGCCAGTGAGAGACCCCAGTTGCCTCCTCTGGGAAAGAAGGCCTGATGATATTAAGTACCTTCCCAGTCGGATTGTGGGTAAAATGAAGGGTTGATCACATGATTTCCCCAAATCCACCAACTATTAATCAGTCAATAGATCCATCCTTGAAACACACTGCCTTCCTACACCAATCTGAAAGCAAGCAGACTTATTACCCAATTTCATGTTGTTTGACTGTCAATGAAACAGTCTTTTTTGCCAATTTTCAATTTTTATATCTGGTGAAGAGAAATAGTCCAAGAAAATTTCAGAAAACCTCAATCTCTCTTCGTATCCCTATGATTTTCTCTAGTGTCTTAGAGAGTAATTTTCAATTTCTGGATACTCTAGATCAGTCCTAGAGAGTTGGCAACCCCATTCCCTAAGATCAAAGATTCCAGGGCACAACTCCTGCCCATCAACTCAGCAGCAAAACCAAGAGGGCAGGGACAGTTGAGAGAACAATGGTCACCATGGGCTCAGGATGATAAAATGATCTAGACCAAGGATGAGTCTTTCTGGGAGAGTTATCAGGAGGGTGGGTGTCACAAGGGAGAGAGGTGAAGGTGTCAGCAGCAAGGGCTGGGGAGAGAGTGCGTAGCTTACCCTCTTTCTGTTACCAAGTCCCTTGTTCAGGGACAGACTGCTCCACCTCAGTCTCCAAATACCTGAAGTTGACATGCTGAGAGCTTGTGATGCTCCTTCACTAGTGGCAGACATACCTGCTGTTGGGAATGAGGCCTTTAACTGGCCATAATTACCCATTTAAGAGTCCTTATTAATGCGTGGGCTTGCTGTCTGACCACAGGCTTTCTGTTTTGGAATTAATTCTGCTAAAAAAAGGAAGTGGACATCACCCTGACATACAATACGGTGACACACCCCGCTTCCAAACATGCCACAACAAGGGCATAAAATTCCCACCACAGAAAATGTTTGCTCATAATAGCATTTTAAATCAAGTTCTACGTATAGATATGAAAAACAGCAATGTACGAAGTAGCAAGAGGAAATGCTATAATTTTTCACGAAGTCGGACAACATCTGTAGAAAGAAACAAAGTTTTGGATTCAAGTTGTGATGGCCAGTCATCAGAAATAAAGAAAAGTAGAAATACTTTCAAGTTTTTGGTCATAGTAACATATGGAGGCCATAGAGCCCAGGAACCTTTTCCATCAGTCAACAAGATATGCACAAATTTGCCCCTTAACTCTATCGACACCAATTTTAAAACTTTTAACTTATCATCAATTGTTGTTCACAGGAAAGACTCCAAATGTATACTCTTGTTAATTAACAATGGCCTTGTTGGTTAATACTTTGATTTTCTCACTTTCCTTGTGGAGTTGCATTTGGATTTAATTTCAGATTAAACAAAACCTGGGAACTTCTCCACAGTGGCACCCACCCATGGTTTATCATGCATACCTTCTAGCTCACTTCTGGATTCAGACCTTTGTTCTCAATTCTCCTTTTAGGTTTGTTCTCACTGTTTTCCTTTGCCATTCTGTGCCTGTTAAAGGTAAGGGATTGCCAGGTCCTTCCCACATTGTAAATCAGTAATAGAATTTCTGCGTGTTGACATTCTTTTATTACTGAATACAATTACTACCCTCTTTGTTAGCAATTAGGTTAAGGTAGACTTCACAAAGGATCATTATTTGAAAAAGGAGCATTGATTTTGAGGGATTAGTTTTATTAATCAATTTAGCATGTGAATATTTAGGTGAACACAGATTTGTGTTCAACGATTACAATCTGTGAGATGTAGGTTTACAAAGAGAAACATGTCCAAATCCAGGAAAATACTATGAAATACTAAATATAACTGACATATATAAGTAAAGGCATTTACAATGGGCATTAATCCAACTACATTGCTTTGTGGCATAGTGCATTAAATGGAGAGCACAGGGCAGCCATCATTAGCTATTATTCAGATAGTAATGAATCAGAAGGTACAGCTTATAAAAGCATCCTCATGGGGTCAAATAGTTGTATTCATTAGAGTAATCATAACAGAATTTCACACTAACAGTGCTTAGCCTCCCTCAGTGGCACATCGGGGGATGGGATCAACTAGCAATTGGAGTGATAAGAGGATGTGAAAAGAAAGCAGCATGAGTTGCTGGATATAAATTTATTAGTATTTCCACTTTGTTTCAAAAATTATTATTTAAAATATTTCTGTTTAACTTTTTAATACAAGGACATCCTTTTTTTTATTAAAGTATGTCTCTAGATCTTTGCATATCTTTCTATGCACGTTTCCTGTATGTCCTCAACAGCCAAATAATGTGAACTTTAGAATTGACTGCTATTTTTCTAAAACATTTAGATGTGTAGGACTCATTTTCAAAACTGACAGTACTGAATGAATTCAATTCTGAAAAAGAGGCATTCAGACCTGAAACATTAACTTTTTTTGTCTCGCTGCAGATGCTGCCAGACCTGCTGAGTCTCTCCACCACTCTCTGTGTTTTTGCCTGAATAACTATCTGATTAGTTGCTGATTACTGTGGCAGGAAGCTAAACTAGAGAATGTAGCATCAAAAATCTATGTAAGAAAAGGAATTTTAATTTGCACAGTTACAAAGGGTGCAAGGTCAGTTTGAGGGAGATTTTACTGAAATCAGACAGACACTGAGTGAGTATATCTGAAAACATGATACAAAGTGGGAATTCAATGCATGGGAGTAAATAATGTTTACTGCAAGCAGTAAAGTGTCATGAATGGAAAGATTAATGAAGAGTAGGGAAGAGGTACTTTCTTGTTTCACATGATTTCCAATTTTGAGCGGCAGAAGGAGCAGGTAAACATAGAAACAGAGAAGATAGGAACAGAAGGAGGTGATTCAGCTCTTTCAGCTTGCTCTGCCATTCCATAAAACCATAAGACCATAAGCCATAGGTGCCAAAATTAAACCAATCAGACCATCAAATCTGCTCTGCCATTCAATCATGGCTGATAAGTTTCTCAACTCCATTCTCCCACTTTCTTCCTGTAACCCTTGATCCCCTTGACATTCAAGAACCTATCTATCTCAGTCTTAAATATACTCAATAACCTGGCCCCCACAGACTTCTGTGACAATGAATTCCACAGATTCACCACTCTCTGGTTGAAGAAGTTTCTCATTATTTCTGTTCCTTTACTCTATGCCCTCAGGTCTTAGTCTCTCCCACCAATGGAAACATCTTCCCAACATCCATATGTCCAGGAATTCAGTATTCTGTATGTTTCAATTAGACTCCCTTCATCCTTTTAAATTCCATCGAGTATAAACCGAGTCCTCAAACATTCCTCATATATTAAGTTTTCCACTCCTGGTACCATTCTTGTGAACCTCCCCTGAACACATTCCAGGGTCAGTACATCTTCTTGAGGTATGGGGCCCCAAACTGAGCACAATACTCCAAATGTGGTCTGACCAGAGCCTTTTAGAGCCTCAGAAGTACATCCATGCTTTTATATTCAAGTCCTCTCAAAATAAATGCCATCATTGCATTTGCTTTTCTTACAACTAATTAAGTCTGCAAGTTTACCTTGAGAGAATCCTGAACTAGAACTCTCATGTCTCTTTACACCTCAGATTCTGAATCTTCTCCCCTTTTAGAAAATAGACCATGCCTCTATTCTTCCAACCAAAGTGCATGATCCCACACTTTCCCAAGTTGTATTCCATCTGCCTTTCTTTGCCTACTCTCCTCACCTGTCCAAATCCATCTGCAGCCTCTCCAACTCCTCAATGCTACCTGTCCCTCTACATATCTTTGTATCACCTACAAACTCAATCAGAATGTCCTTAGTTCCTTGATCTAGATCATTAATGTATAAAGTGAAAAGATCATAGCAGATCACTTAACTCAATAGCCTAATCCTGCTTTCTCCCCGTAACTTTTGATCCCATTTACCCCAAATCACTAGCTGGTATTATTAGAAACTGAGCAAAATAGCAGGAAGTATTGTATTATTTTATTAGCATTGTTTAGTTTACTGGCTAAAATGTCTTCTGATCGAGTCAGTGATCAGGGACAGTGGTGGTGTGACTGTAAGTGAGATAGATATGGAGACAGGGCAGGTGCTCTAGACCCTCAGCATTCGTATTTTTCTAATAGGTTTGAGGTATTTTCAGATTGTTTGATAGAAGCTGATCTAAAAACAGAGAATGGCAGAGAATGACTAAAAGGCTAAACAAGGCAAATAAATTAAAGTATGAGAGAAAGCTCACTAGAAATATAAAATCAGATAGCAAGAATAAGTAAAACGTCTAGAGGGTGAGGATAGGAAATTAATAGTAGATAATGACGGCATGTAAAAACAGTGAGAGTCCAGACTGCTGTATTTTCCACTGTGTGTCAGAGTTCAGGATACCATGGAGTGGAGAAACTCATGTAGTAGGAAGGAGAGTGTGGCATTAGATTACTTATAGTGTGGAAACAGGCCCTTCGACCCAACAAGTCCACACCGACCCGCCGAAGCGCACCCACCCAGACCCATTCACCGACATTTACCCTTGCACCTAACACTGTGGGCAATTTAGCATGGCCAATTCACCTAACCTGCACATTTTTGGACTGTGGGAGGAAACCGGAGCACCCGGAGGAAACCCACTCAGACATGGGGAGAATGCGCAAACTCCACACATTCAGTTGCCTGAGGTGGGAATTGAACCCGGGTCTCTAGCGCTGTGAGGCAGCAGTGCCGCCCACATGGTTATGTGGCCACTCCTATACCAATAGCAAATGTAGAACCTAGAAAGTGTTTCTGTTGAGGGAGTACGAGAAGTTAGGTACTAAATTAGAAAGCAGAATTTTAAAGATTATAACCTCTAGATTGCGACTGGAGTAATGTGCAAATTGGTACAGAGTGAAAAAGATTAAAGAAGTAAATGCTGGTTCAGTAACTGTGTGGGAGAAGTGGGCACTGACACCAGTACTGGGGAAAGTGGGATCTGTGCTGCAAGACTGTTTACACCTGAACTGTATTGTTACTGTGTTGTCACAAACACATAACTAGGAAGAAAAGTGAGCTTTAAACTAAATGGGGTATGGGGTTTCAATGAAGGATCAAACTTGGGTAAATGTAACAAGTCAAGGGATAGAGTCAAGGCAGGAGAACAAAGTACTAGTATGGAAAATAAAGGTCGCAGAATAGTTGAAAGTGACTGGGAGAAAACAAAAACCTAAGAATATACTAGCAATCCAGAGTAGATGTTACAAAAAAACTTGAACTAAAGGCTTGTATCTGAATGTACGTTTACATTCATAACAAAGTGAACTAATAATGCACATTGAAACAAATAAGTATGATCTTATAGCTATTACAGAGACATGGCGACAAGATGACCAAGATTGCGTTCTGAATATTGAGTGGGGTACATGACATTCTAAAATAATAGCAAACCAAGTATAGTTAGAGGTTTAGAGCGCCTAATCAAAGATGGTGCTGGTGCAATAGTTAGAGATAACCATAGGCATTGAGATCAGGATGTGAAATTGGATTGAGTGGAGATTAGAAATAATCAGGGAAAATAGCAATTGTAGGGATAATCTACAGGCCCATGAATGGTAACATGGTGTGTACCAACGGAGTGTACAAAATCCCATGCAAGGACTGCACAAAACACTACAAAGGACAAACAGGAAGACAGCTAACAATCTGTATCCATGAACACCAAATAGCCACGAATCGACACGACCAGCTATCTTTAGTAGCCACACATGCAGATGACAAGCAACAGGAGTTCGACTGGGACAATACTACTATTATTGGACAAGCCAAACAGAGAACAGCCAGGGAATTCCTAGAGGCATGGCACTCATCCACAGTTTCTATCAACAACCACACCGACCTGGACCTAATATACCGGCCACTGCAGCGGACAGCTGGAACTGACAACCGGAAGCGGCAGAGGCAAACCACTATAAATGCTGGAGGAAACCACACAGAAGCGCTTCACAGGAGGCTCCAAGCACTGAGGATGTCACCTAGACAGGATACGAAACGTCTGCAACACAAATTCCTAGCTCGGCGAACAGAACTACAACAGAATTAATTAATGATTCTCAAGTAAAGGCACCTCTAAATATCAGTAATCATAATGTGATAACATTTTATATTTGGTTTGAAAGGTAGCATTTTAAGATACAACTAGCATTTTTACTTTAAAAAGGAGCAACTATATGGGTATGAATACTAGTCTAGCTACAGTGAGCTGGGACATTGGACAAGAAGAGAGATCAGTAGAATAACAGTGGCAGATGGTTAAAGATACACTTCAGAATGTTCAGAAGTATATTCCTAATACAAATAAAAAGTTCTAAAGTGAAGATCCACCATTCCTATTTAACTAAAGGAGGTAAGGCATTAAACTTAAAGGCATTTAACTGCACAAAAATGAGTGCAGGTCAGATGACTGGTCTGAAAACAAAGAATGGTGGAGAATGACTAAAAGGTTAAACAGGGCAAATAAATTAAAGCATGAGAGAAAGCTTGCTAGAAATGTAAAATCAGATAGCAAGAATAAGTAAAATGCTTGTTGCTCCTCTAGAGGGTGAGAATAGGTAGCTCATAGTAGATAATAAAGGCATGGTAGATGTAATGAATGAACATATTGCTTTTGTTTTCACTCTAGAGGATACAAACAAAATCCCAGTAATACCTTTACTCAAGAGATTAAACTAAGAGAGAAACTTGATGAAGGTTCAGTGGTTAGCACTGTTGTCTCACAGCACCAGGGACCTGGGTTCAATTCTACACTTGGGCGACTATCTGTGTGGAGTTTGCAGGTTCTCCTCCCCATGTCTGTTTGAGCTTCCCATGGGTGCCCCAGTTTCCTCCCACAATCCAAAGATGTGCAGGTTAAATGAATTGGCCATTCTAAATTGCCCATATTGTTCAGAGATGTGTGGGTTAGGTGCATTAGTAAGGGGTAAATGTAGAGTAATAGGGTAGGGGAATGGATCTGGGTGGGTTACTCATCGGAGAGTGAATGTGGATTTTTTGGGCCACATGGTCTGTTTCCAAACTGTAGGGATTCTATGGTTAAAGCAGATTTGAGCAAACTAGCAGAGCTGTTCCTTGATCATTGTCTGGGCCTGATCAACTTCATACAAGGATCTTAAAATAGGTGACTATTAAGAAAATAGATGTGTGGATGTTACTTTTCCAAAAGTCATTGGATTCTGGAATGGTTTCATCAGACAGGGAAGTAACAAATATCTTCTTCTATTCAAAATTGGAATGAAGGCAGGAATTAGGAAGTTATATGTCAGTTAGCTTGACACCTAACATGGGATAGTTTTAGAATCAATCATTTAAGAAGCTAGTACTTTGGTACTTGGAAAAGCTTAAGAACACTGGGAAGAGTCAGTATTGTTTTGTGAAAGAGACATCATGTTTATTCAATTCATTGGAATTCTTTGAAGGAGTAACATATGCTGTGGATAAAGGGGAGCTCATTGACGTACTGTACTTGGATTTCCAGAAGGCATTAGACAAATTTTCACCTGAACAGTTATTGTGCAAGGTCAGAGCACATGGGTGTAGGGGCCAATATATAACCATGGATGGAAGTTTCCTAGGTTCATACCTGGAGTGAGTGGTTTGTCTTATGTAGAAAAATGGTAAGGCCAGGCTTGTTTTCACTTGTGCTTAGAACAACGACGGAATTTTCAAGTGAGTTTTACAAAATCCAGAATGCTCTTCACAAGGTGTAGATGGAAAGGATGTTCAATTTAGTGGGTGAATTAAGGGAGAGTGTTTTAAAAGTAGGGCTCATCCCTGAAGGATAGAAGCGACTGTGGTGTGTGTCTTTGGAACACTTTGCCTCAGAAGTTGTGTAGAAGACAAGATTATTGAATATATTTAATGTGAAAGTAGATAAACATTGTGTTAGCGAAGGAAATCCAGTGAGAATGGGAATTTGGAACACAAGCAGCCCAGCCATGGCTTTATTGAATGGTGAAACAGGATTGAAGGGCTGAATGATCTATTCATATGTTCAAATGTGCGATTGGTCTGAACCCTATTTAATTTACATTGTAATTTCTGCTGTTTGTAAATATGGGTGCAAAAATTGTGAAATAAATTACTTATTTAAATGGCGTTGGTCGAGGAATGTAGTAGGCCTAGATGCAGGGAGAACGCAAGTTTTAAATCATGTCTTATGGCTTATCTGATCAGTAGGGCTGGGGTTTAGTGTCTCATCCAAAAACAGCATCTCTTATGTTATGAGACAATTGAAGTGACACTGTAAAATATAATCCTTGAATATTGGACCCTACTGTACACATAAGTAATTGTGAGTGCCAAACCTTTGACGTCTATTTTCATCATTATCTTAGCTGAGTGAGATCTTAGTGTTTCAATTGGCAGTTACTCGTGGTGCTGAGCTAAGCCCTGTATGCCTGCTGTTTCTCCTCCTCTAGTTCACTGTTCCTTTAATCATGTGCAAATTTCTCCTGCCTGAGGACAGAAGCACACACACTGATTTTATTGAAAACTGTAACAGTTTACATACAGAAGCAAACTTCTGTGCAGGCTGGAAATCCAAAACTAAAGAAAAGTGCTGGAAATACTCAGGAGGCTGAGTTGTTTGAAAGATCTGCCTAGATTCTCTGTAACTTTGTCCCATTGCTTGTTAAACACTGGGCCCTCTAGACCTAACCCCTCATAACCCCTTGCCTCTGGAACCCCTTCCTCATATGCACACCTGCTCATACGAACAAATATCCTCCACCCATCCCTATGACTTTGCATACCCTCTATTCAATGTGTAATCTCACTCATACCCAATGGCTTCTCATACTCTCAATGTCAATCAATGCTGCTCACCCAGCATCATCGCCATTGTATCGCTCTGATGGTAACAGAAAGTAACAGTAAGGGAATCAAGAGTAATGGGAAAAGGCAAGAAAGTGGAGTTGACAATTATCAGATTAGCCATGATCTCATTGAATGGCAGAATAAATAATGGGCTGAGTGATTTACTTGTGCTGCTAGTGCTTATGGTCTAAATAAAAAATTGAATGAACTGCAGATACTGGAAATCAGAAGCAAAAACAGAACCTGTTGGAAAAACTCTGCAGGTCTGGCAGCATTTGTGGAGAGAAATCGGAGTTAATGTTTCAGGCCCAGTGATCGACCTTTACAACCGTCCTGAAGAAGGGTCACTGGACCCAAAATATTAACTGTGATTTCTCTCCCTGAATACTGCCAGACCTACTGAGATTTTCCATCAATTTCTGTTTTTGTTTCAGAGCAATGATTCCCTGTATTATCAAATTGAATGAATTGTAAAGGAATAATTTTAACATGTTTTAGAATTTCCCATGGATGTAATGAATGGAATTTGGGTCACAGTTGGTTAATAGCTATAAGTTACAGATTCGCCCTTTTTTTAAAGATCAAAGTCATTTTCAAGTGGCAACTCAATTAAACATTATTAAAAATACCCAACATTTAAAAATTTAATCTATTTTTCCTAATCAGTCTGTTTAAAGATATTATTACAGAACTCTGAAGCATGAACCCAGGTTTCTCAGTCCAGGGGCACGGATACTACCACTGTGCCACAAGAGAGCCCCCAAAATACTTAGCATTGAGCAAACTTATTTACTTCATTCACCTGCTTCAACATTTTAAAATCTTATTCTGGATGCAACTTAATCGGAACAGTTTGCTCCCTTAAGTACAAAAAGAATTGTTAAATTACTCCCTACTAGGATTAATTTGTATGCACAGCTGTGCAAATAGACAGGCAATGTCTGCCTGATCCGTGTGACAGGGTTTTGCCCAAAACGTTGATTTCGCTGCACCTTGGATGCTGCTTGAACTGCTGTGCTCTTCCAGCACCACTAATCCAGAATCTGGTTTCCAGCATCTGCAGTCATTGTTTTTACCTTGGCCATGCTAAATTTGCCATTGTGTGCAGGCAAGGTGGATTAGCTATGGAAGGTGCAGGGCTACGGGGATAGAATAGGAAATGTGGATCTGGATGGGATGCTCTTCAAAGGATCAGTGTGGACCGGAAAAAAGACATATAAACAGTTGAGAGAAAATAGTGCAGATTTCACCCAGGTAATGGGACGTCTACCGACAGGTGTCATCAGTGTGGGAGGGCAATTGGAGCAGTTGAATAGACTCTCACTGTCCAATGAAAGTATCTTTGGTGGAGAGAGGACTATAAGGAAAGGAGAGGAGACAGATAAAGTATTTCTTCATACCAATGTTGTTAACATGATCATTTCATATACTTTATTTAAATTGTTTCTACTTAACTTCCCTCCCTGTGGAATAAAGAATCCTTGCTTCATGATATTTGGGCTGTCCATATACTCAAACCATGTGTTACATTAGGCTGTTAAATTTTGGTTATTTCACAGAAAATGTTGTCAATCAATGCAACCTTCTCAAATTCCCAAAGTTTCTTTTTTAGTGTACTTAATATGAACCAGTTTTTAAAATTATATCCACTGCCTGAAAAATGGAGTGAGACAAAGTAGTATCAAAAAGGTATATTTTTCAATTAAAAATAGTTATGAATAGTTACGGTTCAATACGTCAAGCCAATTTTCAAAAAGCCTACCTTCAGCCACAACACTTGCTTCTCAGGTCAAAGTCAAACTTTAAGCACCTTGTTTCCAGAGTAAACAATTACAATCTTCTTTTCACAGCCAAGCAATCAATATTAATTGTTTCTGCCACTAATGTGCATATGGTATCTATAACAAGCATCAAGCAATCTACCTTGACAGAATTGATCAATCTGACCTTTAAGTTGGTAATCTGAATACTCACCAGTGACATTGATTATTCCAATATTGACGAATGGAAAATTCTTAGATTCTCCCCCAGAATACAGTTTAAAGAACCAAATTAGAGCGTCTGCAATAATGGCACTGTCCCATGAAAAAATATTAAAATGTACAGAATCACGGCATTACAATGGTGCAGAACAAAGGCCATTCGGGTACATCTCTCTGAACATTTGGACGTACTGCTGAACTCCTGCCTTTTCCTCAGAACCCGGCATATTGTTTCTGTGCCATGCTTTAATTGAAGCTGCATCCCCACAATCCCAGACAATATTTTTCCAAATTGGACATAGAATACAAGAACAGGAAGGTAATGCTGAACCGCTGATGAATATTCCTCTAAGCCTTCTTGAACCCAAAGTTAACCATGAGTCATTACTCTCCATTTCCTATCACTAGACAATCTTATATCCATGTTGCTTTTATTCCATTACCTATTATTTTCTTCAAAAGTTTGTTGTATGGCAATGTATTGAACACCATTTGGAAGTCCATATCCAACACATCAATAACATAACCTTCATCAACCATCTCTGTTATCTTTTCAAAAAACTTCAGGAAGTTAGACACGATTTTCCCTTAACAAATCTATGCTGACTGTTCTAAAGTAACTCAAATTTTTCCACACGTGTATTAATTCTATCCTGAATAATTGCTACCAATCTTTTTTCATAACCCATTTTTGCTTTATCACCTCCTCCTGAACTCAGTTTGTTTCTCAATTGTACTTATAATCTGACACTATCTCCTTTGTGATCCAAGGAACTCTGGATTTGTTTATCTTTGTTATCCCTTCTGAGGGAATATAAGCATTTTGTAAGCAACCAATTCACACATATTTTAACATACCTTTGGAACAAGTGGGACTTGAACTCAGGCTTCTGGCTTAGAAGTAGTGACACTCCATTGCATTAAAATTTGGAAGTGTCGCTGTTGGACAGAGGTGTACAAAGTTAAAAATCACACAACCCCAGGTTTATTTGGAAGCATTAGTTTTCTAAGCGCTGCTCCTTCATCATCAGGTGATTGTGGAGTATAAGATCGTAAGACACAGAATTTATAGCAAATGTTTACAGTGTGATGTAACTGAAATTATATATTGAGAAAGATTTGGATTGTTTGTTAAGTCTCTCATCTTTTAGAATGACCATGTTGGTTTCAGTTCTTTCATATGTAAATCCCACACCTATTTTTTAAAGTTACATTCTCAAGTGAACTTTAACAATAGGTGCCATGCCAGCCCAGATAACGCATTGAAGGTGTGAAGTGCCCTCTGTGAGGTTATCTATGCCCCAATGTTCAGACTGATTCTAATCTACAAAAGGGATTTACAGAATCTTACATAGATTCATGCAGTCTTTGAGCAAAATAAAATGTAATTCTGCAAGTACAAATTCACCCCACAAACTTATATGTGCATGTGAATGTGTGCGTGTGTGTGTGTGTGTGTGGGGGGGGGGGGGGGGGGGGGGCGGGGGGAGGGGTGAGATTATGAGTGCCTGTGAGAGAGTGCATGTATATGTATGTGCGTGAGTGTAAAGGTGTTTATTTAAGTCTGTGAGAAGGTGCATTTGTGGGTGTGAGGGTGTGTAATGCAGTGGGGTCACCCTGTAGTGTTTCGTGAACCCACGGTCTCGGTTGAGGTCATCCCTATAGGTATCAAACTTAGCTATCAGCCTGTTGTCTGTCCCGAAGTCCTCCTTGGAGTATGATCATGACATCCTTCAGCAGGTCTGACAGCACCTGTGAAGAAAAGCAGAGTTAAAATTTCAAGTCAGGGACACTTCAAGCATCTAGAGTTCTGTTTTATTCTAGAATTCAGGCTGCTTAGCTTCTGAGATCAGGTGTTTTCAAACAAATATGGCCGCAGGCTAGATGTTTTTCATCAACCTGTTCAGATATACTATATAGCATGTGACTGAGTCAGTAGGGGATTGTAACCAGACTTTCTAGACAATAGGTGAGGACACTACCACTATGCCACAAAAACACACAATGTAACTTTTGTAATATTAACTAAAATATGGAACTGGACACAGTCACCAGCACCTAAAATAGTTGGAGGGTGGAGTACTTGGTGATATTCATCAATACATAAAAGAGCAGAGACAGATTAGACAGCAGATAAAACTGCCAAACAGAAAAGTCTTTTTGATTAGACATATCCAAAAAGGCATCAAACTATGTTTGAAATGCGTCCGCTCAGAGTGGAATTCCTTGATACCACATATATTTCCAGGGGCAGCATAATTTAAACAAGATAGATGAATAGCTGGTATGGAAAAGGATTCAGAATCCATGTGTTGCTGAAGACTGCAGAAGGTTGAGGTGATGGTGTCTAATTTTGTAAAATTTACAAAGTGGTATGATACTGTGCTTCAAGTCCATCTTCAAGAATTGAAACATGTCATACAGTGATTTTATTCAATGATGGGACCAGAAAGACTATTCTGAAAAAAGTGAGGTCCTGGTGAGAGAATTATCTGGCATTAAGTGCAACTGTATTCTCAAGTATAATAGCTCAAGGGAAACAGGAGGATGTGGCCATTTCTAACAATATTTAATTACAAATGATATCTTTTTGATATACGTTGTGTCATTCTATATTTCTGACAATGACATAATTCTTGTATCAAAATGGCTCTAATGTGAATCTCTGTCAGGCTGCAGTTACTGAATTCCTTTGAAAGAGTGTGGTGTAGTTTACACTTTACCTTGGATATCTTTTTTTATTTAATTCTTACAAGGATTCAGCTCAAAAGAATCCTTCTTCCTTAGGTAGTTCATTGTTACATGTTCATGACATCATTATCCTAAACTGTCAAACTTTGCAATGGAGGAGGTTGGTATTAAACATTCATTGCTAAAGTAAGTCCCATAAGTCATTACATCCATTTAAAGATGTAATGGTTGCTGTCTCAAGTTCTGGCCAAGTAAGGCATTCCGTGAAGTAGAGATCCAGTGTTACAGGCCTCTGCTTACACCTCTGATTAGGTTAGTGCCTCTTATGTCTGAACACAAGATTTTGAATATTGTACACTAATTTCTCTTAAGTCTTGAAAAATAACAGATGCTGATCTGTAGCAGAATATCTCACTCAGTTCCAACAATTTGCTGTGGTGAAATTTGAACAAGGGAATTTTTAAAATTAATATTATTTGCATATTGTTTTCATTGTGACTGTATTCTATTGAGATATTGAGAAGAAAGTTCCTTAATTCATGTGCTCACTTCACTGACAAATTTGACAAGTGGGTAATTTCAATTCAATCGATGTTGTATTATGTCTGGTACAAGAAGAGTCTCAGTTGTTTCAATGATGCCAAATACAGAATTCATCAACAAATATAATCCCATTCAGCCACCTAAGAAAATATAGCTGAAAATGTGTTGCTGGTTAAAGCACAGCAGGTCAGGCAGCATCTCAGGAATAGGGAATTCGACGTTTCGAGCATAAGCCCTTCATCAGGAATGAGAGAGAGTAGCCAAGCAGGCTAAGATAAAAGGTAGGGAGGAGGGACTTGGGGGAGGGGCGATGGAGGTGGGATAGGTGGAAGGAGGTCAAGGTGACGGTGATAGGCCAGAGTGCAATCTCCTTACTGACCTCTCCGCCCCCACCCCACTCCGGCCTATCACCTTCACCTTGACCTCCTTCCACCTATCCCACCTCCATCGCCCCTCCCCCAAGTCCCTCCTCCCTACCTTTTATCTTAGCCTGCTTGGCTACTCTCTCTCATTCGTGATGAAGGGCTTATGCTCGAAACGTCGAATTCCCTATTCCTGAGATGCTGCCTGACCTGCTGTGCTTTGACCAGCAACACATTTTCAGCTGTGATCTCCAGCATCTGCAGACCTCATTTTTTTACCTAAGAAAATATAACCAAGTTTAAATAGGTACAATGGAATCTGTCTTGGAAATTTTTTAAAAGTTTGTTTGCAAATGTGAAATGCGAAAGAAAATACACAATAGCACTTAAAACCTTGACTAGTTATTTGTCCTATGGCTATTTGAGGGATTTTTGTATTAAATAATTAGCTTTATGAATCATGCACTTCAAAACTAATCTTTTGCATGAAATATTTTGACACATACCTGTAGTATTCTGTAAGTACTAGAATTATGTTTTATATTACAGCTCAAAACCGCTAACAATTTGGAATTCACATGCAGAAATGATGATCGCAATCACTGAGAATGTCACATTGGTCTGGTTTTTGTGAAATTGAAGTAATATTTCCCTTTTGCTACCTACATCTCCCTTAAGCTGTTCATAGGGATGAGCATATATTATCTGATTGTGAGTGACACATTTATGCTATTGTTTGAATCACATGTTTCTAATTATTTCAGTTTCAATTTCAGTTTCTCAGCCATCTGTTTATGACTGATGCTCACCCTAGTTACTGTGATTGTGCCACTCTTATAGTACCTGTTAAACACACTTACCTGTCAGCTTTTTTTTTACAGTGTTCAGATGGAGTACACTCAGGTCAAGCTGTTTTTACCTTACTTTCTCACAGACAGTAAATGAATGTGTTCTTTGTTTAGGGTATAATTACTAATCATGTAGCCATTGGGAAGAAAATAACATAATTATCTCCACTGTGGTAGCCCTAATCACCACCAACTGAGGCTACAGAACTGAACAGCTTTAATAATTATCCTTCAGTGCCAGTGGCCCCTTCTCAAAGTCGCAAATAAGAGGCATGATGAACATAAACTGGAAGCTCATCATCATCTTCACAGTACGAAAATAGCTTTGAGAGTGCTTTAAAACCAAAAGGGACAAAATGAGGTTAACCTGTGATAGATAATTGGTAATTGATATTCTGTAAATTTAAACCAGAGTACAGAGATCAAGAAAATTATATGCTGGCTCTCAAAACACCTGCAGATTTCTTTCTTCTCTACTTTATTTTTTTTTCAACTTCCATTTATTTTCCCCTCCTGTGATGAATTACTGGCTTCAATATCTCACCCAGCAATACAACGAAGATTGAGAATTCTGCAAAATGAAAGCAATAACCTATATCCCACCAATGTGATTTACTACATCGATACTGCAACATGTTGCGCCTCAATGCTACTTCATTTTTCTTTATTCTGTATGAGGCTAAGAGCAGCTGAAAGAAGTAAAAGTTGAAAGAGCACCTGAGAGGAGTTAAACAAAGTTGAACACTACAGGAGAGTACTGTTTTAATGGAGGATTTATAATGTTTTGCAGTGATGGTAAAGCTGAACAATAGATAGAAGGGAAGGATGCAATAATTGTCAACACATTTAAATAAACAGTTCCAGTCTTAAAGAAACTAGAATAATTTACAAAAGCAGACAAAATTTAAGAGGATTATTAAAGGTGCATGGATAATTTCAGGCAGTAGTGAATCATTGTAACCCACTGAAAAATACAGGTTAGCATAGTTTCAATGTTAAATCTAATTGTGATGAAGGTTTATATTTTCTTAGTATTATTTGGGAGATTAGGTTTCTAAAGTTGAGATGAAAGAGTTTTGTGTGAAGGTGACTTTTGTTGAGCAGGGATGGAAAACAGCATTTCCAAATATGTTCCAAGCATTTTCTGTGATTTAAGCTAAACTACTATACTGGATACCTGGTGGTATATTCACTGAATTTCACTAAGCTGATCTTTGTGATCCAAAGAAAGAGAGATCAGAAGGCAAAAACAGATTTAGTTCAGAAGAGAAGATCTATACCATCTGATATGCTGTTTTAGAAGCCTCAAAGTAGTCAAAGTTACTGGAAAAAGCCTTGAGTTTTTTCCTTTGATTCAGTGAGAAATGTCAATGAGTCAGCCTGTATTGGTGTGTCTCAGGGAGAGATGGAGAGATCTAAAGTGGGTGAATGTGCAGAAATTCATCAAAAGGCAATGCTTACAACCTCTTCAAGTTGTGTTTGAAATTAAAAAGTGAAGATAAGCGTGTTGTTTCACTGGGATGAGTGCCTGTAAAGGTTACTTCTTTTTACTATTTATGATCACATCTTCTGCAAATTGTCTTACATATGAGAGAGATGGAGCTTTGTTCTTTTTTCTTTGAAGTGATTAACCTGCGTTCTTTTGTTAACAGAGAAACATGTTCAGTGACCATTACAATAACCAAGTTGCAAAGATCAAACTTATGATTCATTGATTCAGGTTTTACTCTGGAATCTGACTCATCCAGTATCATCATGAGGTGAGATTAAAGAGAGGGATCTGTGTATCGTTAAAGAAACAACTATGTGTAGATATGGAAATAAAAACAGGAAAGGTTTTATGCAGTATATTACACATGTGAGCTTTCAAAATGGTATTGACTATTGCTAAGATTGTTTTGAATTTTTGATGAAGGCTGCAAGGAGAGTTAGCAGATAATTTGAAGATAGAGATAAAAGCACGATCTCTTAAGAATGACATCCTTAATGTGATTACCCAACATATGTAATTAAAGAGAGCAAAACCTGAAATGTATGTGTTACCAGTAGAATTAGCTTAGGTTCAGTAAGAAATGAAAAACAAGCATGAATTAGGAATGAAAATACAAGAGAGTGCAAAGAAAAGAGCAATTGAAATCAATGAGAAAGAAAAGGATAGTGAACAGGAAATAAGAAAAATTGAATTGGAAGGGGAGGAGAAAGAAAAAGAAAAAAAATTTAAATTTAAAACGCTTAAATTCTAAAGACTGAGCAAAATCAGACAACGTGTCTTGTTAAAGAAAAGCTTATTGTAAAGAAAGAAAGATGAGGCAGTAATTTGGGGGATAATTCAGATTCTAAGGAAGGATTTGATTTCACCAGAATTCTGGGAGAAGTGGCTAAATTTACAGAAGATGAAGTTGAAAGATACTTCATCTCATTTGAAAAGATAGCTGTGGAGTTGAAATGGCCAAAAGTTGATTGAATCTTAATGTTAGAAAGAGTCACAATAGCTATTACTATGAAAATGTGCCTTATTGTTACAGTAAAAATAATTTGCAGGTTATGAAGCTATTAAAAGAAATCAATATTATAAGTTTGTTTCTGAAGTTTATCAAATAAAGTTTAGGGGAATAAGAAAGAAATACAATCAACAGATGTGTTGTTGGGCAAAGTAACTCAACAGGCATGAATTCATTTTCTTAGAGAGAAAGGTTAGTGATGTAGCCTGTATTTCTATGTCGAAGGGAGGAACAAAGAAAATCATATCTGGTGAATATGCTGAAAATTGTCAAGAGGGAATGCTTGCAAACTTAGCAATTGTGTAAGAAATTAAAGAGTAAAGATAAGACTGATACTTCACTGAGGTTGAGTACCTGTAGAAGTTATTGCTTTGAAAAAGAATTGAATCATTCTTCTGAATATTTATGAGAAGATCTTTACAAATTGTCTTATCCATGTCTAGCATTTTTTTTATATAACAAAATGGTATTCTTTAATTAAAAATACATTGGCAGCCCCATGGTATCCCCATTGTAAAATAACTTACAAGTCATGTATCATGCTGGAATATGATTTGTCTGGTATTACTCTGAGCTGGGATCATAACAAAATCAAAATGGGAAGTCTGGAACTGCCAGGTGCTATGGTGTTTCTAGTTTTAAAAGGAGACAAAAACAAGTGAACCTAAGAAAATTGGAAAATTTCCAGATGTCCATAGATGCTTTCAGCAGAATTTTGTCACAAGACTTGCAAAAACTGAGTGGAACCATTTTATCTTTGGCATCCAGTCATGTCTTTGAACAAGTAGACTCCAGTGTTGTTGTCCCCAGCAGTAGTGGTGAGTCTGCCTCCTTCTTTATATGTCTTTATATAGTAAAGCCAAAGCATATCATCCTGAGCCACTTCAGAATCGTAGAATCCTTACAGTGTGGAAACAAACCCTTCAGCACAACAAGTCCACACCTACCCTCTGAAAAGTAACCTACCCAGACCCATTTCCCTACCCTATTGTCCTATATTTACATGTGACCAATGCACCTAACTTACAATCCCTGAATACTACGAGCAATTTAGCATAGCCAATTCACCTGACCTGCACATCTTTGGATTATGGGAAGAAACCGGAGCACCTGTAGAAAACCCACGCAGACACGGGAAGAATGTACAAACTCCACACAGACATTCACCTGAGGCTGGAATCCCTGGCGCTTTGAGGCAGCAGTGCTAACCGTTGAGCCACCGTGCCATCCTTGCAAGATAACAGCTGCTAGAAGTTAACTCCTCCTGGGCAAAAGTTATTCTGAAATAACAGTCACTTCAGGCTTTTGAGAAAAAGTTATCTTTACCCATCGGTCAACATCATCTAATTCAGGAAACACTTTAGTAGAATGGTATGTTTGAAGAACAAACAAGTAAAGGTGCATGAGCGGTAGTCTGTGTTAAGTAGCAATTGTAGATAGAATAAAAAATCATTTCCACTGAATGATTTTGTTTCAAGTAGGCATAGTTTGATCACATCAAGTTTTGTGCTCATTTTTGTGTTGCCATCAACTTTTGGGAATTTAGTAATACTTAGAGGAATACATGTTTCTATCTGCTGCAGAAAGGTTGTAGGCGGCTTAGTCTTTTCAGGAGTTTGTGTGGCAGGCGTGAAATGACTTTATTTGAGTGACTACAACTGTTATTTGTTGAAGGTAGTGGATTATCATTATCCTTTCCTTGCTCTTATAGCTAATCGCTGATACCCATTCCAGTTCTTTTCTTAGCTGCACACCCGCCTTTGGACGCACAGAATTTAGGATTAATCAAACTAAAACTCTTCCTAGTGAAACTGATGACTGTATGCCCCTGTTTAAGAAAGAGTCCTTCAATAATGCTTGATTCCCAAAGCCTCTAATCTGCCCTAATCCGCCTGCCCTTCAAAGCTAATAGGGAAATCTATATCTAGAGTGCTATGCTGTAACCAGAGTATCTACTGAATTTTTTTTCCTGCATTGTTACCTCTGAAGTCCCTGGAAATTATTTTTGTTGAATCCTATTTCTCATCTGTGCACTGCCCCTCAACATGATTATCCAAAGACACAATAGTCGTGAAAATGAATACAGGTAGCTCTTTTATAATGGGAATGGGTTGTGTTCTTGTGCAACCCCACATTATAGAAAAATTGCTCTCTAGAAATAGTGCTTAAAGTGTTGGTGATGGAATCGCGTTAAAGCCAACATATATTTCAAAAGTATATGCTTTAGAAATAGTGTCCCAGGTTCGTCAACCATGTTACATTGAAGTTGAGTTCACAAAACACGTGTTTTAGCAGAACAACATTTTTGTTCAGAAATGTCCGTGGTGTCACAGTGCATAAATAACCCAGTCCTTTTGCTTTGAATTAATGCATGGTAGCTACATGCAGCCAGCACTAAACACTGAGTGGCTGCAATCCTCAGCAAGATATATTTGTCTGTGTGACACTAGTGGCCACACTTTGAAAAGCTAGCCTTCACCTCTTAAAGCAGAGGTGCACAGTGATTGGAGAAAGTGCTGAAGCTGTTTGCAAAAGAAAATATGAGCACGACCTCTAAACTACGGAGCAATAGGGTGAAGAACGAGTTCTGAGGTTCTCTGCAGCCTTTGTAGAGATTGAATTCTATATTAATTCCTCGAGTCAGAATATTTTATCGAAGAATAAACATCTTAGCAAAGAGGATAATGCCTAATTTAAAATACAAACTTGCAATGTTTATTTGGCAATAAGGTTCCTAACAAGGTTTTTTTCTGGGGTAAGGATTGATGTTTAACATTGCTTGGACTGATACACTAGTTCAACATGTTTTGATTGATTCATGTCATGGCTCCCAGGAATTTTGGGGCCTTGTCTTCTTGGTTCATTGAACCTGGGCTCTTGATGGCTCTCAAGAGTTTAGCAAAGACAAATTAATGCTAACATATATACAAGATCCTCTGCAACATTAAGACATGCACTCTAGTTTACTTATTATTCATTCATGGGATGAGGGCATTGCTGGTGAAGCAGCATTTATTGCCCTCCCTAATTTCCCAGGGGACAAGAGTCAGCCACATTGCTATGGGTCTGGAGTCACACGTAGGCCAGACCAGGTAAGAATGGCAGTTTCCTTCCCTGAAGAACATTAGTGAACCAGATGGGTTTTTCCAACAATTGACAATGGATTCATGATCATCGTTAGACTCTTAATTCCAAATTTTTGTTGAATTCAAATACCACAATCTGCCATAGCAGGACACAAACCCGGTATCTAGGACATTACCTGGGTCTCTGGATTAACAGTCCAGTGATAATACCACTAAGCCATTGCCTCTAGCACTGAAGCCTCCAGTGTGCTTGAACTGCTGAAGCTGCACACTTCACAGCTGCCTGCCAAATGTTGTCTTTCTCTTTCTCTCTCTCTCTCTGTCTCTCACTCACTTAAGGCAATTAATTTAGCCACAGTAATCCTGTCCATACTGTATCTGCTGACATTGATTGCTGGATTCTTACAACAACAGTCCATGGGGAAGTTACTTTAGTTGCTAACTAATCCTAATGCTGGGTTTTTATAGTAATTTCTCAGCACATGACACATCCATCGACTGACATTGCTGATCAAAATGTCACCTTCTAAGCAAATGTCCTACTATCTCTCCCCAGAAAGTGTCCTATAACAACTTACAACCCTTGACAAGTGTAGAGTGATGCATCCAATTTATATATGTTTTGCAGATTCGAGAGTGTGGTGTTGGAATAGCACAGCAGATCAGGCAGTATCCAAGGAGCAGGGGAATCAATGTTTCGGGAATAAGCCCTTCATGAGGAATGAGGGTTGTGGGCCGGGGGAGCTGAGAGGTAAATGGGAGGGGGTGTGTGTTTTGGGAAAGGTAGCTGAGAATGCGATAGGTAAGACTAATCACAGACATCCAAGACAAGCCCACGGACTCCCATAGCTACCTAGACTACACCTCTTCCCACCCTATCTCCTGTAAAAATGCCATCCCTTATTCCCAATTCCTCTGCCGCTGCTGCATCAATTCCTAGGATGACCAATTCCACCTTAGAAAATCTCAGATGGCCTCCTTCTTCCAACATCACAATTTCCCTTCCCACGTGGTCAATGATGCCCTTCAGCGCATCTCCTCCACTTCCCACACCACCACCCTTGAGTCCCACCCTTCCCAATCCCCCTGGTCTTCACCTTCCACTCCACCAAACTCCGCATACATTGCATCATCCTCTGCCACTTCTGCCACCTACAAATGGACCCCACTACCAAAGATATGTTTCCCACCCCCCATCAGTGTTCCAGAGAGACCCTTCCCTCAGCGACTCCCTTGTCAGGTCCATACCCCCAACTAGCCTACACCCCATTCCCGGCACCTTCCCCTTCCATTGCAGGAAGTGCAAAACCTGTGCCCACACCCTTCCGCTCACCTCCATCCAAGGCCCCAAAGAATCCTTCCACATCTAAAAGAAATTTACCTGTACCTCCACCAATGTCATCTACTGCATCCATTGCACCTAGTGTGGTCTCCGCTACATCGAGGAGACAGGATGTGTACTTGCGGATTGTTTCAGAGAACATTTTTGGGACACCCACACCAATCAACCCCACTGTCCCGGGGCTGAACACTTTAACTCCCCTTCCCACTCTGTCAAGTACATGCAGGTCCTGGACTTCCTCCATTGCCAAACCCTTATCACTTAACGCCAGGAGGAAGAACGTCTCGTATTCCACATTGTAACCCTGCAACCATATGGGATTAATGTGGATTTCACCAGTTTCCTCGTTTCCCCTCCCCCCACATTATCCCAGTCCCAAGCCTCCAACTCAACACCGCTCTCCTGAACTGTCCACCACCTTTCCCATCTATACACTTCACCCCCTTTCCGACCTATCACCTTCTCCCCCACCTTCATCCATCTATCGCATTCTCAGCTACCACCCCCCCCCCAACCCCACTCCCCTCCTATCCACCTCTCAGACCCCTGGCCCACAAGCCTCGTTCCTGTTGAAGGGCTAATGTCCAAAACATCGATTCTCCTGCTTCTTCGATGTTGCCTGTCCTGCTGTGCTTTTCCAGCACCACACTCTCAATTCTGATCTCTAGCGTCTGCAGTCCTTACTTTCTCCCTTTTGCAGGATGCTTTGTGACACATAGCTTATGTATTTGTAGCTCTGTCAACACACTTCTAACCCACAATGTTTAACTACTAACTAAATGGAAGAGTGCTAATAATGAAAATCTGACCTTAATTTGTAATTCTGAAACAGAAGCCCTCAGAACAGTTATTCCTCAGACCAATCAGGCTTTCACCTTTAGCCTTAACCTTAGCCTTGCTATAGCTCCAGTTCACTGGACACAGTGAAGGCCAGCAGACCATCCAGAGAAACAAGGTGAAAGTAGTGGAACAGATATCCATGACAGTCAATAAAAGGCATTAATTTCCTCAATACCTCAGTATTTAAATTGGTACAAGACAACAGGCATAAGTTGGCAACAAAATGGAAGTTTTGTTTCACGAAAACAGATGCACACTTTTTCATACAAAAAGCCAATACCCTAAACACACCTTCCACCATAGAGTGAGGCCATAGATAGTACATCTTCATTGTGTAGTGCTAAGCTTGAACATTTTCATTAGGCACTTACTATATTCCACTGCATTTCAGATATGAACCTCAGATTTAAATTTAACACAATTTTCATTGCGGTAGTTTTTTCAAGTATAGTAGCTGAAAGCAGAGGTTCCATGTTGATTTCCAAATAATTCATTACCTCAATGATATAATATTTTCTTGAATTTTGGTAAACTGAGAATTCCTTTACTGACAGGTTTAAAACTGTTCCCTTTCCAATGCAGCCTTCTATCTCCCCAACATCCATCTGGCAGCCTCCTTCTTTGCCCATGACTCACTTGCTGTCTCTTTCTCCTCAACAACACTTCTTCTCCCCACCTTGCAGCCTCCTTTCACCCCCATACCCATCCTGCAGCCTTCATCTCTCCCCAGATCTATCCTAGAGCTACCTCCTCTGCACATTCACCCACGCCCAGCAAATGGAATATCCAGATCAACCAAAAACCTCCCAATCCTAGCCTTGGCTAAAGGTAGCCTCCAGCAACTCATTTCCTGCTACAATTTACTTTCCTACCTGCCCCTGGCTTTCCATTCACAAGTTGCTTCTGTCACATGTTTTTGCAAACAGGCTCACTAGTTAACCTATCAGCAACAAACATGGCCTATCATTATAGAGCAGCTCCTCACTATGGGGGTGACTTTTCTCTGATTCATCACCCTCTAAGTGTAGTTTCCAGATGATCCAGGAGACATGATTAGATTAGATTACTTACAGTGTGGAAACAGGCCCTTCGGCCCAACAAGTCCACACCGACCCGCCGAAGCGCAACCCACCCATACCCCTACATTTACCCCTTACCTAACACTACGGGCAATTTAGCATGGCCAATTCACCTGACCCGCACATCTTTGGACTGTGGGAGGAAATCGGAGCACCCGGAGGAAACCCACGCAGACACGGGGAGAACGTGCAAACTCCATACAGTCAGTCGCCTGAGGTGGGAATTGAACCCAGGTCCCTGGCGCTGTGAGGCAGCAGTGCTAACCACTGTACCACCGTGCCGCCCTTGTTGGGTTGGATTTATCTGCTGTGCATTAGTCACGAGCCTGAAATTGTTGACAGTTTGAAACTCCTGTCAATCTATTCGAAAATGGCATCAAATGTTAAGGTGCAATGAACTTGGAAATATTCTTCCTTTTTTCTTGAAATCAAAGCATGCATTGGTCACATTAATGCAGAGAAGAAAAATATTTATTCTCAATCTATTGAACAAAACATATCTTTTATTTATTCAAAAAAACTGTTTCTGTGTGTTAACACTTGCATGACTCTTTAACTTTATTTCCAAAGTCCTATTCTGCGGACCACCAATATTGCCTACAGTCTGAATAATTGACCATTTTGGAAAATCATATAACCTGCAGCTATCTGCAGGGAGAAGTTGAGCCAGAAACAATGTGCTGCTTTTCTGCTCAGATGCTGGGAGTACAGGGGAAAATGAAAGAAAACGAAATTTGCCCACAGGCAAGAAATTTGAGAAATAACTTAAAATGTAAATGTTTGTTTGATATAATAGAATAAATGAATTATCTTTAAAATAAAAGCTCTGTTGATTGCACAGTACAGTAATCTGGAACAGAAAATTGTACATATTGACATTTAGTCAGCTTTTGATATCTTAATGGAACCTTGCAAATTCTCAATGATCAGACGACAATCAGTGCTAGAAGCAGGTAGTTTGACTCTGTTATAATAGTGGACACTTGAAGTGATTATGGAGCAGTACCTTAATCAAGGAGTTCAGCTGAAGCAAAAGGTAGTTCTGGAACTAAGCTTGAGTGGCTAATGCCTGATATTTGAAATGCTCAATTAAATTACTGGCTTGTAAATTTTACAAATTTCTTTACCTTTCCACTTTTGTTTAAATATATACTTTAAAAAGATCATAAGAAATACAGGTAGGACATTCAGCCCTTCAAGCCTGCTTTATTGTAGTTGGTCTAATCAACTCGACTTTCCAACCCGCCCTCATAACCCTGAATGCCATTGTTGATCCAAATTCTGTCTAATTCAGCCATGAAAGTATTCAATAACCCAGCTTCTGTTGACATCTGGCAAAGAGAATTCCAAGGCCTAATGACCAGAAGGTGGTGGTGGAGGGTTGTTTTTCAGACTGGAGGCCTGTGACCAGTGGAGTGCCACAAGGATCAGTGCTGGGTCCTCTACTTTTTGTCATTTATATAAATGATTTGGATGCGAGCATAAGAGGTTCAGTTAGTAAGTTTGCAGATGACACCAAAATTGGAGGTGTAGTGGACAGCGAAGAGAGTTACCTCAGATTACAACAGGATCTTGACCAGATGGGCCAGTGGCTGAAAATTAGCAGATGGACTTTAATTCAGATAAATGTGAGGTGCTGCATTTTGGGAAAGCAAATCTTAGCACGAATTATACACTTGATGGTAAGGTCCTAGAGAGCGTTGCTGAACAAAGAGACCTCGGAGTGCAGGTTCATAGCTCCTTGAAAGTGGAGTCGCAGGTAGGTAGGGTAGTGAAGAATTCCCGAAGAAGGGCTTATGCCCAAAACGTTGATTCTCCTGCTACCCAGATGCTGCCTGGCATGCTGTGTTTTTTCAGCACCACATTTTTCAACTCTGGTCTCCAGCATCTGCAGTCCTCACTTTCTCCTAGTGAAGAAGGCATTTGGTATGCTTTCCTTTATTGGTTAGAGTATTGAATACAGGAGTTCGGAGGTCATGTTGCAGTTGTACATTGGTTAGGCCACTGTTGGAATATTGCATGCAGTTCTGGTCTCCTTCCTATCGGAAAGATGTTGTGAAACTTGAAAGGGCTCAGAAAAGATTTGCAAGGATGTTGCCAGGGTTGGAAGATTTGAGCTATAGGGAGAGGCTGGACAGGCTGGGGCTGTTTTCCCTGGAGCATCGGATACTGAGGGGTGACCTTATAGAGGTTTACAAGATTATGAGGAGCATGGATAGGGTAAATAGACAAAGTCTTTCCCTGGGGTTGGAGAGTCCAGAACTAGAGGACATAGGTTTAGGGTGAGAGGGGAAAGATATAAAAGAGACCTAAGGGGCAACCTTTTCACGCAGAGGGTGGTACGGGTATGGAATGAGCTGTCAGAGGAAGTGGTGGAGGCTGGTACGATTGCAACATTTAAGAGGCATTTGGATAGGTAAATGCATAGGAAAGGTTTGGAGGGATATGGGCTGGGTGCTGGCAGGTGGGACTAGATTGGGTTGGGATATCTGGTCGGCATGGACGGCTTGGACCGAAGGGTCTGTTTCCATGCTGTACGCCTCTATGATTCTGTGA
The DNA here is from genome assembly GCF_020745735.1 of Hemiscyllium ocellatum. NCBI lineage: Eukaryota > Metazoa > Chordata > Chondrichthyes > Orectolobiformes > Hemiscylliidae > Hemiscyllium > Hemiscyllium ocellatum. Next base: position 82,051,078 of record NC_083409.1, read on the forward strand.
CTATGACCCTCTGAGAGAAGAATTTCTTCTTTATCTCCTTAAATGGAGACTTCTTATTTTTAAATTGTGCTCCTTGTTCTCGATTCTCACTCATGGTGGGAAATATCTTGCCAGCATCGTCTCTGCCAAGCTTCCTCATAATCATGTTTGTTCCATTAAGGTCACCTCTCATTCTTCTAAATTCCAATCAGTGCAGACCCAACCTGCTCAATCTTTTCTCCCAAGACAATATCACATTCCAAGAATTAGCCGAGAGAACCTTATCTGAACTGTGTATGATGTAAGTATATCCCTCCTTAACTAGGAGGTAAGATCAGTACATGACAGTCCAGGTGTGGTCTCACCAGTGCCTGGAACAAGACTTCCCTACTTCTACAATGAAGACCAATATTCCATTTTCCTCCTTTATTATTTTCTGTACCTGCATGTTAATATTTTGTTATTCATGTCCAAGAACACCCAAATCCTTCTCTACTGCAGCATTCTACAGTTTTGCTCCATTTAACTCATATTCTGCTTTTCTATCCTTCCTGCCAAAATAGACAATCTCATGTTTTCTCATTCCTCCAAATGCCAATTTTTGTTCACTCATTTAACCTCTTTAAAATACTTTGCAGGATTTTTCCATCCTCTCGTAATGTGTTTTCCTACATATCTTTATACATCAACAAATTTAGCTACAGTATAATTAGTTCCTTCATCCAAGTCATTAACCATAAATCATTGCAGCCCCAGCACTCTACCCAGTGACACACAACTGGTTACAATTTGCGAACCTGTAAATTACCCATTTATCCTGACTCAGTGCTTCTAATTATTTAGTTAATTGTCTGTCCGTGCTAATATGTCATTATAATACTAGCATCTAACTTTTAGATTGTGAAACAACCTTTTCTGTAACATCTTACCTAATGTCTTTTGGAAATCCAAACATATTACACCTGCTGGTTTTCCTTTTTCCATACTGCTTGTTATATCCTTGAAGAGCTGTTAGAACATTATCAAAGACAATTTCAATTTCACAACTCTGCCCACTTATATTATGATGTTCTAAATGTTTTGCTCCTGCCTCCTAATAATGGATTCTAACGTGTTTCCAATGACAGATATTAGCCTAACTGGCTTATAGATTCCAGTTTATGTTTACCTCCTTTCTTGAATACTGGTGGAATATTTGAAGCGTTCTAATCTATGTGGTCCTTTCCAGAATTTTGGAAGATAATAATCAATAGATCCACTTGCTGTATAGCCACCTTCTTTAGCAGCACTTGTTGCATTTTTTTTCTTCCAAAGATAATGTCTTATTCTTGTAGTGGTTCAATATAATCTGGATTTTTGGGTCCACTGGTATTATTGCTCGCTTCAATGATCAATGGACCAGTGATGTTTGTTGACATTCAGAATTAAAGGATTACATGGACATATTAGTGTCAAGGTAACTACCTCCCCATAAAGGGTTTACTACTTTGTGAGTCCCCTAATAGGAGGGTTTTAAATTAAAATCATTGAATCGCTGCAGCATGAAAGTAGGCCATTGACATTTGAGTCCACACCAACTCTCCGAAGAGCATTCTGCCCAGACCCACTCCCCTACCTTGCATCTCTGCATTTCCCATGGTTCATCCACCAAGCCACATATCTCTGGACACTATGGGGCAATTTAGTCTGGTCAATCCTCATAACCTGTACATTTTTGGATTGTGGGAGGAAACCTACACAGACACAGAAGTAACCTTCGAACTCCACACAGTCATCCAAGGATGGAATCAAACCCAGGTCCCTGGCACTGTGAGGCAGTAGAGCTAATTATTGAGCCAGTATGGTGAAATCTTAAAGCTATTTTCTGTTGAAAGGGTTCATCAAAGAATTCAAGCATTGCGTATTAGCACATTTAGTGTACACAGGCATTAGTGGAGAAGGGAAATGCATCCCAATGTAGGAGCCTTCAACAATAATTGACTAAGATTAAAATGATGACAATGTGATTCCCACAAGTGAACAATACAATTTTTATTTAATTACTAGGAATTTTATACGCACACATCCATAAGCACATGAAAGAAAAGATGCCGTGGAATGATCTCTTCAATAAAGAATTGCAGCTCTCTTTTGGTAAAGAAAATTCTGAAAACACCATGTCAGCATTATATGAACAGTTGAAGAAAGTTAAGAGGGCTTCCCTGGTATTTCAGCATGTAATGTCCCAGGCTCCTTGGTCTACACTGATTGTGCTTATTTTAGTTTGAGAGACAGTCAGAGCATCACAATAGCCCACAATATCTGAGGCCAGAAATAAGGAAAGGTCAGGTAGACCTCCTGATCGAACATTATCTGGTATCTCTGATATATTGGTGTAAAGGATTGACATGGTTTGGTACTTTTTCATTCAACCCCAATGTTGAACCGCCTGCCAACAATTGTCTGGGCTCACTCCTGGATGAAATACCAGAGAGTGGGCAGCACCTGTGAAACATACTGCTGAATCTCACACAATGCACACCTTAAATTGTCATAGAATATAGAATATAGAGCAATATAGCACAATACAGGCCCTTCAGCCTGGTGTGCCAATGTTTTATCCCACTCTAGGATCAAACTAACCTATGTACCCTTCATTTTACTATCATCCATGTGCCTATCCAAGGGTTGCTTAAATGTTCCTAATGTCTCTGACTCTATTACTACCGCTGGCAGTGCATTCCCCTCACCCAGTGTTCTCTTTGTAAATAATGACCTCTGACATCTCTCCTAAACCTTCTTCCAATTACCTTAAAATTATGTCCCCTTGTGATAGCCTTAGGACAACATGTAACTTCCTCAAATTACTGTTTTTGTTTGCTCATTATTGCTCAGGTTAGGTAATGTTCGTCAATGTTATACATTCTAGGCACTTGTTTCGTGAGAAGAAAGCCATGCCACTAATAACAGTGCAGTATCATATCAACTATTCAGGGGCCTCTATTGAGATTAAAATCCAAATCCTGTGAAAAAGGTGCTGCAAAAATCAATTCCCAATATTTCACTGTAATGGCAGAATTAAACATTGCAAGCAGCATAGCCTATCACAGATGGGTTTGAGGTGAAGCCAGTGGTTATAGCTTAAATTACACATTACCAAATGCCAGTGACTGACAGCAGCAGAGCACGTAGTAATAAACTGAGGCATCTCAGGTTCAGTAACACCAGATAATAATCATACTTGGCTAGGCTTCTCCATACGCCACCAAGAAACTCCAACATCACTGAGGTCAGACTCAGACAGGGGTCATGGTACAAATCCTTGTAAAATAGATTGTACTCCTTGAACAGTCTCAAGGAGCAATTCTGTAATCTCAAGAGTACTGCACTTATACAAAAGTATAAGGACAATGTACAGTAAAGGAACTATTATTAGGAAAGTTCCTATATATAGAGTGGAACACGTGTACACATAAAAAGAAAAGCTTCTGAGATAATATGAATAAAGAGAGGCTGCAGTGCTTTAATTTATTATTGAAGTATTTTCAATTCACTCTGAAAGCAACCAGTCATCATACTTATTCTCTATGTGCTGTGAAATAACGATGTTTTCATAGAATTTTGCAGTACAGAAATAAGCCATTCAACCCACTGTGTCAGTACTGTCACCCAAAGAGCTATCTAGCTCGTCCATTCTCCCGCTCATTTTCCGTAGCCCTCTAAATTCATTCCTTTCAAATATATGCCCGGCTCTCTTTTGAAACCTCCTATGGAATCCACCTCCACCACTCTCCCCTGCAGTTCATTCCAAATCCTAACAACTCTCTGAGTAAAGTTTCTCCTCATCTCACTCCTAGTTCTTTTACTGACAATCTTGAAATTGTGATCTTTAGTTACTGACAAACCAGTAGAGGAAACAGAATATCCTTCTTTACCCTGTTAAAATTGTTCAGAATTTTGAACACCTAAGAGGTCACCTCATAATCTTCTGTGCTCTAAGGAGAATAAGCCCAATTTCTCCAATATTTCATTGTATCTAAAATCTATTATTATTGGAATCATTCTAGTAAATCCAATTTCAATTATCCAGGGCTTTAACATCCTTCCTTAAATAAGGTGCCCAGACCTGAACATAATGCTTCAAATGTGGCAGATCAATGATTTGTAGAGGTGCAGCATTACTTTCTTGCTTTTATATTCTATACCTCCATCTATAAACTCAAGGATCCTTTAAAGCTTCTGAACAACTGGTTCAACTTGCCTGGCCTCCTTCAGAGAATTGTGCATGTGAACCCTGAGGTCCTTCTTTTCCTGTACTTCCCTCGAAGTTGTACCATTGCCTGTATTGTCTCTCCATGGTTCTCCCACCTCAAATTTTTGTGCATTTAATTTCATCTGCCAGGTGTCTGCCCATTTGACCATCTTGTCCATGTCCCACTGAAGTTGCTCAGCATCATCTTCACCATTCACTATTCTCCCTGGATTAGTACCATCTGCAAATTTAGAGATTTTGCCTTCTGCACCCATCTCCAAGTCATTGAGATAAATCAGGGAAAACAAGGGACCTAATACCAATCCCTGGGGAGCACCACTTTCATCTCATCTCCAATCTGAGATATGTCCAACTGTACGTATTTCCTGTTTCCTATCTTTCGGCCAATTTCTCCATGCTGCCAAGGAATTATCAATCCCAAACATTCCTAATTTGCTAACCAACTTGCCATGTAGTACTGTATCAAATGCTTTTTGAAAGTCCAAATATACAATATTCACAGCATTATACTGTGAATTATTCAATACTCACCCATTGCATATGTCACCTTGTCAAAGAACTCAGTCAAAGTTGTCAGACATAACCTGCCCTCACAAAGTTATGTTGAGTCTAGTATTATTATTTTTGGTATATTTACCTTATCCCATATTATGGCCTCCACCAGTTTTCCCAATATTGACGTCAAGCTGACAGGTCTGTAGCTTCTTGAATTATCCGTTGCCCCTTTCTTAAACAATGACATCACATTTGCAATCTTCCAGACCCCCAGGACGAATCCATGTTCAGAGAAGCCTGGAAAGTTTCTGTCAACAACTCCGCAATTTGTTCCCTGCCTCTCTTAGAAATCTAGTATGTACCTAATCTGGTGCCTGCCTCTATTCCTGTTGAAGGGCTTTTGCCCGAAACGTCGATTTTCTTGCTCTTCAGATGCTGCCAGACCTGCTGTGTTTTTCCAGCACCACTCTGATCTAAACTCTGGTTTCCAGCATCTGCTGTCCTTGTTTTTACCACCGTAATGGAGGAGAATATAGCTTGGGGAATAAATACAGTTCTCCCTCTATCTTCGCCGACTTGATCACCACCCAACCCACTACCTACTGGCCACACCCACCTTGCCATTTCCCTTGCCACCTTACTTGCCACCCCACCCTTCTACTTGCTGTCCCCACTGACACCTTGTTCCCTGTTACCCGTGTTACCCTGTTCACCATGCCCCTCACTGTTGCCTTGCTATCCCCCCTTTCATCGCTCAGCTTGCTTCTCAACTTGCTGCCTTGCACAGGGAGCAGGGCAATAAATGAGGTGGTGGATGACGGAGCAAAGAGTCCAGGTTTGGAATTTGGGTAGTAAGAGGATGGGCAAGGGATACAATGAGTAAGAAAATTAGACCTGACAACATTAGTCAAAGATAAAGTTCTTCACTGAAGAATGCTGTTTAGGACAGTCTGAAGTGAAAGGGAGGAAAACAGTGGACTTAAAGTGCCATTTTGTTGCGATGGTGAATAATGGAATAAGCTTCCATGGATTGATCAGCCACTCCTCATGATGTAACTTTTCTACATCCTTACATTTCATTTTGTACACACTACACCCCAACTACAAAGTCTGTCAGGCTAACGCCTCATATTTTAACAGCCTCACTCTTGATTTGGTAGATGAGAAGCTGTTATGAGAATTCAAAAGGACACACTTTGATCAAATTATGTCCTGATATCACGTTAATGATTTTCCTCCTAATTAATTGGTTAAATTTCTCTTGATATTGTTCCTTGTTCATTCCCTCATGCAAGACGCTACTAGTATGTTGAATTATGTTAGGATCTGAGGAGATTTTTATGCAGGTAGAAAGGCAGTGGCCACCATTACAGTGAATGAGTTTGCAGTGCTTGTAGTTCTTTGCCCAATAATCTAATTCACCTTGATAATACTATTTTTTTTAAGTTTTGGGCATATTATTCTTGCCTATACTGAGTTTTAAATTCTTTCTGCCAATGAAATTCTGCTTGAACAGTAGATGAAAAATCCAATCAATGTGAGTACCATATGGGAAATTCCTCTTTGCTAAAACTGACGGCAGGAGGAATTTCTCTTCAGGCAATAAAAGGGATGTTTTCCACTGCCCTTTTGAACCTTGATCTTTTTTACGCATTCTGAAGAGGTTTAAGGGATGAATTTTTTTTAGAAAGCCTTTAGGAAGTCCCATGTTTTCATATTTATCAACAAGAGGGTATGCATTTTCGTATACTACTTGTCCAAAAAAAAGAATAGAAACCTTGCTTTGAATTCGAATCACGTCACATGAAAAAAAAATTCTATGCCATTGGACTTATCACAGGTTTATGTGATGAAAGAAATTGCTGTGTAGTTGCCATTCATTACACTTGACGTAACCAGTAATCTCATCCTTCATAATGGATTGGTGCCTGCACCTTAAAAGAAATGTATTCATAGTCACTGTCAGTTGCCAATCCAAGACTCTGAATTCAAAATTAATTTCCTTGATAAAAGAGTCATTAAGGACTAACAGCTCAACCTAGACATTCTTTCGCACCATCACACTCTCCCCCCTCCCAAGTTTCTCTTTGTGGCTCACTGCACCTACATGAAGGCACATTACTTGTGGGGTTTATCAGCGAAAAGCAGCCATTTCCCAGAGGGCCTCACAGGAAGGTGGAAGCATCGGGAACCAACTTCATTAGTGTCAGCGAATGAAGCATGAGGGAAGTGAGGCCTAATCAGCCCGGGGAGATGAATTTCAGCCCTTTTACCTTGTGCTAAGCAATGCGTAGAATTGACAGCTTACTGACAGGACGTTGTATAAATTTCTTTCTCCCTTTTACGTGTGGTATTGCTGTATTTGAAGTAAAATACATTTTGTTTTTTTTTTCAAACCCCATGCTGACAGTTAGCTCATTCATGATAATTTCAAAATGTTTTTTAAAAATACCCTTTGGTGATTTTTTTCTTAACTTTAATTTTGACAATGATCCTTTTAGGAAACGCTTGTCAACTGTGGCACGAAAAGCACTTTTCACCCTGAGAAATCACACACCAGTCATATGCACGTCATTAAACACATTGGCATTATCGGACTTGAATCGCATGCAGCCATAAAGAAAAGACTGTGATCAGAATTACCTTGGCATTCTCTTCATTACAAGATTTTCTATTTGTATTCAGTCAGAATTACAAGGGGCTGTTGCTGAAATATTGTTGGGGGAGGACATTGTCAGGGCCGACCAAATTACATAGATAGCTGGAAACAGACTCACTGCAAAACCTGTACAATAACTCTGCTAAGTTGATGACAGAAGAATATTTTCACACTATTGCAATTGCTATTAGTTACCTCAGCACAAACCTTTGGAGTGATTGAGGTCATGAGTGAGCGGGTGCTGAGGAAGGAGATGTGGCTGTGGTAACGAGTCTGTTTGAGAACGTAGCTGAAGAGCTTCAGGGCAGAGGAGATGACCTGGGGGGTGCAGTGAGAGAGAGACTCACTGAGATCCTTGTAGGGGGAGGAAGAGAGCTTCTTCAAGGAAGGCATCCTTGCAAGAGGATTCGCAGTAGGTTAAAATCTTCGAGTAAAAAGTGAGGTCTGCAGATGCTGGAGATCAGAGCTGAAAATGTGTTGCTGGTTAAAGCACAGCAGGCCAGGCAGCATCCTAGGAACAGGAAATTCGACGTTTCAGGCCAGAGCCCTGATGCAATTTGCAATTTTCAATTTACAGTTTAAAACAAAAGTCAGGGTTAAGAATATGATTACACAATAGCAGATCACGCAACCAATCATGTTGATATACTCAGTTTTATTTTCAAAACTGACTTTCCCATAGGACTGATATTTTCAGAGATTTTCTGAATGCTAGGTCTCCACAAGAAAGGATCAGGGGTATGTTGAAATCTATGTCTACCTTTGGGTAGCTTTCCAATGGAAAATAATCCAATTTGAAAATGCAATGTCTGATGCTTGAGTGGCAGCAAGCCACAGAGAGATGGGTAGTTGACTTGATGCTTTAGTTTTGCTGCATGTTTGAAATATTTTGGACTGACAATGCTTAATGGATTGTCACTACCATTCTCTGGTGCCAAGGTTTATCAAAGGGAAGTGAGGTATTCATGACAGGAGAGTCCTGAGATATATTCTCTATCATTGCCTCTCAGAAATGACTCGAAACCACCTGTGCAATGGACTACGTGAAATATAGTTATTTTTGTTCAATAGGCAAACAGGATAGCTATTCTATGCATGGCAAGATCTGCAATGTTTAGACAAACATGGTGTTTAGACAAATACCCAGGAAATTTGACTTCAGTGGTGTTGACTGAAGGAAGATTGCTGGCTAGAACACACTGGTGGCTTTTCATGCTTCCTTCTATCACTGCAGGTCCTCTTTAATAGTGATCTGAAGAGGTATATGGTTTAATTTTCCATCTGAAGAACAGAGCTAAGTGGACTGTTCTCAGCTAGGGCTGGCATCATTACAATCAGCCACCATATCTCTGTGTGGGATGGAAAATTAATCAGTGTACATGTTCCTGTTCATATTTCAGCAATGGCCTGTTGGCAGACTGAGCATGAACATTGGAATAAAATGAGCCACACCTATGATAAATCACGTTTGTGGAAAGGAAATTGAGAGAGAGTTGCCCTGGAGTTTGATTAAGTGCCTTCTGAAACTGGTCAATCTTTGAATAGCCTTAAACTGGGCTAGGAAAGCTCACTTAACTGTCCTCTCAACGGATTCTGGTGTGTAACAGGATTAGGTGGCTGCAGCATGAGAATTTTTAGTTAGTTTAAAATCAAATTTTAATCTCATTATGAATAGAAATTGAGTGAGATTTTGTGACTTATAGAATTTATTCCTGACTGTATGTATGTTGCGCTGAAATGTTGAATGGATGTGAGTCAAAGGTTATTACACATATTGTGATGCCCCGTTGCTGCATTTTGCCCATTTTTGCTTTGCGTTGGAACTTGAAAATTGAAGGTACATTGAAAGTTTCATAGAATTTTGCAATAAAGATCAATTTTTCCCGTTGTTATGGGAAGTTGTTCTGTGAGGGTTAACATAGATTTGCAGAGTTGTACAGCACAGAAACAGGCCCTTAAGTTCAACTCATCCATGCCGACCAGATATCTTAACTAAATGTAGTCCTATTTGTCAGCATGTGGCCCATATCCCTCTGAACCCTTCTTATTCCTATACCCATCCAGATGCCTTTTAAATGTTGTAATTGTACCAGCCTCCACCACTTCCTCTGGCAGCTCATTCCATACCGGAATCAGCCTCTGAATGAAATTGTTGCCCCTTAGGTCTCTTTTAAATCTTTTCCCTTTTACTTTAAACCTATGCCCTCTGGTTTTGGACTCCCTAATCTGGGGAAAATACCTTGTCTATTCACCCTCTCCATGCCCCTCATGATTTTCTAAACTCTACAAGGTCACCCCTCAGCCTTTGATGCTCATGGGAAAAAAAGCTCAAACTCTCCAACCCCGGCAACTTCCTTGTAAATCTTTTCTGGACCCTTTCAAGTTTAAAAACATCCTTCGTACAGTGGCGGGAGCGCGGGGGTGCAGAACTGATCACATTATTCCAAAAGTGGTCTAACAAATGTCCTGTATAGCGACAATATGATCTCCCAACTGTTATACTCAACATAAATTCAACATACAGTTAAAAGCTATTCAGGATAAAGAATTTTACTCTTTCTGGTAATGATATGTGAAATGATTTATGCAGTAGTTGGTAATTGTTTGATACACCATACAAATGCCTTCTGCATCAAGTTAGAATTTAATCTTCATCCCTTTACATCCAAGATCATTATTACCACTGAATTCCTCATGATGAACATCCCAGGGTTACTATTGAATAAAAATTGTACTGGACTAGCCATATAATCAGAGCAGGTCAGAGCGTAGAAATTTATCTCCTATTTCTCCAAAGCTTGTCCACCATCTAAAAGCACAACTCAGGAGAGTGTTGAAGTTCCCCATTTACTTGGGTGAGTGCAGCTCCAACAACATTCTAGAAGCTTGATACCATCCAGACAAAGAAGCTGTTTGATTAGGACCTCACTCACCACCTTCAATATTCCACAACAATGACACACATTGGCAGGAAAGTGCACCACCAACAATATGCGAAAACTGTCCAAGGCTCTTCTGATAACACCTTCCAAACCCACAATCTCCATGAATTACAAGGACAAGACGCATAAGGATACCATGCCAGCAAGTTCCCCTCGATGCCACAAACCATATTGTCATTCCTTCATGCCATTGCATCAAAATCCTGGAACTCCTTTCCCAACAGCACTGTGAGTATCCCCGCATCTCAAGGATTGCATTGGTTTAAGATGGCAGCGCATCACTTCTATCTCTAGCTTAACTACAGACGGACCATAAGCCAGCGACACCCACATGCCAACAACAAAGACAAAAAGTAGCAAATACAGAGCATGTATTTGTCGCTAAATATAAATAATGACAGCAAACAAAATATTACTGCATAAATCACTATATATTCAGTTATGCATCAATAAATATGTTTGTTCATTTGATTTTAACTATGTAAGTTTATAGTGTCTAACTACCAAAAGGTCTTACATATGCATGAATATATAAATCTGACCGCTTCCTGAGTCACTTTTAATTTTTTCCAAAAATATCTTGGTAAATACAATGAGACCACCTGTGCATCATTAATGTTCTGTCTAGCTAGTAGGATGTTGCATTAGATGCGTTAAGAATTTACACACATTCTTATTATCTGTCGGTCTATCTACCTAGTCACTCTAATTTTGATTGGATTCACTGTTGTTTCCTACCACATGCTCTGAAACCCCAGAGACTGGGGTATGATGGGGGAGGAGTTGCATTAGACAAAGTGTACTTGACATCTTCGTGAATGACTTCGGACAGCTAGATTAAGGACAGAGGAAGAAGCTTATTTCATGGCTGATTTGCTTTAATACCTCAGCGACAGCAGGGAAGCTAAAATGAACTTGCCCTTGAGAAAGCGGATGCAGACCCTTTTTAAGTCATGATCAGACTCCAGTGAATGCATCAGTGCTGCTGCTGTGTGCTGGGAAATAAACACACATGCACAAAAGGGAAGGGGAGAAAAAAGAGTTTCTGAGATTGGGTTAATTCTCTTTAGCATCGATGAAACATCACATTTTAAACAATGTACTTCATGTACTTTAAATGCACAAGTACTCTTTGCGAGTGATAATACTGTGTCCAGCCTTTCAGACAATCAAAATGAATTCTTGCTCAAATGCTCCCTTTATGTCATTCACATTTGCTGTTTGCATTTCCATTTTGATGCTATTTCCAGGCCCTGCTATTATTTAGATAAACAGCCACTGCTCTCCCTTTTGGCTTCTTAGTTGCCGAACATCGGAGGCAACAATGGAACAAGCCTGCGCCTCCCAATCTTATTCATAAGGCAGCCACGATCATATTTTATTGAAAAAAATGATGGCGCCTGTGATACTTTGATTACACTCCTTGTATAGCCCTTGACCTGTGAACCTGAATGAATGTCGGACAACACATAGTATTCACTGTCCTAGCTAACAATTAAATAGAGAAAGAGAGAATGATTGGGAGGAAAACTACAAAGATAAATAGAAAATAGATTGATAGGTGGTAGAAATGACAGAGACACAAAGAAACAGGAAGAGAAATGAAGAGATTGGTAATGACGTGAGTAAATTAATATAAATAAGCAGATAAAAACAAAAGGACAGAGAGATTTTGTTTCCAAAAGAAACAAAGGGATTGATAGTTAAGTAAGTTGGTTAGATTGGTTCTTACATTCATATCTGCACTGTGCAGGAATCAATAGAAAGAAAACAGTTAACAGAATATAAATTAATTCTATCTATATACAAATACATTTGGTGAACGGATTAATAGAAAATTGCATCAATATATTCATATACAGAAACATAGCAAGTGGGATAATAGGATATTGGATAGGTATATAGATGGAAAATAGATAGATAGATAGGAAAGTAAGAGATTTACAGCATGAAACCAAGGTATAGATAACTACTGAATATACACCATGCAAGGGCAGAGTGAATGATTGAATAAAGGAGCATTACCAATGAGCCTATAATCGAATTTTAAGGAACACACTGATGAATACTATAAAAGGGCATTTGCGATAATAAATATAACATAAAAGCAAATTTATTATTATACAGTGAGTCGTAAACAAAGATTTAGTTGCATAAAAGTATGGGTTAAAAAATTCTCCATCACTCAAGTTTAAAGTTTCCTATTTAGACTTCCTGTAGAACAGCCATTGTCTTTTTAATCCTTAAATAATAAGATTTAGATTTTTCCACCACATCGATTACATGGTATATACTGTACACAAAATGTATATAAATGTAAAGAATTCAGGAATGTCATGTATGCTTTAGAATAAAAGAATGTGGATTTGAGATTGTGATATGTCATGATAATCTCAGCCCAGCCCTCCAAGAGAAAGGCAGGTGTCTTTTCCTCACAAAATGGAAGAACTGGCGAAGGTTTGATGGCATATTTTCAGAACTGTAGTGGCTTGCAAACAAGTGGAGACTATTTAGCCAATTATGTTTGCCTGCTCTTTGTTAGAATAATGCAAATGTAATCACATATACTTGCCACAGCCATACTTCAAATACTTTCTGCTATTCCCTTAGTCACTACCTCAACTTCCCTCTGCAGCAAAGAATTACATACTCTGTTTTTATTTGATAAATTGGTGATGATGTGCTTGTACATATGGCATTAATAGCAACATAATAGGAGCATGATATATTATGGGGCAACGTCTGAAGAACAGCATGCAGCTCAAAGCTTTTACTGTTTCTCTCTATAGAGATGCTGCCAGGCCTGCTGGGCTTCTTTAGTATTCTCTGTTTTTATTCCAGATTTCCAGCACCTGCAGTATTTTGCTGCTATTACAGGGCTGGGCGGCCATTTTAATCGGTTGGCATATTTTTTGTACGGGAGACATACAATTCATATCATTGCCTATGTTTACTGAAGTCTAAGAGCTTAAACACTTAGGCTTTCTACACAGGTTTATAGCTGATAAATATTTAAAGAAATAATCAAAACAACTCTAACAACATTCCATATGCCCTCAGCAAGAAAACTGTTCATTCAGTGATACCATATAGATACAGGATGTGGAATTTTCTCTTCTGAGGCCAAATATCACTGTGGGTTTGAAAAGTGGGAGAGATTTCAACTCTGGGACAGATAGGGTTTCCTGTGTCATTATCATCTTTGCAACTCATTGCATATGCATGCATGTGCCAAGTACCACATTCTGAAACCTGCTGAGATCTTATGGGTTGTTACATTCCTTTTCATGTTTCCCGCTGCTGTGTGAACTTTGGAGGTATATATCTGGCAGCCACTCCTGGAGGAGTAAGTCAATGCATCCACATGCAGGTGAGTAGCTGCCTGGTCACGCAGGTAAGTAGAGCAGAGGAAACATTGCCAGGTGCAGACAGCACTTTACACTCTGCAAACTAAGAGCTTCACTCAACCTCTGTTCACCACCTTCACCAACCCATTGAGATGGTCAGAAGTCACATGACACCAGGTTGTAGTCTAACAGGTTTATTTTGAAATCACAAGCTTTTGGAGAGCTGCTGCTTCATCAGGTGAAGTTCTGACCTTTTCTATGCCATGACAGAGACCAGGTAAAGAATGGCACCAAACTTCAATGATGCCATCCTAGAGGTTTTCCTGCAGGCTGTACGGGAGAGAGTTCTTATTATTCTGATGGTAATAAGAGTAAATCTCAACTGATGAAGACAGCCTAGTCCAGAGGTCAGTGCCTTTAGGTTGCTCAGTGCTGTGAGAGGATGAATAATCCATGCTTTGTCAGGATAGGTACAACTATCGACTCAAAACTTCATGCTCCTATGAGTCTGAGTTAGCAGTGTTGCAGGAGATTGTGCCACATGTGCAATCAAAGTGTCTCTTCATTGCAGCAAGCAATCACTCACATCACTGTGGCACTATCTCTTTCACACTTAAAAGGAGCTACAGCACTCAGCAACTCTGGCACCATTACACATGGTTGCGCTTTCATCACAGCTCGGAAAACATTCATGTTTCATCATTCTTCACCAAAGGCTTACATGGGATAAGGTCACAACCACAAAAGATGATTTACTGAGTCGTCATGAGTCTTTTGGAGATGTTTAATGAGTTTCTACTTTTGCCATTGAGTCTTACTGCACCTGTACAGGAAAAAGACTAGATGACTGCCCACACAAAAAAGGAATGGCTGTAACAGGCTGTAGGTCAGTAGTGACATTGCTTCTAGATTTGTAGCTTCATAGGATGTTGCAACAAAGTTTATGGAGAATGCAAGCTCTGCAAGTGGCCTCTCCCAACCTACAGCAAGCTTTGTTCATGCTCCTTGAGAGTGCGAGAATGCTGTCAGCTAGGTCATCCTAGGTTTCTGGCATCTCAGTGCACATACCCACCTGCTTTCTCCAATATATCTACACCTTGACTCTCCATCAGTGTCCCCTGCAGCAGAAACTCTGTGACCTTGTCCTCTAGTGATCTGAGACATAAATCATAATTCTCCACTGGCTAAAGCTTACACATGTGATTCACCATGTGATATTCCCAACTATATGCTGACACATTAGATACATGCAATGCCAATATCTGATTAAGCAATGGGACTTCTTCATTAGTGGAATGGTGTTGATTTCTCTCTCGCTCCCTCCTTTAGCTATCGCAATGCGACAAGCAGTAGTCATTAGGTATCTGAAACATGGGGAATGATGGCATTTGAAAAAAGTAGTTTTGGGAAGTAAGAAGTCCATGGTTATGCCATCAGCAATATGATTGCCAACTGAATGGCAGGATGATGATGTGCTGGTAGCTGAGAAGGGTTATTAAGCTGGAACATTTCCTCATCCTCAACATTGCCAGCAATGCTGGATCATAAGGGCACCCTCTTAGCTGACACTGTGATGCTGAGAACCATCTCCTTCAAAGACCCCAGTCAATGCAAATCTTCTTGTCCTCGCCAATTCTGCTCTGCTTCCTTCCATTGTACACACCTTATCCTTGAAAGGGGAGGTTAAGTTTCATGGATAGTGTATCATGGACATGATCATGACTTAGCCAAATAGCTGAAACCTTGTGAAGCCAGCAAAAAGTGTCAATGGGGCTGGTAACATTGATAGTGTGTGTCGGGGTGGACGGGGGGGAGGAGTGGCTGCAGTTTGGCCTGAGACCTGAGTAACAGAAAGATCTGATCAGTAAATAATAGTGATGCGCCACATTTTTCAGTAAGAGAGATTGGGGTAGAGTGTTAGATAGGAGATAACCAGCCAGGAAAGATTTTTTTAGATATCTCATGGCAGTATAAAGGTTATTTGCATCCAGACTTCAGGTATCTATCTTGCCACCTGCTCACAAACCTTTTGATATTGATTATGAGGGTCTCCTCTTGATGTCCCATCTCCACCTTAAATGTCTTCAGTACCATATCTGCCACTTTGGAACCCTAACTCTGCAGTATTCCATTTTCTATTCTTTAATTTTCCACAATATTATTCACTGCAACTTTCCTTGAAAAGGGTCAGTCTGTCTTTAGGAAGAGCCAGTTACTTGGACCTCATGAATTCAGAATCACAGCATTCAGCTTGTTAGTGTTAGAAATAGAGGTGCCTTTAAGAGTCAACCAGAACAGAAGCTGGTTTGTGTGCTGCTCACTTCCAATTCAACTGAGCACATAGAAGGTTCCAAAATGTGAACCTGTGTGCCCAACAAATGGCTGAAACAATTTTTAAGCAAATATTTTCCAAGTTTCTGTTATTTGTCCCGCTTTACTTTATGGTTTGTGAATGAATCTGGTAATGGTTAACTAAGCAATGGCCTTAAAAACATCATCTTGAGCTGTATTGTGTTGTATTATAATGTTGATGCTCATGTTGTCCGTCATAAGGTCTTCAACCTAATCATTATCTCCTACACCTCTTATTTCCAACAGAAAACCAGCATACAGCTCAACCAGAGAAACTTCTTCTTGGTCACTGTCATTTTTTAAGATCACATTATTTGCTGGTGATGTAATTGTCCTCACCAGACTAACAGGTGTGTGAATGAAAGATTTGTTTTCCCTTCTGGCATTTATCATTACCAGCTGGTGATCATCCACATCCACGGCACTTTTCAGACATATACCAATTCTTCTTTCACATAAAATTAAGTACTTTCTTCACTGTGTATTTGATTGCATCCATGGGATATTATAACCTGCTACATGCTTTGAAGAATCAAACTATCTCTATTTAACCCTTTCACAAATCACATGACAATAAACCCTCAATTGAATTTTCCCAACACAGTGTCAACTTTTGATCTCTTGTCTGATGGAATAATTTCGGACAATTCCTTTGCTTCTTTGGCCATGCAGAAACTCAGATCATTTACTCATTTGATATTAACTATATTGGTTAATGTATCAGCTTGGAGAGCATTTTTGTTGGTTCAGTTAATCTTCAAGACTGAAATAATTATATTTTGCTGAAGAAACTGGAGCATCATCTTGTCATAGGCGAGAGTGTGGTGCTGGAAAAGGACAGCAGCTCAAGCAGCATCCGAGAAGCAGGGGAATTGACATTTCAGGCAAAAGTCTTGTCATACGTAGTTTGCAAACACATATGCACTTTATCTTGAGAATGGGTCACCTATAGAACATTTAGTACTTACTTTGCTGTTTAATAATTCTATAATCCAGACGATTGTTTAATCTTTCATACATATATACTTCCATGTGTCAGAATAATATAATTAAAAATCTAGAGAATAATTGATTAGAAGCAAGAATAATAGGACTTCAACTCATTTATTTTTCATATTTATTCACAGATTAGTGGGTATTTCTGGCTAAGCCTGCATTCATAACCCATTCCTCATTAATCTTGATAGGGAGATGGTAAATTGTTTTATTAAATGGCTGCAGTCCCTGGTAGGCTGTTAGTTAACATCCAAATTAAAAATCACACAACACCAGATTTTAGTCCAACAAGTTTATTTGGAAGCTCCAGCTTTCGGAGCACCGCTCCTCCATCACTACCTGATGAAGAAGCGGCACTCTGAAAGCTAGTGCTTCTGTTGGACTATAATTTGGTGTTGTGTGATTTTTAACTTTGTCCATCCCAATCCAACATTGGCACATTCAAGTCACAGTTAATATCCAGGATATTAACCCAGTGATATTATAAGAGAAGCAAAGTAGTTCCAAGTCAGGATGGTGTGCTACTTAGGGGTGGAGGAGTAATACATGCTGGTGGTGGTATGCCCATGTAGCTCCTGCCCGTTGTGCTGATAGATGTCATGAGTTTGAAAGGTGCCATCTAAGGAAAATGGGCGGGTTGGTGCAGTACATCCTGCTACAGACTGCCTCTCCAATGCGTTGATGATGAAGTAAGGAAGTGAACACTGAAGGTGGCAAATTGGGTACTAATCACGTGGACTGCTTTGTGATTCAATTGCACCAAGCTTCAGTTGCACCATAAGAAAAGTGACACATATTCCAACACACTCCTGGTTTGTACCTTGTGAATGATGGATAGACTTTAGGAGACAGCAAAAATCCCAGTTTGTCAGCCCAGTGAGGTTTCTGGTCATTGGTAACCACTCGGATTTCATAATGAGTGATGGAAATGCCATTGAATGTCAAGGGAAAATGTTTAGAATCTTTCTTGTTGGAGATGGCCATCACCCACCAATTGTGTGATTCTTTACACGACGACCAGACAACTGAACTTGAGTTACGGTGGTTGGAGTACTTTTGAAGTGCATTCAGTATACAGAGGTTGATGAAACATTAATGGGTCTGGACAGTCAAGGGCAGGCCCACCTTCACAATTTATGACCTGTAGTCATATACATCTGCTAAAAGGCGGCCTGGCCCCAGCAGGAGGCAGCTAATTAGACAGTCAGCAGCTATCCAGTTGCAGTAGCTCCACTGTCAGCAATGACCACCACTGAGATCACAGCAAACCCAAGACAAAATGATTCTGGAGGAGATCCAGAGTTCAAAGAAGTGGGGTCAGAGATCATGCAGCCTTGACTGGGGGAAGAAGGGGAGGGGAAAATGGTGGTCTTCAACTGGGCCAGCTCTTGTCATTGAGGTGGAGCCCCACTGTGGGCCACAGATTTGTCTGACCAGGAAGGACCACTCTGCCTCCAACCCCCACCAGCCTGAGTTTTTCTGGGGTGGCCTCCACTGGTATTGAATGACCCGTCAATCTTTCGTAAAGACCAGCGGTGGCATGAAGAGGCCTTCATTGACAATTAATATTACACTTAACACCCAACTGGAGTCAGGGCAGTTGGGCAATCTGTCACCTACCTCTCCCACAGTACTCAGAAGGTGTACAGTATCCAGGACAAAGCAGCCACCCAATTGGCCATTGATCTGCCAACCTAAATATTCACTGACTCTCGGAGAGGGAGAGACACATTGTTTCATAAGAAGAAACAAAATCCTGGAAGGACAAGCCATTATTTGGTTAAGATAAAGTGGTGGGACTCTCTAGATAATGAACATGCTATGGTGCATGGTTGAAGTGGAACATTTCACATTCTGGAGACAGTGACCTGGTGACAGTTTCCCTGAACTAGTCCTGGAAAGGGTTCATACAAACGGGCGAAATAAAAGAATTCAACCACTTGAGCCGGCCCTCTCATGAAAGTGAGTTATATTTTTCCCCAGTACCAAGTGTGTATGAGTGAAAGGTCTACCACAATGTTAAAGGTACAATATTGTTTTAAATCTACTTATCTCGTACGTGTATGGAATGAGCTGCCAGAGGAAGTGGTAGAGGCTGATACAATTGCAACATTTAAGAGGCATTTGGATGGGTATATGAATAGGAAGGGTTTGGAGGGATATGGCAGGCGGGACTAGATTGGGTTGGGATATCTGGTCGGCATGGATGGGTTGGACTGAAGGGTCTGTTTCCATTCTGTACATCTCTATGACTCTATGACTTGTGAATATTGTCAGGGTGGCAAGGATGTGTAGGATGACATGGGGTATGAGTTTGTATTGAGTGGGCATAAGGAGTTATGAAGGGGCATGGGAAGTAGGTGGGAGATAAAGGGGCTTACAGGTTCTAAGATGAGCAGTGAAGCTTCTAACTCACCTGCTTTGATGTTTGGTTGTCCCTATAGCTGCCTAAAACCTGCTACCATGTGCTGCAGATCTAACTTTAACTTCCCAGAGTAGAATTTGCAGTTAATGAGGGCCACAGAAGCAGAGACAGGTTTGCTGAGTCGGGAAATCTTCCAATTTGAGCTATCTTAGTAGCAGAAATCCAACCTCAAATTCTGAATCCATATAAGGTTTGTAGGTTTCAATGATCTACACACAGACACAGGCTGGTTACACATGGCATCAATATGAAAATATCAGAGTTGGATGAAATCCTGATTAGAAGACAAACAAAACTAATAAATCATGGAGATACTGATTCACAGAGATAGATCCATTTGTAGTATTTGCAATTTGCTGTCATCAATTGTAGGTTAAGGATATCTCGAGGGGTAGCGATTTCAAGAGGCTTCATTCTTTTCCTTTCATTTGGATTCAAATTAAGTCTCACCTCTCACTCACACAATGTCAAGGATGTAATCATCACTGCATCAGCAGACAGCTCCATTAGAAACAACACAGATCAGCACCTTTTCTGCTCCTGGCTGTTGAGAAAAAAGTAACAGATGCATGAAATATCAATACAACAACTAGATGGATGTTACTTAAATATTTATATGTCCATCAGCGTAAAACCCACAAATAGTTACAGTGGGAATGATGCATCAATCTAGAAATTCAAACATGTCCAAAACCATGCATACAGGGGTACATACTGGATGTATTGGTTCACAAAACATTCAGAATCATGTTATGATTATGCTCATGACTCCAGAATGACTAGTGAGCTCACTCTTCTTACTGAGAGTCAGGAGTACATACACTGAGCCATGGCAGACATCTAATAGGTAAAAAGGTCATTCTGCTGTAATCTGCATTTCTTCAACACAAATTTGTTGTAACGCGATTGACAAACAGGGGATGCTGTTTCTAAAGCACATACGTTTAAAACACATGTTGGCTATAGCACAATTGCATCACTAACATTTTAAGTGTTATTTGTAATGTGCCCTTCTTGTATAGTGCAGGGTTGCACAGGAACACAACTATCATGTTGTAAAAGAAATGACTGTATTAATTAGAACTTGGACAGGTGATGGCCAATAGTATTAATGCTAGAGTAATAATCCAGGAACTCAGCTATAACTCTGGGGACCTGGGTTCAAATCCCAACATGGCAGATTGTGGAATTTCAATTGAACAACCAAAAAAATCTAGAATTAAGTATCTAATGACGACTGAACTGAATCCCCCAGTACCAACATCCTAGGGGTTACCGTAAAGCAGAAACTCAGCAGAACTCTTCATGTAAATGCAATGACTACAAGAGAAGGCCAGAAACTGAGAATACTTTGGTGGGTAATTCACCTCTTAATTCCCCAAAGCCTAACATTTACAAGACACAAGTCAGGAGTGCAATGGAGTACTCCCCACTTGCCTGGGTACATATAGTTCCTGCAACACTAAAGAATTGTGAAACCATCCAGGACTAAGCACCAAATCCATAAACACTCCCTCCTTCCACAACCAATGCTCAGCAGCAGCAGTGTGTACCATCTACAAGATACACTGCAGAAATTCACCCTAGACAGCACCTTCTAAACCCATGTCTACTTCCATTTAGAAGAACAAGCACAGCAGGTACATGGGAAAACATGCAAATTTCTCTCCAAGCCACTCACCATCCTGACTTGAAAATATATCCCTTCCTTTGGTGTCACTGGGTCAAAATCCTGGAGTTACCCTCCTTAAGGGATTGTGGGGCAACCCACAGCATATGGACTGCAGCTGTTGAAAAAGGTAGTTCACCATCACCTTCTCAAGGGCAGCCAGGAATGGGCAATAAATGTTGGCCAGCCAGCAGTGTCAATGTGCCACAAGTGAATAAGGGAAAAAGAAATTTATAAGCAGAGGATATAGGACTAGGACCAATGTCTGTTGAAGTAGGGTACACGCGGCTAGTACCCATGCAACATCCCCTGAGATGTTACTGCCTGGTGTCCAGTATGGTGGTCATTCTGAACAAGCTTAATTTACCAAGTACCCACATTGATTTCCATGTCAAATTTTCTCAATGACTAAAAACTGAAAGAACTGCAGATGCTGTAAATCAGAAACAAAGGCCTAGTTTGGATGAACTAGGAGCTTAGATCTGCAGCTATTTGCTCGCACTAAGCTTGGTCTTGAATCTGTCAATTTAACCTTCCTCCTGAAATGTTAACTCTGTATTCTCTTCACAGATGCTGCCAGACTTACTCAGTTTTTCCATAAACTTCTGTTTTTGTTTCTCAATGTCTAGCGAGTTTGGCAGGACAGGTACTAAATATTAATCCAGGTAAATTGGTATGGCAGCAGGCACTTAACAAATAATAATCCCCCTCAATTGGCTGGTCACTGCTACCTAGCAAGAAACTCATCTTACTATTTGTCAAAAGCATAAAAGTTAAAGTAAGATGTTTCCGATAACACGATCGGTCACTGGGCTTCTTACCTAATTCTGCCACAAGTTTGCTCTATCCAACGTCTCTCAGACCTTGAAAGATTTTGCCCAAAGTCTTTGATTCCCATTTCAATATTCAAAGATCAAAGAAACCACAACTTTAACTCTGATATATTGCAGTACTTTATCTTTTTTCTTCTCTAAAGTCCTCATCTTTCCTCAAGACATTTCCTCAGACAACCATTTATTGAAGTTTCACAGCTCTACAAGGGTATAGCTGCTTCAAGTCTGGATGGGCTTCAGGATTTGAGGTCCTGTGGATAATCCCTCAGACACTGCTGGCCACCGGGGAAATGACAGAAGGCTCAGAATCACTAGTCAGATTGTCATCTAGGTTGCTGGTTGAAAGTATAATTTCTGGTTGGTTTGAGTGGGTACATAGCTGAAAATGTGTCGCTGGAAAAGCGTAGCAGGTCAGGCAGCATCCAAGGAGCAGGAGAATCGACGTTTCAGGCATAAACCCTTCTTCAGGGCTCATGCCCGAAACATTGATTCTCCTGCTCCTTGGATGCTGCCTGACCTGCTGCACTTTTCCAGCAACACATTTTCAGCTCTGATCTCTAGCATCTGCAGTCCTCACTTTCTCCTTGAGTGGGTAGATAACTGCATTCACAGGGAAGAAGGTTGCTTCTTTGTGGATGCTGGTCTGCTCTGTATCACCAGGCAAAAGTGAGGACTGCAGATACTGGAAATCAGAGTCTAGATTAGAGTGGTGCTGGAAAAGCACAGCGGGTCTAGCAGCATCCGAGCAGCAGAAAAATTGACATTTAGGGCAAAAGTCCTTCATCATCCCTGAAACGTTGATTTTCCGGCTGCTCGGATGCTGTATGACCTGCTGTGCTTTTCCAGCACCACTCTAATCTGTATCACTGTGCTATTATCTGTTTGGATGAACTAGGAGCTTGGATGTGCAGTGACTTGCCCGCACTGAGCTTGGTCTTGAATCCAAGCTGCCTATCCTTGTTGGTGGTTTTGGGATCGTAGAGGCCATTTGACCCATCACATCTGTACCTGTCCCCAAAAATGCTGCCCAGCTAGTCCCATTCTCCAAGCCCCATCTCCATTGTCTTCTAACTTCATCACTTTCAAATATATACCAAGCTTTCTTTTGAAACCTCATTGGAATCTGCCTCCACCACTCTCCCAGACAATGCATTCCAAATCCTAACAACTCTCTGAGTAAAGAAGTTTCTCCTCATCTCACTCCTCACCCACTTGCTGACAATCTTAAAATTGTGACCCCTTAGTTTCTGACATACTGACTAATGGAAACAGAATACCCCTCTTTACACTGTCAAAATTATTTATAATTTAGACCACCTCAATACCACCATCACCTCCTAATCTTCTCTGCTCCAAAGGAAGTAAGCCCAATTTCTCTAATCTTTCCTACTACCTAAAATCTGTCATTCCTGGTATCATTCCAATATATATCATTTATTCTCTCATAAACCTATGTCCACATGTTCCATACCTGGTGGCATAATATACATCTCCTTTCTCTCTCACTTTATCTGAATCTATGCTTCTACTTGCAGCATGAATGTATATGGGTGAGTGATGATCATATTCCCATCTTTCTTTGCATGAGGACATCTCATATTTCTCAGCCATTTTGGAATGGAGTTGAGTGATAGCTCAGCAATGCAAGTTGATCATCATTCTTCTTCATCAATGCTTTCACTGTTTGCAAATTGCCATGAGATTATCCATGAGAGAGCAAGATCATGTGATGTTGTCAATGCTGGATTTCGGCTTAAACTAGGTTGGCATTTCATAAATTGAGGGGAATCTAAAAATGAAAACGACTGACTAAATTTCAAGTTTTACATGATTGGTAGAAAAATAAAGTACGCAGGGTAAAAAATTCTGTAATACACACATTTTTGTTCTGAGTAAACAAAAATGATGTGATTTACTCACAGACCCCATTCAAGAAATGCGGTACTTAGACTCTCAGGCTTCTGCATCTCATGGTGATGAACTGCAGCTCAATGGCACAAATCAAACACACTTGCACAGTGCCACTCCTTTCCCTTGATCCTTGGCAATGCCGTGATCCAGTTAGGCACTCTAATTGCTAAATATAAGTGCCTTATATAGCTTTTTCAAGTTATAAATGTAGAGGTACTTTTTAAATTTTAAAATGTTTTCCTTTAAAAAAATTATATTCTAATTCAAAGAGAGTGAATAAACACCCTCCTCTCCCTGACATCAGATAATATATGTATTATTAAAATGTATTATTGCACTTTTTTCATCTACTTGTAAACAAAAAGGATTGAGTTCAAAGAATTTGTCTAGAGTGCACTTCTTATTGTTATAGAGAATCCTGTTAAAGATGAAGCGAATTTTTGAAAGTGAACGTCAAAAGAGAAAAACCAAAGTAGAAGTCTGAAGAATGGTTAAATCAATGACCAAAGATTGGCTGTTTTTTCACCACAAATAAGGAGGAACTCATATTTAAGAGGGTCAGCCATATCAACAACAACTACAAGCATTCACTTATTCTAAGGTAAATGATATAGATGTGAAAGTGACTACTATGTTTGAGAAGGTTATAGAGCTTGAAATCCCAGCTGTAGAAAGTAGATAAGAAAAGTGTTCTTGGTCTCGAGGATGAGAATGATGAGAATGTTTCAATCTAGATACAGAAATCTCCCTCAGGAAGTCAATGTTGGAACAAACCATTCAAGAAATTGAAGCAGCCACTCAAAAAACAAATTATATATTGTTCAAAGAGTTCATTCCATTCAACAAAAATTAATTATTAAAATAATCAAAATATTAAAATTTATTTTTAAAAATTTTTTATATGTCTCATCTACAGAAGAAGGGTCTCTGGACCCAAAATGTTAAATTGGTTTTCTTTTCACAGACACTGCCAGCCCTGCTGAGTTTCTCAATGAATTTTTGCTTTGTTTCAGATTTCCAGTACACAGTTTCTTTTTGTTTTAGTTGTCTAGAATATCTTCAACAGCCAGCTGTACTTACTGTTTATCTACAAACATTTCTCCACATCATTTCTCCACAGTATTGTCTAGTGATGACTGATGAAATAGTGTTGGAATTTGAAATCATGGGACTCTGAGGATCATGGAAATATTTTGCTTACATATTTTAAAAAGCAACAGGCTTTAACCTTGAATTCATAACTGGAGAAACAGATGAAAAAGAAGCAAGTGTATTGGAGGTATGTTCTTAAGTGTGTCATTGCCACTGTATGCATATTAGCAGAACATGAGACTAGTTTAGGGGAGACAATGAAATGTTTGATTCATTCGATGCAACAACTTTCTTGGCTTGTTAGAACTCATTGCTAAATATTATCCAATGCTTGCTAGCCATGTAAAATATTATGGATGCAGTGGATCTGGGAAGCATTCATATTTGTATAAAACAATACATGATGTATTCATCCAGCTAATGGCTGAAAAAGTATAAGGATCAATTTTGAATGACATGAAAAAGTTTGTCTGTTGATTCTACATAAGAGATTTCTCTGTTAATCAACTTGCTGTTTTCAGAAGATTTGCGTCATGCAATGATGGTTTTCCCATTTAATGTTTTCTGACTTTCCTTAATAATGCATAATGGTGAAACTGTAGCTAATGTGATGAGCCAATGATTGCAAAATTGACTTCAGTAATTGCAGGGGCCAGACATATGCAACTGATGTAGCAAGAAAGTATACAAGTGTACAGCATATATGTTCGAGACAAATATGCGTGTTACATATGCTGGACATTCACTGATTATTTTAGGCCGTGCTACAGTTGAGTGCTGCCTAGTTAAAGTAATTTTGTTTTGCTGTTGTGAATCAAATACACACATACGAATGTACAAACACACAATTAGTAACAGCAGTAAGCCCTTTCCATTTAATAAGATCCCTAGCTAATCTGATTGTAAACTCAACTCCATTCCAGCCTATCAAGTCTTCTCTGCTTCTACAAAATTATAGGCAGTATTCAAATCACTTTTGCATCCTAATTCCACAGTTTCAAACATCTTTCCAACACTAGATGGGAAGCACATGCAAAGGCTACAACAGTTATTGCTGAGAGTTATAGTTCAATTATTGATGTTCTTACTTATCTTCATACTGATAACAGTGAAAATAGTGATAGAACAAGAGAAGCCAGCAGTTCTGCAGGGGATAACTGGAGGAACTAGAGTTAGATTTCATGTTATAAATTTGGAATTGTTTGTTAAGTTAGTTCTGCAAGACCACCAAGGCCTTACAGAATGTAAACATAGCTCTTCAAGCATTTGCAAAGCTTTATACGTCACACACTCAAACTTGAGGAGGTTTTGATGGCACTGAACTCAAAGCAAGAGAAAATCTGCTGATGTAGCAAGCGAATAAAAAGAAACAAATGAGAAAACAAAGTCAAAGGTGGTGATGCACCTAATGCCGATGAAATGCTGTCTCAAACAGACAAGTTTAAAGTGTCATGATTTCTTCCTATGACAGCTCCATTTGAAACCAACTTGAAGAAAGGAGCAATCAAATATGAAAAAGTTGCAAACAAGTTTTCATTTTTGGTTGATTTAGATACCTGGGAAAAACAGCTGTATGAAGCTATAGTGTTTCTGATGAGATTGTTTTGTGGTGGTATCATGCCTCAGTAGTCAGCACTACTGCCTCACAGTGCTAGGGAATCGAGGTTCAATTCCACTCTTAGTTGACTGCCTGTTTGGGGTTTGCACATTCTCCCTGTGACTGTGGGTTTCCTCCAGGTGCTCAAGTTTCCTCCCACAGTGCAAAGATGTGCAGATCAAGCAGGTTGCCCATGCTAAATTGCCCATAGTGTTCAGAATGTGTAGGTTAGGTGGTTTAACCATGGTAAGTATAGGGTCGGCATGGACTCAATAGGCCGAATGGCTTGCTTCCACACTATAGAGGTTCTATGATTTCATACTGATGTTGACATTAATCTAACTGATGATGTAAAGTGTTGCAAAGCTTATAACTTGTAAAATTATTCAGATAAAGAATGTTTATGCCTCCAAGACTTCAGTCGTCATCATTCAAGATAAGAATCAGATGGCTTTCTCAAAAGTGGAAATAGATTATAGCCTTTTTGAGTCTAAACTGCCTTTATTCAAAAAAGATCATTTTTGCAACTGAGAAACATCAAGAATCAATCCTGGGCAATAATACTGCAAGAAGAGCTGTTTAACACTCAACAATATGTTAAGTAGAAAGTAATAAGCTTTCAGTTAAGGACTTTATTAGTGACTTTATCATCCAAAAAGTGCAAAAGAAAACATTTAAAATTGTGTGAAAATTGTATTCCTCCTTCCATTCTGTAAATGTTATTCTGTGTAATTGCTGGTGTTGCTGTAGATTAAAAATTTCATGTATGCTAACTATGAATTCATCAAGTAATTTCATTTTAAATTATTTGTATTGCAGGTAGGCTTATTGCAAATATATGTTTTAGTTAAATTATTAGTTTTTCATTGCGTCTATTCTTGTGTATAAATGCAAATGTATTATTTGATATTCTTACTCTAGTTGCCTATTGCTTTTGTCTATCACCATCCAAAATCTTATAATACAATGATCACTGTCTCTTAAATGCTCCTTACTAACACTTTACCCACTTTGTTCACCCATTTCTGAGAACCAGGTCCAACTGTGCATTCCTACTAGTTGGACTGGAGACATTGCTATAGAATTTTTTTTCCCTGAGCACCATCTATGAATATTTGTCCCTTTCCACCTTAATGCTATTACTGTCCCAGTTCCTAAATTTTGGTAAAGTCCCCAATGATAACCAATCCATACATTTGGATCACCCTGTAATTTCTATGCAGATATATTCTTCTTATCATTCTGACTAGGTGATGATCTATTAATTACGTCAAGCAAGACAACTGCACATTTTTTGTTCCTTAGTTTTAGCCAAATTGAAAGCTTCCTTGAACACTCAGGGACATCTGTTTTCTCCAGCACTGCAATACTCTCCATAACTAAGACTGTTTTCCCTCCTGTTTTTCTTCCGTTTTTAAAATCTTTTTTGAACACCTTGTATTCTGGAATATTTTACACTCAGTCTTTTCCCTTTCTTGAGCTAGGATTTTGTAGTTGCCAAAACATGGCAATCTGCATATATAAGTCCCCTATCTTCTTTACCTTACTCCATGCATTCACATACATTCACAGTAACCACTGAGTAAGACTTCATTATTTTATCTCTTACTCTGACTTCATCCATTATCTAATTATTCTCAATAATAGTGCTATCCATCTCTCTATGTATTTTATGCAAATTATATTTTTCTCTTACATTCTCTTCGGGTTTCCACATCCTTGCAAAGTCAGCTTAAATCCCTCTCAACAGCACTGGCAAAATGCCCCACAAGGAACTCAGTCCCCAGTTCTGTTCAGGTGCAAGCTCTTCAGCTTTTACAAACCAAAATTGGAGGTGTAGTGGACAGCGAAGAGGGTTACCTCAGATTACAATAGGATCTGGACCAGATGGGCCAATGGGCTGAGAAGTGGCAGATGGAATTTAATTCCGATAAATGCGAGGTGCTGCATTTTGGGAAAGCAAATCTTAGCAGGACTTATACATTTAATGGTAAGGTCCTAGGGAGTGTTGCTGAACAAAGAGACCTTGGAGTGCAGGTTCATATCTCCGTGAAAGTGGAGTCACAGGTAGTTAGGATAGTGAAGAAGGTGTTTGGTATGCTTTCCTTTATTGGTCAGAGTATTGAGTACAGGAGTTGGGAGGTCATGTTGCGGCTGTACAGGACATTGGTTAGGCCGCTGTTGAAATATTGCGTGCAATTCTGGTCTCCTTCCTATCGGAAAGGTGTTGTGAAACTTGAAAGGGTTCAGAAAAGACTTACAAAGATGTTGCCAGGGTTGGAGGATTGGAACTACAGGGAGAGGCTGAACAGGCTGGGGCTGTTTTCTCTGGAGCATCGGAGGATGAGGGGTGACATTATTGAGGTTTACAAAATTATGAGGGGCATGGATAGGATAAATAGACAAAATATTTTTCCTGGGGTCGGGGAGTCCAGAACTAGAGGGCATAGGTTTAGGGTGAGAGGGGAAATATATAAAAAAGACCAAAGGGGCAACTTTTTCACGCTGATGGTGGTAGTACATGTGTGGAATTTGCTGCCAGAGGATGTGGTGGAGGCTGGTACTATTGCAACATTTAAGAGGCATTTGGATGGGTATATGAATAGGTAGGGTTTGGAGGGATATGGGCCGGGTGCTGGCAGGTGGGACTAGATTGTGTTGGGATATCTGGTCGGCATGGACGGGTTGGACTGAAGGGTCTGTTTCCATGCTGTACATCTCTATGACTCTATGACTTTAAATGCCCTCTTCCCCAGATCTCTGCCCAAAGTCCCAGGAATTTAACCTCCCTCCTGGACCACCTTTCCAACTAATATTCATCAACCTTATCCTTCTGGCTCTGTACTCAGTTGCATGTGGCATGAGAGTAATGTCAAACTTATGACCTTTTTGCAAACCGGAAATTTGTCACTTCAATGCCCTCATTTTGAATTCTTACATCTGTTTTTTCCCTCAATCTTATCATGACTATTCACTCCTTTAAGTATGCACTGTGACCCCATAATCAGCATGTACTCTAAACAAACATCTTCTTATACAATAGCATGACCCAACAGGTGTAACATGGAGATCCCTTTGTGTAATCTTGCTTGTACCCTCCACATGTCTATTCTATCTTCCAAAGGACATTAAAGTTAATACTCTTGTGGAAACAAACTAATTGCAATCCAGTGATTTAGTGTATTTCATGTGAAGTACTCTATTTCACATATGTTTAACAGAGCATGATGTACTGATTTTCAACATTAAAAATAGTTAATTGTGCAAATATTTCCTTAATGTTGCCTTAACTTCACTGGTCTGCATTGTTTAATCAACAAATGGTCAATTAAAAAGAGAGTGTTTGCTGCCACTCTGATTGCTCCAATGTCAAATTGATCACAAGGGGATTCTGTTTCACCAGAGAGAAAGCTAAAAGCTGAACTACTGTCCATCCCCACCTCTCCGCTGTGGATTGGCTCATCAAGCAGCTAAACACAGCTATCAGCAGATTACCTTGTTTAATCTCCTGAATAAAACTAATCCAATACAATATGACTCATTTTCATCCACCTTCCAGGCAGGAATGGGAGATGACAGTGTCCTGTGCTTCTTCTATTCATTAGGCTTGAAACATTTGTTTGTAGATTAATTATTTATTTTCCAGGAATCAAAGTTACTCATACTTACTTCACAAGATTAAGTAAAAGCTAGCATAGCTATATAATTTTAAATAATCATTGTTTTAAAATATCTTGTATAAACACATGAAACCAAATTACTATAAACATCCATCTCTGAAACCTCTGACCCAGCCTATGTCTGAAGTAAAACAAACTCATTAATAACTTTGCTGCAAACATTTATCTCAAAACATTCATAAAATTGATTTATAATTGCAACATTTTAGTCTTCTATTTGTTTTCAGTAGAAACAAAATAAAGTTATTGCTGCAGTTACCATTTTAATCTCTTATCTTTCTGTTTGCCTTTCGGTAGCTGAGTTAGACTCAGCCTCCAAAATGAAATAAAGCATTTGATGCAAGTTCTGTTGTGAAACTTTAATTCAGAATTTCAGCTTTTGGGCTAAGAGGATCAGAACTGTCTCATTTCATTGTGTGGCAAAATATGTTGCTTCTCTGCTTTATTCTAAGGTGCACAATTTGCAAATGATGAAAGAATACTGTGGAAATCGCTTGGGAGAAGATAAGAATGTTTTATGCCACAGTGTCATTACTTTGTGGGATTCAGGCAATCCCATCCTAAGGTGTTAATGTTCTATCAGGAGCCAGCTGCTCCCTGTTCAGTCCTCTCCCCTGGGGCCTGTTTGGGATCTGAACTAGATCAAGTTGCAGGTAGATAGAATAGTGAAGATGGCATTTGGTATGCTTTCCTTTGTTGGGCAGAGTACTGAGTACAGGAGTTGGGAGGTCATGTTGCGGCTGTGCAGAACATTGGTGAGGCCACTTTTGAAACATTGCGTGCAATTCTGGTCTCCTTCCTATTGAAAGGATGTTCTGAAATGTGTAAGGGTTCAGAAGAGATTTACAAGAATATTGCCAGGGTTGGAGGATTTGAGCTATGGGAGAGGTGGAATAGGCTGGGGTTGTTTTCCCTGGAGAGTTGGAGGTTGAGTGATGACCTTATAGAGGTTTATAATATCATGAGGGGCATGAATAGGATAAATAGACAAAGTTAAAAATCACACAACATCAGGTTATATAATCCAACAGGTTTAATTGGAAGCACACTAGCTTTCGGAGCGACGCTCCCTCATCAGGTGATTGTGGAGGGCTCGATCGTATCACAGAATTTATAGCAAAAATTTGCAGTGTGATGTAACTGAAATTATACATTGAAAAATTGATTGTCTGTTAAGCCTTTCATCTGTTAGAATACAGTGATAGTTTCACTTCTTTCATGTGTAAATCACAAAACTCTTCTTTTTAAAGTTGCATTCTCGGGTTAGCTGTTAACAATGGTGATAGCTACACAATATATTGAAGGTGTTAGCCCCCTGTGTTCTCTGTCTATGACCTGATGTTTAGATTGGTTCTAATGTAAAAAGTGAGATAACAGAGTTTTACATAAATTCCTGCAGTTTTTGAGCTCAGAGTTCTACATGAATGTATGCAGTTTTTGAGCAAAGTGCAATGTAACTCTGCAATACAAATTCACCCGACAAAATATATGTGCGCATGTGGGTCTTTGTCTGTCTGTCTGGAGTGGGGTGTGTGTGTGTGTGTGTGTGTGTGTGTGTGTGTGTGTGTGTGTGTGTGTGTGTGTGTGTGTGTGTGTGTGTGTGTGTGTGTGTGTATCACCTGTAATGTGACATGAACTTATCAGACAATCAATTTTTCAATGTATAATTTCAGTTACATCACACTGCAAATTTTTGTTATAAATTCTGTGTTACGATCGAGCCCTCCACTATCACCCGATGAAGAAGTGTCACTCCGAAAGCTAGTGTGCTTCCGATTAAACCTGTTGGACTATAACCTGGTGTTGTGTGATTTTTAACTTTGTACACCCCAGTCCAACACCGGCATCTCCAAATTATAAATAGACAAGGTCTCTTTCCTGGGGTGGGGGAGTCCAGAACTAGACAGCTTAGGTTTAGGGTGACAGGGGAAAGATATAAAAGAGATATAAAAGGGCAAACTTTTCTTGCAGAGGGTGGTATGTGTGTGGAACTAGCTGCCAGAGGAAGTGGTGGAGGTTAGTACAATTGCAACATTTAAAAGGCATCTGGATGGGTATATGAATAAGAAGTGTTTGGAGGGATATGGGTCGGGTGCTGGCAGGTGGAACTAGATTCGAATGGGATATCTGGTCGGCATGGATCGAAGGGCCTGTTTCTGTGCTATACATCTCTCTGACTCTATGGCTCTAAGAGGGTAATCAAGTCCATGATCCAGTTTCCTCACACCTTGAATATTATTGGCACATCATCATGTGAGTATAAAGCTCTGAAATCATACGTGGAATAGAGTAACAGCAGCAAAAGCCAAATATTCTAATGGGAATGAATAGGTGACAGGCATGCTATGTATATCATTTCCTGATTTCCTAGTATTCCTTGCTGTTGCCTTCAACTCCACTGATCCAAGCACTCTCCTCTGCCTGTCACTGAAGACCATCTATCAGCATCTACACGTCTGACTCACAGCAGTCCTCAGCTGGGTGATGCTTTTATCAGGGGCTTGGCAGTTTCTGCAAGGACTGTTTGTTGTCATTGTTTAACACCAAGTCCTCCATTTGACACACAGCTTGTTCTCTAACTTGAATCTCATTAAAATCTGCCTGTTTAGAAATATTTGAGTTTCTGTCTTTGGTCCCAGAAGCTTAATTTATTTTGATAAGAGGAAAAAAATTGATTGACTGAGAATAAGAATTGACATGACAGTCCCTGCAATTGTTTTGTTCTCTTCATATTTGTTATTGTATTAGTTATTGATCTGAATTTAAGAAGGTTCCAGTACCAATATGCAATCGATTTAATATGAGGAAGCCCATATATTTTAAAAATAAATTAATGGCTTACCTTTGACTTAAAACTCTCTTGGCTTTCATTCATTAGTCAAAACTGCTTCCTCAACCTTAATCCCATTGAATAGTTAATTAGCTAACTCTCCTTCTTGATCACATGTTGACTAATATCCACAGTTCTCTCCACAGTATTATCTCCCTTACCTTCAAATTACTGTCTTCACTCTCCTGCTCAATAAACAAACTGATGACATTTCTGTCCCTTCAAATTACTGTTCAATTTCCAACCTCCTTTGCTTCCACACATTCCTGAAAAATGCAGTGGCTCCCTAATCCTGTGTTCCACACTTCCAAAATTCCAAGTTCAAATCTCTCCAATCAATTTTTACACATCTCTGCCCCATCAACACTAAAAATGACATCCTATGTGACTGCGCTTGTGGTTATATTACCCTCCTTGTCCTAACCCACGTATCTGCAACCTCTGACTCAAACATTCCCCAATTATTATCTCTCCTCTACTGTCCAGCTGGGTGAGACTTAACCCAAGTGGTTCTACTCTTATCTATCCAGTTGGACAGAGAATATGATCTTTGATGGGTTCTCTTCCTAGTCCTGTGTCATTAACTTTGGTGACACCAAATGACTTAGCCTTAGCCCCCTCCTATTTCTCAGTTGCATGCTGTTCCTCAGCAACGTTATCCAAAAGCACCTCAGATTTCACATCGGTCTAACAGCACCTAGTCTAAAGTTGTTACCTCAGCTATTCTGGACAATTTGCATTTCCAAATGTGATGGCTTCATCAAATAACCTTTGTTCTTTAAGTTTCAAACTATTGTTGATTGTTGTAATTCGTAATGCCCTTTAGAGAAGGAAATCTGCCATTCTTAATTGGTGCAGCTCCAGACCCATAGCAATATGACTGACTCTTAACTGCCCTCTGGCCAATTTGGCCTGGACGATAAATGTTGGCCTCACCCACAATTTCCACATCCCATAAATGAAATACAAAAGAGTCATTTCAAAAATTGTAACGTATTTTTTGTGTTCTGCTAATAGCTCTTAAAGGTCTAAACTAACTTTTTTCAAGGTTAGCTTTATATAAGCAACAATGCTCCCTTAAGTAAATTACTTCACTTCATGGAAAACCTTCTATGTTTGGAATTTATGCAATTTTTTTCTAGTCCAGCTGAAAAAAACAGGAAGCTGAAAACAGTACATCATCATACCCCAAGTCGGACACTCTGGTGGTGTCTCTTTTCTAGCCGAGATCAAATCTAAGGAGTGACTAACGCTTTCCAGATGATGAACTGTGGGAATGAATTTTCTAAGATCTTGGGCAGGGTTTTTGTTGTCTACTGTCTCTCAAGGCTCGATTCATGTTGGAGTTGACTACATGCCTTGAGGCTTGCTCGATACTTACTCTCAGGATCACAGGGGTATTGCCTGCAATCTTAGATCATCTATCCAATTCAGGTAAATGGACTCAATAGCTGCTGGAAGTCAATTTATGGAATCCTATAGCATTAAAATCTTCTAATTGCTTTTAACAGTCATTGAGACATTGTGAGTGAATTAACTAGTTTCTCAGCAATTCTGAAAGGGTTGGCAATCCTAATCCAGCTGTACCTCATCATCACCGTCTGCGTGGATGTCCTCCGGGTGCTCCGGTTTCCTCCCACAGTCCAAAGATGTGCTGATCAGGTGAGTTGGCTGTGCTAAATTGCCCATAGTGCTAGGTGCATTAGTCAGAGGGAAATGGGTCTGGGTGGGTTACTCTTCGGAGGGCCAGTGTGGACTTGTTGGGCTGAAGGGCTGATTCCACACTGTAGGAAATCTAATCTATCTAATCTAAAACCTCTCCTAACTCCTCCAAAGTCTTAAGATCGTTGCTTGTCGAACATTCAGTACTTGATAAGGAGAAATTTCCTGCAATTAAATATTAGGAAGGCTGAAGCCTTTATCTTCTATGGCCTCCAGAAATTTCATTTCACTGGTTTCCATTTTATAGAAAAATACAGCGCAGTACAGGCCCTTCGGCCCTCGATGTTGCGCCGACCAAAGCCTACCTAACCTACACTAGCCCAATAACCTTCATATGCTTATCCAATGCCCACTTAAATGACCATAAAGAGGGAGAGTCCACCACTGCTACTGGCAGGGCATTCCATGAACTCACAACCCGCTGAGTAAAGAATCTATCCCTAACATCTGTCCTATACCTACCACCCCTTAATTTAAAGCTGTGTCCCCTAGTAACAGCTGACTCCATTAGCGGAAAAAGGTTCTCACTGTCAACCCTATCTAAACCCCTAATCATCTTATACACCTCTATCAAATCTCCCCTAAACCTTCTTTTCTCCAATGAGAACAGCCCCAAGTGCCTCAGCCTTTCCTCATTTTCTTCATTCCGCTTCCGAACAACAATCTGAAATGGAACCAGACTGCTCACAACTTTGGTGTTTGGAGAAGCAATGCCTCAATTTTAGAATTCTCGCCTTTCTTTTCAAATCCCTCAGTAACTTAACCCTGTCTTTATTGCTCTCTATGTCTTTTTTCCAACCTTTTGAAATATCTCCACTCCTCCAATTATACACTCTTGTCTTTCCTGATCTTAATTCCTCCACAATTAATGTCCATGCATTCTGCTGCTGAGGTCTAAGGCCTCTGGAAATACTTCTTTAAATATTTGCCTCTCTTTCCTCCTTTAAGATGCATCTGACAGCCTACTT
Organism: Hemiscyllium ocellatum; assembly: GCF_020745735.1. Taxonomy (NCBI): domain Eukaryota; kingdom Metazoa; phylum Chordata; class Chondrichthyes; order Orectolobiformes; family Hemiscylliidae; genus Hemiscyllium; species Hemiscyllium ocellatum. The sequence goes on from NC_083409.1 coordinate 82,086,827, forward strand.
TTTCAGTGATCATCTGCTCTAATACATTCTCATGTAACTTGCTGTCAAGTTTTGCTCAACAACAATGCAATACAAAAGTAAGTTGTAGTTATGTGTCGACCGGTCACATTGAAGATTGTTGCTCTTAGGAAATATAATTTCTACTTTTGGTTCCTAGTTTGGGCAGGAATCATTTTGAGATCAGTTATTGCATGGTATAAGAAAAATATAATTTTGCCCATGTTAATTTATTTATTGGTTTCTTTAATATAGTAGTAGTTCAGCGCAAAAGAAAGAAAATCCATTTTCAAGATTTCAAGAAAACTGTCTTCGCTAAAGAGGATAGTGAAACTTATAATGACTGCAATATATCCTGATGTGTTCATTTATTTGAATGAGGTTTTCACAGCTTATAGTCCAAGTCTAGATTTGACAATTCACCAACTGAAGACATGAGGATCACATGGCAACAGCTTATACGTTGATTTACTGCAATAGAGAATACTTGTGACTTTCTGTCGAATTGCTATGTCTCACAATTCTTCACATGTATTGCACAGATAATGCACAGTGGTTGCCAGGTCAATTTTAAGTGGCTGGTGATGCTGAACCATAGTCAAATATCTTGAATAAAATGTAACACATAGATTAGGTACCTTGTCTCCAAAATTCATTTATTTCATCTTCAGCTTGAGCCACATTCGGTAACCCTGAAGGTATTCAAAACACTATTGCCTGAGTCTTAGCTCACACAGAGGGTGGAACTTTGCCCCCTCACCTTTTGTTGAGGGTGCTGAAGGAGTGTTGAGGGAAAGTTGGCCCTGAAGAGGTATGTCAGAAAGTAAAGCCCTTAAGTGATCTATTTCATGATTGGGAAACCAGGGCAATCAGCCTACTGGGTTGGAAGGTGCCATCCATTTGTCCCAATCTGGCAGCAAGGAGGTGGATTCTGAGAGCAACGCACCTCACCCCTTCCTTGTCTCTGACACCCACTGCCTAACAACCCCCACCTCATCAGAAGCAAAACAAAACCACTTACTTTCTCGCTGTTGGATTCCCTGATGACTAAGCCTCAGCCAACTGTCCTTAGGATCCAGAGGCTGCTAGCTTCTGATTGCCTGATGAGATAGGTCTCCACTCTCAAGGCCTGTGATAGAGGCACCCATAAGAGGTAGCTTACAAATTGGAGAATTCCATCCAAAATTCCATTCCATTATCATTTGTGTCAAAGCTCCCAATCAAGCAGCATCTTGTTTTTAAAATTTTCAGTCTTGTTTTCAAATTCCTCCGTGGTCTCACACATATAATTGTTACAATCTCCTCCAGCTCCACAACCTGAGATATCAATGCTCCCCTGATTCTGGACTCCTAAGTATTTCCAATCTTAATCACTCCAACATTAATGGCTGTACCTTCAATTTCCAATAGCATAACATCTAAATATCTTCTCTATACCTCTCTATCCCTTTATCGCACTCTCTTTAAAACATTCTTTCCATTCACTTCTTTGACCAATCTTTGATCTTTGATCTGACTTGTTGTACTTTGAAATAAAAGAGAAATAAATAAATGAATAGGCATTGGACTCCAACATTAACTCTGCTTTCTTACCTCAGATGCTGCCAGACCTGCTGAGTTTCACAGCAATTTCTGTTTTTGTTAATATACCCTGACATAGTTTTTGTCACAGTTTTTAATGTTCCTACAACCTGGATTCTAAACAACATTATTGAGTTATTCTGGAAACAGGACTTAATGAAGGTGTAATGCTAACAAAGTTTAAAATAAGAAAGCATGAATATTTACCCCTCTAAACAACCCAAAAACACATACACACCAATAGCAGAAAAGAAAAGAAACTTTCTCTGTAGAGATAACATAGAACAGTACAGCACAGTACAGACCCTTTGGCCCTTGATGTTGTGCCGACGTTTTATCCTACTCTAAGATCAAACTAACCTACATATGTTACATTTTACTGTCATCCATGTGCCTATCCAAGAGCCACTTAAATATACCTAATGTATCTGACTCTACTACCACTGCTGGCAGTACATTCAAGCACCCACCGCTCTCTGTGGGTGAGAACCTACCTCTTTAAGACCTATGTATGACATCTCCCCTAAACCTTCCACCAATCACCTTAAAACTTTGTCTACTCATGACAGCCATTTCCACCCTGTGAAAAAGTCTCTGGCTATTTACTCTATCTATGCCTCTCATCATCTTGTATACCTCTATCAAGTCACCTCTTATCTTTCTTCGCTTCAATGAGAAATGATTAGAAAATGAGATAATTGTTAGTTTTGAAGGAGAAAAGGAAAGAGTATGAAATGTTCAAAATGTCTGTCAGTTGATATCAAAGCACATGTAGATGGATGATATTAAAAACAGGTAGTTGTTACTGGGACCTTATGGTTCACTCAGGAATTGTTGAAAATTCAGACATTTCTTCGGGAAGCAGCAACTTCAACTTTTCATGTCTCATGTTAGATTCTTGAAAATGGCATTCTCAGAAAGACAGAGGATGAGCTCGATACCTTCTCACTCACAGCAGACTGCACACTAACTGAAATCCCATAGCATTAACAATAACCCCAACTTTGACAGCCATAAACTCAAATGTGTGATTTTCTGTAAATCCAAGCATTTAGCTGATATTGTATGACTTTATTTAGAATTTAAAATAAAGCAATCCTACATGCTTGGCTGTTGAGTAAGCTTAAACAAAGTGATTTATAATGAGCGCTTTTAGAAAAGGTGTCCAATTGTCCTTTCCATGACCTCTTCTCAGCTTTCCAAATGAGCCAATGCCCATGATCTTTTAAACATGAGTCCTTGAAAAACAAAGTGTCTTCATAACATTCTGCTTCAAATCATACCCTTGATCTTAACTCTTCATATTCGCTCCTCTAATCAATCTGAGTGCTTTCCACCTTCACAATATGTCTGAACCCTGCACTCATGGTCCTTTGAATTCTAAATTGAAGCACATTGAATCTCTTTGTGACAAGACTGTATTTGTGTCTAGCTTTTGGTTTGGCTCAGACATTGCCCATGATAGATGGCTAGCTAATTATAGCCAGGATCTAGCATCAAGCCTGTCCTGATACAGTATTGTGACGTTTATTGTTAGATTCTGCCGAATAAAATCTCATGAAAGAAACCATTACATACCACTTCCAAAATTACACACAGACTTTTGGTTCAGTTTGTTGTTGACACACAGGTCCAATTTGAATTTGATTGGCTAGTTGTTCAAACTCCAGGCTGCTTGAAAATCTCAGCTGTGACTCAGCAACTGAGGTGTTCCCATTATGGGAAGCAGTAGGAGGTTGGCGTGGGAGGTGGGATTGGGGAAGACATAGCAAAATCCTCTGAACTGAATAGTGTGATGATCCCTGACTAGATGCCCAGGTTTAGTTCTGGCTTGCTTAGCGATCAATAGCTTTTTTGGTTAAAATATATGAAGTTTAGGAATCCCAAATCCTTACTGATAGAATAAGGTCACAAGATTCCATGGTTCAAACAACAAAATACAACTAATATATCAAGTTACAAAAGTATAATAGCTTATCATTTCTTATGGTCTAATGACCAAAATCAGCATGAGGTAAATATGAATTACAAACAATTGTCAAACACACAAATGTCAATAACTATTGAGTCACAAAAGTCTCGGTAACACGAGGATATTCTTCCAGAGGGATTTCACTCTGCTACTTAAATTTCTTCAATGTTGCTCTGACTTGGAGTGTCTGAACTCTTGCTCCCTTCCTGTTCATTAAATCTAGTCTTATAGATGGTGCTCTGACTCCCTGATTAACCTCCAGCTCTTTCTTAACATTTCCAGGACCTCCTGCAGCCCTGTTTGTAAGGAGTCTACGTGCTGCATTCATTCACTGTGCCAGAGCCTCTTACTCATTGCCTCTGCCAGTAGTTGCCTTCAGCAGTCATTGCCCTATCTGTCAGGAGATTTCTTCTTTCCTCTTGGTTCCTGTTATCAGTGGTTTCCTAGTTTCTTTTGGTCACTGGATTACTTATTCCAGAACTCCTGGATGCCTCCAATAACCTTTGAAACCAACATCTCACTGCCCTAGAAACCTGGAACTTCCTGGAACTACGAAACATAAAAAAGTATGCTGGGACCTCTGGAACCCCTCTAGGTCCTTTTACAGGGCCCTTACTGAATCCTGTGAGTCCTGGTTTCTGTAAAATATGAGGTCTGCAGATGCTGGAGATCACAGCTGAAAATGTGTTGCTGGTTAAAGCACAGCAGGTTAGGCAGCATCCAAGGAATAGGAAATTTGACGTTTCGGGCATAAGCCCTTCATTTCTGTGCCTAGTCATGCACTTCCACGATAGTAAATTTATAGAATAAAGAGGCCACATACATCAGAAACGCAAGGAATGGAATGGAAATGAGGACATCTGGAAAAGAAAAAAACAAAGATCCTCAAAATTATAAAGAATTTTGATATGACAGAGGTGAAGAAACTGTGGTGCTAGGTCGTGAATGTAGAATATGTAATTTCTCTCGACATAAAGTGACTAGAATGTAAAGTCACTGCTACATAGGAAGGCTGAAGATAATAACATTGATGCATTAAAAGGGAGTCTTGGTGAATTCATGAGGAAAAAGAGTATGAGGATGGGAAGGGGTAATTAGAGTGGGAGGAGACCTGTGTGGAATATGAACACCAGTAGAGCCAAAGGACTAGTTCCTGTATTGTAGATTCAGTGTAATTTAATGTAATGTACGCTTAACCATGGACTGCACAGCAGTAACTCTTGCTTCACCACAGTACATTACCAATTGTCAAAAGCCTAAGCATAGCAAGCCAAATTATAGCATGGCCTGCAAGAAGATATGAATGTGAAAGCATTTCATTTTATGAATACTCTCTATTTCATAGCTAATCCTGCAACAAGGAAATCAGAATATAGTTCTGCAAGGTTTGTCACTGAAAAAGCCAAACCTTTGCCCTTAGGATGTGGCACATTTCCAACAGGGATGCACGCAAAATTAATAAAGCATATCTGTACAGAAAAGATATGTTTCATATTAGGGGCATAGAGTTGCGTTTTTACAGAAAAATCATGGTACTATGAATTGTGATCTCCAAACACCAATAAAACATTACAGAAAATCATTTGTAATAAAAAGATGTTAACTTGATCAATTATAATGACCCAGGAGGTCTAACTAATGGAATAGTAGAATTTGATCCCCATATTGAAGAAAAAGAAATCACAGAATACCAATTTAAAAATACACATTTGAGTTATACAGATCATTGTCATGGTACCCATTTTCAGCATTCTGTGTGAATGTAAGATTTATATAACTCTAGTGAGTTCCAAGAGTAGTTATGTGGCAACTTTAGTATTACCCTGAAGTAGGTGAGGGGCTTTTTGCAAGGGTTTCAATAGACCATGCAGGACAACTCAGGAGTCACTGAGTATATATTTCAGGGAAAAGGTTAGTTGGACAGAATCAGAGACAGACTCGAAATTTGGAGTACCGATTTTTAGTGGTTCTACAGGGAAGAAGTCAAGAGCATTTGACTAACTCTGTGTAGTCAGGACCTTGGGGAGCTCAGAAAATTAGAAGGTCACTGGCTCCGTGTTGGCAGAGGCTCCATGGGCCTTGGAAGAAGTCTGTGAGCATTTGCACTTCAATATAGCTGAGGGAGCAAATGCTGAAAAGTTCACATGTAGTGTTTGCTTCATATAACTAAGTAAGATTAGAGCTCAGGGAAAGCCCCGGGTCGCATCTGGTTCAGTGAAGCAGGCTGCTGCTGAAAAGGTGGAGTTGCAGCAGTAAATAAGTGTAGGAATGTGGTTTCATCATCAGGGGGAGGCTGAACCCAGGACTGAAGCCGTCATTGAGGCAGTCCATGACAGAACAGCGCAAAAGGACAGATGAGCAAAAGTTAAAAATCTGTGACACAATTTAAACTGTACTTAGATGTAATGACCCATTGTGTCATGATGTTTGGGACTGAGTTATTGAGAAATCAGCACCCTCTTCTCATGCTGTATGAACGATTATCCCTGTTTAGGCTGAATGGCCTACTCCTGCTCCTATTTTTCCCAATATATCTCAAAGTCTGTTTCTTGCATCCTCATCCTTAAAAGAGCAAGATGAAAATCTTCAACTTCATGTTTCCTTTTAGCAAGTTTTATGATTATGTATGAATTTTTTTGTATTCATCCTCTGTAAAATCATGAAGTTTTATTCAGTTTAAATTTGTATTTCTACGGCTGGGGGGAGCGGTTTAGCTTAAAATATTTTTCTTCATCTGTCTGTGCATCAGTTCTGGCCTCTTGAGCATCCTCTATGCAGCTGTGCTCTCAATTGCCTGGGCCTTCATTTCTGGAATTTATTCCCTAAGGGTCTCAAACTCACTACCCCTCTCTCCTCCTTGAAGGCACAACTTATTTACCTTAAGCAAATGTTTGGTAACCTGTCCAAACATCATCATGTGACATAGTGTCACTTTTTGTTTGATGTGTCTCACGTGAAGAGCCTTGAGATATTTGTCGGGTTAAAGGTATTCAATAAGTGCAGGTTGTTGTTGCTTTTCTAGAAACTGAAGGTACCAATTGAATGAATATTTGAAACATTTGCATAGTTTTACATTTTTACTCATAGCTCACCAAAATGTAAAATACATCATCTGCAGAAATAATTCTTAAAAGCTGACTGCGCACAGTGTAATTGTGTGCTATTTGTGTAAATAATTATCGTAAGTTTTCAACTTCAACCTGTCATGTAAGTTCTTTCGCATTTCATTGCTTTTTGTTGTTTTGCACTGCCATGAGATTGCTATAACAATATGGATTTTAAATATACAAATATATTCAAGAACTCTTATATCTGATTGTTATCTGTGGTGAGCCACGTATATGGCAATCTCAACATACAGCAGATTTTAGGTACTGCAGTGTCTGTTCATTCATTCTGTTCCTTAGCTGTTACTTTGACATGCTTCCACTGATACCTTTTTTCCCTCAGAATTGGCATCTGTGTGATAATCTCTTTGTTACATTCCCTCTGCATTGCTTCCTTGTCTGTCCACTTTGTAGAGACCATTATTTTTTGCCTTTAAACATGCTTTGCAAATTCTGTTTTAAATTTGCTGCGATTTTCTATTCCTGAGAGAAAATATGTACTGCTCTGGTGGAATAACTAGTAACCTTGTGAGCATATTAAGAACGAACTTGATTTTATTACATTTCTCATCTCTGAAAGACAGATACTCTGGAATTCATAATTCACATTTTGACTGGTGTGTGAATTTCAGTGCCAGTTGACTGCTATGCCAAGCCTTCCCTGTGATTAAATGTTGCTAAGGTCTGCCACCTATTGATGGGCCACAGAGTCATTGCAGTGTTGTAATATATTAGGGGGTGTTCAGTCAGGTTTTTTCCCCCTCTCTGCAATAACAATAACAAATTGACTTTTCTTATGCAAACACATTTGCTGGAAATGTCAGAAACCTTTGGAGTCCACAGATGTTACGTTAAGTTGACAAGTGAAAAATCAAGCCTTTACTGTTAATTTCTGATCGCTTTAATCTTAGAATCTGACTTGTTGCACCCTAGGCTGGATGAGTATATTCCAGAACCGGGTGCACTTAAGCTTTCTATGACAGAGGCAACTTCTGTGGCTAATTGTATGTGTTGCCATGCAATTAACCAATCAACTGATGATATGCTGTGTCCAATCCATATTGTCTAGAAATGTTCTGAGCAGAAAGTCCTACCATCTAGTTCCCTTGTTTAGTTTGTTTACAAGCAGCTCTACTCTCATTTTGTGTTTCCCATTCCAGCTCCTGTTTGAGAATAGCAATCACCTGAAATTTCAGGACTTCAGCAGACTTCATCATTGGCATTTTGCAAGTCACGTAGGCATCTTTCAAGACTTTTTTGATGCCATTTCCCAACTCAGTGATACATTAACAATTTGTAAGCACGCCCCAATCTTCTGTTTTTTAGAATGTCATTGAGAGAAATATAGTAATATTTCTGCCTTTGTGAAAAAAAGATAGTTATCATTCTGCCCATTTCGACATCACTTCTGCCATGAAATTTGATATCCTTCAAATTAGCTGAGCTGTGACATTGACTGGCAGATGATATATCACAGTCCTCTGTAGTAAACCTTTTCCACATTCTGGAACATTTCCATCCTCTCTTGTCAAAAACTCAGAAGATGTGCTGTGACTGGTGTGGCCAATTCTGACTGGTGCTTCATCGTTTTCTGAATCCTGTTTGATCTGCTTGGGAGAAATTAGTGCTCTCAAGCTGAACGCTGAGTTCAATTGATGACTCGCTCAAGCAGCTTTCCAAGCCAATCAAATACATACAAATATATGAATTGGAAATGCCAGTAGACCACTTGGCCCTTTGAACCTTCTCCACTATTTGTGAAGTTCGTGGATGATATGATTGTGATCCCAACTCCACTTTCCAGTTTACTGATTTTACTATTTCACTTCCTCTAACCAAGAAGATCATGCACTGCCTTAGCCCAACTAGATGCTACTGCAGATCTCTGGATAGTGTTACAGAGCATCAAAGAGGAAATTCCCAAGAGAGAATGGCATTTCCAAACATGGGTTCAGTAAAGCCCCTCAAAGAACAAAGGTGATGATAGAAAATCCTCACCAATTCTAATTCTTACTGAGAACTAGATCTGGCTCCAATGCTCCTTGTGTCAAGCTCACGCAGCCTTAACCGCCCACAATACACCATTTGTAACTCCTAAGGGAATGTTTAGCTTCTTAAAAAGCGTAGACACTTCCTGTCAAGCTAGGACGGTTGTATTTTAATATGCAAAACTTAAATGTACCTTTTTGGAAGGATATAGCATGGCATTGGATGCTCAAGTGACTGGTTCAGTCTTTGAAGCTCAGTCATTGATCAAAGTTTGTGAGAAGATTTGTAGCTCGGATGCTCGTTGTTGGGGTTCTGCTCGTCGAGCTGGGAATTTGTGTTGCAGACGTTTCGTCCCCTGTCTAGGAGACATCCTCAATGCTTGGGAGCCTCCTGTGAAGCTCTCCTGTGTTGTTTCCTCCGGCATTTATAGTGGTTTGTCTCTGCCGCTTCCGGTTGTCAGTTCCAGCTGTCCGCTGCAGTGGCTGGTATATTGGGTTCAGGTCGATGTGTTTGTTGATAGAATCTGTGGATGAGTGCCATGCCTCTAGGAATTCCATGGCTGTTCTCTGTTTGGCTTGTCCTATAATAGTAGTGTTGTCCCAGTTGAACTCTTGTGGCTTGTCGTCTGTGTGTGTGGCTACTAAGGATAGCTGGTCATGTTGTTTCGTGGCTAGTTGGTGTTCATGGATACGGATTATTTGCTATCTTCCTGTTTGTCCTATGTAATGTTTTGTGCAGTCCTTGCATGGGATTTTGTACACTACATTGGTTTTGCTCATGCTGGGTATTGAGTCCTTTGTCCAGGTGAGTTGTTGTCTGAGAGTGGCTGTTGGTTTGTGTGCTGTTATGAGTCCTAGTGGTTGTAGTAGTCTGGCTGTCAGTTCAGAAATGTTCTTGATGTCTGGTAACGTGGCTAGTCTTTTGGGTTGTGGCATGTCCTCATTCTGTTGTCTGTTGATGAAATTGCTGGGGTAGCTGTTTTTGATTAATCCATTGTAGAGGTGTTCTTCTTCCTCTATTTGCAGCTGAGGATGTCCTCTAGACAGGGGACGAAACGTCTGCAACACAAATTCCCAGCTCAGCAAACAGAACCACACGAGCACCCAAGCTACAAATCTTCTCACAAACTTTGAACACCTACGGGCGAGAGACGCTAAGACAAGCCAGGAAATGGGAATCCTGTGCAAACCACCTAAGTGCCACATATGAACAACTCCGGTTCCTGCACGAATGCCGAAAGAATTGAATCCTCCCACCATGTGTCAGATACAGACCACCAGTCAACAACCCACAAGCCAGAGACACAGCCAGACAGAACGGATTCAGGATGATCCAGGTAATGATTACAGATGCACGCAACAGACTTCACAAATACAGACAAGAAATTGCGCGCCAAAAATTGTTAATTTCAAAAGCCACCAATCAGGAATGGACCTGGACCATAGAACAGGCCGTCATCAAAGGACAGAACAGGACCACAGACTGCAAAAAAATGGCACTAAAAGAAAAAATGGCCAAACTAACACACAACAGAGAGGACACCACTACACATACCTGGGTTATAAACCTCTCCCACAGACAGCTCACAGACACGGAAGGAACAATACTGGCCAAGGGACTCAACTATAACCACAGGGATGCCAAGACAGTAGACTTCCTAGCAGCACTAGAATGCACACTCAGAAACAATGGACTGAGAGAAGAGACACAACCAACAGTGAGACAAAGTGTCGTACCTCTGATAACAAGGAAAAGGCAAACACACAACCTCAACACCAAGGAGAGGGAAGCACTAAAAACATTAAGAAATGATAAGAACATAATCATAGTCAAAGGCAGAATGACGGTCATCCTGGACAAAGCAGACTACATCCAGAAAGCGCAACAACTACTTGCAGATACCAACACCTACCAAAAGAGGGAGTTTGACCCCACCCCACTGCTCACCAATAGGATAAACAACACACTGAGGAACCTGCAAAAAAAGGACAGATAACCAGGTCTGACCTACAGAGAATGAAACCTGAAAGCAACAACACCCCCAGATTCTACGGACTACCTAAAGTGCACAAACCAGACATCCCACTCAGACCCATCGTATCACTACCAGGGACCCCATCACACAAACTGGCTAAAGAACTACAGCAGAAACTGAAACACCTGATCAACAGATCCAGACACTCTATACAATCAACACAGGAATTCTTGGACATCATCAGAAATATACACATAGACAAGGAAGAAACTATGGTCTCATTCGATGTAACGGCACTGTTCACCTCTATCAACAAAACCCTAGCCAGAGAAACAATAGCCAACCTGCTGAACATACAGAACAAACAACAAGACGGGGAACCTATCAACAAAGACTGCATACTCAAACCACTGGACCTGTGCCTCACAACACACTTCACATTCAACAACCAAATATATGAACAAATCAATGGCACACCCATAGGCTCACCCATCTCTGGGCTCATAGCAAAAGCGGTAATGCAAAGATTAGAACAAACAGTCTTACCGCAAATTCAACCCAAACTCTGGGTCAGATATGTAGATGATACCTTTTTAATCATTAAAAACACAGAAATAAAAAACACACACCGGACCATCAACGCCACACTCACAGGAATCTGATTCACTAGAGAGGGAAAAAAGGACAACCAACTCCCTTTCCTAGACATGATGGTACAGAGAACACCGAACGGAGAATTCACCACAAAGGTATACAGGCAAGCTACACACACAGACCAAGTCCTGAACTACGAAAGCAACCCCCCAATACACAAAAGAAGTTGCATCAAGACACTATTCAAAAGGGCCACAACACACTGCAGCACACCAGAACTGCAAAAAGAGGAAGAAGAACACCTCTACAATGTATTCACCAGAAACAGCTACCCCAGCAATTTCATCAACAGATGTCTAAGGGAAAGACAACGGAATGAGGACATGCCACAACCCAAAGGACTAGCCACGTTACTATATCTCAAGAACATTTCTGAACTGACAGCCAGACTACTACGACCACTAGGACTCATAACAGCACACAAACCAACAGCCACTCTCAGACAACAACCCACCAGGACAAAGGACCCAATACCCAGCATGAGCAAAACCAATGTACTGTACAAAATCCTATGCAAGGACTGCACAAAACACTACATAGGACAAACAGGAAGACAGCTAATGATCCGCATCCATGAACACCAACTAGCCACGAAACAACATGACCAGCTATCCTTAGTAGCCACACACGCAGATGACAAGCAACATAAGTTCAACTGGGACAACACTACGATTATAGGACAAGCCAAACAGAGAACAGCCAGGTAATTCCTAGAGGCATGGCACTCATCCACAGATTCTATCAACAAATACACCAACCTGAACCCAATATACCAGCCACTGCAGCGGACAGCTGGAACTGACAACCGGAAGCAGCAGAGACAAACCACTATAAATGTCAGAGGAAACAACACAGAAGCACTTCACAGGAGGCTCCCAAGCACTGAGGATGTCCCCTAGACAGGGGACGAAACGTCTGCAACACAAATTCCCAGCTCGGCGAACAAAACCACAACATCAGTCATTGATTTACAGCCAGTACATACATTGAGTCATTTTGATGTAATGCATGGTTTTATAACAGACATGTTGAGTTCAAAGAAGAGATCCATTCCAGCAAAATGATAGGTACGGTGAATAGACAAGGTGGCAGATGGAGTTTAATTTAGATAAATGTGAAGTGCTGCATTTTGGGAAAGCATATCTAAGCAGGACTTACACACTTAATGAGAAAGTGCTGGGGAGTATTGCTGAACAAAGAGACGTTGGAGTACAGGTTCATAGCTCCTTGAAAGTGTAGTTGCAAGTAGATAGGATAGTGAAGAAGGCTTTTGGTATGCTTTCCTTTATTGGTCAGAGCATTGAGTATAGGAATTGGGAGGTCATGTTGCGGCTGTACAGAATGTTGGTTAGGCCACTTTTGGAATATTGCATGCAATTCTTGTCTCCTTCCTATCGGAAAGATGTTGTGAAACTTTAAATGATTCAGAAAAGATTTACAAACATGTTGCCAGGGTTGGAGAATTTGAGCTAGGGGAAGAGGCTGAACAGGCTGGGGCTGTTTTCCCTGGAGCGTCGGAGACTGAGGGGTCGCCTTGTAGAGGTTTATAAAATCTTGAGGGGCATGGATAGGATAAATATTCAAGGTCTTTTCCCTGTGGTGGGGGAGTCCAGAACTAGAGGCCATAGAGAGGGGAAAGATATAAAAGAGACTAAAGGGGCAGCTTTTTCATGCAGAGAGTGGTGCATGTGTGTAATGGGCTGCCAGAGGAAGTGATGGAGGCTGGTACAATTAGGACATTTAAAAGGCATCTGGATGGGTATATAAATATGAAGGGTTTAGAGGGATATGGGCCGAGTGCTGGCAAATGGGACTAGATTAGGATATCTGGTCAGCATGGACATGTTGGATTGAAGGGTCTATTCTGTGCTGTCCATCTCTTTGACTCTACAAAAAAAGTATTTTTTTCTAACAGAGTGACAAATATATGAATTATGAGCAGAACTAAACCATTTAGCCTCTTGTACCTGCTCTGACATTCAATGAGATCCACCCTGATCTGTTTGTGTTCAAATTCCACCTTCCCATCTATCTCCAGTAATCTATGATTTACTTATAGAGTCATAGAGTCATAGAAGTGTACAGCACCGAAACAGACTCTTCGGTCTAACTCGTCCATGCTGATCAGATATCCCAATCTAATCTAGTCCCATTTGCCAGCACTTGGCCCATAGCATCTAAGCACTTCCTATTCATATACCCATCCAGACGCCTTTTAAATGCTGTAGTTGTACCAGCTTCCACCATTCCTCTGGCAGCTCATTCCATTCACGCATCATCTTCTGCTGCCAACAAGAATCTATCTACTTTTCCTTAAAAAATATATAATTTTTACGCAGCTTTCAGAGATGGAGAGGACCAACACTTTGCCTGTGTACTAAGCAATTTCACTCTGAGAAGCTAGATGCACAATTTGTATCATTCTTTTATCAAAGTGTGATGTGAAAGAGTAGCTTGGATTGGTTGATCCCATAAAACTGCTTTCACATTATTACTCACCCAGTACACTGTCAGTAGGCAATTCCACAGAGCCATGTATCACTACAATTAAATCCAGCAGCTTTGTTCCAGCGGCACAACTGGAGGGTCACTCCTGGAGCATGTGACAGGATGAAGTGGGAGTGGCAAGAATTGAGACAGACAGCAAATCATCTGGATAATGAGTCCTTCATGGTCAACAAGACCTTACCTTAATGGCCTGTCAAACTCGCAAAGCTCCATCCAAATCCACTTCTAAAGCACTAGCCGGTTGGACCCCACAGGCAGGGACCCACACAAATAGAATTGAGTAAGCTGAGAAGTGGCTGCGAGATGCACGAGAGGCCCACGTTTTCTTGCTGCGAGCTGAAGAACTGCAGCAGCCCTACTTGAAAAGAAAATTTACGTTTCTGCTCTTTGTCCAATCCTGGTTCCTCTTACTTCCAGATAGGGCAGCAATGACAACTTTCCTGGGAATACAACTCAATGGCATCATCTGAGCCCATTATGCACATTATAGAAGGACAATGCTACCACTAATCATGAGGCCCAATGCCCTCGCAATAAAACATATTAAGGTTGCAATTTGTGAAAGGCAGCACTATCAGTTAGAGGAACATTGTTGTAGCCATTCTGACCATCCACCTGTTCAGTTTCCAACTATGCATCAGGGTTAAAACTGGCCCTTCTAACTTTTATAAGACTGGAACTAGATGAGTGTTTCTATGCATTGCATCTCAGCTCTGACCATCTCCTGATTCCACAAAACCTGACACTCTGAAGACATGAGTGTCATGAAATGTTCCCCACTCTTCTGGATGAGTCTGGCTCCAATGATATTCTCCAATGAAGCTCAACACTATCCAGTGCAAAGCAGCTTGCTTGATCAGCAGAACAGATACCACCTTGAAACATGCACTCTCTCCACAACTCATGCCCAATAGCATCAGTGTGGGCCATATGCAAGATTCACCGAAGCAATTTGCCAAAACACCTTCAACAGCGCCTTCTAAACCCATGACCTCTACCACTCAGAAGGACAATAGCAGCAGACACATGGTACCATCACATGCCAGCTCCTCTGTAAGTCACACAACATCCAGCTGTTCCTTCATTGTTGCCAGGTCAAAATTCAGGAATGTCCATCCCAACAGCAGCCAAGGTATTCCTACACCAGAAGGACAGCAGCAACTCAAGAAGAAGGTTCACTGTTACCTTCTTTACAATAAAACCATGAAATATAGAACAGAATTAGTATGCTTGGCCCTTTGAATCTTCTCTGCCACTCAATAAGGTCATAGTTGATCTGATAATCCACAACTTCACTTTCCTACTTTTACCCCATAACCCTTGGTTTGCTTATTGATTTTTAATCTCTATCCATCTCTCCGTCTTGAATGTACTTTAAAACCCAACCCCACAATAACTTTCTGCGGTAAAAAAAATTCCAGACTCATTACCCTCTGACAGATGAAATTCCTCCACATCTCTGCCTGAAATTGGTGGTGTCTTATTCTGAGATGATACCCTTTGGTCCTAGATTGTCCCAAAAGGGGAAACAACCTTTGCATATCTACCCTGTCAGGTCTGCAAAGAATCTTACATATTTTCATAACGTCATCTCTCATTCTTCTAAACTCTAATAAGTACAGGCCCAACCTATTTAACCTCTCCTGATAAGAGAGTCCCTCCATACCCAGGATAAATCTTCTCTGGACCAATTCCAATGACAATATGTCTTTCCTTAGATAAGTGAACCAAAACTGTTCAGTGTATTCCAGATGTTGTCTCTCTACTGCCTTGTCTGGGTTCAGTTTTATACTCCATTCTTTTTGCAGCAATGGCCAAGATATCATTTGCCTTCCCTGTTAGCTGCTGAATTTGTGTGCTTGTTTTCTGTGATTTATGCACATAGACTTCTAAACCCAACTGTGCTGTAGCGATCTGCGGTTTCTCTCCATTTAAACAATATTTAGCTTGCGGACAATTAGGAATGAGAACATATACTGTTCATATCAATGATGCTCAATTCCAAAAAAAGAATTTAAATCATTTTCCTGTACTACAAAAAAAAACAAAGCAAGGTCTGGCAGCATCTGTGAAGAGTAAGCAGGGTTCAAGGTTCAGGTCCAGTGACTCTTCTTCAGATTATTTTTCTGAAGAAGTGTCACAGAATCTGAAATGTTAACTCTGCTTTCTCTCCACAAATGCTGCCAGACCTGCTGAGGTTTTCACAATTTTTGATTTCCCTGTACAACAATGATGAATCAGGGATTCACTTTTGTGGATTAGTATGAGAGGAGGAAAACAATGCTGGATAATAATATTAAATTGAATCATATCTTAGTGAACACCATCTGAATTAAACTTGCTTAAATTGACTTTGCAGTTGAAGCTTCAATTAAATAATATTAATTTTGGAAAATAACAATGAATCCTTGAAGAACTAGCAGAGGAAGAAACCAGGAAAACAGAACTAATGCCACAATCAGATCAACCATGATCTAATGAAATGTAGAAGCAGGCTCAAGGGGCCCATTGGCCTGTGCTGCTCTGATTTCTCCCGATCTTATATGGAAGAACTTTAGATACATGAAAAGAAGAAAGCAATAACATGACAGATTTCAAATATAAAGATAAATCAATGTTTCACTCAAGGTTGTGAATCCTGAAGAATCAAATTTCTTTGGATTTATTTCGTCAATCACACCCAATCATTAGCCAAACACAATTGATGTTTCTTTTAGCCAATTAAGTTTAAACTGTACACAATTAATTGTAATTACAGTCTTAAAAGTAAGGAGTTTGCAGAAAAAAAAGCTGTGAAGATATGAAATGGAATTCAATGAAAAGCTGAGTGTGAACTCTTTCTGAAGTCTCTGGCTGGAAAATAATTTTGGAACCAAAGGGGGCAATTAGAGCATCTGCAGACAGTTCATGACAATTATGCTTATGAAAAGTTCAACATTTAATTTCAGTAATTCTTTTGTCACAGTCAATGAATAATTAAATGTTTTATTTCCTCTCATTGAACCAGAAAGCCTCTCTTTATTGGATGTACATTATAAATTATGTCCACAAGGAAACAAAATGTAGCTACAAATTTCTGTGAAACAGCTCACTAGTCACCTATCGATTCCCTCTTCCTTACAATTGTGTACATTTGCTAACTATTTAACTGTGCAAAGTCCCTAGGCCCAGAGGATTTTAGCTAATCAGGAAGTAGCATCACAGCAGTTCTGGCCTAGTCATTTTGCAAGGCAGATCTATACTTTCTCATCTCCCTGTGTTTTTATACGTTCCAGACACAATCTGTCTCATTGCTTATGTTTCGAGAAGGAACATCTTTTGAAACGGGGATTGAAAGAAATGTAATGAAACGTAAATGAGACATAATTAGAGGAGAGATGAGCACGAGAGAGCCTCAGGTGGAGGAAGAACAGCGAAGAAAAAATGAAGTGCTACTGTCAGAGAGAGAAGATAGAGAGAAAAAGAAAACAGGAATGAGAAAACCAAGGGATACGAAGACAGAGAGAAAAAAAGAGGAAAAGAACCAGGAAGAAGAGAGATGGGAATAATAGAGAATGAGCATGAGTGTGCAAAAGAGGGATATATAGGTTTTCCATTTTCTTGCCAATAATTATGGGGAAAGTCTATACTTTTTTTTATCCGATGGATCTATTATTGTAGCATCATATTCTTAATCAGTTTTCATTTTTGTTACCATGCACCAAAATGATGTTCTGAGTAAAATCAGACTGAATAATCTGGATCCGTTTACAGATTGAAATATAACAGCAGGACATAATGTTTTCAAATAGGACAGCTAATGCCAGTCATTTGCTACAGTCAGTTGGAGAAATTACTCAGCAAAAGAGAAAAATTACCAGCTTACCAGCTCCATTTCAGGGGCAGTTTGGAAGGACAGTTGTTCCTTTGGTTTTCTGTCCAAAATATTCTGCTCAAGCACATTAATGAATGTATTCAAATTGCATGAGTATGCATTCAGGGTAATTGTCAATAAGATTGGCTTGAATGAGGATGAAAACTTGAAAATTGGAGCATGCATGATTTTTTTTATTCTTCATTATCAACCTGGAATAAATAACTGGTTTAGAAATGAAAAAATTCAGGGATAGAGTCATATAGCATGGAAATCGATCTTTCAGTCCAACCAGACATCCCAATCTGACTTAGTCTCATTTGCCAGCATTTGGCCGATATCCCTCGAAACCCTTCCTATTCATGTGCCCATCCAGATGACTTTCAAACATTGTAATTGTACCCACCGCCCCCACTTCCTGTGGCAGCTTCTTCCATACATGCAATACCCTCTGCCTGAAAAAGTTACCCCTCAGGTCCTTTTTAACTCTTTCCCCTCTCTCCTCAAATCTATGTTCTCTAGTTTTGGACTTCCCCTCCCTGGGAAAAAGACCTTGGCTATTCACCCTATCCATGCCCTTCATCCTGATAGTAACTGAAGCTCTGAGAAAGTTGAAGAAATCTCCTGAAACTATGAACTGCCAGTTTAATTTAGGGTGAGCATTTGGCCCACATGATCCTTGATCTGGACTTATTAAATTAGTTTTCAAAAATCATTCTTGAACCTATGGTGTCATTACGAAACTCACTGATTGCTAATCAACCCGAAAGATGATGATTAAATATAAAGAGCAATTCTCCTCATTTGTTTCAATACTGGCTGACTATTGCAACCTAAATATTCGAAGTATTCAACCGAAGACAAAGAGAAACAATGGCTATAAACTTAACGAATTTGATTTTTAAATGGATAGCGACAGTGAAACCCCTGCATGTTCAGTGTACACACTGTCTGCATTCTTCAGTCTCTGAGCAACACTATTGTCAGGGAGAAGAGTAGATGCAGATTGAAGGCCAGGTGCTTCTCCATGTGGAAGAAAAGGAAATCACCCCCAGGGTAAAACCTCTCTTTTGCAGGCCATTCAAAGACAACATTGCCAGAGGCATGGGGCTGAATCACCTGCCTATTCTCTCAACCGAGGAAAAATATTAGGAGCAGCTGGGAAAGGAAAAGGCCTAAGGTGTGATTCTTGAAAAAAAAATTCTTAAACAAATAGAATCATTAGAAAATAGTGAAATGTAATCAGAGTTGTGCTGGGTGAAGGGCATAGAGCATTCAACTCATGCTAAAATTGCAACAATGCACAAAAAATATTAAATCAGATGGTGAGTTATGTTGACATTCAATAATATTTCAACGGTATTTCTTTACGGAGTAATTTGTTAAATACAAAAGCTAACATTTCTATGTAGGTTACAGTGCAGTGAGTATTGCTGATTAATTGAATGTATTAGTTGGCAAGCAATTTGCTTATTCAACACAGCCAATTCCTTACAATATTGCTACAGTTTAGAATAAGTAAAATCTTGTGTGGTAAATCCGGCTTGGAGCTGTATTTATAATTCCCTGGATTCCTTAGTGAGTTCCAAAGGACTGGAAATGATTTAAGGAAGTTGAGAGAATTGCAACAGCACAAATACTTTAGCAGTCTGCTGCTTGTCATCAGAGGTGACAGTTTTTGGACAACTTTCTGGATTATGCTGTGACATGGGGAAATACATAACCATGGTAATGAGTTACCCTGGTTGTCCTCACTTTTTCCAAGAGCCACTGGTTTAAAAGACTAATTGAAAATAATGTTTTTTTTGACAATTTCTTGTCTACTGCTCTCAGTTGGGGAGTGGCATGTATTGCTAAGGGTGAATAGGTATCTATTATACATAAGCAAATATTTGATAACATTTTTAAAATACACTTAGTTATGTTTGGCACTTGACTCTTAGGATTATTGAATACTTTTAAAAGAAACATAAACAGATTTTGGACTAATACGAAACTTAAATGTTTAGTAGATAAGTGGGATTGTGGAGTTAATGCCACAATCAATTCAGCCATGTTCAATGGTGAAAGCAGACTGGAGGGACTGAATGGCTTCATCTTGCTTCTCTAATTCATATGTTTGGATGTACATTTATGACAGAAATTTTTCTTTTTGGCTATGGCAAATCTCTGGAAAGACAAAATGTAATTAAATGAAATATTACAGAAATTTATCATTGAGGTTTTAAACTCCAAAGCAAGAAACATTTCTGAAACTGAACAATTCTTGATTGATGAATATGGGAACAAGACATTTTTTCACAAACTGTATTCATTTTTAATGTTTTTCAACCTGACAGTGAATACTTGCTAATTTCACTTGCCTTTTCGATACAAAAAGAACAAGGTAGATAGGATTGCTCAAAGAGGATTGCTCTATAACTGACTCTCCAATGTGTTCTTCCTTTTTGGAAATGCCTAGTCTCTCTTTGACATTTGAACTCATGTTGAATTCAGGAAGGCAACATGTGAAGAACTTGAATATAAAATCTGCTAAGCTGTAGGACATCACACTGAGTTCTTAATTTCCTGTATATTATGCATCCAAGGAAAATATTATATTATGATGGACTTGAAATCCTTATTCTGACATTGTTTTGGAATGTTTAGCATTATCCTGACATTTTTAATACAACACTGTTCCACATTACAGCGGTGGTGGATAATATGTATTGTTATGATATAAACTTGATTTTGCAGTATGCTGAGAATCTGTGTTTGCACATGCAATTTCTTAACTAGTGAGTTGCCACTCTCGACAATGGGTAGGGGGTCCATAATGAAGATCAAATGCTTCAACTGACAGGGAAGATGAGATTGTTCAGATTCCTTTTTAAGAATCCTAGGTGGTGGACATAAAGTGAAATAAAAACATGCAGAAGATCGTTTCCTTCCTAAAGCCAGCTTGTCATAATGACATCAATATCAACTATATTAATCAGTTCATGAGTATTATTACGAACTGTTGTAGCTGTAATTAAAATAGCTCATCCTATTTAATAAGGACATAAACTGATTCAAGCCTGTCCTGAACTGAGGTTGTTTTGTTCAAGAGATCTGAAGCAGAATTTCATCTATTGACTGAGCTGTCATCATTTAAAATTATAGATATTGCCTGACTGTTTTTTCTCCTGCCTTATTTCAAAGGCAGGGGAGCATTCATTTGAATGATCCATGCTTGTGGGCCGTGGTTTGCTATTACTTTCTGCAGTATGACTGAGCAAGAGACTCTCCCTCTCTGACTGCCCACTATCACACCTATTAGAAAGATTTACAGATTGATGACCAACCTGTTTTGGCCACATTACAACTTGGAATTTAGTGCAGAATTGACCTTGAAGCTTGTAGCCAGAGGTAGGGATGCTACTAATAGGCTATAGATATTATTATCAGCTATTATAGATTCCATGTAAATAAATATGAATAACTGCTTTATGACCAGCTAACAGTGGCCATATACCAACCACAGTTTAGAATTTAGTATCAAAGATAAATGTATAATAAAAGGGAATAGGATAAAATAATCTCTCCAGGATGGGTTTGGAAAGAATAGAAGTTTATAGATTTTCAGAAAATGGTAGCAAATGAAACTACTTTATGAAATGCTGCAGTAGTATCATTTGAACAAAGGTGGTGCTGGAATCACTCTATGAATGAAGTTTATCTGATAAACGGGGCAGAAATTACCATTATAAATTGCTTTTAACACACAGCATTCCTGGTATAGTTTCACCATTTGCCTGATCACTAAATAAGATCTTAAATTATACAGCAGCAGTACAAACTCCCTGTCAATCGTTGATTCCAGTTTATCTGGGTTAGATCAATTCTGACACCTTTGAAGTTGGCTTTTTCCCAATTAATTATTCCTTTTCAGGACTATTCCTAGTTGTTTTTCACAACAATTTTAAATCTGTGATCCACTGATCACTGTCCCTAAGTGTTCCCCTATTGATACTTAATTCACTTTGCCCATCTTATTCCGAAGAACTGAGTCCAACAATGTCTTCTTTCACACTGAAATATAAAAGATTCTTCTGAACACACTCTAGGAAACCTTACCACTCACTGTCCGTTACATGATTACTATCGCAGTCTAACTTTGATATTTAAAGTCCTCTCTATTATAATCACTCTATAATTCTATTTTGCTGATTAAATTTTAAATGTCTCTACCCTTGCCTATGCTTATATTGAAATTAAAAGTCATTTCACCAGCTGATCAACCTGCTGTCTTTGTATAATGTCACAGTTTGGTTATTCTCTCCTCACATTTACGATCCCATTCTGCTTCCTTGTGCTCTTACCTCAATATCAAACTATATTTGTGTTCAATGTAAGAAGCATTGGAAATGCCTTATGAAGGACAACCATCTGAAGCAATGTGACTGCTATGATGCAAAAACTATCATGGACTTGTTCCCCTGGCCCCCACCCAAATTAATTTATTAAAATCAAGACCTTCTGGTTGCATTGGTCCCAAGGCAAACATTGTTACCTGATAAACATTGTGGTATCATTGTGAAATCAAAATGTACAATGTTTTAATCAATGTATATTAAATGTATGTTTTCCTAAACTTAATGGGAAGGAATTTACATTGGCTTTGGGCTTTGTTGTGTGGATGAAATGGGAGTCCCAAGCCTGCACTTGCCAGCTGAGCAATCTTACCAGCGTCAGTCACCCAGAAGTGTTGTTGGCCCAACCAGAGATGGTTGTTGCTGAGGTGGATGAGAAATGCTGGGGGCAGCCTAAGAGTGAGGAAGTAAAAGATCAAAAATTAGAGGTGACAAGTAGCACCTTTCCAGAAAACCCGTTGACTTTCATTACCTGTGGCCCCCTTATATGGCATAGAACCTTCACTGTTGCACTCCCCAATGGCCATAACAGGAATCCTTAAACATTTCAATTGACTGCCTATCTCTGTATGCTGTGCAACTGTTCTGCAGTCAGTTCCACTGCCGGAAAACCTTCCTAGATGTGGATTATATCACGGACATCCTGACATGGCTTCCCACTGCTTTGCCATCACTGCCTCTTAGATCACCACCAAAGGACCAGGCAACTTGTACTCAATTTGAGAATGAATGTGCATAAAATAACCTTATAATATATTTAGATTAATGCACAATGGGTTCACACAATATATATGTAAATATATTTCCTTGAGAATCCAATTAAAAAATGTTAAATAGAAGGACATTAGAAACCTCATCAATAATGGTGCATACATTCGCATCAAACAGTCGTGTAGTTAAATGGAATTACTTCACAAAAAGTACCTTTCCAACTGATATTTTCAAGTTACTCTCAACCTATTATGGTACATACCTTTAAAACACATTGGCAATACTGCATCCTCCACTCAGCAGAATCAAAATAGATTTGTAACTTGGATGCTAAGATCTACTGGAATTATTTTCTCATTAAAATAAATAGCATTTGGAAAGATTAGGTTTATCTGTGTATTTATTCATTGAATGCATAATCAAATGAAGCATGTGATGAAGCAAACGATGCAATTAAATGTCATCGAATGTATTACCATAAGTATGTGCAAAGATTATTTTTTAAAGTTCAAATGTTAAGTAAATTAAATTGTTTTTTATAAACTGGACCCTTAATCACTAATGCTAAGCAGTAGTCTAGGGCTGCCTGCTTTTTGACCATTGGTTGTTATCTCCAGACGAGACTAGACTATTAATCCAGAGATCCAGGATTTGAGTATTGGAGTGAGGATGTTTTGCTGCAGTTATACAGGTGAGGCCATACCTTCAGTATTACAGTCCTAGAGTCATAGAGATTACAGCATGGAAACAGACCCTTCAGTCCAACCCGCCCATGCTGACCAGATATCCCAACCCAATCTAGTCCCACCTGCCAGCACCCGGCCCATATCCCTCCAAACCCTTCCTATTCATACACCCATCCAAATGCCTTTCAAGTTTTGCAATTGTACCAGCCTTCACCACTTCCTCTGATAGCTCATTCCATATACATACCACCCTCTGCGTGAAAATGTTGCCTCTTAGGTCTCTTTGATATCTTTCCCCTCTCACATTAAACCTATTCCCACTAGTTCTGGACTCCCTAACCCCAGAAAAAAGAGTTTGTCTATTTATCTTATCCATGCCCCTCATAATTTTGTAAACCTCTATAAGATCACCCCTCAATCTCCAATGGTCCAGAGAAAACAGCTCCAGCCTGTTCAGCCTCTCCCTATAACTCAAATCCTCCAATCCTGGCAACATACTTGTAAATCTTTTCTGAAACCTTTCAGATTTCACAACATCTTTCCCATAGGAAGGAGACAGGACTTGCACACAATATTCCAACAGTGGCCTAAACAATGTCCTGTACAGCTGCAACAAAACCTCCCAACTCCTGTACGCAATACACTGACCAATAAAAGAAAGCATACCAAACGCCTTCTTCACTATCCTATCTACTTGTGACTTTACTTTCAAGGAGTTATGAACCTGCACTCCAAGGTCTCTTTGTTCAGCAACACTCCCTAGGACCTTACCATTAAGTGTATAAGTCCTGCTAAGAGTTACTTTCCCAAAATGCAGCACCTCGCATTTATGTGAATTAAACTCCATCTGCCACTTCTCAGCCCATTGGCCCATCTGGTCATGATCCTGTTGTAATCTGAGGTAACCCTCTTCGCTGTCCACTGCACCTCCAATTTTGGTGTCATCAGCAAACTTACTAACTGTACCTCTTATGCTCGCATCCAAATCATTTATATAAATGACAAAAAGTAGAGGATCTAGCACCGATCCTTGTGGCACTCCGCTAGTCACAGGCCTCCAGTCTGAAAAGTAACCCTACACCACCACTCTCTGTCTTCTACATTTGAGCTAGTGCTGTATCCAACTGGCTAGTTCTCCCCGAATTCCGTGAAATCTAACCTTGCTAACCAGTCTCCCATGGGGAACCTTGTTGAATGCCTCACTGAAGTCCATATAGATCACATCTACCACTCTGCCCTCATCAATCCACTTTGTTACTTCTTCAATCAAGTTTATGAGACATGATTTCCCGTGCACAAAGCCATGTTGACTATCACTAAGTAGTCCTTACCTTTCCAATACATTTACATCCTGTCCCTCAGGATTCCCTCCAACAACTTGCCCACCACCGACATCAGGCTCACTGGTCTATAGTTCCCTGGCTTGTCCTTACCACCCTTCTTAAACAGTAGCACCACGTTAGCCAACCTCCAGTCTGCTGGCACCTCACCTGTGACTATTGATGATACAAATATCTCAGCAAGAGGCCCAGCAATCACTTCTCTAGCTTCCCACAGAGTTCTAGAGTACACCTGATCAGGTCCTGGGGATTTTACCACCTTTATGCATTTCAAGACATCCAGCACTTTCTTCTCTGTAATATGGATATTTTTCAAGGTGTCACCATCTATTTCCCTGCATTCTATATCTTCCATATTCTTTTCCACGGTAAATACTGATGCAAAATACTCATTTAGTATTTCCTCCATTTTCTGCGGCTGCACACAAAGGCCTCCTTGCTGATCTTTGAGGGGCCCTATTCTAAATTACTTACAGTGTGGAAACAGGCCCTTCGGCCCAACAAGTCCACACCGACCTGCCGAAGCTCAATCCACCCAGATCCATTACCCTACATTTACCCCTTCACCTATCACTACAGGCAATTTAGCATGGCCAATTCATCTAACCTGCACATTTTTGGATTGTGGGAGGAAACTGGAGCACCCGGAGTAAACCCATGCAGACACAGAGAGAATGTGCAAACTCCACACAGAGAGTCACCTGAGGCGGAAATTGAACCCGGGTCTCTGGTGCTGTAAGACAGCAGTCCTATCCATTGTGCCACCGTGCCGTCCACTCTCCCTAGTTACCATTTTGTCCTTAATGTATTTGTAAAAACCCTTTGGATCCTCCTTAATTCTATTTGCCAAAGCTATCTCATGTCCCCTTTTTGCTGTCCTGATTTCTCTTTTAAGTATAATCCTACTGCCTTTATGCTCTTCTAAGGATTCAGTCGATCTATCCTAGCTATACCTGACATACGCTTCCTTTTTTTTCTTAACCAAACCCTCAATTTCTTTAGTCATCCAGCATTCCCTAGACCTACCAGCCTTTCCTTTCACCCTGACAGGAATATACTTTCTCTGGATTCTCGTTATCTCAGTCCTGAAGGTTTCCCATTTCCTAGCTGTCCCTTTACCTGCGAACTTCTGCGACAAATCAGCTTTTGAAAGTTCTTGCCTAATACCGTCAAAATTAGCCTTTCTCCAATTTAGAACTTCAACTTTTAGATCTGGTCTATCTTTTTCCATCACTATTTTAAATCTAATGGAATTATGGTCGCTGGCCCCAGAGTGCTCCCCCACTGACACCTCAGTCACCTGCCCTGCCTTATTTCACAAGAGTAGGTCAAGTTTTGCGTCTTCTCTAGTAGATACATTACATACTGAATCAGAAAATTGTCTTGTACACACTTAACAAATTCCTCTCCATCTAAACCCTTAACACTATGGCAGTCCCAGTCGATGTTTGGAAAGTTAAAATCCCCTACCATAACTACCCTATTATTCTTACAGATAGCTGAGATCTCCTTACAAGTTTGATTCTCAATTTCCCTCTGACTATTAGGGGGTCTATAGTACAATCCCAATAAGGTGATCATCCCTTTCTTATTTCTCAATTCCACCCAAATAATTTCCCTGGATGTATTTCCAGGAATATCCTCCCTCAGCACAGCTGTAATGCTATCCCTTATCAAAAATGCCACTCCCCCTCCTCTCATGCCTCCCTTTCTGTCCTTCCTGTAGCATTTCTATCCTGGGACATTAAGCTACCAGTCCAGCCCATCCCTGAGCCATGTTTCAGTAATTGCTATGATATCCCAGTCCTATGTTCCTTACCATGCCCTGCGTTCCCTGTTAGGCCCAATGCATTGAAATAAATGCAATTTAATGTATTAGTCCTACCTTGTTCTTGCCTGCCCTGACTGTTTGACTCTCTTCTGTTCTCAACTGTACCAGTCTCAGATTGATCTCTTTCCTCACTATATCCCTGGGTGCCAACCCCCAACTTACTAGCAAATCTCCCCCAGTATATTCGTCCCCTTACAATTTAAGTGCAATCTGTCTTTCTTGTACAGATCCCTTCTACCCCAAAAGAGATTCCAATGATCCAAAAATGTGAATCCTTCCCCCATACGCCGTGCATTCATAGAACATAGAACATAGAAAAATACAACACAGAACAGGCCCTTAGGCCCACGATGTTGTGCCGAGACTTAATCCTAATGTAAAATATAATAACTTAACCTACGCACCCCTCCACTCACTGCTATCCATGTGCATGTCCAGCAGTCACTTAAATGTCCCCAATGACTTCGCTTCCACCACCTCAACTGGCAACTCATCTAATTCTGTGTCTCCTTTATAGTCTCCTCCTAATATCTTCAAACTATGGCTTCTCGTACCAGTCAATCCTACCCTGGGGAAAAGTCTTTTGCTATTGACTCTATGTATTCCTTTCATTATTTTATACACCTCGATCAGGTCTCCTCTCTTCCTCCTTCTCTCCAGAGAGAAAAATCCGAGCTTATTCAACATTTCTACATACGGCGAGCCCTCCAGTCCAGGCAGCACCCTGGTAAACCTTCTTTGCACCCTCTCCAAAGCCTCTGTATCTTTCCTATAGTAAGGCGACCAGAACTGGACACAATATTCCAAGTGTGGTCTCACCAGAGACTTGTAGAGCTGCAGCAAAACCTCGAAGCTGTTAATGAAAGCCAAAACACCATGATCTTTCTTAACAACCCTATCCACTTGGGTGCCAACTCTGAGGGATCTATGTACTTGCACACCCAGATCCCTCTGTTCCTCTACTCTGCCAAGAATCCTGTCTTTAATCCTATATTCCACGTTCAAGTTCGGCCTTCCAAAATGCATCACTTCGCACTTATCCAGGTTGAACTCCATCTGCCATGTCTCAGCCCATCTGTCGTGCTGTAACATGCAATAGCCCTTGATACTTTCGACGGCACCTCCAACCTTGTGTTATCTGCAAATTTACTAACCCACCCCTCAACCTCCTCATCCAAGTCATTTATAAAAAACCACAGAGAGCAGAGTCCTGCGGGACCCTACTCAACACTGTCCTCCAGGCAGAATATTTTCCAACTACAACCACTCTCTGCCTTCTGTCAGCCAGCCAATTCTGAATCCAGATAACCAAATGTCCCTGTATCCCATACTTCCTGACTTTATGAATGAGTCTACCATGGGGAACCCTATCAAATGCCTTGCTGAAGTCCATATACACCACATCCACTGCTCTACCATCGTCGACCTGCCTTGACACCCCCTCAAAGAACTCAATAAGATTTGTGAGGCATGACCTGGCCCTCGCAAAGCCATGCTGACTGCTTTAACACACTATCCTTTTCCAAATAGTCATAAATCCTATCCCTCAGAATTCTTTCCACAACTTTGCTGACCACAGATGTAAGACTGGCTGGTCTGTAATTGCCAGGGATTTCCTTATTCCCCTTCTTGAAAAGAGGAACAACATTCACCTCCTTCCAATCCTCCGGTACAACTCCCGTGGAGAGTGAGAAGGCAAATATCCTCGCCAGTAGCTTAGCAGCCTCCTTTCTCGCTTCCCGGAGCAGCCTAGGATAAATCTGGTCTGGTTTGGAAAAATAATGACTGCAGATGCTGGAAACCAGATTTTGGATTAGTGGTGCTGGAAGAACTCAGCAGTTCAGGCAGCATCCGAGGAATAGCAGCAATGTATGCAGTTCTCCAGTTCTGTGACACCTCCCCCCTGTGTCTAGGAATGACTGAAAAATTAGGACCGGTGCTGCTGCAAATCTCACTCTCATTTCCTTCTACGGCATTGAATAATCTGGTTTTTGGTGCCTCGTCAAGATTAAGTATTGATAGCTTATCCAGCACTTGCAACTTCTCAATTTTCAAACTTTTGAATAACAGACTGTTCCCTTCTGTCATTATGACCTGCATAGCATCTATTTCCTTGGCTCCTTGGTAAAGATGCAAAGTATTCATTTAACACCTCAGCCTTGTCTCTTGCCTCTATGTAAATCCCAACAGTTGGTCGCACTTCTCCTTTCACCACATTCTTACTCTTGATTTGTATATTGTTTGAAGTATTGCTTATTTTGTGTATTTAAAATCATTTTTGATTTGGAGCTGTGAACTGTGAGCCAAGAGCTGAAGGTCGTCTTTGGACTGTGAGCAGCAGCTTGTTTTAACAATAAAATCTGTATGACATTCATGTAGTGCAATGGATAGCATCCTGACTCTGAGACAGAAACCTTCTGTTCATGTCCCAATCAAAGACATGGTGACCAAGGAAGGTATATTCATAACATGGCTGAACAAATTGAGTCACGATTATAAAACATGTCAACACTCAAAAATGTCAGACAGTAAAAATAGGAGAGATTCTGGACTTACAATATCAAAGAATCATAAGAGTCATACAGCATGGAAACAGACCCTTTGGTCATAATCATCCTGGCCGAAGAAGATTCCTAAATTAAACATTGGCCAGTGTTTGGCCCATACAGAGTTATAGAGTCATAGTGATGTACAGCACAGAAGCAGACTCTTCATTCCAACTCGACCATGCCGACCAGATATCCCAACCTAAACTAGTCCCATTTGCCATCACCCAGCCCATATCCCTCCAAACCCTTCCTATTCATATACCCATCCAGATACTTTTTAAATGTTGCAGTTGCACCAGCCTCCATCACTTCCTCTGGCAGCTCATTCCAGGCAAGCACCACCCTCTGTGTGAAAAAGTTGTCCCTTAGGTCTCTTTTATATCTTTCCCCTCTCACCCTAAACCTATGTCCTCTAGTTCTGGACTCCCCTACTGCAGGGAAAATACCTTGTTTATTTACCCTATCCATGCCCCTCATGATTTTATAAACCTCTATAAGCTCACCCCTCAGCCTCTGGCGCTCCAAGGAAAACAGCCCCAGCCTATTTAACCTCTCCCTATAGGTCAAATCCTCCAATCCTGGCAACATACTTGTAAATCTTTTCTGAACCCTTTTAAGTTTCACAACATCATTGCGATAGGAACGGGACAGAATTACATGCAATATTCCAACAGTGGCGTAACCAATGTCCTGTACAATCTCCTGTACTCAATACTCTGAACAATAAAGGAAAGCATAGCAAATGCCTTCTTCACTATCCTATCTACTTTCAAAAAGTTATGAACCTGCACTCCAAGGTCTCTTTGTTCAGCAACACTCTCTCGGACCTTACCATTAAATGTATAAGCTGAAAAATGTATTGCTGGAAAAGCGCAGCAGGTCAGGCAGCATTCAAGGAGCAGGATAATCGACGTTTCAGGGATAAGCCCTTCTTCAGGAATTAAATGTATAAGTCCCACTAAGATTTGCTTTTCCAAAATGCAGCACCTTGCGTTTATCTAAATTAAACTCCATTTTCCACTCCTCAGCCCATTGGCTTATCTGATCAAGATCCCATAGTATTCTGAAGTAACCTTCTTCGCTATCCACTACACCCCCAATTTTGATGTCATCTGCAAACTTACTAAGTATACCTCATACATTTCCATCCAAATAATTTATATAAATGATGATAAGTAATGGACCCAGCAGCGATCCTTGTGGCAATTCACTGGTCACAGTGTCGAAGCAAAGTGCTCAGAGACCTCCTTCATCTTTATTCCAGGCCCTGGAGGGAGAGAGAACGATCACACATGTTCACAGAGTCTTGAGTTCACGGTCTTCTCTTGAACAGCAGTTTCTCAATGCACTATATAGTCATTTTACAGGGAGGAGAATCCAGATAAGGCAACATACATATTAATTGGGTGACCATTACAACCAGTGAATGTCAATAGTAAAAATTAAGCCATCTGCTGTTACAGAATGAATAACTGACTTCACATAATGAATACTTTTCAGCTTGTTAAACTGACCTCACATACTGACTGCTACCTCATCTTGTTAAATGGCTCTACATAATGAATGCTTTTCCACCTGGTTAACCCATTATCCTTGCCTCCAGCACCCCAATGTTAACTGTAAGTGCGTATCTGATCTGAGTCATGCTCAGCTGAACCACTTGTTTCACAAAACTCTGAATTTAACTCTTTACCTGCCTGCTTATACTCGATACACGTTTTCATTCCTGTCTTTTATAATTTCATGATAATCACTGAGATGGCACTACCATTTATACTACCATAGTATTTTTATGATTGATGGATACCAGAGAAATGGGAGCATCTAAATTTCTGATGCTGAGTTTGTGAACTAAGCTGTCGTGACTCAGATCCTATTGAATTTTATTGCACATCCCCTGCCCTCTCATGAAAATGACGTCCTTGCAATTGGCAACTATCTCTGTCTACCACTTCCTTGGTTATGGCCTCTTGAAGGAGTCCTTCCACACCAACATGGCAGCAGAGCAAGATGTTCCTGCTGGAGCTCCTCTGCTCCAGCTGTTCTTTTTCTGTCTTTTTCTTTTTCTCTCTTTCTTTTGTCCTTCTTTTCTCCCCTCAGCACTGGAGGTAAATAGTGGTGCAGTGGCAGGTGTTGGCAGCAAGTCCCCGGAGCAGCAAGCCCTGATATATACATGGACTACGAGCCCTGGAACAGCACAGATAGTGAGCCCTGGAGCATCTTGCAGGCAGCACGTCCAGGCAGAGACTGGTGCAGGGGAGGCAGACTTGGCACTTAACTTGGAGCAGCTGAGTGTCAGTATGGAGTGGTCTGGGGCTTGGGGCAGAGCAGTTTTAACTGTTGATTTGAGGTCTGACCATGTGCGGAGGCTCTACTCTGAGATGTTACACCGCAATGTCTCTTTGAAATTTACTTCTGTACTGTAATGTCAACCCTTTGATGATGTCCTGTTTTTAGCTTATTTTCAACTCTGTAACAAATGTAACTACTTTTATTTCTCTGTTGTGTCCAAGAATTGTACCTAGATACTTGTCACCATAAGAACGCAGACATTGTAAAAGCCTTTCACAGTACTACAATGGAATACATGTGACAATAAAAGGATATTGTATTGGCTCATTGCCTTTACTTGACCAGGATGTTATTGTTCTTTAAAGCTCCTCCAAAAGTGTCTGTAAGGTTTATATTCAAATCCTCACCACACACACTGAACTGGAAGGCAGGATAGAGCAACAATAGGGTAAATGATGTGGAGTAGTGTTAAGTCAGGGTAGTATTCTTACTCCTTCGGGTTCCTCTGAAATGTTTATGAAATTTAAAGCAAATTTCTTGATGGCAATTGCTGCTGAGGCCACAAAAACCAAGGAAGAATCTGATTTCCAATCTGACAGAGGGAACCTGACTCAGGATTTAGGTAAAAGTGAGGACTGCAGATGCTGGAAATCAGAATCTAGATTAGAGTGGTGCTGGAAAAGCACAGCAGGTCAGGCAGCATCTGAGGAGCAGGAAATTCGATGTTTTGGGCAAAAGCCCTTTGTCAGGAATGGGGTTTTGCCCAAAACATCAATTTTCCTGCTCCTCAGATGCTGCCTGACTTGCTGTGCTTTTCCAGCACCACTCTAATATAGATTCAGGATTTAGGTCCCTTAATAATGTATGTTTAAGGATTCCAACACTGCTTTTAGATATATCTGGGTTGGTACATAATATTGATTCTGCTGCACTTTCTTTATGCCTATAACATGATATCAAATTCAGTTCCAATGATTTATTATCACTTCTTTGAGGATTTTGAGCAAGAATAATGAATAATGCAGAAATATTGGTGATCTTTGATGAGCTATGAAGTTTCTACTGTCCTCCAATTCATTTTTATTTATGTATGGGGATGTGGGTGTCACTAGCTAGGCCAGTATTTATTGCCCATTCCTAAATGATCAGAGGGCAGTTGAGAATCGATCACATTTGGAGCCACATGTACACCTGACCAGGTGAGGATGGCAGATTTTCCTTCCCTATAGGACATTAGTGAACCAAATGGGATTTTGTTGACAATTGACAATGATTTCATTGTCATTATTAGACTCCTAATTCCAGATTATCATTGAATTCAAATTCCACCATCTGCCTGGCAGAATTTAAACCCAGGTTCCCAGAACATAGAAACATAGAAAGTATGTGCAGGAGTAGACCATTCAGCCCTTTAAGTCTGCATCACCATTCAATATGATCATGGTTGATCATGCAATTTCAATATCTCATTCCTGCCCTCCCCCCATTCCCCTTGATCCCTTTAGCTGCAGGGGCCATGTCTAGCTCCTTCCTGAATATATCTAATTAACTGGCTGCATGAGCTTCGCTTAGAAGGGAATTCCACAGGCTCTCAACTCTATGAGTGAAGAAATTCTTCCTCATCTCAGTCCTGAATGGCTTTATCCCTTATTCTTAATTTGTGATCCTAGTTCTGGACTTCCCTGACATCTGGAACAATCTTCCTGCATCGTCTGTCTAATCCCATCAGGATGTTGTACGTTTCTATGAGATCCCCCTCATTCTTCTAAGTTCTAGTGAGAACAAGATCAGTTGATCCAGTCTTTCCTCATACATCAGTCCTGGAATACTGGGAAACCTTTGCTGGACTCACTCAATAGCAAGAATGTCCTTCCTCAGACTAGGAGACCAAAACTAGGATTCTGGGTAATCAAAGTTGGAGGATGGGAAGAATTTCTGACTGCAACAGCTGCACCTTTTTTGATATATTTTAGGTGCTGGAGGTGATTTCCTCGAATTCCAGGAGCAGCAATTACTGTTTTATATGCTGTTGCATTGTTTTGGAACTTTGGAAAAAAAAGTTAAAACAACAGCAGTTTTAAAAGGGAGAAGAACAGATAAAGAAAGCACATGGTGAGGACAGTGCAGGAGAGAGAGAGAGAGAAAGAAATTGACACAAGAGTGTACCTGCACAGTACTGCGTTTGCTGTTTGAATTCCTGTATCGCTGGACATTGGAGTGCATCTGGGAAAATTAACAAACAGTGATATTCACTACTGACCTTGGAGGAAATGGTTTGGGCAAAGTTCATAGCACAGAATCAGATCAGTTAATAGTTTTAAGTATGGCCTACAGAGTGGGTTATTTCTTAGTTATATATTTTTTGAGATATGTGTCTTGATTAAACTTAAAATAGAAGCCATAACTATTAATCTAACCTAGGGCAGTGTTTTGTAGAGGAATAAGACAGTGTTATGTTCTGGGTGTGTAGATTGTGAAGGAGCAAAAATGGCTTTTAGTAGAGCCATATGTGCTTCTTGTCAGATGTGCGCGTTTAAATAGAGTTTAAGGGTTACTGCAGATTATATCTGCAATAAATGCTGTTAGTTGCAAATCTTATCAGATCGAATGGATCAATTGGAGAGACAGTTAGAAGAAATGAGGAATTTGAAGCAACAATAGTATATGATGGATGGCAGTTATAGAAAGGGGGAAAGTTTCAGATACAGTCAAATAGATGGGTTAACTCCGGGAAAGGTAAGAGAGCAAGGCACTTAGTGCAGGTGTGTTCTGTGGCTCTATCCATTTCAAACAAGTATGCTGTTTTGGAAAATGGTGGTGATGGATTCTCAGGAGAACGTAGTTTCTGGTATTGAGATTGGCTCTAATGCAACGAGGGGTACTTCGGGTTCCAAGAGATCAATTGTGTTCGGGGATTCTCTAGTCCGAAGTACAGACAGATGTTTCTGTGGCCAGCAGCGAAAAAGCAGAATGGTGTGTTGCTTCCCTGGTGCCAGGATCAAGGATGTCTCAGAGAGGGTGCAGAATGTTCTCACAGGGGCCAGCAAGAGGTCATTGTCCACATTGGGACCAACGACATAGAAAGGGGCAAGTTTGAGATACTGAAGGGTGATTACAGAGAGTTAGGCAGGCATTTAAAAAAGGAGGTCCTTGAGAGTAGTAATATCTGGAATACTCCCGGTGCTACTAGCTAGTGAGGGAAGGAATAGGAGGATAGAGCAGATGCATTTGCTGAGAGGTACAAGGGAGGAGCAAAGGATTTCTGGGAAGTTTTTAAGTGCACCCAACTCCCGCTCTCAAAAACTGAGTTAGAGAACTGGATCTGGAGCTGGATGAACTACGGATCATTCGGGAGGCTGAGGGGGAAATTGAGAGGATGTACAGGGAGGTGGTACACTCCCCAGACACAGGATAAGGACAGCTGGGTTACTGTCAGGGGGATAAAAGGGAACCGACGGTCAGAGCAGGGATCCCCTGTGGCCGTTCCCCTCAGCAATAAGTATACCGTTTTGTATACTGCTGGTGGGGATAGCCTGCCAGGGGAAAGCCATAGGTGTCAGGTCTCTGGCACTGAGCCTGGCAATGTGGCTCAGAAGGGAAGGGGCCAAATACAAAAGCGCTCTGGTAGGGGACTCAATAGTTAGACAGATTGACAGGAGATTTTATGGTCAGGAATGGGACTCCCGAAAGTTATGTTGCCTCCCTAGTGCCAGGATCCTGGATGTCACCGATTGGGTTTACAAGGTTTTGAAGGGGGAGGGTGAGCAGCCAGAAATCGTGGTACATATTGGCACCGATGATATAGCCAAGAAAGGAATTGAGGATCTGAAAAGTGACTACAGACAGTTAGGTTGGAAGCTGAAGAGCAGGATGAGTAGAGTAGTGATCTCAGTGCTACCAGTGCCACGAGATAGTGAGATGAGGAACAGTCAGCGAATGCAGCTTAACATGTGGCTGTGAGGCTGGTGCAGGAGGGAGGGCTTCAGATACCTAGACCATTGGGATACTTCTGGGAAAGATGGGACCTGTACATAAAGGATGGTTGCAGCTGAACTGGAGGGGCACAAATGTCCTGGGTGGGAGATTTGCTCATGTGGTTCGGGAGGATTTAAACTAGTTTGGCAGAGGAGTGAGAATCAGAGCCACATGTCTGAGAGGGGGTCAGTTGCACACAGGACAGTGACAGAATATATTAAATCTATCAGGAAGGTTTCTCACGCAATGAAACATCGGGATTGGTTAAAGTATGTCTGCTTTAATGCAAGGAGTGTCCGGAATAAGAATGACGAACTTAGAGCATGGATCAGTACTTGGGGCTACAATGTTGTGGCCAAAACGGAGACGTGGGTTTCACAAGGGCAGGGATGGTTGCTTGATGTTCCAGGGTTTAGAATGTTTACAAAAGAACAGGGAGGATGGAAAAAGAGGAGGGAGTGTAGCATTGCTAATCAGAGAGTGCATCACAGCTACAGAAATGAAGGTTGTTGAGGAAGGTTTGTCTAATGAGTCAGTATGGGTGGAAGTTGGAAACAGCAAGGGAACAGCCACTGCATTGGGGGTTTTCTACAGACCACCTAATAGCAGTAGAGACACTGAAGATCCCTTAGGCAGGCAGATTCTGGAAAAATGCAAAAGTAGCAGAGTTGTTGTTATGGGTGATTTCAACTTTCCCAATATCGACTGGAACCTCCTAAGTGCAGATGGTTTGGATGGGCCTGTTTTTGTCAGGTGTGTTCAGGAGGGTTTCCTTACTCAGTATGTAGACAGACCGATGAGGGGAGAGGCCATTTTGGATTTGGTAGTCTGCATCGAGCCAGGACAGGTGTCAGATCTTGCGGTGGGAGAGCACATCGGTGAAAGTGATCACAACTGCCTCACAGTTAGCATAGCCTTGGAGAGTGAAAGGAGCAGTCACTGAGGGAAGATATTTAATTGGGGCAAAGGAAATTATGACACTATCAGACAGGGGTTGGGAAGTACAGACTGGGAGCAATTGTTCCATAGAAAGGACACAGCAGACATGTGGAGACAATTTAAGGAGTAGTTGTTGCGAGTGATCCACAAATTTGTTCCTCTGAGACAGGTAAGAAGGGGTAAGATTAAGGAACCTTGGATGCCGAGAACAGAGAAACTTCTCGTCAAAAGGAAGAAGACAGCTTACATAAGGTGGAGGAAGCAAGGATCTAATCTTTAGAGGATTACAGGTTTGCTAGAAAGGAGCTCAGAAATGGACTGAGGAGAGCCAGGAGGGGGCACAAAAAAGACTTGGCAAGAAGGATTAGGGAGAACCCAAAGGCATTTTATTCATACGTGAAGAATAAGAGAATGATCAGGGAGAAGGTAGGGCCGTTCAGGGATAGTGGAGGGAACTTGTGCATGGAGTCTGAGCAGATACGGGAAGTGCTAAATGAGTTTTTTGCTTTGGTTTTCACCAACGAAAGGGAACCTGTTGTAAATGAAAACTTTGAGGAGCTGGGATACAGTCTTGGCCAGATGAAGATTGATGAAGTTGTTGTGCCAGAAATTTTGGAAAACATTGAAGGAGGTCTCTGAGCACTTTGCTTCGACACTGTGACCAGTGAATTGCCACAAGGATCGCTGCTGGGTCCATTACTTATCATCATTTATATAAATTATTTGGATGGAAATGTATGAGGTATACTTAGTAAGTTTGCAGATGACATCAAAATTGGGGGTGTAGTGGATAGCGAAGAAGGTTACTTCAGAATACTATGGGATCTTGATCAGATAAGCCAATGGGCTGAGGAGTGGAAAATGGAGTTTAATTTAGATAAACGCAAGGTGCTGCATTTTGGAAAAGCAAATCTTAGTGGGACTTATACATTTAATTCCTGAAGAAGGGCTTATCCCTGAAACGTCGATTATCCTGCTCCTTGAATGCTGCCTGACCTGCTGCGCTTTTCCAGCAATACATTTTTCAGCTTATACATTTAATGGTAAGGTCCGAGAGAGTGTTGCTGAACAAAGAGACCTTGGAGTGCAGGTTCATAACTTTTTGAAAGTAGATAGGATAGTGAAGAAGGCATTTGCTATGCTTTCCTTTATTGTTCAGAGTATTGAGTACAGGAGATTGTACAGGACATTGGTTACGCCACTGTTGGAATATTGCATGTAATTCTGTCCCGTTCCTATCGCAATGATGTTGTGAAACTTAAAAGGGTTCAGAAAAGATTTACAAGTATGTTGCCAGGATTGGAGGATTTGACCTATAGGGAGAGGTTAAATAGGCTGGGGCTGTTTTCCCTGGAGCGCCAGAGGCTGAGGGGTGAGCTTATAGAGGTTTATAAAATCATGAGGGGCATGGATAGGGTAAATAAACAAGGTATTTTCCCTGCAGTAGGGGAGTCCAGAACTAGAGGACATAGGTTTAGGGTGAGAGGGGAAAGATATAAAAGAGACCTAAGGGACAACTTTTTCACACAGAGGGTGGTGCTTGCCTGGAATGAGCTGCCAGAGGAAGTGATGAAGGCTGGTGCAACTGCAACATTTAAAAAGTATCTGGATGGGTATATGAATAGGAAGGGTTTGGAGGGATATGGGCTGGGTGCTGGCAAATGGGACTAGATTAGGTTGGGATATCTGGTCGGCATGGTCGAGTTGGAATGAAGAGTCTGCTTCTGTGCTGTACATCACTATGACTCTATAACTCTGTATGGGCCAAACACTGGCCAATGTTTAGTTTAGGAATCTTCTTCGGCCAGGATGATTATGACCAAAGGGTCTGTTTCCATGCTGTATGACTCTTATGATTCTTTGATTTTGTAAGTCCAGAATCTCTCCTATTTTTACTGTCTGACATTTTTGAGTGTTGACAAGTTTTATAATCGTGACTCAATTTGTTCAGCCATGTTATGAATATACCTTCCTTGGTCACCATGTCTTTGATTGGGACTTGAACAGAAGGTTTCTGTCTCAGAGTCAGGATGCTATCCATTGCACTACATGAATGCCATACAGATTTTATTGTTAAAACAAGCTGCTGCTCACAGTCCAAAGACGACCTTCAGCTCTTGGCTCACAGTTCACAGCTCCAAATCAAAAATGATTTTAAATACACAAAATAAGTAATACTTCAAACAATATACAAATCAAGAGTAAGAATGTTTAAAATCTGATTGAAGATT
This sequence comes from Hemiscyllium ocellatum, assembly GCF_020745735.1. Taxonomy (NCBI): domain Eukaryota; kingdom Metazoa; phylum Chordata; class Chondrichthyes; order Orectolobiformes; family Hemiscylliidae; genus Hemiscyllium; species Hemiscyllium ocellatum. The sequence continues at coordinate 82,125,414 of NC_083409.1, forward strand.
TGTAGCTCGGGTATCCGTTGTTGTGGTTCTGCTCGCCGAGCTGTAAGTTTTTGCTGCAAACGTTTCGTTCCCTGGCTAGGGAACATCATCATAGCCAGAGAATTCCTAGAAGCATGGCATTCATCCCCAAACTCCATCAATAGACACATTGACCTGGACACCATATACAAACCACTACAGCTGAAACTGACACCCGGAAGCGGCAAGAACAAACCAATATAAATACCGGAAGAAACATCAAAGCAGCGCTTCACACGAGGCTCCCACCGCACTGATGATGTTCCCTAGCCAGGGAACGAAACGTTTGCAGCAAAAACTTACAGCTCGGTGAACAGAACCACAACAGTAAGAATGTGGTGAAAGGAGAAGTGCGACCAACTGTTGGGATTTACATAGAGGCAAGAGACAAGGCTGAGGTGTTAAATGAATACTTTGCATCTTTACCAAGGAGCCAAGGAAATAGATGCTATGCAGGTCATAATGACAGAAGGGAACAGTCTGTTATTCAAAAGTTTGAAAATTGAGAAGTTGCAAGTGCTGGATAAGCTATCAATACTTAATCTTGACGAGGCACCAAAAACCAGATTATTCAATACCGTAGAAGGAAATGAGAGTGAGATTTGCAGCAGCACCGGTCCTAATTTTTCAGTCATTCCTAGACACAGGGGGGAGGTGTCACAGAACTGGAGAACTGCATACATTGCTGCTATTCCTTGGATGCTGCCTGAACTGCTGAGTTCTTCCAGCACCACTAATCCAAAATCTGGTTTCCAGCATCTGCAGTCATTATTTTTACCTACATTACATGCTGGTTCAAGAAATGTTCTCAGGATAAACCCTGCTGCAAATGTGTTGCTGGTCAAAGCACAGCAGGTTAGGCAGCATCTCAGGAATAGAGAATTCGACGTTTCGAGCATAAGCCCTTCATCAGGATAAACCCTGCAAATATAGACCAGTCGGTTTAACCAGTAAGTGGTGGGGAAGATTATGAAACAATTATTCTGTCGAGAATTGGTAGTCACATGGAAGAAGGAGGTTGACTATTAAGAGCTAGCATGGATTTCTAAAGGGGAAATTATGTCTAATGAACTTGCTGTAGTTTTATTGCAGAGGTAACAGAAAAGGGCCGGTGAGGGCAATTGCATTAATGTGGTGACCATAGACTTTGAAAAGCATTTGATACATTGTCATACAATATACTTCTGAAAAGTTATAACTCATAGAAAACAAGAGACTGAAACAAAATAGTTTGAGTGATAGGAAACAGAGAGAAATAATTAATGATTTTTTTTGCATTTGAGGAAGATTTGTACTGGTGTTCCCCAGGATTTGGTGTTTAGACTCTTGTTTTTCCTGATATTTAGTCATATCTGGATCTTGATAGGCAAGAACAGATTCAGTTTGTGGATGATATGAAATTTGGAAGTATTATAAACACTGAGGCGTACAGATTAGAACTCCTACAAGACATCAACAAGCTGGTACAATGGGTAGATAGGTAGCAAATGGGGCTTAATTTGGAGAAATGTGGGATAATGTATTTTAGTCCAAACAACATGGAAACACAGCATAAAATGAAGGGTACTACTCCAAGTGATTTGCAGGAGCAGAAGGACATGCGTGTATATGTGCATAGATCATTGAAATTGGCTGGATAGATGGAGAGAACAACAATCAAATAGTACATTATCCTGGATTTTATTAGTAAAGGCTTAGAGTACAAGAGCAGGATGGGTATGCTGAACTTACACAAGACATTTCTTGAACATCAACTGATGAATTGTGACAAATCTGGGAATTGCACTATAGAAAGGATATGAACACATGAGAAGGAGTGCAGAAGAAATATCCAAAAATGGTTCCAGGAATGAGAAACTTTAATTATGAGGACAGATTGGAGAGATTGGAACTGCTCTTGTTGGAGAGGTCAGGAGGATAATTCAAACAAGTTTACAAAAGTATGTGCAGTCTGCAAAGAGTAGGTAGGGAGAAACTATACCGGCTCATGAAAGGATTGAGAACAACATTTATTGTAATTTGCAAATGTAGCAAATGTGATGTGAGAAAGAACTTTGTCACACAAGTGATTTTGGAATACACTGCCCAGAAGTGTAGTGGAAGCAGGTTAAATTGAGGTATTCGCATGGGAAGAAGATTATTATATGAATAGAAAAAATATGGAAAAAAGCAAGAGAACTGCACCAAGTCATAATACTCAATGGATAGCTGGTGCAGACGTGATGACCTGAATAGCCTCCTATGTGTCATAACATTTCTGTGATTTTGTGATTGTTTGTCAAGATTGTCTATTATTCTTGAAGTCCAAATACCTGGGGCAGGGGAAGATAGAAAAGAAAGCAAATCAGTAAGCCTGGATCTCATTCCTTCATAAGATGTACCCATCAATAAATGCCCTACACAGACAGTGAAATGAAGACCCATGGCTTGTAGACACCATCGTTGAATCAAATGACAGTTGGCAACCTATTTTTCATTTTCTTCACTGTCATTCTCAGTGAGGCACTGGGGAGATTCATTTGAAAAATGGAAAACCAAGACAGAATTTTTAGGTCTAACAGCGGTAAGAATGGGGGTGAGTGAGCTCTATAATTAGCACTGCCTGCCAACATACCAGTTTTCCATTCCTATTCCTGCTTTTGACAAATTTCATCAGGACAGCCAGCCATGCAGGCAACCTGCCCAATTCTGCGTGGAGCCAATTAATGTAGTTAACAAGCTCATTATAGGCTCATTGTGAGTTAGGATTTAGTTTGGAATGTAGCTCAAGGCATATTGCCTATAATTGAATGACAAGTGCATCCTCTGACCTTTAATTGGTCTTTTATTGAAAACTTGCGGCATTATAGGGGTAGAAAAGGAGGGGAAAAGGCTTCCTTTCATAAAAGGCAGTACAGCTGAGCCCAAGAAAACTAATAGCTCACAATGGAAACATGACTCTCAGATTTAAAGCCTACTAGCACTGAGGAACAACAATCTCAGCAGGACAGGCAGAGTTCAATGCATGAAGGGGACAGTCTAGAGTAATGAGACACAGGAAGGCAACAGAACCTATACACCCAGTACAACATCCACTCATATTTGGACATATCAGAGAGCCAAGCTGCAGGAAATTGTATTGTCCATGCAGATGGTGACTGAGATTTATGCTTTGATGGCAAAGACTTTGCTTACCATATTCTACCAGTAGCTGTCACAGTTATGTGTCCTTGAATCTCTTCATTTGTGGTTCAGTTCAGGGATCGCTCACAGATCTTGGTGGCATCTCACAAATGATTGCACACTGTCACACCCCACTGGTCTCTGATACCATATGTGTTAGAATTAGGCAGTACATTCATTTTCAGACAGATGGCGCCTCAAGGTTGAGTCACAAAGAACAGCAGATTTTACCTCTACTGCTGGGTTTCCCCTAGGTGTAGGACATCATCCACAGTCTGCCTTCTGCAACAACTAAAAGAGCTTACGTTACATATGTGCACATTTTCCTAGCAGTCGCCATAGCTCCTCCAGAGTTTTAACAATCCGGTAGGTCACATTTATTCCACCTCCAAACTCTGTGAGCTGATTCCAGGGCATAAGGATTGTCCCTTAAAGAGATAGGTACTCAGTCTATTACAATTCCCTGAAACTGAGGCACCATAACTGATACATTTACTCAACTTTCAGCAAACCATTAGTAGATGTTGTTCTGGTGCCTAGCCTAGTCAGGTGGTGCAATGCACTCAACAATGTCTCTTCTTCCTCAGGCACCTGAGAAAATTTGGCATGACGGTGAATACCCTTGCCAACTTTTATAGGTGCGCCATCGAGAGCATTCTGTCTGGATGTATCCCTACCTGGTATGGCAACTGTACCATTCAAGATCGGAGATGGTTATAGAGAGTGGTGAACTTGGCCCAGCCAATCACAAAGGCCAACTTGCCATCTATAGAATCCATCTACTCGGCCCACTGTCAAGGAAAGGCCACCAGAATTCTTAAAGATCCATCCTATCTTGGCAATGTTTTTCTACAACCTTTACCATCGGGGAGAAGGTATAGAACCCTGAACGCACGCACCAGCCAGTTTCGTAACAGTTGCTACCCTACTATTGTTAGAATACTGAATGGACTCTCAAACTCTTAACATTCACTTGTACCTGTATTTTTGTTTTTGCTGCTGTTTACCTATTATTTACTATCTATGCTATTTAACTATGAGATTGTCTGTATTGCTCGCAAGACAAAGCTTTTCACTATGGCTCGGTACACGTGACAATAAATTCAATACAATTCAAGGGTCATGTATATTGTTCTGCCTTCTCCGTAACATGATACTTCAGAGTAGTGTGCACTTCGGAGAGGATGAATGACACATCTCACCAGAAGATGAGCAGGATGTGGAAGAGCAAGAAGAGAATATTGAAGAGATCCCTTGGATCCACAAGGAGGTGACCTGGCCAGGCAGTGCTCTCAAGGACCTGTTCAGCTTGCCACTGTCAGGGAAATGTCGATTCTCCTGCTTCTTGGATGCTGTCTGACCTGCTGCGCTTTTCCAGCAACACATGTTCAGCAGGGATCATCTGATCCTGGAACATTTCAGCTAAATCCTCTAATCGAGGAGGATGGCATGATCAGGAAGTCATTTTGAGCTGTCTGTGAGAACCTTCCATTGAAGTAACAACTTTGAATGGACCCACTCTTGTTGCAAATGAATCATACTGCAGTCTGTCTTCCCAATCTCTCATGTCTCACTGTTAAACAATTGAAGCTTGCAATTCTGGGGTGTCAGGATTTAAACTTGTTGAAGAGCAGAAAAAGTACCTTACATGTTTACATATGAATCAGTCACTCTTCCGCCTAATATGGCAGACACCACACCTGAGATACTTACAGAAGCTCTCATTTGGTCTTGGTGGAGGGGGAAGGAACCTGTGGCTTACATACACCTACTAGCTTTGAAACTTCTCGATATTAACTATATACTGCATGCTGATTAGCTAGAATTCTCATCATAGTGGTATAAATTGGGGCACCTCCAGTGTTTACTACTCTAGCAATAATGCTGTTGCAGTCTCTGTAACCCTGCTATATAAATGACCATTCAGTCAGAGGAGCCAAGAAGTTTGTGATGATGATGGTGGTGATTTCCCATTAGTAGTAGTACTGTTATCCTCATTGGTGACTTTCTGTGTCATGGTAGGCCTTCTCGTTAGCTGGGGGTAACATTAGCTATGACACAACTGGTGTCCACTCCAGCAACTTTTGCATTATCAGCATCCCTGACTGGTCAGTGCTACAGAGTGAGACATGCACTCTGTTCATGTCAGTGCATAATTCCTACATATAGTCTAACCACTGATGCAAATCATTCTCCATGAGCTTAGCCACTCATTTAGTAGAGGAACTTAGAAGACCTGAGCTGTAGTGATGCACAAGAGCTGAACTGACTCCTCATTCTTAGCCTTTGACTCTGCAGTGCCTTAGAGGGAATTTAGACTGCTCACAACACATTGGATATTGAATAAGCAGCCTGATAGTTTAGCAACAATGCAGTTGGATGATGTCACTGACAACCAGAGGTAACACAAGAGCAGGAAGAAAAGGTCTGCAAGAGAATCTCTGATTATAATTTGATAAATGAGGATGGTATAGAAAGACAATTATTCCACGCAGAGGAGCTCTTATCCATCACTAGCCATAGCTCTAGACTACAATATGTAAAAGTATCACTACCACATTGGGGAGAGGAGAAGGGGGCAGTTGACTGAATGTCAGATTGGTGCAAACAGCACACTGTTGAGTTCCTTTTTTGGCTGACGTACATTTGAGATCTACCTCCTTGCCCCATCTGCTGTGGAAGTCAAGGCACTGTAAGCTGGACCTGCCTTTGAAGAATTCCACCAGTTGGACAGCAGTGGAGGAAAGTGGTGTGGTCAATTGTTTCAAAGGCTGCAGACATATTGAGTTTACCTTTGTCCCAGTCACATAGGATGTTACTTGTGATTTTGATAAGAACTATTTTGATATTGTGATGGGACAGGAACCTGATTGGAGGGATTCAAACACAGAGTTCTCAGAAAGAAGGACATTTTTGGGAAGCAATAAAATATTCAAGGGCTTTGGAGAGGAATGGGAGTTTGAAGATGGGAAGGAAGTTTGCAAAACAGTGGGGTCAAGAGTTAGTGTTTTTGGAGAACAGTAATGTTGGCAAACTTTAAGTAAAGAAGGGCAACACTAAAGAAAAAGAACCATTAAAAAGATCAACTAAAATATGGGCCAGCATGGGAAGTTGGGTGGCGAAACATTCAGTGCAAGTAGGATCCACAAAGCAGGAGGCAGTCACCAGGGTAAAAATTAACTCAAGTGCATAAGGGAAGAAAGAAGTGAATCTAGAGAAAGCCTTCCTTCTTGTCAATCCTGAGGGTGTGCATCTGTGCCTGGTTAAGTTTAACTGTTAAAAATCACACAACACCAGGTTATAGTCCAACAGGTTTATTTGGAAGCACTAGCTTTTGGCATACTGCTCCTTCATCAGATGGTTGCTGTCAGTGCTCCAAAAGCTAGTGCTTCCAATTAAACCTGTTGGACTATAACCTGGTGTTGTGTGATTTTTAACTTAATCCACCCCAGTCCAACACCGGCTCCTCCACATCAAGTTTAAATGTGTCAGTCCTGCATCCTCTGAGGAGAACTGCACACGGTTGTCTCCCCTCCGCACCTCCTGCACAATTCTGATGTGCCCTTCATTAAGTAAGATGCCATTTCATTGTGCATAAGAACCCACCATTATGACTATGCCTGTGTTGGTTGATGTGATGGTATTTGCTCTGATCTCTCTGCTTCTAGCACTTGCTTTAGCACAGACACGGGATTCTTTCCTTCCTCCTCCATGTCAAAGCCTGCAGGAGGCCCATAAGAGATTGTGAGAATGAGCCTGTGACAACAGCTTTGAGGCTTTCTACCTTAACTGGGTCTTCACTGTGTTATTAAACAATGTTAAGGAGGTATTTCCATTATTAGTTTTTTTTTAATACTCATGTTTGTGTTGCAAAAATTGATTAATTTGAAGTACTAAGTTGATTTTAAAAACATTATTTAAATCTAAACCAACAGAAAGGACATAATAAGCACTTTATTTCAAATCACTTGCTGGAAATTATAGGTTTTAAGTGAAATAAATATCCAAGGTTGACAGACTGGGGAATTGCTTGCACTTGATGGAAGACTGGTGTCTGAGTTTATGCCTGTCAAGAGTTTGGCATTTTGATATTGTTTGGAGGTCAACTGGGAAATAGCAAAATAGCCAACTCCACCTTTGCCACCCTTTTATGAAACCCATTTGAGGATTCCATGTGTGTTAAAAAAAAGTTTCCTGAGAAGCTTCTGTGAGATTTTCTCTTGACATTGCCTGAACCTACTACTTTTGAGAATATCCCAGGATAATTATAGGTAATTAGTGATGCCCATCCACATGTGTAAGGACACCAGTCTGTGAGAATTAATAACCATTTGGTCAGTATTTATTTTTCAAAGTTAACCTCTGCAGGGGCAAGTTTCATTATTTTTCCATTAACTGGTCCCTGTGTGAATGCATCTGAGTTGGCTTATTTAAAACATTAAATATTCTACATTTTGATATTTCAAACAGTGTGTTAATCAGCTTTGTGTCATCAAACACATATTGCTTTTATAACATATCAATAATTTTGTTGTTGATTCAATGGTTGATGCATCTATTAATTCTGAAAGTAGATAAAGTAATGGCCATATTAGACAATGGCTAAAGCTTAAGTTGTGACCAGTGGAGTAGTGAAATGAGAGATAGATAACACACTCTTGCAACATTGATTGTAATGACAGAGATAGGTGCACTGCAACCACTACGTCGATGAATCACAACATTTTTACATCGTCTCTAATAGGGATTGTAATCTATCCTTCCCAATTTACTCCTGGGCATGACCCTAGAACTTTGAATGACTCCCTCCTATCTGGCATTCATGATGTGAAAAAGGGAAAACTGTCCTCTTTTTGCTGCCCATTTGTAAGCTTATAAACCCTCTTCTCTTGGAAGGGAAAAAAAAACAGATAACGCACATGGCCATCAATGGCCTACGCTGCAATAAAGCTGTTTTGTTATTCATTCATGGAATGTGAGCATCACTGGCTGGCCAGCATTTATTACCTGTTCCTAGTTGCCTTTGACAAGGTGGTGGTGAGCTACTTTTTTGAACCACTGTGTCCACCTGATGTAGGTAGACCCACAATACCATATGCTAGGGAATTCCACGATTTTAACCGAGCCCCAGTGAAGCAGCAGTGATATATTTCCAAATCAGTATGGTGAGTGGTTTGGGGAAACTTGCAGGTGGTGGTGTTCTCATGTATCTGCTGTTCTTGTCCTTCTAGATGGAAGTGGTTGTGGGTTTGGAAAGTACTGTCTAAGGATCTTTGGTAAATTTCTACAGTGTATCTTGTATATAGTGCACACTGTTGCTCCACCATTGGTGGTGGAGGGTATGGATACTTGTGAATGTGGTGCTAATCAAATGGGCTGCTTTTTCTTGGGTGGTGTGAAGCTTCATTAATCAGTGTTGGTTAGTGCTCACTATCTATGGCACTGAACCTTGTAGAAGGGTCAGTAAGAAATTTGGCATGTATTCCTAAGCTCAGGAGAAGATCGAATCCTCATTTGCTGTGCCTGATGGAAGTCAGGTCTTCATTCAGGTCCACCATCAACAATCCCTGCTACAAAGAAAATAGCCTGAGCTTATTGAGGCTCTCTTCATAGCTACAACGCTCCATCCTAGACAACATCATGGCCAATACCCTGTGCACCCCATATTGGCCAATTAGCTTAGCATTGGACACTGGGAAGATATTACAGTCTACCATAAAGATGTAATTGCAGGGCATTTAGAAAAATATAACATAATCAAGCAGAGTCAGCACAGCTTCAAGAATGACAAATCATTCCTGACAATTTTTAAAGAATTGTTTCAGAAGGTAACAAACGGGAGGAATAGGTAAATGCAATATATTTGGATTTCCAAAAGGTACTTGATAAGGTACTTGCATTTAAGCCTACCTAATAAGATGAGGCCATAATGTTGGGAGTAGTATATTAGCAAGGGTAGAACTTGGCCAATGAATAGATACAGCATTTGGATATGAGGGGCATTTTCAGAATGGCAACCTGTAACTCGTAGACTGCCACAGCAATCAGTGCAGGGGCACAATTATTTGCAATATATATTAATGAGGATACATCATTTGAAAGTACTTTTGCCAAGCTTGCAGATGGCACAAAAATAGGAGCAAAAACAAATGGTGATGATGAAACATAGTGTCTGCAAAGGCATATAAACAAGCTTAGCAAGTGGACAAAATCTTGGCAGATGGAATAGAATGTGGGAAAATGTGAAGTTATGTCTTTGGTATGAAGATCAGAGAACCATAATGTGTTTTAAATGGAGAAAGACTGCAGAAAGCTGCAACACAGAAGGATTTGGGGATCTTCATACATAAATCTCACTAGCATATGAGTTCAGAAGGTAATAGGGAAGATAAATGGAATGATGGACATTATTTCAAAGGGAATGGTACATAAAAATGGAGAGATCTTGCTACAAAAGTACAAGGTGATGTGAGATGCAACAGCATTGCTATTAACAGTTTGGTCCCCATAGCTGTTAATTTTAAATCTGAGATTTCGTTTTGTTATGCAAAGGTGTTTGGCCACAGATCAGCCATGATCTCATCTAATGGAAGAAAAGCTCAAGGGGCTGAATGGCCTACTCCTGTTCCTGTGTTTCCATATAGGTGAGATAGAATCATGGAGTCGTGGAGTTATAACGCATGAAAACAGACTCTTTGGTCCAACTCACCCATGCCGAGCAGATATCCTAACCCAATCTAATCCCACCTGCCAGCACCTGCCCCATATCCCTTCCTATTCATATACCCAGCCAAATGCCTTTTAAGTGTTGTAATTGTACTAGCTTCCACCACTTTCTCTGGCAGCTCATTCCACACACGTACCTCCCTCTGCGTGAAAAAGGTGCCCCTTACATCTATTTTATATCTTTGCCCTCTCACCCTAAACCTATGCCCTCAAGTTCTGGACTCCCCCACCTCAGGGAAAAGGTCTTGTCTATTTATCCTATCCATGCCCCTCATGATTTTATAAACCTGTATAAGGTCACTGCTCAGCCTCTGATGCTCCAGGGAAAACAGCCCCAGCCTATTCAACCTCTCCCCATAGCTCAAATCCTCCAATCCTGGCAAAATCCTTGTAAATCTTTTCTGAACACTCTCAAATTTCACAACATCCTTCCGATAGGAAGAAGACCAGAATTGCATGCAATTTTCCAAAAGTGGCCTAACCAATGTCCTGTACAGCCGCAACATGACCTCCCAACTCCTGTACTCAATACTTTGACCAATAAAAGAAAGCATATCAAACGGCTTCTTCACTATCCTCTCTACCTGCGACTCCACTTTCAAGGAGCTATGAACCCACACTCCAAGGTCTCTTTGTTCAGCAACACTCCCTAGGATCTTACCATTAAATGTATAAGTCCCAAATTGTAGCACCTCGCATTTCTCTAAATTAAACTCCATCTGCCACCCCTCAGCCCATTGACTTATCTGATCAAAATCCTGTTGTAATCCAAGGTGACCTTCCTCACTGTCTATTTCACCTCCAATTTTGGTATCATCTGCAAACTCACTAACTATTCCTCTTAAACTCACATCCAAATCATTTATATAAATGAAGAAAAGTATGGACCTAGCACCGATCCTTGTGGCACCCCACTGGTCATAGATCTCCAATCAGAAAAACAACCCTCCACCACCATCTTCTACCTTTGAGCCAGTTTTGTAGTCAATAAGCGTTGGAAGCAATCCAAAGAAGGTTCATCGGTTTGATTCCAGGTATGGAGGGATTTTCTTTAGAGAAGAGGTTGAGTAGGTTGGGCCTCTACTCACTGGAGTTTAATAGAACATAATTGAAATATACAAAGTTCTTAGAGGAATTGAAAAGGTGTTGCTGGAAAAGCGCAGCAGGTCAGGCAGCATCCAAAGAGCAGGAGAATCGACGTTTCGGGTATGAGCCCTTCTTCAGGAATCCTCTTGCAAGGATACCTTCCTTGAAGAAGCTCTCTTCCTACCTCAACAAGGATTTCAGTGAGTCCCTCTCTCACTGCACACCCCAGGTCATCTCCTCTGCCAGCGAATCCTCCTTCTTAGAGGAGTTGACAGGGTAAATGCTTCCTCTTTGAGGAATGTCTAGGATTGGAGTGCATAATCCCAGGGCAAGTGGTGACTCATTTAAGACTGAGATGAGAAGGAATTTCTTCTCTCAGATGTCAGTGAATCTGTCAAATATTTACCACAAATGGCTGTAAAGGATGGATTGGGACATGAAAATGGTTCTAAAGTTGATGACATGGCCATTGAAGGTAAATCAAGATCATCCTTTGGCAAATGAACCTCCTCCAGGTCTCAAGTAAGGTATAAAATGATTCTGCATCATGATTGAAGCATATTAATTGGGCCAGTTCAGCATGTTTATGATTTAGAGGGGAGATGCTTAGCTCTGCTTTGAAAACTCCTAGTGACTGCAGAAGGACTATACATTCCTGACAGTTGACAGCACTGAAATACAGTATAAGCTCCTGTAATTGTTCTGGTGAATGATACTTACTTGGATCCTTATCTGGCGATAGCTTTAATGTATCTCACCAAAATATATTAGTGCATTAGGAAGTGCATATTAGCGATAGATTACTCAAGGGCCTGTGTCAGAATGCAGTCCAGACTATTGTGACAAATACTTACTTTCTGTGATTGCTCTTAAACATTAGGTTGGACATAACAAAAACATAATCATCGACAGGCAAGAGTGAGATATTTTGGTTTGAAAAGCAGTTCCCTCTGAGGGTTGTCATTGCATTTTATGCTGAATTGGGCCCTTTATTTTCCCTATTAACTGACAAGCAGAATATATATATAATATATATAGGCAAATATGAAATTTAAGACCAACTTCAATAGAAAATTCTTATATAATACATCAAACACCTGACACTGAAAATGATCTTTCATGGAGAGCATGGGAAAGGAAAAGCAGGAGCAATAATGGATCCACAGAAGATTTCAAAACTTTCAATGTTTAAAATAATCTTTCAGGTTTCACTTTTACAGTTTCACTTCTACTGGAGAGGTGATGTGTTGGTGATATTGTTGCTGGACTAGCAACCTAAAGACCTCAGCAACATTCTGAGAGCCCAGGTCCAATCCCACCATGCAGGTGGTGGAATTTGAATTCAATTAAAAACCTGGAATTAAATCTCTAATGATGACCATGTAGTCATGTCGAGTGTCAGAAAAAACCATCTGGTTCACTAATGCCCTTTGAGGGAAGGAAACTTCTGTCCTTACTTGTCCTGGCCTACGTGTGATTCCAGACCCTCAGCAATGTTGTTAATTCTCACTGCCCTCTAAAATGGCCTATCATGCCTCTCAATTATAACAACCACAAGCAAGTCTCAAAGAACCAATGAAACCGAATAGGTCACTTGACATCAATTAAGGCACCAGAAACAACAATGGTAAAAGTAACAGCTCTGTCAAGCCTATGAAGAGCTCCTTGTTAATATGTGAGGCTAGTGCAAAGAGAGAGAGAGAGCTATTCCCTAGACAGTTGGTGGTATAATGGATAGTGAAGAAGGTTACAATGAGATTACAAAGAGATCTTGATCAATTGGGTGAATTCCTGATGAAGGGCTCTGGCCCGAAACGTCGAAGTTCCTGTTCCTAGGATGCTGCCTAACCTGCTGTGCTTTAACCAGCAACACATTTTCAGCTCTGATCTCCAGCATCTGCAGACCTCACTTTTTACTCAATTGGGTGAATGGGCTGAGGAGTGGCAAATGGAGTTTAATGTGGATAAATGCGAGGACAGACAAAGACAGGACTTCTACAATTAATGTTAGGGCCTTGTTTGAATAATTGTTTGAAATTTGGGTCACAGATAGACAGGGTGGTTAAGAATGCATCTAGCACACTCGTCACATTGAGAATATGCTCCATCATATTTTGTAGTGCTATCACTGTGTTAAGAGGGAAAGATTTTGAACAGATCTCACAACTCAATACCAAGCATCTATGAGGTACTTAGGCCATCAGCAGAAGACAAACTTTATTCTAATACAATCTGTGACCTCTTTGCCCAGTTTATACCTCTATTCTACCATTACCATCAAGTCAGGGGATCAACCCAAGTTCAATGTCAGGAGCAGCACCTGGCATAGCTAAAAGTGAGGCATCTTTCTGACACTTTAACCTAGTGAAGCTATTGCATAGGGTTAATTGTGCGCCAAGTATTTGGGGAGGTGACGGCCTAATGGTATCATTACTGGACTGTTTATCCAGGTAATGTTCTGGGGACCTGGATTCAAATCCTGCTGTGGCAGATGGTAGAATCTGAGTTCAATAAAAATCGGGGATTAAGCGTCTAATGATGACCAGAAATCCATTATCAACTGTCAGGCAAAACCCACCTGGCTCACTAATGTCTTTACCTGGTCTGGCCTGCATGTAACTCCAAACCCACAGCAATACAGCTGACTCTTCACTGCCCTCTGGGCAATTAGGGATGGACAATAAATGCTGGCCCAGCTATACCAATGATACCCTCATCTTGTGAATGAATAAAAAAAATGCAAAAGCTGTTAAGCAATTGGACAGAGCCTAAGCAATTCCACAACCAATGTATCAGATCTAAGCTCTGCAGCCCTGCCACATCTAGTTATGAATGTTGATGAAAAATTAAACAACTTATTGAACAAGGAGGCTGCACAACACTCACATTTTCAACAATGGTGGAGTCCATCACATTAGTGTAAAGTTAAAGCTGAAGGAATTGCAACAATCTTCAGTCCAAAGTGCTGAGTGGATAATTCTAGAAATCCCCAGTATCATAAATGCCAGTCTTCAACCAATTTGATTCACTTCATGTGATATCAAGAAATAGTTGGAGGCACTGAATGCTGCAAAGGCTATGATCCTAACAATATTTCAGCAATTGTACTGAAAACAGGTTCTCCAGAAATTGTTGAGCCGCTAAAAACTCTTCCAGTGCAGCTACAACACTGCCATCTACCCAATAACATGAAAAGGTGCCCAGGTATGCCCTGAACACAAAAAGCAGGACAAATCCAACTTAGCCAATGACCATCCAACCAGTCTACTCTCAATCATCAGAAAAGTGATTGAAGGTGTCAACAACAGTATAATCAAGCAATACTTGCTGTTACATAACCTGTTTACTGATGCTCAGTTTGAGTTCCATCAGGGCCTCTCTTTTTTTTTACTTTTTTATTTCAAAAATATACTTTATTCATAAAATAATTTCATGGTCTGTACAGTTGGTCATGCCATACATACATAAATATTTACATACAGAGATCAGAATTTATCATTTTTATATACAGGTCTGTACGTTTATCAATGATATGCCCATATATTTAGCTGAGGCGTCAGCAGAGCCCAAATGACTGTGTGGGCCCCCTGTTCTTCTTAGGCAGGCAGATGTTACATGGTGGTCTTTCCCCATCGCGCCTTGGCGCCAGCTGCCCCAAGCTTCAGTGCATCCCTCAACACGTAGTCCTGGACCTTGGAATGTGCCAGTCTGCAACACTCAGTCGGGGTCAACTCTTTCAGCTGGAAGATCAACAGGTTTCGGACCACCCAGAGAGCGTCCTTCACCGAGTTGATGATCCTCCAGGCACAGTTGATGTTCGGCTTGATGTGCGTCCTGGGGAACAGACCGTAGAGCACGGAGCCCCGCGTCACGGCACTGCTCAGGACGAACCTCGACAAACACCACTGCATTCCTCTCCAGACTTCTTCTGTGTAGGCACATTCCAGAAGGAGGTGTGTGACAGTCTCGTCCCCCCCCACAGTCACTTCGAGGGCAGCGTACGGTGCAGCTGAGAGTCCGGGCATGCATAAAGGATCTCACAGGCAGAGTCCTTCTCACCACCAGCTAAGCCATATCTTGGTGCTTGATGGAAAGTTCTGGCGATGAGGCATTCTGCCAAATGGCTTTGACAGTCTGCTCAGGGAACCGCTTGATAGGATCCGCCCTCTCCTTTTCCCGACACTACATGCTGACCACTTCCTGATGGACTTGTGGTCAAAGGTGTTTCATAAACTTCTCCACAAAGGACAGGTGATATGGAACAGTTCAACTACTCAGAGCATTCCGCGGCAGCGAGGCCAGGCCCAACCTTCGTAACACCTGGACAGGTAGAATCTCAGTACGTAGTGACACTTGGTGTTTGCGTACCAGGGATCCACACACAGTTTGATGCAGTCACACACAAAGGTGGTCATCAGGGTGAGGGTGGCAATGGGTGTATTTTTTCCCCGTTGCCCAGATCTTTGTACAGTGAGTCCCTTCGGACCCGGTTCATCTTTGACCTCCATATAAATTGGAAGATGGCCCGGGTGACTGCAGCAGCACAGGTTCTGGGAATAGGCCAGACCTGTGCCACATATAACAGTGACACATCTGATGACCAGGTTTTTTCCCACGATGGAAAGCGACCGTAGCTTCCATCTGCCCAGTTTCTGCCTCACTTTGTTGATATGCTCCTCCCAAGACTTGGCACACACCCCAGCACCCCTGAACCAAATATCCAGCACGTTCAGGTGGTTGGTCCTGACGGTGAAGGGGATTGAGGATTGATCGGTCCAGTTCCCGAAGAGCATGGCCTTGCTCTTGCCTCGGTTTACCTTGGCCCCCGAGGCCCGGTCGAACTGGTCACATATGCACATGAGTCTGTGCATGGACAGCGGATCCAAGCAGAAAATGGCGACATCATTCATGTACACGGAGCCCTTAACCTGCAGACCCCCCCTGCTAGGAATAGTCAACCCTCTCAGGCTTGCACCCTTCCTGATGGACTCAGAAAATTCAGCACACAAACAAGGCAGGAGAGAGAGGGCAGACCTGCCTGACTCCAGATCTGACTGGGAAGCTATCTGGGCCTCTCAGCTCCTGATGTCTTAGCATTGACAAAAGAGCTGAATTCCAGAGGTGAGATGTAATTGGTCCTTCACACCAAGCTCACATTTGACTGAGTGTGACATCAAGAAGCTCCAGCAAAACTGGAATCAAGGAACGTCATGGAGAAAATTCTATTGGTTGGAGTTGTATCTGGCATGATTGTGGTTGTTTGAGGTCAGTCATCTCAGCTCCAGTATGTCTCTGCAGGACTTCTTCAGGGTAATGAATTTTCATCTGCTTTATCAATGAGATTCCCTCCATCTTAAGGTCAGAAATGGGAATCTTCACTGATGACCATGCAACATTCAGCACTATTGAAGACTCCTCAGAATCTGAAATAGTCCATGTTCAAATGCCACAGGATCTTGATAATATCTAGGCTTTGGCTGACAAGTGGCAAGTAACATTTGTACCACACAAATGTCAGTTATTGACTGTCTCCAACATGATAGAATCCAAACATCTTCCTTGACTTTCAAAGATACCACAATCACTGAATCTCCCACTAGCAACATTCTGAGTTACCATTGACTAGAACTGGACTAATCATATAAGTATTATGGCTACACGTGTAGGTCAGAGGCTAGAAATTTTGCAGCAAGTAATTCAAAATCATGTCTCACAAACTTGATTGAGTTTTTTTGAAGAAGTAACAAAGAAGATTGAGGGCAGAGCAGTAGATGTGATCTATATGGACTTCAGTAAGGCGTTCGACAAGGTTCCCCATGGGAGACTGATTAGCAAGTTTAGATCTCATAGAATACAGGAAGAACTAGCTATTTGGATACAGAACTGGCTCAAAGGTAGAAGACAGAGGGTGGTGGTGGAGGGTTGTTTTTCAGACTGGAGGCCTGTGACCAGTGGAGTGCCACAAGGATCAGTGCTGGGTCCTCTACTTTTTGTCATTTACTTAAATGATTTGGATGCGAGCATAAGAGGTACAGTTAGTAAGTTTGCAGATGACACCAAAATTGGAGGTGTAGTAGACAGTGAAGAGGGTTACCTTAGATTACAACAGGAGCTGGACCAGATGGACCAATGGGCTGAGTAGTGGCAGATGGAGTTTAATTCACATAAATGCGAGGTGATGCATTTGGGAAAGCAAATCTTAGCAGGATTTATACACTTAATGCTACGTTCCTAGGGAGTGTTGCTGAACAAAGAGACCTTGGAGTGCAGGTTCATAGCTCCTTGAAAGTGGAGTCACAGGTAGATAGGATAGTGAAGAAGGCGTTTGGTATGCTTTCCTTTATTGGTTAGAGTATTGAGTACAGGAGTTGAGAGGTCATGTTGTGGCTGTACAGGACATTGGTTAGACCACTGTTGGAATATTGCTTGCAACTCTGGTCTCTTTCCTATCGGAAAGATGTTGTGAAACTTGAAAGGGTTCAGAAGAGATTTACAAGGATGTTGTCAGGATTGGAGGATCTGAGCTACAGGGAGAGGCTGAACAGGCTGGGGCTGTTTTCCCTGGAGCGTCGGAGGCTGAGGGGTGACCTTATAGAGGTTTACAAAATTATGAGGGGCATGGATAGGATAAATAGACAAAGTCTTTTCCCTGGGATCGGGGAGTCCAGAACTAGAGGGTATAAGTTTTAGGGTGAGAGGGGAAAGATATAAAAGAGACCTAAGGGACAACTTTTTCATGCAGAGAGTGGTACGTGTATGGAATGAGCTGCCAGAGGATGTGGTGAAGGCTGGTACAATTGCAACATTTAAGAGGCATTTGGATAGGTATATGAATAGGGAGGGTTTGGAGGGATATGGGCCGGGTGCTGGCAGGTGGGACTAGATTGGGTTGGGATATCTGGTCGGCATGGACGGGTTGGACTAAAGGGTCTGTTTCCATGCTGTACATCTCTATGACTCTATGACCTCCTGACTCCCCAAAGTCACGACCGTCTACATGCCATAAGTCAGGAACATGATGGAAATCTCCACACTTGCCTGGACGAATGCAGCTCTAACTACATTCATGAAGCTTAACACAATCTAGGCCAAAGCAGCCTGATAATTAGCACCACATCCACAAAAATTCAATGCCTCCTCCACCAATTCTCAGTAGCAGAAGTGTGCACCATGCAATCAGCTTCCTTGTCACTGAAAATTGAGAATTATGAACACAAGCCTCATTCCTTCAGCAACAATTGAAACTTAAAATATAAAATTTAAAACATTTTTCTTACCATCTTTTTCCATCTGTTTCACTTCATTCCCTCTCTTTGAGCTGACGTTTAGCTCTGGGGTCAGATCGCAATGTTGAAAGAATTTCCAATTCCCAACTAAGCACTATGTTGGCACTTGGCAAATTGTCCAATTAACAATATGGTGCAAGCTCCTTATGCTGAAGATCCAATTGCAAACTTTCCAGAAATGACACAATGCTAGCTACACTGTCAGAGGTGGTCACTATTGATTAGTTCACAATGGAGGCACACTCTATAGAGAGTTTAAACCTTTTAATGTTAAAAATAGCTATACCTGCCAGACCAATGTGGAGAGGCAATCCCTCCACTGAACATACATCCATTCCAGTTGTAGTTTAATGACTGTGGCAGGTGTAAGAAAGATATTTATTGAGGTGGATGAAGCATTAGCTACTTCAGTGTGATATCGGCAGGCTGTCTGAATCTCTATGGTCAGACTTTACATTCACATGGAAGTCAGCGTATGGAGGGTGACATTAATAGGTATTTGGACTTGTTGGAGAGTTCTTATACCATAATACTTGTTTCCCAAACTATAAGTTAAAGGCCTGGGTTCAAGTCCTATCTGTTTCAGAGGTGTGTTATAACATGACCGAACAAGCTGATTAGAAAGTATCTATGGAGCTTGTCTCCCTCCAGCCCCACCTTTAAATGCAGACCATTACTTTTCTTTCTGCACACAATTTTATTGAATTCATCAATCCATTGCCCTTTCTACGTAGACCTTTTGCTGTTAATTTTCCAATCTTTCTGCCCTGTTAGCTCAGATACCACACAGCCAGTATCTCCGGAGATTAACTTGTGCTGCAAAATTCCCCAATTAAATAGGTAGGGGAAAGTCTAAGTAGCAAGGAACACGATTTGTGGTTCTGCTTGCTATGGCTGAGATCTTACAGTTCACTATTCTGTGGTACAATGGCATTTGTACACACAATCCGTCCAAGTGGCAAATGTACCTTCATTCGTTTGAGTTAAAGTGTCATCTCTGTCATGTCTCAGCTAGCAAGAAGAAAGGAAAGATTTTTATTTGTAATGCTTTGGTGCATCAGGATCTTGGTTAAACAGGAAAGGCAGATGCTTCCCTATCTTTTTTTCAGACTTTTCTTTAAACTGGTACTTATTACCAAACTTTATTTCCCTTTTATTTCTATTGAGCATCTGTTCTTGAGGAAAGGGAAGGGTGAAGACTTAATAGAGCACTTTAAAATTGTAATAGTATTCTATAATGTAGGCAAAGGAAAATGTTTTTGCTTTGGAGGGATAGAAACTATGGGTGAGAAACAAGATAATAAGTCTAAGTGGAATAGCTTGTTCCACTATTACACAGAATAGTAACATCAAATAGCATTGATCCATTCATGGGAAAGTGAGATAAATACATGAGAGAGAAAATATTACTTGATTAATATTGATAGGATTGTATGTAGTGGGATGGAAGACCATTCATGAGGAACACAAATATCAGCATAGACCTTTGGTGCTAAGTGGTCTGTCTCTGTGACATAAGCATCAAATAACTTTTAATTTATTTCTCTGGACTGTTGTTTTAAGTGGCGGGTTCAGACTAGCCTCAATCTAATTGAATGGAGAAAATGCTTGAGGGTCTAAATGGCCTATTCCTGTTCTAATATAGGCTATTCAACTATTGGATCAGTTTAGTTGACAAAACTTGACCATCCCAGCCATAAGCATCCACATACACAAACTTTCAACAGTGATTGTGACTAATAGTAATGAGCAGATAACCTAGCCATTTTTTTCCTCTCTTTTTTCCTATGTTTCCTTGACTTTTACCATGCGTATGACTTTTGTAGTTTTTATAGGTTTATGATATATATCTCATTATATTCCCTGATTGGGACACTGGGAGATTCACTACTGATTTTGGCATATTGTAACTAATGTCAGTATCAAAAGCTATCACATATTAAAATATCACAATCGTTTAAATGCCATCACAAGGACATAACTACCAAATTGATCTTTACTTCCCTTCTGCTTTGTAAATCTCAATGTGCAGCTATGTGTTCAAGGCACTTTTGTTTGTATTGAGCATTTTGCTTTGCTTTCAAAATTTTGCTTTCATGTATAAATTGGTACTTCTCTACCACATCGCTTCAACCAGGGACAAAACAGAACTGATTTAGCATGTTGGACAGTTACAGAAAATCTCCATGGTGTTTGATCTGTATTCTTATAAAGTTCCTGGCCCTGCATTTAAAACCTATTATTGACATCATGCCTCATTCTTCAGGCCTGAAGAGGTACCATTTTGCTGTGTGAAAATTTTAACCTTTGCAATGGTACAGCATTAGATTAGGTGTCAGTGTTGTTGGTGGGAACAAAAGCACCATTTACCATTGACCAGTCTTACCTGAAGAGCATGATTTGTTTTGTCAAAGAGGCAGCAGATCATCCCTCAGGCATGTTGGGGTTACTGTATTCAAAGGAGAATAAAATTACCTGTGGTTTGCACAGCAACCACATAATGATTGAATGTTTAGGTGGGGTTCATTAAGCATAGGGTCAGGAGGATGGGCAAAAGCATTTTTGACAAGGAATCATTAACTCTTTTGTCTATGAAGAAAATGTAATTTTGAAAGGCCAAATACATCCTGACTATTCTAGAGCAGAACAGCAACAGTAGTCAGAACATGATACATGCCAGCATTATGTTCTGTCAGTCAAATATCTGTACTTCTAGCAACTAAATTTCATACAACAGCATCTCCTGAATTTATGATTTCTACCACCAACAGATCAGATTCTGCAGGCACATCGGAATTCTATAATCTTGAAATTCCCCTCCACATTATACAGTATCCTATCTTGAAGCCTTGATCATATATTGTTGCTCCTTCATTTTCAAAGAGTTAAAAAAAAACTGGAATCAGCATCTGGAAATCTCAGTTCAAGGAAGTGCCTCATAATCACAAAGTTAACTAGAAATTGGAAATATATGTTGTTCTTTTTAGTGCTAACCCATGAAGAAGGAAAAAAAAAGCAAACTACAACTTGTATTCTAAGCTCACATGAAGAAAAAGTTGAAGAGCAGAAAAGGTTCTACAACAATGTAAACTGAGCAAGAGTCTATGAGGTACATGCCTAGATTGTCCTTGCAAGTATCAGTCTGGTAAAATACAGGCTTAATTTGATCATGGTATATTATAATATAATTTATTTTATTGTGATTGCTGCATATCAAAATTGCGCAGGCCTATTTTCCTTTCTGTTACTCGGAGTCAGTGGAGCTCAGTGAAAATATAATGGTACGCAAGACTGAAAAAAAAGTATATATCATCAATTTTTGAATGCATTTGCATTGTATGAAGCTAGAGATAATGATACGATGTGAGTTTCTCACTGCAGAATTCCAGCCTTTGGTCTTGTTTTGTTGCTACTGTAGTTAAATACAGATTCCATTATATTTCTAGTGAACGATAACCTCCAGGATGTTGATGATAAAAACATAGTGGAGGTAAAGAATGCTGAAATAAGAATAAAACTGTGCTGGAGAAACTCAACACATCAAGCAGCATCTGAAATGTCATCAACCTGAATGCGAACACTGGTTCTCTCCTCACAAGTGGTCTGACCTGACGAATTCATCCAGGTTTGAACAAATATTAACAATGGTCTACATGTCCAGAATTAGCTTAAACAGCTGAGGTGGCTGATAGAGACAAGATCAGAGGCATATAAATGCAAGGCAAAAACAAAGAGGATGACTTTGGTTTTATGAGTGCAGAGCTAACGGACATACCAACTTATCTAAAGGAGTTGCAATGACAGTAGCAAAAGAATAGTAAGACAGCTAAAGAGTTTGCCATTGAGAGTGGGGAATTATACAGTATAAGACACTAGAAGCAAAGGACACAGGAGGAATCAAAAGACCAGTTAAGGTGTGAAAGGTACAGTGAGGCAAGATTGAGGAGCAATTTGTAAATGAAGTCAAGGTGTTTAAATGCTCTTTCTTTTTTTTAATCCAGTTCTATTTGTTCTGCATTAGCCAAGTGCCAAACAGTTCTGCATGGCTTGCATTGGATTAGCCTTTGGCTGTCATGTATCACTACCTTTCTGTAACTACTAATCATCTCCACCATACTCTCACTTTACCTTCAATGCCCTCATCCCCAATGACTAGATTTCAAAACGACTTAATTGGCCACAAAGCACTTTGAGATGTCTGATGGTCATGAAAAACAGCTGTTTCATTTTTCCCTATTAAAAGTTCTCTTTCTACCTGACCATTCCACTGGTATAACAACGATCTCTATGACCTTAAATCTGAGGGATATAAAGCAAATAGCTAGTTTAACAACTGGTGCAGTTGGGAAAATGAGCAAGTCAACAGTCCAAGCAGGCAGAAACAAAAGCAGAGAATGAGGTAGGACTGATAAATTAAATTGTACTTATTTACAGATAAGTCAGATGAACTCAGGACATGGCTGGCAACATGGGACTGAGATATCATGATGATCAGAGAGACATGGCTCAAGGATGGACAGACTGGCAGCTTAATGTTTCAGGGTATAGATGTGATAAGAAGGATAGGTTGGGAGTGAGGTGCAAGAGAGGAGAGAGTGGCACTTTTGATTAGGGATAATATTATGCTGCACTTAGGGAAGGTATTCGTGTGAATATGTCCAGGAAAGTTATTTGGGTGGAACTGAGAAATAAGAAAGGGATGATCACCTCATTGAGATTATATATAAACTCCACCCCAACAGTCAGCGGGATATTGAACAACAAATTAGTAAGGAGATCTCAGTTATCTCTAAGAAGTATGGGGGGGTAATGGTAAGGGATTTTACCTTTCCAAACATAGACTGCCATTATGTTAAGGGCTTGAATAGAGAGGAATTTGTTAAGTGTGTACAAGAACATTTTCTGATTCAGTATGTGGATGTACCTACTAGAGAAGGAGCAAAACTTGACCTACTATTGGGAAATAAGGCAGGGCAGATGACTGAAGTGTCAGTGGGAGAACGCTTTGGGACCAGCGATCATAATTCTATTAGTTTTAAAATATTGATGGAAAAGGATAGACCAGATTTAAAAGTTAAAGTTCTAAAAGGAAGGAAGGCCAATTTTGATGGCATTAGACAAGTTGATTGGGAGGGGTGGGTGGATATTTGCAGGTAGAAGGACAGCTGGAAAATATCAAGTCATCAAAAATGAATTTATGACAGTCCAGAAATAGTATATTCTTGCTGGGTGAAGTCAAAGAGTGGTAAGTGTAGGGAATGCTGGATGATGAAAGAAATTGAGGATTTGGTCAAGAAAAAGAAGGAAACATATGTCAGGTATGAACAACAGAGATTGAGTGAATCCCCACAACAGTATAAAGGCAATAGAAGTATACTTAAGATGGAAGTCAAGACGGCTAAAAGGGGACAAGAGATAGCTTTGACAAACAGGGTTAATGAGAATCCAAAGTGATTCTGTAAGTACATTAAGGACAAAAGAGTAGCTAGGGAGAGAATAGGGTCCTTTAAAGATCAGCACGGCTGCATGCGCTTGGAATTGCAGAAGATGGGGGAGATACTAAACAAGTATTTTGCATCAGTGTTTACTGTGGAGAAGGATGTGGAAGTGAGAGAATCTGGGGAAATAAATAACAACATCTTGAAACATGTCCGTATTACAGAGCATTAGATGCTGGATGTCTTAAAATGCATAAAAGTGGATAAATCCACAGGACCAGATCAGGTGCACCCTACACCTTTGTAGGAAGCTAGGGAAGTGATTGCTAGGCCCTTTGCTGAGGTATTTGTATCATCGATAGCCACATGTGAGGTGCCAGAAGACAGGAGGTTGGTTAATGCGGTGCCACTATTTAAAAAAGGCAGTAATGAAAATCCAGGGAACTATAGATCAGTGTGTCTGACATCAGTGGTGGGCAAGTTCATGGATGAGATCCTGAGGGGCAGGTTTTGCATGTATTTGGAAAGGCAAGGACTGATTAGGGATAGTCAACATGGCTTTATGCTTGGGAAATCACAATTGAAATTTTTGAAAAAGTAACAAAGAGGATTGATTAAGGCAGCACGGTAGACATAATCTATATGGATTTCAGTAAGGCATTCGACAAGGTTCCTAATGGGAGACTGGTTAACAAGGTTAGATCACATAGAATACAGGGAGAACTATCAATTTGCATTTAGAACCGGCTCAAAGGTAGGAGACAGCGGGTGATGGTGAAAGGTTGCTTTTCAGACTGGAGTCCTGTGACCAGCAGTATGCCACAAGGATCAGTGCTGGGTTCACTGCTTTTTGTCATTTATGTAAATGATTTGGATGTGAACATAAGAGGTTTCTTTTGATAAGTTTGCAGATGACACCAAAATTTATTGTGTAGAGGACAGTGAAGAAGATTACCTCAAAGTTCAATGGGATCTTAATCAGATGGGCAATGGATCGAGAAGTGGCAGATGGAGTTTAATTTAGATAAATGTGAGGTTCTGCACTTTGGAAAGGCAAATCAGGGTAGGACTAATTACTTCATGTTAAGGTTGTGGGGAGTGTTGCTGAACAAAGAGACCTTGGAGTTCAGGTTCAAAGTTTCTTAAAAGTGGAGTTGCATGTAAACAGGATATTGAAGAAGGCATTTAATATGCTTTCCTTTATTGGTCAGTGCATTGAGTATAGGAGTTGGGAGGTCATGTTATGGCTGTGCAGGACATTAGTTAGGCAACTTTTGGGGTACTGCATACAATTCTGGTCTCCTGGCTACAGGAAGGATGTCGAGAAACTTGAAATGGTTCAGAAAAGATTTCCAAGTTTGTTGCCAGGATTGATGGGCTTGAGCTAAAGGGAGAGGCTGAAACAACTGGGGCTATTTTCCCTGGAGTGTCGGAAGTTAAGGGATGACCTTATAGAGGTTTATAAAATCACAAGCGACATGGATAGGGTTAATAGCCAAGGTTTTTCCCTGGGGTGGGGGAATCCAAAGCTAGAGGGCATAGGTTTAAGGTGAGAGGGGAGAGATTTAAACAGGACCTAAGGGGTAACTTTGTCACATCTTTTTGAACTTGTCTTCTTTGCCTTCTCCACCCTCACCTCAACAAGTGCTAGAAGTTCATCGATTCCTTTGACACCATGATTAAGACATTTGATTAGCTGCCTCTGGCAGTTTCCTCCCACTCTCTAGTCAGATGAACCAGGCTTCCTCTAAGCCTTCCCATGCCATAGTCCTAAACTGTATCTCTCTCTCTCTAGTTCCTTTTCCTAATTCACCTCCTATGAACTTATCTTGTGTGAGACCTATTTTATATTCTCTACTATCAGCAGCCATGCCTCCAGACATTAGAATATTGACCTCTCCAATTCCCTTTCTAATTCTCTTCATCTCTACCCTACTTTCCACCTATAAAACCTATCTTTATGACCAAGGTTTTCAGGACATTTCTGATATTTATGTGACTCCATGCTATGATTTGTTTCATACTAACCCTGGGAGGCACCTGGAAACATAAGGCTACTGATGCCAGTTTCTTTCCTCCCAAAAGGGAAAACAAGTTACAATTACATCACACTGTGTATACTTCAATCAGTTGATCAGGATATGCCATTAACAGCGGTGTCTATGCAGTTAGTCCTGTTATCCTGTCACAAGGTGTAAGAAGTGGGGTACATAAGATACAAACATTTATTGATTCCTGTAGCCCTGCATTCTAGGAGGGGTAGTAATAAACATCAAAATTAGACATGTAGTGGACAGTGAAGAAGGTTACCTCAGAGTAAAACATGATCTTGATCAGGTGGCCAATGGGCCGAGGAGTGGCAAATGGAGTTTAATTTAGATAAATGTGAGATGCTGCATTTTGGAAAGGCAAATCAGGACAGGACTTATACACTTAATGTAAGGTCTTGTGGAATGTTGCTGATCAAAGAACTTGGAGTGCAGGTTCATAGTTCCTTGAAAGTGTAATCTCAGGGAGATAGAGTAGGGAAGAAGGTGTTTGGTTTGCTTTCCTTTATTGGTCAGTACATTGAGTATAGGAGTTGGGAGGTCATATTACGGCTGTACAGGACATTGCTTAGGTCACTTTTGGAAATATTGTGTGCAATTCTGGTCTCCCTCCTATAGGAAGGATGTTGTGAAATTTGAAAGGGTACAGAAAAGATTTACAAGTGAGTTGTCAGGTTTGGAGGGTTTGAACTATAGGGAGAGGCTGAATAGGCTGCATCCGAGGTTTTTTGGGTGACCTTTTAGAGGTATATAAAGTCATGAGGGACATGGATAGGGTAAAAAGACAAGGTCTTTTCCTGGAGTGGGTGTGTCCAGAACCAAAGGGCATAGATTTAAGGTGAGAGGAGAAAGATATAAAAGGGGACCTATGTGGCAAGTTTTTACGCAAAGGGTCATGTGTGTATGGAATGAGCTGCCAGCGAAAGTGGTGGAGGCTGGTACAAGAAACATTTAAAAGGCATCTAGATGGGTATATGAATAGAAAGGGTTTAGAGGGATATGGGCCAGGTGCTGACAAATAGGACTAGATTAATTTAGGATATCTGGTCAGCATGAACAAGTTGGACCAAACAGTCTGTTTCTGTGCTGTACATCCCTATGACTCTGATAGAATCTTATTTTAATTATATCCGTCCTTTCTTTCCCATTTATTTTTCTATTTGTTAGATTCAAATGTTGAGTGTTAATAAATGGAGAGGCATGGGAATGCAACAAACTGCCAGAATCTTCTTGTACAGTGACAAAGCATGTAAATCTGGTAGCAAAGCGCTGTTCTCACTTTCGAGGTCTTCCAGACATTGATTAAGGAATGTGAGTTTTCAAATTGTACTGCAAACTAATTAACATCTGTTAAAGCTTCAACCAACTCTTTATTGGGACTCACTCATTTATTGAAGTCACTGAAATGGGTCAATGTTAGTAGGAGAAGCTTCAACTTGCAAACTTCATTCATCAGAATCCCACTTTGGCATGACAGCTGTGAAGGTAGGACACACTGGAAGGCTAGTCGTCACAATCAAAAGCACTCCATAAGTGTGAGGAAGGCATCAGTCTCGGGATAACATCATTCTGGTTGAAAATGTTTTCCAAATTAAAGACTCTGTCATCAACTGTTAGTTGTAAATATAAGGTAGAGTCACCATAATCCCAAGGACCATAAGACTGCTCTCATTAGTGAGAGATGACTGGTGGTCACCCAACTCAATGAACATTTGAGAAGGAATGACTTCATGGCAACCTCAGTTAGAACAGGAATTGAACCTACATTGCTGGCGTCATTCTGCATTGTATTTAGCTAAATCAACCATTTAGCCAACTGAGCTCACTGACGCCCACTGTTACTAGCACCTAAATAATTATTAATTATTTTGCAGCTTTCTAAACGTTATACCTGTTACTAGTACTGAGATATAAAGTTTAGAAAGCTTCAAAATAAGAAATTTGATGTAGCACCTTTTTATCATTCTATTTAGTAAATATTAAAAATGTTTTTAAAGTAACAAATTCATAATGAGACATTGCTTGGTGGTGTTATTAACCTGAAAGAACAAGAACATAAATAAACACAAATGAAATAAACCCATTAAAAGAGCTTCAGTGATCTTGCCATTATGTCAATTCTCTATTAACTTGAAATGAGTAACTGTTTCAAGTTATTTCTACCATTCTTTTGCCAAGGTTTTTGCCTACTTCTGGCTGAGGAAAAGTTGTTTGATTACTCTCCAAAACCCTGTCCTAAAATCTATTTTTTTCCATTTTAAAAACTTGACTATGAATTTTGTCAAGTAGTTTTATAATTTATGTTCTGCAAAGGAGATGAAGGTGGATAAATCATGGTCTCACAAATTAATGTTTGTGGGCAGAATTTCTGGAGCATTTCCCCTTAATGACATCCCCTTTGAAACACTCCTTCTTCAAGGATACAGGGAATAGAGGGGCAGTCAACAAATATGAGTTGATTACAAATGGCACCAGAGCTACACACATTATCTGTCAGGCAGTGTTCCTCCAAGGACAATATCACATTGACAAAGTGAAGACCCCAGACTAATCAAAAAGAGCTTTCAGACTCATCATTTGTAATGGGGTTGGGGATCTAGTATCATTAGTCTGTGAGTTAAAGGGACAGAACATTTTGGAAAAACTGAAGTGAGAAAAACAAGAGGCATTTATAGATCACATTTCACAACCTCAGGGTGTTCCAAAGTACCTTACATCCATCTAAAAGCTTTTGAAACTTATTCACTGTTATAATGTAGGAATAATACTGAGACAGAGGAACTGTTGTGGGCGGCACGGTGGAACAGTGGTTAGCACTGCTGCCTCACAGCGCCAGAGACCCGGGTTCAATTCCCACCACAGGCGACTGTATGGAGTTTGCACGTTCTCCCCGTGTCTGCGTGGGTTTCCTCCGGGTGCTCCGGTTTCCTCCCACAGTCCAAAGATGTGCAGGTCAGGTGAATTGGCCATGCTAAATTGCCCGTAGTGTTAGGTAAGGGGTAAATGTAGGGGTATGGGTGGGTTGCGCTTTGGTGGGTCGGTGTGGACTTGTTGGGCTGAAGGGCCTGTTTCCACACTAAGTAATCTAATCTAATCTAAAAAAAAAACTACTTACACTCACTCCTGAATACCTTTCAATAAATCACTTACAACATGGAATCATATAGTGCTGAATCCTGTTTCATCCAATATTCACGGCTATGAACTTTTCTGTAGGGTCACTGGAGAGTGATCAGGAACAAGAACAAAGTTCATTAATTCAAAGTTCTGGGATACTGAAACAAAAATCGGATACCCGCGCAATTTCATCAACAGATGCCTAAGGGAAAGACAACGGAATGAGGACATGCCACAACCCAAAGGACTAGCCACACTGCCATACATCAAGAGCATTTCTGAACGGACAGCCAGACTATTGCAACCACTAGGACTCATAACAACACACAAACCAACAGCCACTCTCAGACAACAACTCATCAGAACAAAGGACCCGATACCCAGCATGAGCAAAATGCTGGGTAGTGTACAAAATCCCATGTAGGGACCGCACAAAACACTACATAGGACAAACAGGAAGACAGCTAACGATCCGCATCCATGAACACCAACTAGCCACAAAACGACATGAACAGTTTTCCTTAGTAGTCACACACGCAGATGACAAGCAACATGAATTTGACTGGGACAACATTATTATTATAGGACAAGCCAAACAGAGAACAGCCAGGGAATTCCTAGAGGCATGGCACTCATCCACAGATTCTATCAACAAGCACATCGACCTGGACCCAATATACCGGCCACTGCAGCGGACAGCTGGAACTGACAAGTGGCAGATTCAAACCACAACAAATGCCGGAGGAAAGATCACAGAAGCGCTTCACAGGAGGCTCCAAAGCACTGAGGATGTCACCTAGACAGGGGACGAAACGTCTGCAACACAAATTCCCAGCTCGGCGAACATAACCACAACAACGAGCACCCGAGCTACAAATCTTTTCACAAACTTTGAATACTGAAGGCAATTGCATCAGCCCCTGCTTGCATACTTATTTAGCAAAGCTAATAAAAATATCGTCATTTATTGTGTGGGGAATTAAATAAGGAAATAGGAAGTTATACCTCAGTTACATAGGCCATTGGTGAGACCACACCTACAGCATTTAATACAGTACAGTTCTCAAGGTGGGATATAAATATGGTGAAAAGAGTTCAGAGAAGATTTAGTAGAATAATACCTTGAATGGCCTGTCCTATTCCAAATTCATATGTACTTACTAATTCACAAGCTTGGGGCGCCTTTCCCCGGCCACTTAAACAAACTGCTCATGAAACTGAAATCACGGCACTGCAATGTCTCTAAATTAGCAAAAAAATGTGAAATGATATTCAGTTCCCACTTCTGGGAGGGAAATAAAAAAAGTCTTTGGTACTTAACTGCACATCAGGTTTAGACATTGCACCTCATTGAGCAATAGCTTGGCAACATTCACCATTTAGAGTTAGATACTAAAAATAGATTCTCAGGAAGACAAAATAAGGAAGTCTGGGGAGAAACATTTCATAGTTTATCACTGGAGACAATACTTTGGGACAAAATTGATTGGCTATAAAAACATATGGACTGGTGAATTAAACTCAGGATTGATTTGATAAAGGAAAATTTGGCTAAGTTGATTGAGTTACTTAGTAATGTTGAAAAAGGTAGTGTAGTTGATGTTGTGTAAATAGACTTTCATGTATCACTTAGCAAATTTAAAATAATTGGGATTAAGACACTGACAGTATGAATATGAAAGTGGTAAGAGACAAAAAGCAGAGAATAGAAATGAATTGTTGCTTTCAGACTGCAGGGAAATGCCTAGTCATGGTATATAAAGAACAAAACAACAGCACAGGAACAGATCATTCAGCCCTCCAAATCTGCATCACCATATTTTGTTCTTCCATGCTAAAACTGTCTTCACTTACAGGATCCGTATCCCTCTATTCTCCTCCTATTTGTGTATTTGTCCAGGTGCTTCTTGAATGCTGCTATTGTGTCTGCTTCCAACACCTCCACTGGCAACTTGTTCCAGGTACTCATCACCCCTTGTGTGAAAAACTTGCCTTGCACATCTCTCTTAAACGTTCCCCCCTCTAATTTGAACATGCATCTCCTTTTTATTGATCCCTCCATCCTATGAAAATGCCTCATACTTTCCTCTCTATCCATGCCATTCAGGGCACTGGTATTAGGATGTTGATTTGACTTAATTTCAAAACATTCAGATGACAAAATTCAAAAATGAAGGAAACTAATATGGAGGATAGTAACAGCTGTTGTGGTTCTGCTCGCCGAGCTGGAAGTTTTTGCTGCAAACGTTTCGTTCCCTGGCTAGGGAACATCATCAGTGCTGTTGGAGCCTGGTGTGAAGCGCTGCTTTGATGTTTCTTCCGGTATTTATATTGGTTTAACATCAATATAGAAACATCAAAGCAGCGCTTCACACCAGGCTCCAACAGCACTGATGATGTTCCCTAGCCAGGGAACGAAACGTTTGCAGCAAAAACTTCCAGCTCGGCGAGCAGAACCACAACAACGGATACCCGAGCTACAAATCTTCAATCAGATTTTGGATAGTAACAGCCTTCAAAGGGTCCCAGGTGATATGGCCACTTAAACAAACATGCAAAATTGAACAGAAGTGCACAGATACATATTTCGGCAGGAAGGATAGAATAAGCTAATGTAAACTAAATGACGCAATCTGAAAGAAGTACAGGAGAGAGATGGGAGAAAGTACAGAAATCTAAAATGGCAGGATACATTCAGAGCTCTGTTAAAAAGCAACGTATATTTGGCTTTTTAATAAAGGTAAGAGTACAATAGCAAGACAGTTATGCTGAAATCTTTACAAAGCAGATTAGGCCTCAGCAGGAGCATAGCGTTCAATTCTGAGCATCATTCTTCGCAAATGTTGTCAAAGCCCAAGAAGGTACAGAAGAAATTTATGAGAAGAGTCTTCTACAAGGTTGAAAGATGACTTATCCTTTTGTAAACAAACATAAATAAAACAAAAAATTAGTGGAATTGATTGACAGACAAATATCGGCCAGGTAGCAAGATAACTTTTTTATTTCTCTCATGCCCACTTGAGGGAGAAATAATGGTGCACCAGTTTAACATTTCATTATGAAGGCAGCCTCTCGGATCATACAGTCCAGCCTCAGCATTGCACTGAAGTGTCAGCCTCGATGTACAGTCTCAGGAATCTAGTTTAGAGGTGGGAGTGACATCAATGAGCCAATGCTGAGACCCAATATATGGTGGGAATTTCTCAACCACCAAAAACCACTAGTTTTCAAAATCTTAAGCTCTAATAAGAGTACAGAAAGAAAGGCAGTTTGACTAGATTTAAATGTAGGCCCCCAAAATGAAGACGTTCTGCATTTTTTTCCCCAAGCTCCTGCTAAATAATTTCCTCCAACATGAAACAAATCTCTAAATCTGCATTTAAGCATGACAGTTGGGGCAGGGCAAACATAGAATATTCAAAGAAATACACCGTGTGATACTAGGAAAAGATGGCAAGTTTGAAAATTAAAGCTTAAAAAAATCAAATTTTAACATGATAATTCATTGATTCCCTACAGTGTGAAAATAGGCCATTCAGCCCATCAAGCCCACAGCCACCCTCCAAAGAGCATCTCACCCAAACACATCACCCTACCCTAACCCTGTAATTCCCTTGGGCAATCAGCCCAAACTGCACCTCTTTAGACAGTGGGAGAAAACTCTTGTGGACTTAGCGAAACGTGCAAACCCCACACAAGACTGCCACCCAAGACTAGAGTCGAACCCGAGCGCTGTGAGGCAGTCGTGGTCACCACTGAGCAACCGTGCTGTACTAATTCAGTAAGGAATGATAAATGCTACAATAAAGTGCAAGCTTCGGATAACCTAAACTTCTTTACAGCCAATTAAGTACATTTGGAGTTTAATTACAGTTGAAAACAATAGCCAACTTGCGTATTATGTTCCTAACTTGTTAAGAAATGACGAAAAAAAAGTTGATTGAGGGATGAATATTGATTAAGACAGCAGGGATAACTCCATGGTTCTTCCATGCCACGAGATTTCTTTTATGAGAACGTTATAGGACAAGTAGAATCTCGACCATTCATCCGAAAACAAAAATAGTATCTCCGTCAAGGCAGCAGTCCATCCCGAGTGTCGGGATTTTTTAAACTGACGATCATCCGACTTGGAAGTCAGAGTGCGGACGAGCGTTCTATGGCTGGAACATCACTTAAGCGTTAAACCTCAAGAGGTCACACATCAAGCAGAAAGCGGGCAGGCGCCAGGATTTCCCCTGCTCCCGACTTGTCACGCATCCCAGACGGGGGGAGGGGGCTTGGAACCTTAGGCGCCCAGCCCGGCGGCGGCTCTTTGTGCGGCATGACCTCGGACCGCGTGACAGCCGGCTCCCTATTCAGACACACGCTCCTAATATGGCATGGAAGGGCCGCACACCAAAATTCCATGATTATGACGGATCCCGATTGACGGGGCGAGTAACCAATCGAACCCAGGAAGGGGCGGGGACAGTCCCCACAGACGTAACACAGGAGAAACGTGCCAGCCGTCATTCCGGTCTGATTGACGACCACAACTACCAATAGAGGGGCGGAAAGGCAGTTGGGCTAGTCAGCTGTGGCCAATGAGGACAAGGAGGGGGGCGGGGAGGTTTGGTTGCGCTGTGCGGAGTGTGGAGGTTTCGAATGCTGTGTTAATAAAAAGAAGCAACATTGTAGCGGTGCGGGCTGCTAGTGGATACTTTCCCTTCTCGATACTGTGGGCCAGCATGGCGGAGGAGAGAGCTCAGCTGACGGCAAAGCGTCTCTGTTCCCGGCCCTTCCCCGCTTCCAGATCGTCCCAGAAACCCGCACCGACTGGGAGAACGCACCAGCCGGAGTCTCTCCTGGATGCCAGCGCTAAAATGGTGGCGGAGAAGTGGCCCTTTCAGCAAGTGGAAGAACGTTTCTCCCGCATCCCCGAGCCCGTCCAGAGACGAATTGTTTACTGGTCTTTCCCCAGGAACGAGAGGGAGATCTGCATGTACTCATCCTTTAACTACTATTCTCCTGAGGAGACGGCAGCCGCCGCCGCGGCAGGAGGTGCAGCCGTGCCCGGGGACGATGAGAATCGCCTCCCGTTCAGGAGAGGTATTAAACTGCTGGAGAGCGGTTGCGTGGAAAATGTTCTTCAAGTAGGTGAGTGAAATTTCAAAAAAAATTATACCATCACCACAAAAATGGATTCGGTCCAGTGACACTTCCGTTTGCATTGCCACTCCGGAGAATGTTTTTCAACTGTTTGCAAAACAAATCCTACTTTTACCTCTCAACATTTGAATAGTTTTGTTTTCTGTAGAAATTAGCTTTGCAGCTTTGGCTGAGTTGAGGAAAATTAAGACGAAACAGTCTGACGTTTGATGCCACAAAAGGATGTATTTATAGCCTTTGTCGATGTCGCTGTGTTTTTTTTAATCGTGGGAAGAGTGGCTTTGAAGGGAGGGGGTGTTGATTTAGGGTTAGAAGAGGGCGGAGAGATAAATAAAAGCGACGCTGTGGTCCCAGGGAAAGGTGTGAGCCATAATTTAGATAAAGTCATGGACATTTTTTTCTCTTTGCTTGTTCAGATTACAGCTTTGAGAAGGCAAACAAAAAATGTAGCTCGCTGTTTTCTCTCGCGTAAACGAAAACAAAACATAATCTGCAGTGATTTAAATTGTGTCGAACTGTCAAAAAGGATAACGCTGTAAATTGTCTGTCAGGAATGTTCTTGACTAGAGGGGGAAATGCCAATCCAGCATTTACGCCCATAAACAGGACAAGTTCAAATGGCGATAGTTATTAACATTTTGGCCGTGGAAGGCTGATAGTCACGACTTTGCAGTGTATCAATTTTTGGAGAGAGGTAACGCTTCGAGTTTTCTTTTCTGGAAATGACTACTAACCAGTAGAGTGAAACCAGGAATAAAAGGAAACGGAAGGGAGCATGGCAATTTTCATAATAAGGATCATTTCTTTCTCTATAATGATGCCAAGGAAAAGGTGGGTGGGGGTGCAGAGAGGAGAAGGGTGGTCAAATAACATTGACCGTTGGTTTCGAATTTGTCTCACAGTCAAGTTGGTCTATTTTCATTTTATAATTACGGACCGATAATCTTGAAATTTTTAATGTTGTGTTGCGTTTCTCAGTAAAATATTTACATTTTTCCAAAAGCGAATTTGGCCTTGGTTTTTTTCATTTTTCTTCTGATTCTCATTGATGGTAGGAAACCGAGCAAATGGATAAATCCTGAGATGACACATACCCAAGGCATTCCACTTTTTTCTTACAGTTGCCTGGTTTGATTTAATAATTTCCCGTTTTTACTTGAGCTCTTGTCAGAAACGTAAATATTTTAAATGGCTAGACGACCTCGTTTGAGATAATACTTTTTATTTATAAGAACTTTACCAGTAAGCTTCTCTGCAATTTTAACAATAAGTCGTTCCTTGCATTCCATGCTCTTGTATTGAAAACTGCCTTGGAAAAACATCTGAGTGATGTTTGAACCTTTTGAGAGGTGAAACGACTTGACTGGAACTGCATAATTCCTGCAAGTTTGCACTTGTGCACTGCCCAACTTTTTAAAAAAAATTAATATATTATGAATCAGACAGCAGGAACTAGATGAAGGAGGAGACAGAGATGTTTGCATTTGTTTGTTTTTTCGCTAAGAGTCGTCATTTGTGTTTGGAATCTGAGTCTCATTGCTGCGGAGTCCGCCTGACGCTTCGCCAATGAGCTCGGCTACTTTATTCGGCTCTTGCGCTTCCGTGAAGCAAGGTCGCTCGGTGGCGCTTATCACCTGAAGTTCCAGGTTGGACAGCTGTTTGGAAGTACATTGACAAATGAAAGGATGCATTATTTGAGTATTGCAAGGGTGCCTTTCACGCACTGCAAAGATTCGGGAGGAGAAAATTAAAGCTTTTTTTTTCCCCCCGGTAGTTTAATTTGTGATCAGTTAGTGTAGAGGTCTCGTAATCGAATGGGCATTTGCGTGCGAGTGGCCAATTTTCCAATATAGCAGAGGAATCCGATTTGGAGGTGGGAGACAATTACTATTATACAGAAAGGTGTCTATATTTAAACAAGAAGTTTCAATTTAAAGAATATTTTGGCTTACAAACTCCTGCTCTAACCATTTCTTTTCTAAGGCTTTATTTAATTTGAAGTATGGCTATAAAGTAAATCGTGACTGCTTTTGCAACTATTACTCAATTGCAATACGAATTCCCAAATTTGTAATGCCAATAAGCAATAGTTCAATTCTTGTAGGTGACGTGATTCTATGGACTTATTTTCCTGGTAATATTCAAATTATAATATTCACATAATCTTTAATTTTAGGAAGGCTGCTCGCTCAAAACCTATCCAAAAGGCTTTTTAAAAAATGTTTGACAGCATTGCTTTTTTTTTGCTGAAGAAAGAGCATTTGTGTTTATTTTCCAGAGACTGTAAATGAATACTTAAATAAAAAAAATTTCTTCTTAGTTTGTCAAGAAACCTGTTTGCACATGCACCTGATTGTTTTGGCTACATAAATTATTTATAAATAGAAATCGATGAATAGTTAACTACATTAAGCTGTTTGCCCTTGAAATATTAAAAGCTAATATTTTGGCAAATGCCTTTACATTTTTATTTACATTTTTCCTTGGGGTATACACATTAAAAATTGGTTTTAGCAATAATCTTTTCCATCGTTTTTGCTCCTTCCCCTTTGTTAGGAATATGAATGCATCAGCTCTTGAGAAACTGCTTGATCTTCAGTATCTCTCAAAGTGGCCATGTATTATCCTTAAATTTGCAAAGCATTTTACTGCAAATGAGTGGAGGATATAGTTAGACCTCAGTGGCCACACACATCCAGTAGTGATCGTTGAAAAGCGATCAGAAGGGGCACACCAGGTTGATTTTTCCCTTGTTTATCCTAGGGGTACAGGATCTGGTTGAAGTGCTGTTACTGGTGCCCTGGCTGAGTTCAGCTAACACTCTGAAAGCTGGGGATTGAATGTGGGAGGTTGATCTACATGACATAACTGCATACTGAGTGAACTTGTTGAGCCATCGAAGGAATTTGTTTTGTGTAAACAAAATTTTAATTGGTAAATATTTCCATGCTAAGCATTTGGAAACTAAATTATGTTTTAGCTAGTGGTTTATGCTATTATAGAAGGTTTTTTTTGATGTAGTGGTTTAGCTTGTGCTAAGTTCTAGTCCAGAATCTGTGTTCTGAATAAAAATATTATAGAAATTTGTCTGTGCAAGATGGGTTTGATAAACTTCCTCTAGAGAGTAGCTTTTTATCCTGTATTACAGTCGTGATCACAGTTCAAATGTACTTCATTGACAGCCATCAGATTTCTCAGAGTACGTTAGCCAATGTGCCTTTATTACTCTAGTTAGTTTTCAGAATAGTTCAATTGAACATTCTTCACAGTTGGAGAAAGTCATTCTTATTGTTTATGTTCCAATAGTTACAACTATGAAATGCAAATATTATACAAATTATTTAGTAAATTTGAGCATGCAGAAATGAGATTAGTTTTGAATTGACCAAGTTATGAATGATTTACAGTATTAAACAGTTAGAGATGTGAAATGCTCCGGTTTTGAAGCAATGCATTTCTACATAAGATTTAAATTTATTAGTTTCATCTGAAGATCATATATATGCATAAATTATTCTGTGTATTAACCAACATTCTTTAGTTCTATATATTTAAAACATTGAATTAATCTCAGATTTTAAATTTCAAGAAAATAATTTTGAAGCTCTTTGTGCAAGCCAAAACTTCAAAAGCTGAAGATATTTTCTGTTAGCAAAAAGGTTTTAGTACTTCAAGAATCTCTTTTCAGGTGTGTTGGTAGGGGAAATATGCAATCTATAATAACATTAACCAAGCAGGTGTGAGAGGGAGAAGCGAAAGATAAAATTGTTGATGATAATCCACGAAGCTCAGTAAATTTGAAAAAGAGGGGAGCTGCAAGCCATCAGAATGAAGTCAATTTAACTTCAGTATTTTGACATTTTAGACCTGAATTGTTATTATAATAACAATTCTATTCAGAGACATTTCCAAATGTTTAGAATGAGAACCTTTTTGTCACAGTCTGCAGTGAAGGTGTGTAATAAAACATTCCTGTATTGCAAGTAGTGTTGGGGTGCCTTATTAATATTGAACAAAGTAAGTCCTACAGATTTAAATTTCAGCCACATGCTCATGACTGCTTCTGTCGTCAGAGATTTTACAGTTGCTTAAAATAAACGTATTGATCTCAATTTTTGATGGTTTGATATTTTTGGACTACATTGGATTACTGTATAAAGTAGTCTATTTAGTTTGCTGTAACATATTTTGTATCGAAGTGCTGGAAAGGTCTTGCTGTACTTAAATTTCTCTGGATGACCTCTATAGTCATCTTTTATCATCTTACGGTAAACATCCGGTTTATCTGTTGCAGTCCTCCATCTGGGAAGTGTAGTGATGACATGAATTACTAGAATATGTACAAGATACATTTGGATGTGGTATCCTGAAGTTTCTGCTAGATTGCAGCTTTATTTATAGGAGTGCCTTGCCTGACATCGACTAAACCAGCACCCAATTGAGGTATGTTGAGGACAAATCATGACTATGAACTATTTTCGTGCTGGTTTATTAAGCATATTGTGGAGGCTAGACCTATCCTCAAAATTTATGCCAGCCTCAAATGAAATAAATCACTGTGGCGAGTTTCTGCTCATTGTCCCTGTTTGT
Organism: Hemiscyllium ocellatum; assembly: GCF_020745735.1. Lineage (NCBI taxonomy): Eukaryota > Metazoa > Chordata > Chondrichthyes > Orectolobiformes > Hemiscylliidae > Hemiscyllium > Hemiscyllium ocellatum. Next base: position 82,164,036 of record NC_083409.1, read on the forward strand.
GGGTCTTTAAGAAGTTATTTAGATAAATCTTTTCAGATTCAAGGTCACTACTCGCCACCTTTATTGAAATATTAAAGGTGTTAATTTACTTGGAAACTAAATACTGTGCAAATAAACTATAAAATGATCAATTTCAATTTCAAGTCAATTTCAATTATTTAAAATTAGCTAGCACTCAGCTGGTGGACTCTGAATAAATCTGCTTGCTTTTCATGGCAACTACATTTTCAACTGTAAGAATAAAACTGCTGTTGAATGTATGCAAGAATTTTAAGATTGATTGCTGGATTCTGTCAGTTCAGAAAGACTTCATGTACCCAAAAATGAAATTCTGCTCCAGTGTTTTAGACAAGACTGAGTTGAGTGAATTCAGTTGTTTGAGACAAAAGTTTGGAAGTGCACTGTATGCCAGCTGTCATTTGAAATCAGTAAACAAAATTAAAGTTAACATTTGTTTGGTCATCCCGTTGAATAGCTACCAAGCAAGTTTTGATTATATTGTGGTTAAAATTGGTGAACGGTGTTTGCTATCTGTAGTTCAGTTGAGTTAACAATTATCCAAATGAAAATGCTGGACAGCCAAGACTAATATAATGTAACGTAAACCTGTAGGAGAAACAATGCTATCTTGATCATGATTCATTGTATTGAATCATATAGCTCTCGATAGAAAGATTCGTTTGCTATGCCTGTGCTTTCACTTCCAGATAGGCATGCTTTCTGAGCATGACCAGTCTCAGCAAATCAGAGGATGTATTGATTGTGTAAGAGGGGCTGGAGAGAGGTGACTGCTTGATGTTTTGAGTGAAGAATTATGCAGTGAACTTAAAACAGTAGCAAATTGCCTAAAATAAAAGCTGCTTTGTTGTTTGCAATGAGGATTGTAGAAGAACAGAAATTAATTCAAAGTCTTTAATGTTGCATTACATTGTAATTGCATAAAAATGCAAAGTGTGGGGGAAGGAGAAAAACTAAAAACTGGGAAATTAAATCAAACTTGCAGCTGGAGGTAGGATTGAACAGTCAATGGGATGAGTTTGAGTGACATCATTCAAACTGAATCTCATTTAGATAAATAAAAAGGATTCGGTCTGATTTTAAAAAAAAACAAAACTAGCTTTTTGTTCAGGTACGGCTGCCTCACATCATTAGTGTTTGTGTAAAAATGTAAATTCATATCAAGAGCAAATATTTTTCATGTGTGAAGAAATATCTTTTGTCCTAATTTCCCTAGAATGTAGGAAACAGGTTTTGTCTCTTTTTGAAGGATTTGAAGCATTTGCTTTGATATTGAAAAGGTTTAATATTGGAATAAGATGCTTCCTAATTTAACCTTTTTTTACAATTTAATTAGAACAACATCAATTGTAGCGCTTTTTAAACAAAATGTCTTGATGATTGCCATTGTTCGTTTGAGCCTAGTGAATATCAGCAAGACTAGTGGAGAATTACAACTAAGTCCATGTCTGCGTAGACATACATTCCCAGCAGGGGTCACTGGTTAGTCATGCGGATTAGGAAACCTGGCTGCTATTTCCAATACATCTTCCATGCCCAGGCACACTGAGGACAGTTGTTGGACCCAATCGCAACCCAGCTAAAAGCTAATCCACCACAGACCACTGATCGAATTTGGCATGTTTTTTTGTCTGTATGACTCAGCATCACAATAGGCAGTCAATTTAGCAAATGGCCTATTGGGAGTACCAAAATGGTAACATTATTTTTAAAGAAGCAGTATAAAGCTGCTAACACAATAGTTTATCCGGTTTAAGATAGTAAGAGCATATAAGGTTTAACCATTCTATTACGTAGACTGTGTTGTTTAACGGCTGCACATCGTTCTAAATGCACTTTGAAAACGGGGCTCATTTAGATTTCATGTGAACAACTGACTCTGTTCAATATTGCATCAACATAATATTTATCGTAAAAGAACAATAGATATTGGCAGTTATGACTAGAACTAAAGTATGCAGATATTTTACACATATTTTGATTGTATTTACCTTGAGTATAGGAGACTGGTGGGTGGTCTGATTGAGTTGGCTAGAAGATTTTGTTAGGGTTGATGTGGAAAAGCTACTAACTGGTGGCAAGAAAATTGGGAACAAGGGGGCAGCATAATCTTAAAACTATTTAGTTATGCTGAAAAACACAATCAGGAAATACTTGTTCACACGAAGGAGAGTTTAAAAAATTGGTACACCTTGTCCACAAAGAGTTTTGGAGAGAGAGAGATTTTTCTTGGATTTGGGGAAATGAGCATTATGAAGCAAAGGAAGAAAAGTGGAAATGCCATGCAAATCAAATTGAATACAGGAGGACACCTGAGGAGCTGAATGGACTACTCCTATATCAGTGATTTAAAAACATTAATAAATCAAGGATACTGATAATAAAATTCTGATGGTTTGTCATTGTTATCTGAATTCTTTTGATTGTGTTACTGCCTTGAAAGGGAGACAGTCTATTTTTAAAAATTGTTTTGGCGGTTTCAGATATAAAAGCATACTTCAAAATTTGGTTTACTTGGTCTTGATGCTTAGTAATGTTTGTGCTGCAGGATTAATAACTCAAGTTATTGGTACATGGAAAAATAATTGCTATTTGTCATGGGGAGTGGAACATTGGCCAGTACTGTCTTTTTAACCTTTTAGTATGGAAATAAAGTACTTTTTTCATACCAATCATCATTTTTATTTAGGTTAAAGGGATAAACATGCACATAATAATTAATGTACTTATTACATTTAATTGATTTTTCAGAGTGGTAACTCTATCTTACTGACTTTCATTCAAAACGTGACTTCTGCTGAAGCCTGTTGCCATGATTGAGTCTTGACATTTTAAAACAGTGAATAATTCCATGTGTGTGAAGGTATTTGTTTTTCAATGGTAATACAGTGTCTGGGGATAGAACATTGGGGAACCAGGCCTGTGGTGCCCTGCATTCTCAATCTCCAAAGTGATGATATCAATACTCATTTAAAACAGAAAACCTACACAAGATTTTACAGTGGGCGTTAGCCGTGATACCTCACATCCCGTATGCAAATGAAAAAATACAACTTTAAAAATGTCCTTGATGCTAGGTTTTTCGTAGAATACATGCAGTAATTAGGTTAAAGAGAAACCAATCTTACTATGTGTCATTTGTACTTGAGTTGCAAAAAATCTGTTGAGAGTAATGATTAAGGCTCAACGCCATGACTTTCCTCAACCTATAGGATTAGTTTAAAAGCAGGAGTAAACTGGATGAAACTTGAAAATGTTGATATCTGGATATCATACTCTTGTTGTGATGTACGCACTTAGATCTCCTGATATGCACTTTTTCATTCTGTCTGCATTGTTGTGCAGCATTTATGTGACGTGCTTCACCTGCCTCTGTCATGTGGACCAAGTTCTCTGAGAGGAGAGTGTAGCTAACAGTACTCATTCAATGCTATACCACTGATAGTAGTCAAAGTTGTTTGAGTTAATTCAGCTGTTTGTCCAGATTAGTGTTTTGGCACAAAAATAATTTGTTTGATAACAAGTTTACTCTTGTTTTTACCTGAATTTCGGTGGAGTCAGGGAATATTTAAATGAGTTGCACATTCTTCCCATGTCTGAGTGGGTTTCCTCGGTGCTCCGCTTTCTTCCCACAGTCCAAAATTGTGCAGGTTAGGTGAATTGGCCATACTAAATTGCCCGTCATGTTAGGTGAAGGGATAAATGTCAGGGAATGGTTCTGGGTGAGTTACTCTTCGGAGGGTTGGTGTGGACTTGTTGGGGCAAAGGGCCAGTTTCCACACCATAAGTAATCTAATCAAAAAATATTTCAGATTATTTATAATAATTTGTACTAGGTAGTTTTTTTTTGTGTGGAATTCACATCGCTATTTACAAGCTGATTTGTTGCACTGCTTTGATTGTTACAAAAATTGCTATACTTTCTGTGAAATTTAAAAATGCAGGCCTAAATTTCTTTAAGTGGAAATGTTAGTAAAAATTGTATCTAGATTGTACCAATATTTACATCGATGATTTGCAATGGAATATTCAAAAAAATTTCAATACAGCATAATGTATTAAACAAATGAAAATCATCATGTTTAAGAGTCTCAGGAAAGTGTCATAGTTTGAAACAGCCTCCATGTTGAAGATCATCTTTATAAATGAAAAATTAAGTTTTGAAGCAATCAAACATAATTTATGTAAATTAGGTGATGCTAAAGAAAATAGTCGTAGAAGTTTTTAAAATTAAAATTTGAATGAGAATAATTCTGGTGCCATAAAACTATAGAAAGTTGGTTTCAGTTCTAATGAGAAGAAATAAAACAATATTCAGCGCCGTCCAAAAATGTATCTCTGAGCTGGCAGAAATTCAGCAAATTTGCACTTTTGTATAGATTGGGACTATCTTATTGTGTGACAGAGGGTTTTGGTATAGACCTCAGAGTTATCAGGTAAGATTTATAATATTATACCTCGTAGAAAAATCAGTGGAGGTCACCATTTATGGTTAAACATCCAAGATCTTTTGTGCCAAAACACAGCACTATGCCAGTCATTGTTGTTGTTTTAAGTTTCCAAAAATTCTGGGTCACAATAACATCTTTGCACTGGTAATGTTGACTACTGTGTGCCTCCCTGAAGAAGGGCTCATGCTTGGAACGTCGATTCTCCTGCTTTTTGGATGTTGCCTGACCTGTTGCACTTTTCCAGCAACACATTTTCTACTGTGTGCAGCCATATTTAAATATATGCCTGGGTGCAGGGAGTGGACAAAGTTTGCAGAAGAAATATTGAGTTGTATGACTTTCACCTTCAATTTTGGGATTCCTAGCCCAGGGCTAATTAAAATTCGTATCTGCTCAGCACCTTTTTTAAAATCAGCTGTGGATTGGCAAATACAACTTTAGTTATGTTATGTGCATTGCAATAAATCCATACTGTATTTACAGTAAAACACATGCAGAACCCAGTTGTCTGTTCTCCTGAGTTTGGTGGTTAGTTGAATGTTCGTCTGTGGAAGCTTAAGGCTTTCTTTTAAATCATACAGTAGGATTTGCATCTAAGCTTTGTTTACAGTGTGCTTGCCTTTTTATTATAATAAACTTGAAGCAAATATTTAAAAAAAGAAAGATCCTCCTTTCCCATAGCCCTGTTTCATGCCACAGTGTTCTTAGATATTAATATTTTATGTATATTTTAATTTGAGTTGGGTTTCTAAAACAGATTCTTGTTCGCATGCATGACAGCTGTACCCCATGCTGCGTATGGCCATTAAATTATGTGAATAATCCACAGCGGATCAGCTGTTACATACAGGATGCATTTGATCCTCTGTCTGTAGCTGTCCATTAATGAGTCCTGACAACGGCCAATGGGTAGGTTCAGTGCTGCATACAGTGGGATTTTGTTCAGCCTTGACCCAAATATTTTGGAGAGTATTGTCTTTAGTCAAATAACTTAGAGATGGATGATTTGGCCATGGATAAATGAAAGAAACCGCATGCATTTTGTACAGGAAGTTGGCTTCATTGTTAACTAAATTTCTAAAACAGTGTAATCCTGGTGAATAGATCACCAGAATTGTCTTGTTTGAATTTCTATAGCTAGAGTAAATTTGCATTTTCATATACTGTGTCAGTTAACGTACTAACTCTGTGCATTGAGGTTCCTTATATAACAGGTAATTTGTAATTGGATCTTCTTTTGTATGGTTGTAAAGCATCACTATTTGTTCAAGAAAGAATAAGTAACCGTGAGTATGTGCTTTTTCCAGCCAATCCACAAAGTCCAGCTTGCAATTTAATTTTAAAATATTATTTTATTTAAGTGTAGTCACAAATGCAGAATGCAGATTCTTTCATCTAACCTTACACCTTCTTGTGAAAACCCTAGATTCTGCAGGGGTGTAATTAGTGTTTGAGTTGTTGTGATCCTGGACGAGCCCCCAATATTTGAGACTAATGGGCAAGTTGGATCATTATGATCTGAGTCGAAAAGTGAGGTGCTGGAAAAAGCTTAGCAGGTCAGACAGCATCTGAGGAGCAGATCAGGCATAATCCCTTCATCGGAAATGTTCTGACTTTGACCATAATCCTTTAAGGAAAGTAATGTGGGAAAGAATCAAAGAGAGTATGTAGCAGGATTTCAGTGTGGAATTCAAATGCCAAAAGAATTACTGTACAAGCTTGAGCAACATAATCTTAATGTCTATGACTAAATAGATATACTGAACAAGGTATGATTCTAAACCAAATACTACATGTGCAGCTTGCATATGATGTTCAGGATTAACATAATTCCTATTTACTTTAAGTAACAAACAATGATTGATCACTTCGCCCAATAACATAGATCTAACCCAAATGTTCAGTCATCAAATCTCAATAAAACTGTCTGTCTGCTTTGCAAGAGATTCCAATTCTTCAGTTTCAAAGATCTGAAACTGGATCACCATGAAAGCCTCTCTGATTTGGACTGGTTCAACAACCATCGCTTCTTGGTTGGTCACTTGAGACAAAGTTCATCAGGACTTTTGAGAATGTTCCCAAAGATCTAATTACAGGCAAAATTTCAGCCAGTTTCACTGAGCTGCTGTTGAATTTCTCGAAGCTTCAATCATTAACAGCTATATCAATCGCTGTGGGCTTCTTTCACCCAATTTCAGCTGCTCTGAACCATTAGTAATTCCCAGGGCTTCTTCTAAGCCCTAACCCTTTCCCATAGTATGAAGTCCCCTGGAACTGAAGTGCTTTTCTGCCCAGCACTCTCCCAGCTTCAAACTACGGCTCACTTCTCCTAGTAAACACCCAATAAAATGTAACCAGGGAAATCTTCCTAATTTCCACTTAACTCTGTAATTATGTAGCCTACTCTGAACTATCCTTATCCTGACTTTTAGGTTAATTAACCTTCATTTACAATTTCTTAAGACCATAAGACATAGGAGTGGTAGTAAGGCCATTTGCCCCATCGAGTCCACTTCGCCATTCAATCATGGCTGATGGGCATTTCAACTCCACTTACCCGCATTCTCCCCGTAGCCCTTAATTCCTCGTGACATCAAGAATCTATCAATCTCTGCCTTGAAGACATTTAGCGTCCCGGCCTCCACTGCACTCTGCGGCAATGAATTCTACAGGCCACCACTCTCTGGCTGAAGAAATGTCTCTGCATTTCTGTTCTGAATTGACCCCCTCTAATTCTAAGGCTGTGTCCACAGGTCCTAGTCTCCTCGCCTAATGGAAACAATTTCCTAGCGTCCACCCTTTCCAAGCCATGTATTATCTTGTAAGTTTCTATTTAGTCTCCCCTTAATCTTCTAAACTCCAATGAATACAATCCCAGGATCCTCAGCCGTTCCTTGTATGTTCGACCAACCATTCCAGGGATCATCCGTGTGAATCTCCGCTGGACACGTAGCAGTGCCAGTATGTCCTTCCTGAGGTGTGGGGACCAAAACCAAATGGGGCCTAACCAGAGCTTTATAAAGTCTCAGTAGCACAACGGTGCTTCTTTGAGTTTACTGAATGCTTTTCTTTTTAAGTCATTTAGATTCAAATCCCATTATAAAACAATTTCTCTGGACCCTCTGAAGTCGTGTAAGCACCATGTCTGCAGTCTAGCAATGACCTTTAGATTACTTAGTGTGGAAACAGGCCATTTGGCCCAACAAGCCCACCCAGATTCTCCGAAGAGCAACCCACCCAGACCCATTCCCCAACATTTGCCCCTTCACCTAACACTATGGGCAAGTTAGCATGGCCAATTCACCTAACCTGCACATTTTTGGACTGTGGGAGGAAACCGGAGTACCCGGAGGAAACCCACACAGACATGGGGAGAATGAGCAAACTCCACACAGACAGCTGCCTGAGGTGGGAATTGAGCCCGGGTCTCTGGCGCTGTGATCCACACCTTTCTAGCTGTTAACCTCTTAAAGTAACATAACCAGCTTTTTAAGATGCCTCGGTTTCATTAATGCCTTTTCTGCTGCTAAAATTAAATTCTTACTATCAAGAATTGGATACTAAAATACAAAATGCATGCACAAAAAATTACATTTTCAAAATATTTTTCCTTTGCGCACCAAGGAACTAGCAGTTAACAAGTGTTCTTTCTACGGTTGTAAATGTTATGATCTTGCTTCTTCTTAATATATAACTATTCGTGTCATCTTCTAAAATGTAGAAGATGATTAAGAATAGGAATCAAATCTCAAAGATGCTGTGTTCATATGATTGGCTTGTCTGAGAGCAAATAAAACCTTGCATGTCAAAGGTCAATCCTGAGAATTATCAGACATTTGAGCATGAAATCATTTTGTGAATCCCACACTTGACTACACTTAACATCGTAATCATTACTGTCAAATAACTGATACTGTACAAAACTTGTATCCTCTTGCTGCATGTTATTCAAGACTTTGAAGATGTTAATTGGTTAAGGTGATTACCTCATTTATGATGCCCAGTCTCTCTTTCAGTGCATTTTAGCTTGAGGCTCTGGTAAATATGTAGTTTGAAATTAGACTGTTTCTGTGGGGTGATAAGAAAGAGAATACAAGATGAGAATTCTTCGATGCAGGGAGAATTTAGGGTGTTGGTGTAATATTAGCATGTTTTGCAGACTGTCTGAATAAATGATTTTGGGAATTACATTGTTGAAGTTACTCTGTATTTAAGTAGTAATAAGGCCACTCATTAAGAGTACTTTTTAAACAAACTAAATTACTTTGGATTAGCTCAGCCAAATTGTCGTACACCTCAGCGGCATTCAGCATAGGATGTTGCAAATTATTTGTTCACAGTAGATTATATTTGAACTTTTCTGTCACCATATCCTTTGTATGCAATTCTGCATTCTTTTCCACCATGTTCAGCTGTCTGTCCTTTGCAAGATGTAGTTCCCCTCATGCTTTAACGTGAGATAATTTTGCTATATGCCAGTGCCATTGCTAGGGCATCTTGTCGGTAATAGCTGAACAGAAACCCCTCCCCCTCCTGCGAGGGGCACATTGGATAGAATAACAGATTCATTCTTAATCTGCCACACCATGACGATCACATGACCAACAGGTCTGGCGGCAAAATTTCAGCCTGGAACATCTGGCTTACAGGCAGGTGCCCCACCTATTGAGCTATAAGACCTCCATGCCTTTTTAATAAATTTAACTTTTGACATCATCTTCTTATCTAAAGATTTAACTGTGTGACAGTTTTTTTTTTCTCTTTTTCAGTACTTCAGTGTAACTGAAGTACACGAAACTGGAAGGACCATGCTCTATTCCATTTCCTTGCTGAGTTAGCTAAACAGGGATTGTAAAGTTACAATTACCGTGCTGTCTCTGGGTTGAGCTGTGGAAATAAGCTATGCCTGAACAATGGGAGGTCTGGCAAGGAGAGGATGAGACTTGGATGTGAAGGACCTGGGGTCAACAGCCATACCGTTCTCCCCATTAACGCTTATGCATGACTAACTGCCATGTGGAGCAAATAGCTTTGGGCTGTGGTGCTCGTGGAATCATTTCTCAGCAAAACTACAAACCTTACGAAGAGACAATGACTTTAGGAAAACAGAAAATGAGCAAATTGTAAAAACAGACTAGTTCTAATGCTGTACTATTAAAGTATACGCATGTGGTTGATTAGAGCTGGGTGATCGATCATGCTGTTAACTTCATTAGGGAAAATATTTGAATCAGTACTGTTGAACTTGATTGCAGAGAAGAGCTGATTTAACATGAACAGAGAGGTCATTAACTTATTACCATTTACTTGAGTCGGCTAGATTTAAAATTTTCTAATTTGCTGATGACGCTGAAACAAGCAATGCAATAATTGTAAAGTTGCTCAGATGCTAAAAGTAATTTTTAATTTTATTTTATCATGTACACTTTAGAAGATAAAAAGATTCTGCTCAGCTTGACTCTTCACCTCTCCTTCTCCTTTCTATCCTAAATACTTAAATCTGACTAAAGATGGAATTTTTGTTTCTCGACTAATCTAATCATATCTGCTGAAACTTTCCCTTTTTTTCATATTTTTTATAATTGTCAATCTATTTATTTCATGGAAGCAAGATGTATGGATATACGAAATAATAGAACAAAGCTCTTCATACAAATCATAAAAATCGTGATTTGATCATCTCTTCCTTCACCATCCCATAGCTTCTTGCTACTTAGCCAAGCTTAAGTAATGCATTCCAAAATATTTTCTTCCTGGTTGACCTCTTACAGGTCTAAACTTCAAATCAATTTTCTATTCTTTTGTTACCTCCTAGATTATTTTTCTCTAATGCCACCCTCATAACCCCGTGGGCGGCACGGTGGCACAGTGGTTAGCACTGCTGCCTCACAGCGCCTGAGACCCGGGTTCAATTCCCGACTCAGGCGACTGACTGTGTGGAGTTTGCACGTTCTCCCCGTGTCTGCGTGGGTTTCCTCCGGGTGCTCCGGTTTCCTCCCACAGTCCAAAGATGTGCGGGTCAGGTGAATTGGCCGTGCTAAATTGCCTGTCGTGTTAGGTAAGGGGTAAATGTAGGGGTATGGGTGGGTTTCGCTTCGGCGGGTCGGTGTGGACCTGTTGGGCCGAAGGGCCTGTTTCCACACTGTAAGTAATCTAATCTAACCTCTTCACCCGTCGCCCTCAAAAAAAGGGAAACGCCACCTTGTCAAAAATGCAACTTATAACACCTTGTTTTTTCTTTTAAGAGCCTCACTTGGCTATATTTTCACTGCCCTCCATTGATTCTCAGTCCCTCAGTGAGCTTGTCCCAGTAGGTGAAAATGAGGATTGCAGATGCTGGAGATCAGAGTCAAGATTAGAGTGGTTCTGGAAAAGCACAGCAGGTCAGGCAGCACCTGAGGAGCAGGAAAATCGACGTTTCAGGCAAAAGCCCTTCATCAGGAATGAGGCAGGGAGCCCCAGGGGTGGAGAGGTAAATGGGAGGGAGTGTGGGGCTGGGGAGAAGGTAGCTAAGAGTGCAATAGGTGGATGGAGGTGGGATGAAGGTGATTAGGTCAGAGAGAAGGGTAGAGCGGATAGGTGGGAAGGAAGATTGGCAGGTAGGTAGGTCATGAGGATGGTGCAAAGCTGGCAGGTTGGAATTGGAATAAGGTGGGGAAAGGGAAATGAGAAACTGGTAAAGTCCACATTGATGCCGTGGGGTTGAAGTGTGCCTAGGCAGAAGATGATCTCTGGGATACCTGCACCAATCAACCCCGCCACCCCATGACCGAACATTTCAACCCCCCACTCTGCTGAGGACATACAGGTCCAGGGCTTCCTCACCACCTGACACCTAGAGGGAGAACATCTTCTGCTACACCCTCATCTCCAACCTATCACCTTTATCCCCACCTCCATCCACCTATTGCACTCTTAGCTACCTTCTCCCCCAGCCCCACCCCCATCCTCAGGCTCCCTGCCTCGTTTCTGATGAAGGGCTTTTGCCCGAAACATCGATTTTCCTGCTTCACATATGCTGCCTGGCTTGCTGTGCTTTTCCAGCACCACTCTAATCTTGTCCCAGTAGTCCTAAACTCCAAGACCTTTTATCAGCTCATGTCTCTGTCTTCAACTCACACTCCACGTTGGTTGCTCAGGACTACTGTTTGGAATTCATTTGCATTTGACTATTCATTCTACTGCACTTTCTGTAGTAAGACCCACAATTTAATTCCTTTTGGGTGAAGAAATTTTCCTAACTTTTTCTCCAAATTTCTGTCCTCCTTTGATTTATCATTCCTTGTTCTTAAGTCTTCCAAACCTGGTCAAATTGTTTCTTTCTACCCACCCTATAAATTTATTTTTAACAACTCCTAAAACCTCTGTCAAGTCACTCCCTTAAACGTCTGCATTCTACTGAATGCAAGCCCAAGTGAATGTGTTTTCTCCACATAGTTTAAACAGTCAAGTCCTACCTCTGGGCTGAAGATCAAAAAAATCAAGGTCAGCACTCCAGCAGAGAACCTCTGAACTAATACTGTTGTAGATGATGTATTTCAAATGAGACATTAAAATCCCTACTTGCCAGCTACACTAGACTTCAAAATGGTACCATGAGATTTTTATAAGAAGAGCAGGGATGTTCTCCCTGGTGTTCTAGCCAATATCTATTGTTCAATTGACATCACAAAAAAATAGATTATCTTGTTATTATCACATTGCTGTTTATGGGAGTTTTCTATGTGCAAATTGACTATCACATTTTTTATATTTCAAGAATGACTGCAATTCAAAACTATTAAATTTACTGTTGTGCACTTTGAGACTCCAGTGGTTATGAAAAGCTTGACATAAATGCTATAGTTTCCAAGGGGATCATATAACATTCAAGGTCAGCTGTTCTATGATTTTGAAATGTACACAATACTCAAATCTCATCAGGTCTTTGTGTAGCTGTAGCAAAGTATTTCCCCTTAACAGAACATTGGAGAAGCTCAGCAAGTCTGGCAGCATTTATAGAGAGAGTAAAACAAAGCTAACTTTTCAGTGTGGTATGACCCTTCTTCAGAACTAAAGTATTGGAAAATAGTTTTCTTTGACTATACTTTTTGACAGAGGCAGAGGAGGAGCAAGTGGGCAGATGGTATAGAAGCCCAGCAGAAAAAAAAGGTTTGTTAATAATGGAGAAAGAGAAAAGTACATTTAAAAAGGTGTAACTTCGGGTGTTATATAGAGAAAATTTAGTCCTTGCTACAAAGTGCAAAGTAAACTCGATGCATATGTAACACACCCATGGGGGAAATGGGTTGGGGTGAAGAGAATGTAAGAAATTTAGGAGGCATTCATAAATAAAGTGATCAGTTCCTGAAGTTGTTGAATTCAGTATTCATCTTTTGAGGCTGAAAAATGTCTAAATGGAAAAACGAGCTGTTACTCTTGGGTTTGTTATGCTTCATTGAGTAAAAGCAAATTACTGTGGATGCTGGAATTTGAAACCAAAAGAGAAATTACTGGAAAATCTCAGCAGGCCTGGCAGCGTCTGTAAGGAGAGAAAAGAGCTGATGTTTCGAGTCTAACTGACCCTTTGTCAAAGCTTTGACAAAGGGTCAGTTGGACTCGAAACGTCAGCTCTTTTCTCTCCTTACAGATGCTGCCAGACCTGCTGAGATTTTCCATGCTTCATGGAGTCATTGCTACAGGCCCAAGACAGAAGTGTTTGAATGAGAGCAAAGTGATTTATTGAAATGGCAAGAACCTGGGAGGTTGGGGTCATTTCTACGGACAGAAACTTCCCCTTAATGTTCTTGTCTTTGATTGTAAAGGTTAATATTCCATTAGTTTTTTTTTGTACCTGACTGCCATATTTTGGTGATCAGTGTGCACTCATTCCCGAGTATGTTGAAACTTGAAGTGTACTCAAATTTGATTCCTGGTTCAAAATAGATACCATCTGTTACAGCAAGCTAGTTCCCTACTGTGAATGCTAATTATTTATACATTTTTGAACACTTTGTTTGGAAAAATGAACAAAGGAACTTTTGAATTATTTGCATTGTAAGTTTTTTTTGAAGGACATGAAGTTTGCTCTTTAAAACTGCAATGAGGAATAAATTTATGTCTTGTATCATGATAATTGTGCAGTTGTGTTGCTACTTTTTGTGAATTTGCACAGATATTTGCATTGTATTGCTGTCAAGTATTTTTATTGCTGTATTACAGAAGATACTGTTGATATTATAAGATTACATAATGTCAGAATCATTGGGTGAGAGTAGAAAGATTGCTTTTCGCATGAAAGGTGATTTTGATATTTTGAGCTGAATTTATAGTAAGGCATATGCTTTCTTCTTTGTATTTTTTCTTCTTTGTTATTTTTTTGTTCACATCAAAAAGTCATAAAAGCATCCCTATTTCACAGATAAAGCCTACTAGATATTTTCATGTACTGCATTTGAGCTGTGTGACACTTCGTGTTATTTGACTGTGTGGCATTGCAACTGAGTTCTTCATCCTTAGCTTCAGCTACTATTAACATGTTTTTCCAGCTGGCTTCACTAGCTAATGAAGAAGGCCAAAACCCTTCGCCATTTTATATGCAACCTTCAATACCCCCCTCCCCACCTTCTGGCTGGGGAACTCTGAGGCCAATATGGTTTCACCAGATGGGACCTTCTTGGCCTTTAGGGTTCAATCCACATGGTTTGTTCATGCACCAAGCCACGGGGAAAGATTCTGTTCTGGCATATTGGCTTTTAGTTAGCATTGTCACAATCAGTCATGTGGCACAGCACAGAGAACAAGCTTCAGTTATGTTTGTGCCCACATGTTTGAACAGTGCCTTAGTGTAAGTAACTGAAACATAAGTTGCAATAGCCACAGAGGTTTAAAATAAATAACTTTCTTTCAGTCGTGTGAGATCACAAGTGTGAAAAAACTGAATCTAACCTACTGCATCACCCTTGTGTTCTCAGTACTATTTTAGAGATGCAAATCCATATCTTGAGGATTGCACAGCCATTCTCTCGCTGAAAGCTGTCATTAGTGTGTGCTGTACTGTATAATAATGCTTGGAGGCAATGAGACAAAATGAATATATTTATGGGCTCAAAATGCTGCTTGTTTAACCTTAATTAGCAGTACATACTACTCTACATGCAGTTCGCAAACTGATTAGTGGTTGAGTTTTTGATTAAGCCATTTTTTTTCATTCTTCCCCCAATTGCATCAACCAGTTTCACTCATATTTATGCAGATTACGTAGTATGTCAGTCAGCAATTCGGGTTTTAACACTGTGTGACAATTTTCTAAAGACCAAATTGTTTGCATTAGATATCCTGGACCTTGCGTTCTCTTAAGTTACTAAATAGTATAACTTTTCATTTTAATGCTTACATTAGCCAATATTTTAGCAAAGCAGGAATTTCTTTTCTCTCTTTTTTTTAATGTTGTGGATACATGGTGCAGATACGGAATTCCAATATTGTGTCCGCCTCTGCTGAGTTTAATTGTGCAATGCTTTGCTTATTGAATTTATGTACCAAGAATACTTCATCACATTAAGTGAAGCCTATTTGTGAGTTGCACCTCATTGCAGAACCAGCTGTTGAAAATCTTGGGATAGAAAAGCTTCATGGGTAAAACCAAAAGACACAGGAGCAGAAGGAGGCAATTTGGCCTGTCAAATCCACTTCGCCATTCAGTGAGATCTGGGCTGGTTTGATAACCTTCAACTCCACTTTTCTGCAAAAACCTTTGAAAAATCTACGTCAGCCTTGAATATATTTAACGACTAAGTCTTGACAGTTCCACATATTCACTACCCAGTGAGAGAAGACATTCTTCCTTATCTTTATTATTAAATAGTGACTTCTCTGAAATTATAACTCCTTGGTCCTCTGCTCTTCCACAAAGGCCACTCCACATCTGCCCTGTTCAGCCCTCTAAGAAATGCTATATATTTCAGTCTTACGTGGGAATAAGGCATTTGGTATGTTTTTATTTATTGGTCAGAGTATTGAGTACAGGAGTTGGGAGATCATGTTGCAGCTGTACAGGACATTGGTTAGGCCACCTCTAGAATATTGCTTGCGATTCTCGTCTCCTTCCTATCAGAAGTATGTTGTGAAACTTGAAAGGGTTCAGAAAAAAATTACAAGAATGTTGCCAGGGTTGGAGGATTTGAGCTAGAGAAAGAGGCTAAGTAGGCTGGGGTTGTTTTCCGGAGCGTCAGAGGCTAAGGGTGATCTTTATAGAGGATTATAAATCGTGAGGGACATTGATAGGATAAATGGACAAGGTCTTTTCCCTGGAGTGGGGGAGTCCAGAAATAGAGGGCATGTGTTTAAGGTGAGAAGGGAAAGATATAAAAGGAACCTAAGGGGCAAACTTTTCATAAATAGGGTGGTGCGTGTATAGAATGAGCTGCCAGAGGAAGTGGTGGAGGCTAGTACAGTTACAACATTTTAAAAGGCATCCGGATGGGTATATGAAGTGGAAGGGTTTGGAGTGATATGGGCCATGTACTGGCAAATAGGACTAGGTTAGCTTAGGATATCTGGTTCGCATGGACGAGTTGGACTTAAGGGTCTCTTTCTGTGCTGTGCATCTCTCTGACTGTTTGTGCTAAAACTGAAATTATTGATTTTTGTCATCAGTTATAAGCCCTGCTGAAAGCCCAGACTGGAGTCATTACAGCTGAAGTTGGCTGTGGAGTTTTGTGCAATCCCTTGATAAATTTATTTCCTTAAGTCTTTCAAATAAAAGTATTTAAATTGTAAAATTGAATCACTCAGCAATTCCAGTATGTACAACCTTCCATTCCTTCCCTTTCCCACTCCCACAGTTTGAACCTGTTAGAATCTACTAAACTCTATTAGAAGATATTTATTTGACATTTTCAGTGATGTGTGCAAGTATTGAATTTTTGTTTCCGAAGTACTGATATCAAAAGTTTAATTAAGTTATTCTGACATTTTATGATTTCAGATTTCACTCATTCACTTAAAATGAAGTGAAGAATATCATCATAAGGGAGTTTTGTTTTATGCAGTCTCATTGTAGCCACATTTTAGACAAAGAATTGGTAGCTGATGAGTGTCTTTTAAAAGTGTTCAGTAAAGACATTAGGGAGATATTTGTGGAGAGATTGTATGTGTATGTGAATGGAAATGCAATTAACAGCAATTCTTAGATAAATTCAATCTATTACACAGCCATCATAAATTTTAAATAAAAGATGTTCTTCAATCTATTCCGCACCTCTTCTTTGTTAAAATTTGCTATTTCGCTTTGTGCTTTGTTGCTTTCTGTATTTTCCACATGTTCATTAATATTCTTGCTTTTCTTTGCTTTCTTGCTTTTTCTTTTTCTTGCGGGCTACCTCTCTTTTTGATGTGTTCTGTAACTCTCTTCATGGACGTTCTGTGTCACCATGGTGTGTTTGTCTTGCTTCTTTTTTTCCTCTCTCTTTCTCTCTGTTTTCCATTCTACATGAGTACACACATTTACACTATGTCTCTAGCTGTATTGACCATTTTTTTTAGTCCTCCTCAAGTATCAAGAAAACTGCTTCTTGGGAGTGGAGAGTAGTTAACGTCATGCAATTGTTTAAGAAGGGAGAGAAGGATGACCCAGATACTGCAAACCAGTTAGTTGTTCACAAAAGATAATAGATTGTGGAGTACATTAATCCAGATCAAATTCATTCCAATTTGGAAATACTTAAAGCAACCAGGGACACTGCATTTTGCCGCTGAATGACGAGTGTGTTATTAAACCTAATTTTCTGCCTCTCTCATGTGCTACCTGAATAACTAAGTGTATATGGTGACTTCCTCAATCATGTCATATTTGAGCATTGCCTCTTATCAGTTTCCTGAGATGGACAAACTGCAGGATTCCTCTCTTGCACTGTTTAACATGTTGCTAAATTGATTCCAAGCCGGTTGTTGAAGTATGAAACTAGACATTTAATTTTCTTAATATGTTTATTAAGAAATGCATTGCGTATTACATGGCTGCTTCCTACCTACTTAACCTTTGTGTCTTTAATTGTTGTTGTACTCCATTAGCCAGTGCACTTCACCAATATCTTTGTATAATTAACATACTAGCACATACAGCCTGCCTAAGCCTCCATTTTGCAGTGTGAGCGCACGTTGTGGGGGGGAGAGAGGCGTGAGGGAATTCAGCATGGTATGTTCTAAAGCAGCGGGATCCTGTAACAATTTCCTGTTGTGCTATGACTATGTATCTTTGCATGGTGTGACTGATGACAGTTTGACGACTTCCTTTGCAAGGTGATATTTGCGAAGCTAGAAGAGACTATCCTTCCCATGTTTGTGTCAAAGGCCTCTGTGTCCACAGTCTGAATATCCATGGTAGATGCAATGAAATCTCTAGGGCTGTTGCTGTGGAACCAGCATGAAGCTTCCCTATATTGCATGCTGGACTGCAGAGTTGCAAAGCCATCTGTCACTCTGCTCAAAATGTCAGTAGTGTACTTCTTCAATTGACTTGTGCGCCTTTAGATACTATCCCCAGTGCTCGCAAGCATCTTTCTTTTAAAAGATTGTTGGGATTTGGTTTCTGATCTTCCTCAGCCGTAGCACAATACCAGCTAGATCCTCCTCTCTGTCCTTCACGCCTGCAAACTGTATTATGTGCCTGTGTGCACACTTCCTTTGACCTGCTTCTTCATGGCCTTAACTGGTGATAGGAGAAAGTGAGGACTGCAGATACTGGAGATCCAGAGCTGAAAATGTGTTGCTGGAAAAGTGCAGCAGGTCAGGCAGCATCCAAGGAGCAGGAGAATCGATGTTTCGGGCATGAGCCCTTCTTCAGCCCTTTCCTCATTCCTGAAGAAGGGCTTATGCCCGAAACGTCGATTTCCCCAGCTCCTTGGATGCTGCTTTAACTAGTGATAGGCAAGTAGAATATAAATAATGACATGAAATCTAATGTTAGGTCAGGATCCAAATCAGGGGTTCCTGATTCATCATTATCTGTCTCCTTTTTGTTGTCTCATGTATAGTAGAAAAATAGTCTACTTCTCTTCATTTTGTATAGCATGCCATCATGAAACTGTAATTGGCACCTGCCCTCTGATTTTCTGTACCTGATTTGTTTTCTGCTGATTGACTCATTAGGACTGCATATGGTTAAGTGGCAGTGAATGTTGTCATAACTCTTAATTTGCTGGTAGATCACAATGATGGTGATGTTAGTGTTTCAACCAAACAGTTGTGTGACATGATCGAGAACAGACTATAGGAGACTAGGGATGAGGGGAGACTTGTGAAGTCGTAAAGGACTGTATAGTATCACCTGTACTTTAAAATATGGAACTGAAAATAAAAATAACTCATTAGAAAACATGCAATTTTTTTTACAAATGTGAGAACTAAGAGTTGTTATGACTATCAAGAACGATAAAACAACTGGGGCAAAAATACCAGCGTAGATCTGTTGGGCTGACTAGTCTGTTTCTGGATTATATATTCTGTTATCATTTGCAAGACTTTGCCATTGTGTTTTGGTCTTTGCTCATTTCCTGTTCATAACCCTGAATCTTGCTTCTCTTCTTTCCTTCTGTTGGTTGTACCTGCCCATGCTGCCTCCTCCTCCTGTATGCCTCCCAATGTCTTTATATAGCATTCACATACAGCTGCCATCAATAGCCCACTTTAATAAAATGGAAGGTATTGAAATTACGTTTATACAATATAGCAAGACTTTAGCCAGCATGTACCAGATTGGGCATGGATTGAGTGCATACAGGTAATTAAGGCAAGTAGTGGAGGTTTGAGGCTTAGTAGCAAGTCTGACATAGAGTGGTTAGAGACAGCAGGAAGTCTGGAGGCAAGCATGCTCCAGCTGCCGAATAAAGTGGACAGCTCAAGGCCAGGCACTGCAGAGATTGGGATGTGGCAGCAGTTGAAATTCAAGGAAAAGTGAAGTAACGATGAGAAGAGAAATGTTGTGATTCACAGCATGTCAAAAGAAGAGAACATTACACAGAGCGGATTAGAATTTGGTATGCTGAAACTGAAAAGGTCAAAGAGAAGAAACATCCTCCTAAAAGAAGGGCTATTTTCAGGGCTTTGTGATATTTGCTGAGTGTTATTTTTTAATGAACAGCATTGTTTTTTTTAAATCGAGAAACTACCAATATGGTTCAATAACCATCCCCTTCCAATTTTCCAAGTAGATAGGATTCGAGTAAGGAATTGAGGGAGAATGAGAAAAGACTGCAGGCATCTCAAGGTATGTATGTGGTCTTCATACTTATATAACACTGCAAATTTAATTGATACAAATGTTGTAATATTAAAGTAAATCTAGATCTAAGACTGAAGCTTTTCTCTTGCTGCCTGCTTTTTTGGCAATATTTTTAAATCAAGCTGTCAGCAGTGGAAATTAAATACTAAATTGAGCAAACTTATTCCATTTTCTGTGTCTGCAGTGGCATGGATCTTCTGTGCAGCAGCAGCTCAGTGATTGGATCAGATTGCACATGGTTGCACTATTACAACTTTGGCCTGTACTTAAATTTTTCGCCTCAATGGCTACAGGGCCAAATTATATTGAATTTTAGTCAGGGTACAATCTGCTTGTTGCTTGGATTAGGAATTTTGGATCAGGGTTGAGTTTAGGTCAAATTAAATAGTTCTAAGGTTAATAAGTGGTTATTTCTGCTGATAATTTAGCTACCTCATACTATTGGAAATGTTAATGCTGCCAAAGTAAGATTTCCTCTCTTTATGCTTTTGGTTCTCACAATTTAAACAGCATTCATATTTTTAAAAATGACTGTTGTCATTATTTTGGAAAGAATGGTATTCTGCAATCCTACAATGAATGAGCTGCTTTTATTCTGTCGGATGTACAACGTTATTTAAACTTAAAATACATTTTTTTTTGCTTGTACACACTTTTTCCCATCTACTTTCTTGCATCTTTAGTCTATGAGCACAGAAATGAAGACGCAACTTCTACATCAAAGAGCCTGACCAAGATTAAAGATCAGAAGACTTTGCTTTAAAAAAAGCTCAGAATTGAAGAAAAATGGAGCATTCTATCTACAAAGCCATTCAAAGTTGAGCTTTTAAATCCACTAGGATTCTAAGGGAGTTCAATATGTGAGAATGAGATTGAATGTTGAAATGATAGGCATAACCTGTGATAGAACGTAGAGCATTACAGCACTGTACAGGCCCTTTGGCCCTCAATGTGCTGACCTATGAAACCAATCTGCAGCCCATCTAACCTACGCTATTCCATTTTCATCCAGTGTTTATCCAATGACCATTTCACTGAAATCTTTTCCATTCTTACACTTTACCATTGGCATGTGTTAGAAATATTTACTGAGTTGTTAATCAAACTGTCTGGCCACTTCAGGACTGCAACTGCCTTGACCACTATGTGCCAGAGTAGGGCTTGAACCAAGAGCTTCTGGCTCAGAGCCACAAGACCACCTAGATAGAGTATGATGTAGAAAATGTGAGGTTGGCAGGAAGGAAAGAAAAAAACAAATGGTTTAGGTGGAGAGAGACTTCACAGTTTCAGCAGTATAGTGGAATCTCTGACCTTGCACAAAATGTTTGTATGCAGGTATTCAAATAATGGAATTCCAGGTAGGCAAATGGAATGTCAGAGTTTATTGCAAGTACAATAACTTTACAGCATTTTGAGATCTCAGTTAGAATACTGGTTACATTTTGGTTTACCTTATCTGAGGGGAGATATAGCTGCATTTCAGAAGCAGTTCAGAAAAGGTTCAGTGAGCTGATTCCTGGATGTCGTATAAGGAAAAGTTGAGCAGACTAGGCCTTCACACAGTGTGGTATTTAAATGCATAAAAGAGACCATATTGTAATATAAAAGAATTTCATGGAGTTTGGCAGACAAGATGATGAGACGATGATTGATTGCCCTCATGATGGAATCTATAACTCAGAAGCTCAGTTCCCAAATGAGTGATCTCCCATTTAAAATTGAAATAAAGAGAATATTGTTGGTCTCCGATATTTTCTTTCCAAGAGAGAAATGGAGATTGGGCCATTTAATTCACATTAATGTTCAGTTAGACAGATTTTTGATCTACAAGAAAGTGAACAGCTATTTGAAGAAAGGAAGTAATGTGAAGTTAAAGGCTGCAATTGGATGAGCTTTTGAATGGTGAAGCAAGCTTGTGGGACCAAATGTCCAAATACATTTGTTTTTTTAATGATCATAAGACCTTATTATCTGCTAGTGGTAAATAATTGTTGAGTTAATTCACAAGTCTTTGCTTCCAAATTTTCCATAAGCATGCCTATTCTACTACATTATTCTTTTTTGGGATGTGGGCCTTGCTGACCCTTGTTACCCATCTTTAATTGCCTTTGAGAAGGTGATAGTGAGCTGCCTGCTGAACTGCATTCCAACTGGTTCAAAGAGGCTAACTTTGTTGTTAGGCGCTCCAATTTCTTAAGTGCCGACTTTGCCATTTGTGCACCTCTGAACCCAGCCTATAATGACCTCTGCTCAATTATTGATGGCAGAACCTTCTGCTGTCTTGATCTTGAATTCTGAAACTATGCATTTCTGCTTTCAGGCTTTCAAAAGTCAGCCAACACCTATCTCTGCACCTTTGTTCTCCTCCCCAATTAATCTTAGACTGACTATTTGATACATTTTTCTCAGGCACCTTCTATCTGCTCATTGAAGCATTGTTGAATGTTTATTATGTTGAAGGAACCCTATAAATATTGTTGATGACGACTAAACAGTTGTTACTTCTCTATTGACTATTAAAAATTGGTCGATTTGTAATGGTTGGAGATACCCTCCACAGCAGTTGAGGTTTTCTATTTATTTTGTGCTTCATTAATTTTTAAGGGCAATGTTTCTCGTGTGTTATGTTCTCATATCCTTTTTGGGATATTTTCTCTTTGAACATGTCCATATGAAGATGACCTTTTTTTGCTTAGAGATGTTCCAGCAGTGCTAGAACATTTGAAAGATGTTTGTTTAACATGTTTATCATTGGAATCCGGAAGTAGCAGGAGAGAAACTAAAACACCATTCCATTTCTGTTAAACATACTTCAGTGTATACTGTGACTTGGGATGTGAGTTTTGCGACCACTGCCAGCCATCGTTAATTGTGTTTCAAAAAGCCTGGGTTGGAGGTGGAAAAGATTGAGAGAAGTGAACTGCAATTACTTGGATTTAAAAGTTCAAATAAAGCGGCACTGTCAGATTTGCTTTTGAATGATCACTGCTGAAATATTACAATCCTACTTTCTTTAATCAACATTTTAACTGGCCTCAGACACCTCTGCTGAAGAAATTAAAAGGCAGCCACTCTTTTATCCAGTAAGCCGAAGAAAGAGAAAAGTAAGGAGAAAGGCAAGTTTAAAAAAAAGAAAAGGGATCGGATTTGGCTAAGATATCCTCATAAAATGAGCAGAATGTTTGAATCTCTAATTGCCCTTTACTGAAGGCATTACCTTGATAAGAAAAAGTTTTACAGATAGCAATATTTCTGCTCAGCCTTGCTGAAGTGGTGGTTGTTCCTGTGCAAATTTAATCATGGAATATGGGCATTTTGTTCATTTTGTGAGGACATTGAACCATTTACTCTGAACCTGAATCAAACTGACACTGTTTTCCTCCAGGGGTTTTTGGCCAAGGTTTAATTGTGGAGACTCTCAGTGAAATTTGCTCTTCCCTGTCTAAGTCTCCTTGCTAATTCAATAGCAGCTCCATATGTGCTACCTATTATAAGATAATCTCCCAAATTATGTAACAAATCTGGGATCTTGCTGGTCTCTGGAGCTTCGTAACTTATGTGAATTTGTTGGAACTTCTGGGAAACTCAAAATATTCTATGCCGATGTGGAATAAGTGATATAAAGTTTTGGTGTAAAATTTTATGCTGATCCTGTCACAGTTATTGATGTAAAGGAATAATGTGCTTGTGTGATCCAGTATCAACAGCAAACTCTTCCAGATCACAGTTAATGAGCTAGACTTTGAATGATTCTCCCTCTCCTGATGACGTTCCTAGCTTCACATCATCTAATATACTAGTATTCCTTTGCTTCACATTATACTAGTATTCTTTTCCTTGTGCCAGTCGCCATTGGTTTCAATCAACTGTTTTGCATTGTGAAGGCTTTAGTGTTTTGGACTAAGTTTGAAATGTGGAGATATTAATTGTATTAATACAAACGATCACTGAAAGGACTGGCAGATGATGAGCGCACAACATCATGAACCTGTGATGTAGTAAGAGCAGCTTGTGGTGTCTGCGTTTCCCTCTCTAAGAGCCTGTCGTCTGTACTGGTATGTGATTGGAATTTCATCAACATAATCCCACACATCTGGTCACCCTATTATGGGGTATATTTTAGCTATGTCCAACTGAACCACTGTGTCCTTTAATGTATACTCAAAGGATCATAGAGTTGTACGATGCAGAAGGAGATGATTTGCTTTTTTTATATATTATAATTTTCGTGTAGATGCAAGTAGGAGTATGAAAATTTTGTACAATGGTAATTAATGAGGAGGATAGCCATAAACTGCAGGAGGATATCAACAGATAGATCACCTGTCAGAGCAGTGGCAAATGGAATTCAAACTGGAAAAAATTGAGGTAGCACATGTGGTGAGGGTGAACAAGGCAAGGGATTACACAATGAATGTACTCTGGGGAGATTTCAGTGTCCACCACCAAGAATGGATTGGCATCAGCACTATTGATTGAGCTAGTTTTAAAGGATAGAGCTTCCAGACTGGGCCTGCAGCAGGTGGTGAGGAAACCAAGGAGAGGGAAGAGCATGCTTGACCTCCTCCTCACCAATATGCTTGCCACTGATGCATCTGTCCATGTCAGTATTAGTAAAAGTGACTACCATATAGTCCTCCTGCAATCAAAGTCCTTCCTTCACATTGAGAATACTCTCCATCATGCTATGTGGTTCTATCACTGTTAAATAGGACACATTTCAAACAGATCTAGCAACTCAAGACTGGGCATCTATTAGTGCTGTGGGACATCAGCAGCACGTTAGCAAGGTTAGATCTCACAGACTACAGGGAGAACTAACCATTTGGATACAGGACTGGCTGAATGGTAGAAGACAGAGGGTGGTGGTGGAGGGTTGTTTTTCAGACTGGAAGCCTCTAACCAGTGGAATGCCACAAGGATTTTAGCTGAGTACAGTACTTTTCATCACTTATATAAACGTTATGGATGTGAGCATAAGAGATCTACTTAATAAGTTTTCACACCAAAATCTGAGGTGTAGTGGACAGGTGAAGAAGGTTACCTCCGATTACAACAAGATATTGATCAGATGGGCCAATGGTTTGAGGTGTGGCACATGTGGGTTAATTTAGATAGATGCAAGGTGCTGCATTTTGGGAAAACAAATCTTAGCAGGTCTTATACATTTAATGGCAAGGTCTTAAGGATGTTGCTTAACAAAGAGTCCTTGGAATGCAGGTTTAAAGCTCCTTGAAAGCAGAGTTGCAGGTAGATAGGATAGTGAAAAAGGCATTTGGTATGCTTTCCTTTATTGGTCAGAGTATGGAGTACAGTGGTTGTGAGGTCATGTTGCGGCTGTACAGGACATTGGTTAGGCCACTGTTGGAATATTGCATGCAATTCTGGTCTCTGTCCTATTGGAAAGATGTTGTGCAACTTGAAAGGATTCAGAAAAGATTTACAAGGATGTTGCCAGAATTGGAGGATTTGAGCTATAGGGAGAGGTTAATAGGCTGGGGCTGTTTTTCCTGGAGCGTCAGAGGCTAAGGGGTAACGTTAGAGGTTTACAAAATCATGAGGGGCATGAATAGGACAAATAGACAAAGCCCTTTCACTGGGATGGGGGAGTCCAGAACTAGAGGGCATAGGTTTAAGGTGAGAGGGGAAAGATCTAAAAGACACCTAAGGGGCAACTTTTTCACGCAGAGGGTGGTATGTGTATGGAATGAGCTGCCAGAGGAAGTGGTGGAGGCTGGTAAGATTGCAACATTAAAAGGCATATAGATGTGTATATGAATAGGATGGGTTTAAAGGGATATGGGCTAGGTGCTGGCAAGTGGGGCTAGATTGGGTTGGGACATCTGTTCAGCATGGATGGGTCGGACCGAAAGGTCTGTTTCTGTGCTGTACATCTCTATGAATTATACTCTAACATGATTTACAATCTCATGGCCCAGCATATTCCCCACTCAACTATTACTTTTAAGCCAGAGGATCAACTCTGGTTCAGAGAGAGTGCATGATAGCATGCCAAGAGCAGCACAAGGCAAAAGTAAAAGTAAGGTGTTGACATCAAAACAGGATGCCTTGCATGCCCTACAGCGTAACCGGAAAGAGGTCTAAAGAGCTAAATGATCCCACAAGCAATGGATTAGCTCTAAGCTCTGCAATCCTGCCACATCATGTCGTGATTGACAGTGGACAACTAAACTCACTGGCAGATATTCCTGTCCCCAACAATGGGAGAGCCCAGCATATTAGTGCAAAAGATGAAGCTCAACGATCTTCAGCCAGAAATGCTGAGTGAATAACCCATCTCCAGAGGTCCCCAGTATCAGACATGATAGTTATCAGCCAATTTGATAAGAAATGGTTGGAGGCACTGAATACTGCAAAAGCTAGTGGCCAAGACAACATTCCAGCAATTACTAAAGACTTGTGTCCAGAACTTATGCTGAGCTACAAAGCTGTTATCTACCCGACAATGTGGAAAATTGCCCAGGCATGTTGTGTACACATAAAGCAAGACAAATCCAACTTGGCCAATTGTTGTCCCATCTGTCTACTGTCAAGCATTGGTAAGATGTCATCAACAGTGCTATCAAGCAGCATCTGCTTGGTGACAGCCAGTTTGAGTTCCACCAGGGTCATCTAGCTCCTGACCTCAATACAGTCTGACAAAAGAGCCAAATTTCAGAGGTGGGGTGAGAACGACAGCCCTGGACACGAAGGCTGCGTTTGACCAAATGGGGCAGCAAGGAGCCTGAGCAAAACTGAAAACAGTGGGAATTGAGGGAAAACTCATTGTTGGCGTTATACCTGGAGTCATACATAGGAAAATGGTTGTGGTTGTTGGAAGTCAGTCATCTCTGCTCCAGTACATCTCTATCAGAGTTCCTCAGAGTAGTGTCCTCTGCCAAATCATCTTTAGCTGCTTCATCAGTGACCTTCATTTGGTAACCAGATCAGAAATGGGAATGCTCACCAACGTTCAGCATCATTCACGACTCCTCAGATACTGAAGCTGTCCATTTTCAAATGCGAGACCTGGACAATATCCAGACTTGGACTGAAAAGTGGCAAGTAAAATTCACATCACACAAATGCTAGACAATGACCAATTCCAATAAGAGAATATTCTCCCACTGCCCTTTTTTTTTTCAGTGGCATTCCCCATCACCAAATCTCTACTAGAAACATCCTGGAGGTTACTATTGACCAGAAACTGAGCTGAACTGGCCATAGAAATACTATGGTTACAAGGGCAGGCCAGAGGCTAGGATTACTGCAGTATGTAACTCACTTCCTGACTCCCCAAAGCCTGTCTATTATTTACAAGTCTCAAGTCAGGATGTGATGAAATACTTCCCACTTGTTTGGATGAGTGCTTCTCCTACAACAGCCAAGAAATTTGATACTATCCAGGACAATGCAACCCACTTAAACAATACCACATTCACAAATATTCATTCCCTCCCCCACCAATGTCGTGTAGCAGCATTGTGTACTATCTATAACATGCACAGCAGAAATTTGCCAACTGTCCCAAGACAGCACCTTCCAAACCCATGACGTTTCTGACTAGAATGCAAGGGCCACAGATACATAGAACATCTATGTGCAAGTTGCCTTCCAAGCCACTCATCATTCTGACTTGGAAACACATTGCCATGCTTTCACTGTCGCTAGGCCAAAATCCTGGAATTCCCTACCTCATGAAATTGTCGGTCTACCCATACCACATACACGGCAGCAGTTCAAAAAAGCAACTCCTCATCGTCTCAAGGTTGACTAGGGATGGACATTAAATGCTGGTCCAGTAAGCAATGCCCATATCCCATCAGTGAATTAAAATAAAAAATGTGTTGTAGTAATTTTGTCGTAAAATAAGTATCAGACATGGAAATATTATGTACTAACTATTTTGGATGAAGTGTCAGTACGAATGTACTGAATAAAGCTTCTTTGCAACATGGCTTTTGGTTATGGGATTTTTAGTTGTTTTAAAATGAAAAGTTAAAAAAGTTTTCTTTTTACTGCTGTTGCTGTTCAATCTATGATACGTTGATTTGCTTATTCGTGATTTTTGTAGCCTTCTCTTAATTTTTAATGACATATACAGTAGCTGCTGATATTGGGAGTGAAATTATGTTGGAGATAACGGTTTAAAAACAAAAAAAATCTTTTACATTAGAGGTGCACCATTAGTAGCTTCCTTTAATGTTTGAAGGGCTTATGCTCGAAACGTCGAATTCTCTATTCCTGAGATGCTGCCTAACCTGCTGTGCTTTGACCAGCAACACATTTGCAGCATCCTTTAATCAATTCACTTGCAAGAGCCACAATTATACTTTCAAGCTGCTCACTTTTGGTTTTAAGGACATTTGCCTCCTCATGGTTACCCTATAAAGATTTATAAAATCATGAGGCGCATGGTTAGGATAAATAGACAAGGTCTTTTTCCTGGTGGGAGGAAGTCCAGAACAAGAGGGTATAGGTTCATGAGGAGTGGGGAAGAATTTAAAAGGAACTAACGGGCAACGTTTTCACACACAGGTTGGTGTGTGTATGGAATGAGCTGCCAGAGGAAGTGGTAGAAGCTGGTCCAATTATGACGTGGATGTGTATTTGAATAGGAAGGGTTTAGAGGGATATGGGCCAAATGCTGCAAATGGGACTAGATTAGATTAGGATATCCGGTTGGCATGGATGTGTTGGTTCGAAGGGTCTATTGCCGTGCTGTACATCTATGATTCCGTATGCTTGTGGCCAGTTTCCTACAATGTGAATGGCATTCCACATTTTGTTTTGTTTTTGCATTCTTTTAATATTGAACCTCTTTCTATGATGACCTATGATCATAAGTAACATATGACTTACAAGTAACCTGAATTTGAGGTAAAATTAATTTAACCTTGAGATTGACAAACTGGCTGGCAAAATTACTTTCTTTGACCTATCCTTGTGTTCACATTGGCAGGTCATGGGGGGAAAAATAATGTCCTCTGTATAATAACTTGAAACCAAGTAAGCATTTTTCTCCATGCTCATGAAAATATTATAAAAATCTTTTATCCTCCTGTCCAGTTGCTCTTGGACAGAAAGTGGTGAACTGGATCCCTCTTAATATTAGGTATTTAGCTTATTTCTGATTTGAGTGTCCACAGCTGCTTTGATATTTTAGATTGTCATGTTTCTCTGCTTCTTCTGTCATGAATTATCATAATAGGGAGGGTTATTGTGCAATTCTTCCTCTTAAAAATATATTAGTGATACAGCCAGATTTTATTGAAGATTAATCTATCAGCAATTAATGAAACAAGTTTGGAGAGTTTGTGATGGGCAGCACAGTGGCACAATGGTTAGAACTGCTGCCTTACTGCGGCAGGGATCTAGATTCAATTCCAGCCTTTGGTGACTGTGCAGATTCCACACAGACATTCCCTCCACATCCCCATTTCATCTTGCTGCTTCAGTTTCCTCCCACGGTAAAGATATCCAGTTTAGGTGAACTGGCCATGCTAAATTCCCCATTGTATCCAGGGGTATGCAGGCTAGGTGGATTAGCCATGGGAAATGCAGGATTACAGGATTAGGGTAGGGATGTAGGTCTAGGTGGGACTCATCAAATGAGCTGTGTGGACTCTGTGCCAAATGGCCTGCTTCCATACTGTAGGAATTCTATATGTTTTATTTATTCTTAAATTCCTCTTCTGCCGTCTGTTTTCTCATGCTGTTAGCACCTCCGTTAGCTGTCTTCTGGTGACAGCCAAATACTTTTGCAGTTTTTTTTCTCCTTTTCTGTTAACTGTTAACTGTTCTCCTGTAATTTTGTTTGGTTTTAAGGAAGTACACTTATTGTTTCAGGTTTCTGACATTTAACAGTATCTTTTCATGTTCATGATGCTTCTGTACAATTTATCCAACAATTAAAAAGTTACGTCTATATGTCCTGTTGTGATGGAGTCTATAATTTGTAATAAATATGTTACACAAGCCTTACTACTTGGAGAGGGAGAAAAACTTGCTTTTTCCTGTCCAGTCATATGGTTTTGACATACTTTGTTTTCTACTTTAGTACTGTGCATGTCATTGGTGCAAGTTACTATGCGGTAGATTCTGCAGATTGTAGGTTTTTTTTGGCTAACAGTTTTTTTGTGGCCAAAGCAATGACTGATTATTATAAATGTCTGCTTATTCTGCCTTCTGTGGTGTACACCCACGAAAATGTGTAACAACAGCACAAAATCAATCCTGCAATGACCAATGCGATTGGCAATATTACGTGTAAAGTTGTACAAATTAATGCTGATGAACATAAAGAAAAACCTGGGAGTTTTCACAGGTAGTTTCAAGCAAAATTGGATTGATTTCCTTGCACTTGTGTAGGACTATTCTTTAAATTTTAAATCACAATACTCCAAACAGCATCTGAGAGTTCTTTAGGAGTTTATGAGCTTGTCTTTTAAAGACGATACCTTGTGTGAACGTGCACACATTTTAGTTTACCCTACAAGGATGATACCAGTGACTGGGTTTGCTCCATATTAACAATGGATTTGGTGTGTTAATCTGGAATTAAAATTCATCCCAATTCCAAATTAAAGTGATGAGTTTTTTTTGAAAAGGGAGTTTCACCCTGAGTTTTGACGTGGATGTAATTTTAGCTTTGCTCTGTAGCCACTTCCCATCTATACTAGAGCTCTGGTGGGAATCCATCACGCATTCTTCACTGTTTTAAAAAGTTATTAGTTTCTGCTGAAGTTGAATAGCTAGCAAACGTAAAAATACCTGAAAACAGAAGAAGCATATGGTGAGATCTTTTGCTTCACCGAAATATATTTGACCATTACTGACTATTTTAACTGTATTCAAAAAAGACAGTTGTCAGGCTAAATGCATGTTCTAGTAGTCATTTCTGTAAAATATGGAACACACACATGCTCCTGTCAGGTAACGTTGTAAGATTTTTTTTGGTATATGGTGACATGTTGCATATGGAAATAATGAAATGAGCTTTGGTTGCTGAGGCTACAAACTGGAGTACTGTTCAGCTTTTGATTTTCCAGCACCTGTTGCTTGTGTAGAATACTCCTTTCAAATTCTATTTCGAGTGACTTTATTATTTAATGCTTTGCACCATGGATAGAACTGTATAGTAAAGAACATCTTGAGGTGCACATGTTTGAGGACAAAATTGAAGGTCATCCTGTAGTTCAGACTTTGTCCAGATACCTTAAACCTTGCATATCACTTAATCTCATGTTATGTTATGAAACTCAATAATAGAGTTCACCGATAACTTGGTTGTGGTTTTAACACAGTTTAAAAACCATCCCCTTTAGCTACTTGATTAACTTGAATGGAAAATTTGAGTCAGCGTTTCACTCTTTACATTCAACAGCAGTTGGTGTGGTTTGATAATGAACGCCAGCTTTTTGTTTCTGTATTCCGTAGCTTGAAGTCCTTGTCAAATCAGTTCACTCCAACCTTAAGGTGAACTTTAGGTAATCTGGTAGAGTAGCCAAACGAATAATTGTTACATGAGTAAATGTTTGCCTTGAAATGTGATGATGGGATTAAAGGATAGAGCTCAGCAATTATTCTCCATCTGAGCAGCATTCTTTTCTAAGCCTCCACGAGAATGTGTGCACGATACCCCTATGATTGTTTACCGACCATCCCTTTTTTATTAAATAGTTGGAATTGTGGATGTAAACCTCTTGCCTGATGTACTGTGCATCAGTGGCATGACAATCCTTCAAATGCCAAAGTGTCTTTTTACAAAAGAAAAATTAGTCGGGGCAATTTTTTTTTCAAACACTGAAAGAGTATTGCTGGCAATGTCCATCCCTAATTGCCCAGAGGATAGTTAAGAGTCAACCACATTGCTATGTGGTCCGGAGTCATTTGTAGGACCAGACCAGGTAGGGATGGCAGTTTCCTTCCCGAAAGGGCATTAGTGAATCAGGTGGGTTAATTGAATTCAAGTTCTGCCATCTGCCGTAGTGGGATTTGAACCCAGGTCCCCAGAATGTTATTTAAGTATCTGGGTTAACAGTCTAGTGATAATACCACTAGACCATTGCCTCCCTGGTGGTCCAGTTCCTGGTCAGATGGTCATTGTGAGCCTCAACAATTAGTAAGTTATTACATTTATGTCTCCTGTTTAAACCACAGGTCTAATTCAGTAACAAAATAGTAGCTGAGGTTTTGTTTTGCTGTATGACATCACAGGGACCAGTTAAGCTCTGGTACCTCACCCAAATGGCCTATTCATGAATTAAAGACTCTGTTTTCTCCAGGGGTAAACATGTTGACCCTTCTTGGAAAATTGTTTTATCCTCAGCTACATACCCAGAACACCATCTAAGATTGATTATAGCATCTCGATCACTGTATGGATGAGAACCGTTAACTCAGCAAAGGCTGAGGATCAAGCTCGTAAAAGTAAATTGGATTTGATGTTATTTCTGCAGAATAGTATCATTGCTAGTAAATAAGGTGAAAGGGAACACTGCCATGAAGGTTGCTGTATCATTGATGATTGTATAATACAAATGAGTAATGTGTTGACTGTTCCTCATTCCCCTTCCCTAATGTGTATTTCAGCCTGCTAATTTAACTGCTTTTCATGTGAACATACAAATATCCTGTGTCTTTCAATTAGCTGAAACAGCTAATACAGTATTTGTTTCCAGGATTAGTTTGTGTTGATTCCCCATAAGGCTAATTTTGCGATTTCTACATTATCTCTTCTGTTCTGTCATTAACTCTTTTCCCTCACATTGTTGCTACCTTTCTAGGTCTATATTCTTGCCATGTAGATGCCTGGCTTTCAGGTTTGTTTATTTGTGCTGCTGTGTATGTAACAGGACATAAGTCTGAAAACTACTATCCGTACAATTTTCACATTTACAATGTAATTTGCACAGATTACAATTTAAAGAAGGTATGGAACTTTTCCCTGCTGATGCGGATAAGTAACTCATTGTTGTTTGTTTAATGCAGTATCAGGCTGGTGTAGCACGCCACACTGTGGTCCAATCTCTTTCTTTAATATCTAACCACCAAATTTTCTCTAGCATAGTATATGAACTGCTGGTGGATTTTTAAGTGCAAATAGATATGGCTACTTACCAGTTGTGGCATTGAACCAGCAAAACACAGATCATGAGTTCAAATGCTATCATGAAAATTGTGAACTTTTGGCAAGCAAGAGAAAAATAACTGAATTGTCACAAAATTCCAACTACTAATGTTCTACAGAAAAGAGACCCTGTAACCCCCCTCACTATATACGACCCCACGGTACTTTGCGGTTAATTCTTTTATTGCCCACTGAAATGATCTGACAAATTCCCCCCCCCCCCCCCCCACCACCACCACCATGCTCCCATGCTAAACAATCATGACCGAGCTCATGAAGCATGTTGAATAGACCTATTGCTAATAATCCAAGTATATTAGGACAGAGCAGTCCCAGCTCTGTTAATGCTATAAAGCCCTGCTTATCTGCATCAGAGAGTGCTCTCCATGACACACACAATCACACTGGCAGTATCCTAATTCTCAGCCAAAGTTGTTCCCATTCCTGAGTTTATTTTATTCACTCATGGGGTGTTGGCATTGCTAGCTGGCCAGCATTTTTACCTATCCTTGTTGTCCTTGAGGAACCTCATTGGAGTCTCCTTATAATTGGTAATGATGGTAAACTGCTGCCTTGAACTGCTGCAATCCACGAACTGTAGATTGGCTAATAATGCCCTTTTGGGAGGGCATTCCAGATTTTGGCCCAATGATAGTAAAGGAACAGCAATATATTTCCAAGTCAGGATGGGAGCTTGCAGGTGTTGGTGCTCCCTTGTATCTGCTGCCCTTGTCTTAGACAAGCATTAAGGAAACAGATATTAATTCATCAACTAAAACATGGTAGAATAGATAGGTTTGAAGCTGATCTTGTCTTTCTCTATAGAAGTGGCCATGGATTTGGAAGGTGCTATCTAAGGATGGTGAGTTTCTGCAGTGCATCTTGTAGATAGTACACATGAATGCTGCTGAGTGTTGGTGGTGGAAGGAATAGATGCTTATGAATATGGTGCCAAAAAAATGGCCTGCTTTGTTCTGGATGGTGTCCAGCTTCTTTAGTATTGTTCTAGCTGCTGCCATTGAGGCAAATGGGAGTATTCCATCACACTCGTGACTTGTGGCTTAAAGATGGTGGACAGACTGTGGGGAGTTGGGAGTTGAGTTACTCGTCACAGTATTCCCAGTTTCTGGCCTACTGTTGTAGCCACTGCATTTATTTGGAGAATCCAATGAGGTTTTCTGGTCAACGGGAACATCAAGGATGTTGTAGTGGGGGATTCAGTTATGGTAACATTATTGAATGTCAACAGGTGGTGATTCCACCATCTCTTATTGGAGGTGGTCATTAACTGGCATTTGTGTGGCATGAATAGTATCTGCCACTTGTCAGCCCAAGCTTGGATATTGTTCAGATTCATAGAATCCCTACAGTGAAGAAATAGGCCACATGGCCCAACAAGTCCATACAGACTCTCCAAAGAGCATCCCACCTAGACTCTTAAGGCCTTGTGCCTTATTGCACAGAGCATTTGCAACAAAATGGATGAATTAGTTGCATAAGTACCACATATACTCATGTATAGGTCAATCTCATGTATAAGTCAACCCCATATATTTGGCCAATAAAATCTTGTATTTTACATATCTCATGTATAAGCCAACCCTAGTTCTTCGGTTACAGATCAACATTTACGACTCAGTGTGCCTGCCTGTTGCGCTCTGTTCCAGCTTTCTGGTCTGCTGATTGCACCGCTCTGTTTGGGTCTTCCAATCCACCAGCCGTCACGCTACGCTCCAGGTTTTCAGAATTACCATAATAATGCAACAGTACAGGGCAACGGCCATATCCGCGGAGTTGGTTTCAGTTACCCATAGTTTACTGCAGCCCGAACATATCACAGGGAACGTTCCAGAGCCAGGGACTGGGACTACCCGGGAAGGTAAATTTTCCATTTTATCTGTTTTGTAAATAAATATTCATCCCCTCGGAAAAAGTGCCTCGTGTATAAGTTGACTCACTAATTTCAGATTTAGAAAATTGTCTTCAGAAGTTGACCTATACATGAGTATATACAGTAGACCTAATGGCTAAATGGGTCTGATATAGAGTCAGAGATGACAGAAATGTGGCTACAGGGTGATTATGAATGGGAACTGAATATTCAGGAGTTTTCAGTTTTTAGATAGTATAGACAAAAAGGAAAAGGTGGGGTGGAACTGCTATTAAAAGGAAATTAATGTGATTGAGAGAATTTTGGCCCTGGTGAAGTAAAATCTACAAGTATTGAGCTTAGAAATGCCAAGAGGAAGGAAATTAATGTTGGGTTGATATAGAACCCCAAACTGTGGTAGTGATATTGGGGAAGACATTAAAAAGGAAATTGAGGTGCAAGTACATAGATCCCTCAAAAAGTTGCCACTCGAGTTGATAGGGCTGCTAAGAACACACACGGTGTGTTAGCTTTTATTAGTAGAGGGATCGAGTCTTGGAACCATGAGGTCATACTGCATCTGTACAAAACCTCTGGTGCGGCCACTGAGTGTCACATGCAATTCTGGTCACCGTATTATAGGAAGAATGTGAGAGCTTTGGAAAGGGTTCAGAGGAGATTTACTAGGATGTTGCCTGGTATGGAGGGAAGGTCTCGTCAAGAAAGTTTGAGGGACTTGAGGCTGTTTTCGTTAGAGAGAAGAAGGTTGAGAGGTGACTTATTTGAGACATATAAGATAATCAGAGGGTTAGATTGAGTTGACCATGAGAGCCTTCTTCCTCAGATGGTGATGGCTAGCACCAGGGGGCATAGCTTTAAACTGAGGAGTGATAGATTTCGGACAGATGTCAGAGGTAGTTTCTTCACTCGGAGTAGTAGGGGCGTGGAAAGTACTGCCTGCAACAGTTGTAGACTCGCCAGCTTTGCGGGCATTTAAATGGTCATTGGATAGACTTATGGGTGAGAATGGGATCGTGTAGGTTAGATGGGCTTCAGATTGGTTTCATAAGGTGGTGCAACACTGAGGGCCGAAGGGCCTGTACTGCACTGTAATGCTGTATGTTCTAAGCAATAAATTGTAATCGTGGCTGTAATTGTAGGCAGTTTCAATAGAGGAGGAATTATTGGGCTGTATGCAAGAAAGTTTAATGAATTAATACTTTGAAAAAACAGCTAGAGAAAAAGGTTATCCGTGACTGGGTATTGTGTAACAAGAAAGGAATAACTTACAATCTAGTTATGATTAGATTACTTACAGTGTGGAAACAGGCCCTTCAGCCTAACAAGTGCACACCGACCCTCTGAAGAGCAACCCACCCTGACCCGTTCCCCTACATTTATCCCTTCAACTAACACTACGGGCAATTTAGCATGGCTAATTCACCTAACCTGCACATTTTTGGACTGTGGGAGGAAACTGGAGTACCCAGAGGAAACCCACGCAGACACTGGGAGAATGTGCAAACTCCACACAGAGTTGCCTGAGGCGGGAATTGAACTTGGGTCTCTGGCGCTGTGAGGCAGCAGTGCTAACCACTGTGCCACCCATATGCTTGGGCCTGAGGGAAAAGTGATTGCAATAGGATAGAACTCTCCATTTAAGATATTATGCTTCAACTTGCATGTATCTGCCCACTTGCTTAACTTATCCAAATAACATTGAAGCTTCTCTGCTTTCTCCTCTCAGCATACCTTCCAATCCAGCTTTGTGTCATCCGTAAACTTGGAGGGTAAAGTATTTATTTCTAAAACTGATCCTGAATTTAAATAAAGCAAATTACAATGACATGAGTTTCAAGCTAACTATGATAATTGAGGATTGTTATTTAAAGGAATGATCGTAGACTGGCAATGACAGAGAGTTAAAGAACGCATGGATGAACTGCAACAGTTACTCTTCCCAGTCTGGCATTAAGATAAAATGGGAAATGTGAGAAAATGGCTAATGAGACAAGCTGTGGATGATATTAACTCCACGGAAGAGGCATACAAATTGGCCAAAGAAGAAACAAGACCTGAAGATTAGTAACAGTTTCTGGCAAAGCAAGACAGAGACCAATAAAGAGAGGGAAACAGAGTAAATTTGCAGAGAATATACAAACCAATAGTAAAAGCTTCTCTTAGTAAATGAAGAGAAAACTATTAGTAAAGATGATTATAGGTGCCTTGCAGTCAGAAACAGGGGAACTTATAATGGGCAGAGAGAAGACAGTATTACAAATGGTTAGCTTGACACTAGTAGTGACGGAAAATTCTGAAGGTCATGTATAAAATTTGTATTAGAGGAGCACTTGGAAAACCGAGATGATCTAACTGAGTCAGGTTGTATATACTAAGGGGAGGTCATGCCTGATGAATCTATTGGAATTTTCTGTGAATGTAGCGGGTAGAGTGCATAAGCCAGTCGATATGGTTTACATAGATTCTCAGAAAGCTTTGTTAAGGTCCTATGTAAGAGATCATGCAAAATTAAAGCACATGGAATTGGAGGTGTTCTACTGAAATGGTTTGCGAACTGGTTGACAGACTGGGAACTGAGGTGGAATAAGTGCGTCTTTTTCCAAGTGGCAGGCAATGACTACTGGGGTACCAAAGGAATCAATCCATGCTTAGACGCTAGCTATTCACAATATATATATTAATATTTATACGACGTAGTTCATCATCTGTCCAAGTTTGCAGATGACACAAAGCTGGATTGGAAGGTATGCTGAGAGGAGGAAGCAGAGAAGCTTCAATGTTATTTGGATAAGTTAAGCAAGTGGATGGATATATGCAAGTTAAAGTATAATTTGGATAAATAATGTTATCCACTCTGTAGAAACAGGCAGGCAGGTTATTATCTGAAAGGCCATAGATTTAAAAAAGGTAGAGATGCAACGAGACCTGAGTATGTTGTACACCAGTCACTGAAAATAAGCATGCAGGTGCAGCATGAAAAAGGCAAATGGTATGTTCATGTTTGTAGTGAGGAGATTTGAGTACAGGAGTCTTGCTGCTGTTGTACAGGCCTTAGTGTGACCACACCATAAGTATTGTGTGCAGTTTTGGTCTTCTTATCTGAGGCAGGATGTTCAGGCTATAGAGGGAGCGCGGTGAACATTTACCAGCCTGATTCCTGGAATGGTGGCATTGATATATGGGGAGACACTGGACCAGTTAGGACTATAGTCATTCGAGTTGAGAGGAGTGAGGAAGGAGTTCATAGAAATGATACAACAAGATTAGGCATGGTGGTTGAAGAAAGGATGTTCTCAATGGCTGGAGAGTCCAGAACCAGGGGTCACCATCTGAGCATGAGAGCCTTTTAGGACAGTGATGAAGAGGAATTTCTTCACCTGTAGAATGGAGCCTGAGGAATTCTCTGCAATAGGAAATACTTTTGAGGCCAAGACATTTGATGATTTTAAAGAAAGATGTAAATATAGTTTTAGGACTAAAGGGATTAAAAGACATGTCGAGAAAGTGGGAACAGGGTGCTGAGTTGGGTGATCAGCCATGACCATATTGAATAGGGGAGCAGACTCGAAGGGCTGTATGGCCTCATCCAGCTCTAGCTTCTATAATTCTATTCTGGCATCCTGGGATCTAGTTGGCACTACAGGAAATTGCCCAGATATTTCCTATCCATTTTAAAAGTAAAATCTAATCTGGGTTAACACTGCCCTATCGTCCTTCAGTCATCAGTAAACTGATGGTACGTTAGCCATCATATCATGCCTGTTGGTTAGTCACACGCTCACCATTCTGAATGGATTCTGTCAGATACGTTCCAGAACACATCACAATTTTGATGTTGCCATGATTGCAAGTCATGAATAATGGAGGAGAGGTGAGAGCAACTGCCCATAACATCATGGCAGCAATTAATGTTAAAATAACTGGAGACAATGGAGATCAAAAGGTAAAATCATCACTGGCCAGACTCTTATCTGAGAGGACAGTTCTGGACATTTGAAGGCAGACATCATCAACACTTTAGAACAGCAGTTGATCAAGGCAGCATCTTTGAAAATCTTTAGCTTCAATGCCATTCCTTCTTAAGGTCAAGACCTGATGATTCCACAGCATTCAACTTTATTCACAGCTCCTTTGATAATGAAACAGTACGTATCAACCTGAACTGTTTCTAAGTAGCATCCAAACTTGAAGTGAAATGGCAGATAATTAGGGGCGGCACGGCAGCACAGTGGTTAGCATTGCTGCCTCACAGCACCAGAGACCTGGTTCAATTCCCGTCTTGGCAACTGTCTGTGTGGAGTTTGCACATTCTCCCCGTGTCTGCATGGGTTTCCTCTGGGTGCTCTGGTTTCCTCCCACAGTCATAGTGCTTTGACTGGGTGTAATTTTGACCTGTCGTCTAATTTTTGCAGCCATCTCTTTAGCCACTGGCACTTTATTGTTTTTTTTTTGTTATGCTGTCTGATTCTGACCCATTCTATGATATTTTTAGCTAAAATGCGGTTGTGTTCTGGAGATTATATTCTACTTTTGAATTTTTGTTCCTGAATCTTTCCATATTGAGAAAGATTTAAAAATAAGTAATAACCAAGGGAAGACAAACCCCATGGGATACACACAAAATGAAGCAAAGAAACAAGAAAGGGATTTAGCAAGAAGCATTGTTAAAGAAGAGTTGTATTCAAACATCTGAAATTAACTAGGATTTTCATAAGCTCAGAAATAAAAGTCACAGTGATACTATGGGACAGAGTGAACATTAGAATTTAGAGAGCAGAATTAGGCAGTTCAGCCCATCGAACCTGTTTGACCATTCAGTATGGACACAGCTGACCTCCTGTTGGCCTCAACTCCACTTTCCTGCCCACTCTCCTTAACCCTTCAACCCATTACTAATGAAAAATCTGTGTATTCTCCTCCTCAAATTTACTTCACGTCAGAGTATCTACCACAGTCTGGGGTAGTGAATTCCACAGAATGATGATTTTGAGAGAAGTAATTTATTTTCCTTTCTGTTTAAATATGCTACCTCTTATTCTAAAACTCCACATCTTACTATGTCTACTTTGTTAATTCCCTTTAGCATCTTATACTCAATTAGATCTCCTCTAATTCTTCTAACCTCCAGAGAATATTAGTCTAAACTACTTAATCTCTCTTCACAAGACAAACCCCTCATCTCTACAATCAATCTAGTGAACTTCCTCTGAACTGCTCCAGTAATTTAGTATGGATAATATAGTAATAGGAGGAGAATTTGATTTTCATATGAGCTAAACAATGTAAATTTGTAAATAATAATAGATTAGGTTAGATTAGATTAGATTCCCTACATTGTGGAAACAGGTCCTTTGGCCCAACAAGTCCACACCGACCCGCTGAAGAGCAACCCACCCAGACCCATCTCCCTCTGACTAATGCACCTAACACTATGGGCAATTTAGCATGGCCAATTCACCTGACCTGCACATCTTTAGACTGTGGGAGGAAACCTGTGGATGTAGAGTTCATGGGATGCACATAAGAGGTTTTTAGATCAGTATGTTCAGGAACCAACTAGTCAACATGCTATTTTATACCTAGTATTTAACAGTGATGGGTGATTAATTAATAACCCCCATTCGATTACCACAACTTTAGCGAGCATTAAAATGTTATTAGATAACTATTAGGATCTAGTTGATTCTAATTTAGAGACTGAATAGTCAACCCATGTTCTCCTGAGTATCGACAAACCAGAATTTGCCAAACGAAGACAGCACTATATCTGATTATGATACAGATTTTCCAAACCAGCAGAATTGGTGTTAATGATGGGCATACCCCACAAAGAACATATTGTGCTCCATTCTTGCAAAGCACATCAGTAGAAATGTAAATTGATGAAGTCTGTAGAGCTGTCCAATAAGCACATGTCCGAAGCATGTTTGTAATGTTAGACACTTAAAGCAGCATTAGGTAATCAGCTGGAGTATTGTGTACAATTCTGGTCACCACAATATAGGATAGGCTCCAGAAGGCTAGGGACTTTAGCTTTGTGGAGAAATTTCTTCTGAAAGCAAGAATGAGTGTGACAGAATTAAGAGGAGTTTCAATTCATGAAAGAGTGAGAAAGAAGAACTTTCCAACGGTGACCAAAGGACAATGACTTGAGGCCATTGGAACAGATGGGAGATGAGAAGAATTTTTATTTTACACAGTCAATTCTCATAACCTGGAGTGCACAGCCTCACAAGATGGCTAAACAAATTCAATAAGATCCAAAAGGTAATGGGATAACTACTTAAAAAGGAATTAATTTGGAGTGTTCGAGTGGACTCGATGGGCCGAATGGCCTTACTTCCAGTCCTATGTCTTATGATCTTATGGACCCAGTAACAAAGGGCTTTCAAGAAAGACTGACCATAACATGATGCAGCTTTGTGATGTTTAGATGTTATTTAGTTAACTCTTAAACCAGGGTCTTAAATCTAAACAAGATAACCTATGAAAGTATGAAAGGTTAGTTGGCTAAGGCAGTTCAGAAAACTAAATTCAAATATATGCTAGTAAACAAGAAATAGCTGCCATTTAAAGAATTAGTACATAGTTTGCAAAGATTATACATTCATTTGAAGATCCAAAAACCCAAAGGAAATAGTGGTCCAAAAATTACTAAT
This sequence comes from Hemiscyllium ocellatum, assembly GCF_020745735.1. NCBI lineage: Eukaryota > Metazoa > Chordata > Chondrichthyes > Orectolobiformes > Hemiscylliidae > Hemiscyllium > Hemiscyllium ocellatum. The sequence continues at coordinate 82,205,449 of NC_083409.1, forward strand.
GAGAAGTGTTAAGGATATTATTAGTTCAAGGTATACTTTTGAACATTCTACAAGTTGTGCAATGCAAAGTGCAATCAATTTGCAAAATCCGTCTGTGGTTTACTTGCTGCCAGTAGTACGCTTGGCCATTTAAATGTTAATTCTTTTTAGCATTGAAAAAATTTCATTAGGACATCTGGCTTAGTTGCTGGCAACTTCTTCAGTTATTATACACCTTGGCTATTGTTGAGACTGGTCTCTTCTCACCATCTGTTTGCTGGATCACTTCAGTTGGACCTCTCTCTTTCTTATTCTCCTTGTAGTAGTAAGATCCTATTACTACTAACAATTTCCAAGTAGGTCTGCAGTCCAGATGTCAGGAATTCCTCTAATGGATTTGGTAGTAAACTGGGTCTGCACGTCGTCACAACTGCTACTTTGTGCACTCTAAGTTCACGATTTCTGATGCTTCTGTAAGGTTTTCCTTTGCGACTGTTGCCAGTTTGTATTGCCAAAAACAGGCTACGTAACATTGTGTTCTTCTCGAAATTTCTAATCACCATCTGCCATTTCCACCCCCCACTTCTCAGTGATGCAAACACAGAACGAAACAGACACTTATTGCTTCAAGTTATTTCCCAACTGAGCATTTCTCATAATACAAGCTAACTTTATGCATGGGTACAACTCTTCAAAAAGACCAGTTTCTTCAGTAGTAAGTATGTGTTCAGAATTATTGAGAGTGAAATATTATCACATGCACTAGTTGTTGCTTGTTTTCCCCATGTCAGTTTCTCAATTGATTTTTGTATCTGTTTTGAAAGCAGCTAATCCATAATGTATCATTGGGTCCAAATCAAGCTTCTTTGCTTCCTGTTCTCCTAGCTGAAAATGTGTTGCTGGAAAAGCACAGCAGGTCAGGCAGCATCCAAGGCGCAGGAGAATCGACGTTTCGGGCATGAGCTGTCGGAAGGGCTCATACCCAAAACGTCGATTCTCTTGTTCCTTGGATGCTGCCTGACCTGCTGCGCTTTTCCAGCAACACATTTTCAGCTCTGATCTCCAGCATCTGCAGACCTCACCTTTCTCCTTCCTGTTCTCCTACAACTGGAAGAAGAGGCCAGGTAGTTCGACATTTTTCCTCTCCCAGCCTTTTTGAGTTAGCAGAGCCTACTTGTTGGGACAAGTAAAATTATGTGGTCTCCTTTAGTGCTGCCAAACATTTGCTGATTATTCCCCTCTTGCTTTTTAGGCAGAAATATAAGGAGAAAAGTTACAATTTTTTGGGCCACATTTTTTTTTTAATTTCCCATTTGACGTTCATAAAGATCTTGTACCTCGAGGTTAGCCATGCTGTGAACCAACCATTATCTTCACTAAGGTGGAGAAAGGCTATACCTCAGCAATTAATATTAATCATGAGATTGCATTTAAATGAGATAAATATGGACTCTATTATAATGGGAATTCAAATCCAGACTAACAAATAATTAAAGTATTTGAATTTAAGCCCAGTTTCAGTGGGAGACAATTTTCCCTGCTTCCAATGTGAATTAACAGATAATTCAAGTAAAGCAGCTCAGTATTAAAATGAGTTGACTGTAGTGAGCCTCAAATCAGCATTCAGTTTTCATAAAATCATGGTTTATTAAATATATATTGTGAATGCTAATTAAATTATTGCTGTTTTAATCATAGAAGCATAGAATAGCTACAGCACAGAAGGATGTCAGTTGGCCTGTTGCATCTCTGCTGGCCCTCGAAGAGTAATTCACCGAGCACGCACTCTTGCGTCTTTCGCTTGTAGCCCTGCATGTTGTTCCTTTTTTCAGATAATGATCCAGTTCCCTTTTGAGTGCATCAGTTGAAGGTGTCTTTAGTGTACCGTCAGACAACTCTTTCCAGATGCTGCAAAGAAAAGTTTTTTCCTTGTGTTAATTGCTTCTTTTACCAGTTACATTTTAAATCTGTGCCCTCCAGTTCTCGGTCAGCCTACCAATGGGAGTTGTTTCACCCTAATATACTCTGTCCGGATCCCTCTAGATTTTGAATACTACCAAATCTTCTCTTCTGTGATGGTTGACATGTTATGGGGGGGGAAGAACGTATATATGTGTATTGTGGTGATTTTTTTGTGGTCCCTTTTAACAACAAATTTGTTTTCTCTAGGGCATGATTTATGACAAACTGAGTATAATTCAAATCTCATAATTTTAAATGAATTATTAGCTTTGTTATGGACCACACCAAACCCCTCAAAATATGTTAAGATTAGCTTAGACCCCAACCTCCCCTTGTTTTCAAAGGCAGGTGTAAGGCATTGTGTTCTGGATGCAATTCAATTGGTCAAACTACAAGGCTGGAAGCAAAACCCACTTTATTCTTAAAATACAGACAAAATAAGAATAAAAAACTTAGCTTAACTGTAACTCTATCAAAATATTTAACAAGATTCTATGTTAATTACCACTGATAGCTGTTGCAAGAGAGCAGCATCCCATAATCACACCCTTGGCAGAAGCAAATTAAGTAAAATAGATTGTCTCACGTACAACATTTCCAGTCCAGAAGGAAAGAATATCAAGAAACAATTGTGTGTGTGTGTATACAAATTCTAAACCCAAACAGTGACAAAAACTTAAACTGAACTCCTGGTTCTGTGGGTGCTTGGCCCCATCTCCTCATGCTGCTTCTATTGTTCCAGCTTCTTTATATAAAAAAAACCCAAAGCCTCCCAAGCTGTTTCCTTTTGTGGCTTGGGATAGATGGCTGTGCCTCACTGTATCAACCCTCCTTCATTAACATAAGGACAAAAGCACCTCTAGTCCATAGTATATTCACAGTTTGCATTTGAATTTCTACCAGAATTGGGTCCAGATCTCCTCTTGGAAATAATTATGGATAAAGTAACTTTCTTCCAGTTGCTGATCCTGTGACCAAGTTCCCTGGGAGATAAACAGTTTTTTTTTTAAAAAGAACAAGTTAATTACATGGGGTTATAGACTGTGTAGTTCTGTTTTGAACAGTCTGTTTTTGAGTTTTGAACAAGCCAGCTGCAGAGCAAAGAACATAGTTTTCTGATAGAATTAATTTGAAAGTATGGGTGCTTCTAAAAGAAAAACTCTGAACAGTGAGTTCAGGGATAGCCACGCAGAGAAGAGAGAAAGAGGGGCTTCAAATGTAAAACTGCAAGATAAATTCCCATGTCTGTAGATCAAATCAATCCTAATGTTTTGGTTTTGAAACTTACATCAATAACATAGTCGCTACTGACACACTAAAATAATAACCTGATTTAAATAAATGTAAAATTAACCGACAATAATATTTAATCATTCATTCTGCAAAAAGCTTTTATTCCTCTTTTCCAACTTTTCATCTGTTACCTGTGCTTCTGTAATACTGGCAACTTGTTAGTTGCTTCTGTTAAACTTATGAGAAAGTGAGGACTGCAGATGCTGGAGATCAGAGTCAAAAAGTGTGGCACTGGAAAAGCACAGCAGGTCAGGCAGCATCCGAGCAGGAGAACATTCCTGATGAAAAGCTTATGCTCGAAACCTCAACTCTCCTGTTCCTCAGATGCTGTCTGACCAGCTGTGCTTTTCCAGTGCCACATCTTTTTTTGACTCTATTATACTTATTCTACCTTTTTAAAAATTTCAAATAATTTGATTTTCCTTTTCTGCTTCCATTGTCTTGACTTCACATTTATAGTGCAGGCTTAAATATCGCCAAATAATTGCCTGACTTTGGTACTTTGCTTTCAATAAGCAAGTTAAGGATTGTCCATCTGATATCGAGCCAGAATACATAGCTGGCAAAGTAGGTCTTTCAGCCCATTGTGTCTGATTACATGTAGACCAGACCAGGTAGGGATGACTGTTTCCATCCCTAAAGGTTATTAATTAATTAGTTTAGTTTCCCCAACAGTATGGAAACGGACCCTACGACCCCAACAAGTCCACACCGACCCTCCAAAGAGTACCCCACCCAGACCCATTTCCCTACATTTCCCCCTAAAAATGCACCTAACACTATAGGCAATTTAGCATGGCCTGATCTGCACATCTTTGAATTGTGGGAGGAAACCCCGCAGACACTGGGAGAATGTCTGTGACTGGAGTTCGCACAGTCACCCAAAGTGAGAATCAGATGGTTTGTTTTTATGAGAATCGACATCATCTGTTCCAGAATTTTATTGAATTCAGATTCCACCATCTGGTGGAATCCAAATGGTGGGATTTGAACCTGGGTCACCAGAACATTACCTGGTTCTCTAGATTAATATTCCAGTGATAATTCCACGAGGCCATCACCTCCCCAGTGCTGTGGATGTTATATATTTAGATTTTGAGAGAGCATTTGATATGCTGCAACATGCCAGGTCGATCAGTAAATTAGAAATGTTTGGGATTGCTGGGTCCTTTGGCAGCATGGATAAGACATTGGCTAAAAGACAGGAAATGTGGGTGGAACGGTGGTTAGCACTGCTGCCTCACAGCACCAGGGACCCAGGTTCAATTCCTGCCTCAGGTGACTCATTCTCCCCGTGTTGCACATTCTCCCCGTATCTGCGTGTGTTTCCTCCGGGTGCTTTGGTTTCCTCCCACAATCCAAAAAAATAATTTGCAGGTTAGGTGAATTGGCTATGCTAAATTGTCCATAATGTTAAGTGAAAGAGTAAATGTAGGGGAATGGGTCTGGGTGGGTTGCGCTTCGATGGGTCAGTGTGGACTTGTTGGGCTGAAGGGCCTGTTTCCACGCTGTAAGTAATCTAAAAGCAGGGTAGGTATAGATGGGCCTTTCTACCTATTTGTGTCATCTGCAAACTTGGCTTTCATTTTTCTCAGGAAAAAGTGAGGACTGCAGATGCTGGAGTACCAGAGTTGAAAAATGTGGTGCTGGAAAAACACAGCAGGCCAGGCAGCATCCGAGGAGCAGGAGAATCGATGTTTCGGGCATAAGCCGAAACATTGATTCTCCTGCTCCTCGGATGCTGCCTGGCCTGCTGTGTTTTTCCAACACCACATTTTTCAACTTTCATTTTTCTCATCCAAGTCATTGGTATACATTATGGCTCCAGCACTGATCCCTGTAGCATTCCAGTAGTCACAAGTTACAATCCTGAAAATGCTGCTCATCCCAACTCCCTGTTGAGTATTAGTTAGCCAATCCTCTCTCAATGCTAAAATACTACTTTTCAAACCATAGGCTGTCATCTTATTAAGTAGCCTATTGTGATATTAATCATTTAGTTTGTTCCAAACTCTGCATTTAAATAAAGAACCATTAATTTGTCTATTCATAGTTTTTAACCCTTTGACCCTGTTTGCTCGTTTTTCCTCATGTTTGTACATTCTGTCTTTTCCTTCCCCACTGTGTGTATTATTACCTCCGGTGGCTGTCCTGCAATGCCACCAAGCGTTTTGTTTTGTAAGTCAATCTATCCTGACTCTGCAACACCTACCCATGTAGTTTAAATGCCTTTCTACAGCCTTGGTTGTCCACTTTGCCAGGACACTGGTACCAACACAGTTCAAGTGAAGGCTGTCGCACCAAAACAACCCCCTTCACCACCAGTATAGCTGCCATTGCCCATGAACTGAAACCCATTCCTCTCGCACTAATCTGAATCATTCTTCACTTTATTCAAACTAGTTTGCTTGTAGCTGAGGTAGTCGTCCCAAGATTACTACATTGGAGGTTATGTCTTATAGCTTAGATGCTAACTGTTTAAATTTCTTCAGTAGAACTACCTTTTTAGTCCTAGCAATGTTGTTATGGGCAACAACAGCCACGTAATACCCCAGGTTTCTGTCCAGCCCTGCGGAGACTTTCTTAATCTTGGCATCAGGCAGGCAATATAACTTTCAGGACCATTGCTCTTGCAACTGTAGAGAATGATATCTGTCTCCCTAATTATGCTTCCCCTACTAGTGTGACATTGCTATGTCTTCACACAGCTGAATGGCTCCCTATACCACAGTGCCATGGTCAGTTCACTAATTCTCTCTGCAGTCTCCATTTTCATCCACATAGTTGTAAAGAACTCTAACTATTGGACATTTGTAGGGACTGAGCCTCCTTGAGTGCTACCCCCTTGATCTTAATACCTACTCTCACATCCATTGTTACTGATTACAGTCCAATTTGAATGACCTAATTTGAGGAGTATAACTGCCTTCTAGAGCAAAGTATCAAGGTAACTTTTCTCTGGCGTAGCTCAGTGTCTATAGCTTGCAGTCCTGCTTGGCCAATCTGATCTGAAGTTCCACAAAATTCAAACACTTCGTACAAATGTATTCAAAATAGATCACCTTGATGCCCAATCGCTTCTACATACTCGAGTAGCAATACATCATCTGTCCTGTCATCTTTATTACATTATTTATTTAATTTATTAATTACTTTGGTTCCCTGATCTTTACACTTGAAGAATCCTTCATTCTTTAATTTTTTCATGTAAACGTATAATTAGTGAGCCAATTTTAAGAAAGAGTTGGGGAGAAAAGACTAGAGACTTAAACACAAACTAAAGACCTTAATTTTTTTTAAAAAAAGACTGGAAATGCTTATCGGTCCTACTTTACCAGCTGCTTTGCCTGCACTTGCATCACATTGAGGTTTGTGACACCACTCCACTGCTAGTCTCACTCTTGATTTGTGCTGCTGACCTGTCCCACTTGCTCTGGAGACTTTACTTCTCCCAGTAAACCTTCTTAACACACTTCTTTTCCACAACACGCACAATTTCCACCTTGAACCAAAGTCTCAAATGTTCTCCCTCAGGTAAAATCACCACCTCACTGAGTATATGCCTATTACCTGCATGGTTTTCATTGGGTTAAAAGTCAGGAGTGGTGTTCATTGAACTAACATGTTAAATTTACTGTCCAAAGATGCACCCTTGTCATTTTCATTTATATCATCAAGCATACACTTTTTCCATTGTATAGTCAGTGATGCCTGCTGCCGTTCTCAGACGTTAACCTCCCCGACACCTAACATACACCCATGTTTCACAGATGAGTAAAATGTTTCAGTCACATTGTTCAAAGTGCCATGCTGTTGCGTCCTTAAGTGTTGGAAGACTGGCACATGTGGTCGAGGTTTTTTAAAAATGGTTTTGGTACTTTATTTGCTTTCCTTTTTTTAAAATTGCTGATATTGAATATCTTGTTTGTTGGACCATTTACATTTTGAACTACTACAACTAAGTATCTTTTCTACCTTGTCCTTGTGTGGTCACCAGTATGCTGCACTAGAGTCTATCATACATTATTTGAAAGTTTGCAGTAGATGCTTTATTTTGATGTTTCTTTTTAGTGATGGCCCTGCATAAAGCTGCAATGTAAACCTAGTGCACAATATTTTGTTTTGTTGCTTTTGCAAGTAAAATGAATTAGAATTGAACTATTGTGAATTGTATAATTTTGTATTTCAATATTTGAATGCCACAGTTCAGATGAAAGAGAAGCAGATAGGTGTTTTGTAGTTGAAATGAATGCTGTTTCATATAGTCCTGGAGTTCATGCAATGCTTATGCTAAGTGAGGTTCGACTAGTTAATTCAGAGCAAGCATATTGGATCTTGGGTATTCGTACAGTGTGGAGGAACGGAACGCAGAGGAAAAGAAACTGTTGGCAGCACTAAATAATACAGCTGTTCTATTCTTTATTCCGTTTTCCAAGCCATCTGCCTCTTTTTGCTTTCATCAAATACCTCTTTTTGTGGGTTAGAATTAGAAGTAAATAAAATGGAATACAGTGTTCATTTAAACTATGTTATGCAATTTTTTTAAAGGGATGATAGTTCTTTACCAGCACCATAAGAACAGAATAATTAATTTCATCAATGTAAGCTTAGGCAAAGCTAAAAGAAAACAAACCTTTCAATTTCCAATCTAGATGTAAAGTATCCTTCCGGATCAGCTTGGTTGACATACACAAAAATGAGATCCATCTGTTTGTTACTGTACTGTAGATGCTTCATGTTTGATAGTTCTTGGAGAATTAGGGTTTTTTGTTTTAAGAACTGAGGAAAAATTGATTTATTCCAAGTTTTGTGGAAATGTCTGGTGTGGCTTCTTTGAGAGAGATCCATGACAGTCACCATGGATATTGCATTGCTGTTTAAACAAGGCTTCCTGATAACTGCTTGCTTCGATATAAATCCTTGCTGGTGCTGTTTAAACCATGACTGGAAGGAGACTTTCATTTTTTTTTATATGGAGGGCAACAAGGGCAACCCAGCTATTTGTCCAATTTCTGAAAATGAATCTCCTTTTTTGCCTTTAAAGATAAACCTCTTTGTTCTTCTCTAAGAGTGATTGCAAAAACTTCTCAATACTGTATTGCCTAAAGACATTACAGAAGAACCACGTGATTACTGTAATGACTTGATCACACTTGCCAGAACATCAGAGCAATAGATTTTGAAATATTCTATGCTTTATCCTCTTTACCTTCTTCGGCCAAAGTGTTCTTTATCAGCAAGCCAATCTCAGTGGAAAAATCTACTTTATTTTTCCCTGAAGAATGAACTTTTGTGAGTGTAGGTGTATGTATTTTTCAGGATATTTTGAGGGATATGCATTTATAGTACAATGTATCAATTGTGAATGTTGACCATGTGTTATATCTTCATTGAATAATTTTTTTTATTTTAAAAATCATTGATTGTATCTATGAAGAAAACTGGTAGATCTTTTCATGTTAATTCTATTAAAGATAAGGTACTTAATACCACCTTGATAACTGGGTAAAATAATTGTATTTTGTATTGTGACCCATGGAGTAGTGAAACTTCAGAAAATATGCACCCACGTAACGTCAGTTCTTTAGGCTTCTTTTTGGATAATGCAATTGGTTAGTTTAAGGAAGATTACAGAGTAAACCCAAGAGTGTCTCCAAAAAAAACAAAGGTAAATATGAATGTCATTTGTTCAACTGACTAAGATTTAAGTCTTTAAAAAAGAAACATTTCTGTGGAACTTTGTCGCGTTTATGGTTAAAAAAAAAGCTTAGCAGAGATGGTGAAAAGTGAAATATTATCGTGCTTGGGGTAAGAGTAACTTTATACATTGTGTGTAGGTATTACAAATCAATGTATAAAGAACAAATTTATCATTTCAAGAGTGTGGTGCTGGAAAAGCACAGAAGGTCATGCGGCATCCGAGGAGAAGGAGAATCTATGTTTCAGGCATAAGCCCTTCAGGAAGAAAGAGAGGACCTGGAGAGTACAGTGAGAGGGACTCACTGAGGTCTTTATAGATCGTGGAGGAGAACTTCTTGGAAGAGGCTTTGCACAAGGTTGAAATCAACTAGGAGAAAGTGAGGACTGCAGATGCTGGGGATCAGTGTCATAAAGTGTGATGCTGGTCAGGCAGCATCCAAGGAGAATTGATGTTTCAGGCATAAGCCCTTCATCAGGAATGACTCTGGATCTCTGAGCTCCAGCATCTGCAGTCCTCACTTTTTCCTAGATTTTTCATTTTGTTTTATGCAATGCTGTGTAAAGGAAGTTTGCGTTACTTATGACTTTACATACAGAGTAGAGACACTTTTTTGCAGGATGATACGAAGATTGGTGGAGTAGCAGAAAGCATAAGGGACTGTTAAAGAATGCAGGAGAATATAGATAGGCTGGAGACTTGGACTGAAAAGTGGCAGATGGATTCTAGAGTGAATTATACAATGAACAGAAGAGCCTTGGGAAAAATTGATGGGCAGAGAGATCTGGGAGTGCAGGTCCATTGTACCCTGAAGGTTGCTGCACTGGTGGGTAGAGTGGTCAAGAAGGCATATAGTATGCTTGCCTTCATTGGACGGGGGTAATGAGCATGAGAGGTGGCAAGTCATGTTAAAATTGTACAAGACATTGGTTCGACTGCATTTAGAATACTGTGTACAGTTCTGGTTGCCACGTTACCAAAAGGATGTGGACGCTTTGGAGAGGGTGTAGAGAAGGGTTACGAGGATGTTTCCTGGTATGGAAGGTGCTAGCTATGAAGAAAGGTTGAGTAGGTTAGGTTGTTTTCATTAGAAAGAAGGAGATTGAGGGGGCACCTGATTGAGGTTTACAAAATCATGAAGGGTGTAGACAGGAAGGATAGAGGCTAGCTTTTTTCGAGAGGTCACGCTTTCAAGGTGAGGTGTGGAAAGTTTAAAGGGGATACACGTGCAAGTACTTCACACAGAGGGTGGTGGGCCAGCAGAGTTGGTAGAGGCAGGCACGATAGATTCATTTAAGATACTTCTGGACTGATGTATAAGTAGGTGGGGAGCAGAGGGATTGAGGTGCTTAGAAATTGAGCGACAGGTTTAGACAGTTGATTTGGATTGGCTTCGGCTTGGAGGGCCGAAGGGCCTATTCCTGGGCTGTAAATTTTCTATTTTCTTTGTTCTTTGTTCTCTCTTTCTTCTATCTTCAAAGCAAAAAAGCTCAGTAATGTTGTAATTTTAATTTTATACACGAGCAATTCTTTGGCAGTGAACTTTTGAATTAGTGTCAAGTTAGTGACAATGTTTTGCTGTGGGTTCATTCACACTGGAAACTGGGATGAGACTGGCCAGTATTGTTTTATTGGGGTTTTACTGCCAACAGGACAGGAGATTTTCTTTTTGGTTATTTCTGGATCAGATGTTTCTCTGAACCCAGGGATGAAAGATCAGTATGCAGTTCCACTTTTCCTCCACACTACCATGCTGTGATCTCCTACTTTTTACTTCATTTTAAAAAATTCTCTGTTAATGCATAATTTGCCAATCTAAATTGAGCTGGCATTGTAGAGTATCTAGTGGGTGACAAATTCTTCCCAAAATAAAAGTCTCCTACATGTGTAATCAACAATGGAAACATATTGGATAAAAACCGTAACAAGGAAATGTGGAAAAGAACTACTTTATTTCAAAAAAAAAGTAAAGCATTAAGTGTTGGAATAGCCTCTTCTCAGTTTTTTTACCCTCTCCTATTCTCCTGAAGTTGCTGAGTTAAACTAGATAGTAAGCTTGGATATCAAAGGCAAGTCACAGACTACTCTTACCTTTTTTGTGATGATACTAAATAACCCTTCCAAAATATTAAAAACCTTATCCATGATGTGTCATTAACTTCAATAAATCTGATCTACCATGGTTAACTTGTGCTCTTGCAGCAAATAGAATAGACACAAAATGATGTCTCATCATATTTCAATAACAATGGTATTATTAGAGAAAGGGGGATAGATCTGTTGATTCTCATGGCTAGAGAATGACATGGTATAGTAAGTTTTAAATTGAGTCAAAAATATTCAACAAACACACATCTAACTATTGCCTGTAGTACTCTCACACAAAGACACATGAACATGAATACAACCAGTATGCAATTAAAAGCAACATATCACAGGTGATGGCAATCTTAAAATAAAGTGCTGAAAAAATTCTGGCAGTGTGTTTGTGAAGGGAGAAACTGATTTAACATTTCAAGTCTAGTGACTCTTCTTGGGAACAACTAGTTTAGGTCTTTGGTTCAACATGTCACTTATACAACTCAAGCAAACAAAATGAGTAATAGGCTTTATAAAATTGAAATTGGTGTTTTCTTTTCAGCTAACTTAATGGGTAAACACGTTGCAGTGTGTGATACTGAGTTGCAGAACCCATGTTTATCACAGATTTTTGTCTTTAGTGTTTTGGTCCTAGACTGTACTGTCTCAGCTATGAGAAGAAGTGCTGCACAAATCATCACCACATTTCCATCTTTGGATATTGACCTTGTTGCATAATATGTCTATGGATATGGAGGGAGTTTAGCATCAGGGTTGGCATAATGCTCCCAGTGTGAAATAGCCCCACTAAGTACTGACCTCAAATAAACTATGACTTGAAAGAGGTGCTGTTGTATTGATGATGCCTGTGGAAGCATGGCCCAGCATGAGTCACTACATTCAGTACATTTGGAGAAAGAAGGTGAAATCGTTTGATGATTTTCATTCTAACTTTGGATCAGCTGTGTATGCTTAGCTGGCATCTGCACAATTTGCATATTTCTGTTCCTTCTTAAAATTCTGCATCCTGCTTTAAGTTGAAATTTTGACCTCCACAATGCAAAATCAACAGCCTGTAAATAAAATTGTTAATTTGAAACAACACCCTCTAAAGGAAGATTAGAAAAAGTAGGGTTTGAGTTGTGGTCACGTTAGACTTTAAGCAATTTGGCAAAGTCAAACAGAAGAGAATTGGCAAACCGCATTTCTTGGATCAGTTGCCACTAACAGCAGCATACTGTGTTGATTCTTAGGCCAATTGAGTTAGTGGTTTGGCTGAAGAAGGAATTTTCTAGCGAAATGAAACTGCCTTGCATTCCAAACAAGCAAATGTGGTCCGTCTGTCTGTTGAGCTGGAGATTTAAGTAGTGAATAAAATAAGGACTGGATGTTTCCTTTTCTCCCTTTTTTTAACCTTTTCTGGGACATGATATTCATTAGAATAATGTTCAATGCAACTATTTTGAAGTTGTGGAATTACAGAAAACTGAACTCTGTTTTGCTTAATTCTTTTTGGTTGTAACTATTACAAATGAATTTTATTCAAGGAGAAAAATGTAATTCTTTATGTTCAAGTAGATTCAGTCACTGCATTACTGTGATGCTTGGTTTAATGCTTAATTCTTAAATGACTTCCTCTTTCCTGTGCTTAATTGGAAACTGTACAGTAACATGGTTTCTTATGTATGCTAGTTCATCTGTCCAAGTCCTTGCTTTAGGACATTTTCAATATATATGTCATCTAGTTTGTATTGCAATTGTTTTTAAACCAAGCAAAAACCGGTAAAATGATTTGAAGTTCACAGGGTTTCAATTATTTCTGTTTTTTGCCTTTCGACACTCAAATGGCTACCATTGTCAATCATCAGGAGAAGAAGCCTCAGAGTTCACCTGATTTTACTGAGGCTGATACAGTAATTAAGATCCCTGAACGGTTTATAAACCATGCAATAAAATGTGGCATTAGACTCTCAAGGAATTCCATATATTACAAATAAAATTTGTGTTGCAGACATTTCGTCCCCTGTCTAGGTGGCATCCTTGGTGCTTGGGAGCCCCCTGTGAAGCACTTCTGTGATGTTTCTTCCGGTATTTATAGTGGTTTGTCTCCACCGCTTCCAGTTGTCGGTTCCAGCTGTCCGTTGCAGTGGTCGGTATATTGGGTCCAGGTCGATGTGCTTATTGATTTGAATCTGTGGATGAGTGCCATGCTTCTAGGAATTCACTGGCTGTTCTCTGTTTGGCTTGTCCTATAATAGTAGTGTTGTCCCAGTTGAATTCATGTTGCTTGTCGTCTGAGTGTGTGGCTACTAAGGATAGCTGGTTGTGTCGTTTCGTGGCTAGTTGGTGTTCATGGATGCGCATCGTTAGCTGTCTTCCTGTTTGTCCTATGTAGTGACAACCGGAAGTGGCAGACAAACCACTATAAATGTCAGAGGAAACATCACAGAAGCGCTTCACAGGAGGCTCCCAAGCACTGAGGATGTCACCTAGACAGGGGATGAAACATCTGCAACACAAATTCCCAGCTCAGCGAACAGAACCACAACAACGAGCACCCGAGCTACAAATCTTCTCTCAAACTTTGAATTACAAATAAAATTTGACTTGCATTTTAATTCTTTAGCAGTGGGCACAGATTTAGTTTAGACCATGGTTGATGGCTATCTCTTTTCTCTTGTTTGTACTCTAGATCCTTTTGATCACCTTATTAACAAAAATCTTATCAATCTCCGTTATAAACTTTTAAAACAGACTCGGCATCTCCAGTGTTTTGGGGAGCAAATTTTGATTTAGATTTCCATTTCCCTTTTGTGTAGAAAAGCCTTCACCCACCAAAGAAAATAGTTTACTTAATTAAATTCTTCCATTATTTCCTGCAACTCAATGTAACAATCCCTCAACCTTCTAAATGTAAGTAAATGCCATTTGTTCTTGCAATTCAACCTATTAAATGGTTGTATTGTTCTGGTAATGTATATTGAACTGCAACTATTGTAGGTTTGTTTGTTTGTTTGTTTGTTAGTTTGTTAGTTATCTAAGTTTGTCACTTCCCTCTTTATAACTTCCCAGACGTATCTAAACAATTTCTTGTGCTTCCTAGTTTAGCATAATCCTCCAACTTTAAAAATCACACAACGCCAGGTTATAGTCTAACAGGTTTAATTGGAAGCACACTAGCTTTCGGAGCGACGCTCCTTCATCAGGTGATTGTGGAGGGCTCGATCGTATCACAGAATTTATAGCAAAAGTTTGCAGTGTGATGTAATTGAAATTATACATTGAAAAACTGATTGTCTGTTAAGCCTTTCACCTGTTAGAATACAGTGATAGTTTCACTTCTTTTCATGTGTAAATCACAAAACCCTTCTTTTTAAAGTTGCATTCTCGGGTTAGCTGTTAACAATGGTGATAGCTAGATAATATGTTGAAGGTGTTAGCCCCCTGTGTTCTCTGTCTGTGACGTGATGTTTAGATTGTACACCCCAGAATCAAAGTTAAAAATCACACAACATCAGGTTATAGTCCAAAAGGTTTAATTGGAAGCACACTAGCTTTCGGAGCGTCGCTCCTTCATCAGTTGGTAGTGACGCTCCGAAAGCTAGTGTGCTTCCAATTAAACCTGGTGTTGTGTAATTTTTTTTAACTTTGTGGGTGATGTTGATTGAATCAAAAGATTTTGGATTCAAGTTTCATTTTAGAAACTTGAGGTTTGTATACATAGTTTAGACTAATACTTCCATACAGTACTGAAACAAAGCAACATAGATTAAGGTGCCTTATCAAAGTTAAAAGGACCTGTGTATCTTGAAGATGAGGATAAACAAAGGGAAGAGAGATTGCTGTTGACCATTTGGGAAATTTAAATGAATTAATAAATGTTGATGTAAAGCAGCGACCAGTTTCAAAAATGGGGATTTATGCGCAGAATAATGTATATTGTGGCTCCATGATTTGCAAGTTTTTTTTTAAATTTGTAAAAGATGTAGAAGAAGTAGTACTGAGTAGAAAAATGAGAACATCACATCAAACAAGATGTTGAATGCGTTGCAGGATCCCAAAGTGTTGAGTTATTCCTGGCCCCAAACAGCTGGAATGGGAGGAATCAGCCACACAGACTGAGATGAGCACATTTCACCAATCAGAAGAATGAATGTTGGGAATTGTGCATCCTCCTGAATCAGGCTATGAAAGGCTTGTTTCGCAGACCCAGGAAAAGGTGAATAGTAAACGGGTTACAGGGTCATCTCTATCACAAAAACCGAAACACAGAGTTCAGTAATGTGTATTGAATGGCAGAACAGTCTCGATGTGCAGAACAGTATTCAATGACCTACTCTTGCTCCTGTTTTTTATGATATTATTTGTATACTACATGAAAGAGATCAGTTGAAAACCAGACAGTCTGTTGGGTAAACCGGACAAATAGTCACCTTCGCTATGATTCAAACCTTGATCGTCAAGATTCGAATCATACTTTTAATGTAATATATAAAATTCTGTCTTCTGTAAGTATGCACAGTGTATTCTGGACATTTTAAATTAGTAAGATTCAATTTAATTAAATTTGACTGAAGAAACAAATTTAATATTTAAAAAGCATTTTTGGCCAACACAATAACTCAGTTTGTGTTATAATTAAGTCTTTATTCCTTAATGTTGCTTTTCTCTCAACACTTTGTATTGACTGCTTGCTTCACTTGCCCCTCCCCCACCGTAGATTTGTTTTGATTCTAGATCCTTATAATTTAAATAATGTTTGTCAAACTGATGTATCATTTGAATGTGGCAAACCAAAGCAATTAGTATCCACTTTGAACATTTTCAACAACAAGTTTTCTGCTTTGAGCCGTGTTGTTAATTGACAGTGCTGCCACAGACTGCCACCAAAGTACCAAGCAACTTAATATAATCTGTTCAGCTGGGGAAGCTCAGTATTTCTCCCTTCCCTAGAAATCAGTGAAGGTTACTCCTTAATTATTTGAGTACAGATGATACTGTATTTTTAAAAAAGCATTCTTACATATGATATGGGGACATCTGGCAAGACTCATTTGGTCATCTGCAATTGTCCGTTGACCAACTTGCGCCCCTCAGCCATTTCAGAGGACAATTCAGTGTTAACCATATTTCTGTGGGTCTGGAGTCACATGTAGGCCAGGTGAGGTAACTACTATCTACCCACAAGCCTACCTTCACTGATCAGTTGATATTCCTACAACTCCTTGTGCTTCAAGTTTGCTTGTATTGGAAAACCTAATAAATACGACCTGAGTAATTTGCTCACTGTGCAAGATTGATGCTGGAGTAAGGTGTCTCAAAACCTTCCTGACAATTGTGATCAGATAATTTAATGCTGTCCATCGACAAACTCCTGAATGGGCTCAAGGTTATGACTTTCAACTCTGAAAAGAGCCCAAATGTCTGATTATCTTAGAATGGTAAGCAATCTGAAAAATTTAAGGAATGGGTGTGTTTCATGCTGCTATGCATACCAACAACAGTGGTATTTGCCACTAACTGTTGAGCCAAAAAGATATTCTGCATATCACACAAGTGAGTAATACAGTATATATAAATTTTAAGTGCCGGCGTGATGTTGAATATGTAGGCCATACATCCCAATGACTGACAGGTTATATCCAACAATATGTACCTTCACAAAAGGCAAAGTACTGATTGTATCCAACCAGCTCGTATGTAAAACTCTCCATACCGTGTCCAACATTGATTGATTGATTGATTCTACAACTGGAAATATTTGTTAAATAATCAGGAATATGCTAAGAATTTGTCTTTCACAGACCAGGAAACCATGAACGTTAAGCAGGTTATAGGATGACCTTTAACACAATAATTAAAGCATAGAGGTCACTTACGATCATTGAGCCTGCTCTGCCATTCAATGTACTCCTGAATGACCTACTGCTGTTCCTGTTTCTTATGATACATGGAAGAGATCAGTTGAAAACTGGACTGTCTGTCTGGTAAATCAGATAAATGGCCACCCTAACTATGATTTGACTTTGATCAAAGAAAGATACTTTTTACGTAATATAGAGTTCTGGTCCAATTAAGATACATTTAGGCTCACAGAGTGGCACACTTGCATGAACTAGAGGCTGCCAATCTAAATATATAGGGCCCTATTCTTTGTAGACAGAACCTATATACAAATTGTACCTGTTAAAACTTACCAAGATAGTCGGCAGTCATTTTCTGGTTCATTCCTCTGAGAAATACCATGACCAATCAGAAACAATCTGCCTGGATTAAATCTCAACAACTTTGCAGTTAACAGTCAGTTATCATGGAACTGGTGCATTTTTCATGCCAATGCGAATACCAAAGTCCATTGTACAAGAAATCAGAACTCTCTTCTCATACCAAATGAAACATTGTTCCCCTTTTTATTGGTAACTGTGTGAATGTCATGTTGAATTCAAAGCAAACAGGCCTAACAAAATTTGAATTTTGTTTCAGCGATACTCAAGTTCTACACTACCGACTGTGTTAAATTTAGCAGCAAAGTTGGATCATTTATAAAAGTTTGGCTAGAATGTGTAAAGTAAGGATGCTAAAATACTAGGTGGTAAGAAATCGGAGGCTAGGTGTTGTAACTTCCAGGTTCCTTTAATCAGAGTTAACAAATCCAATGTGGGAGCAGGTTCCACTGCTATATTTTCATTGCTTTCATAGAAGGTTTTGTAGAAGAGATCTGGCAGTTACTTCAACACAATTAACTTGTTAATGTAAATGAGTTCATAAATGATTTACAGTTACATTAATTTATTAGCTGCATGATTAGAAAATGCAGGGTAGAATGTACCTCAGCAGTGCATAATATTAAAGTGAATTGGCTTTGGGGATTATATAATTGGATCTCTGATATATGATGATCTTGCAGTAAATTGTGTTTTGAAGTGACAGTGTTCGATATTGTAAGAGCAGGTTTGAGGCTTTAGGGGTATATTGCCTATTAATAACTGAATTTTAGCTGAGCTTTGTTAGTCTAGACTTCAGAAATCCCCTTGCAGAGTTCTGTTTAATATAATGTCAAACCACCATCCTTTCATCTGCCTAGATTGATTGAGATCGCAGCCTCACATTTGGAGTTAGAAAGGTCTTAAGTCAAATGAGGGTAGATAATTTAACGAGCACCATTTATAGTACTGTACTGTTAGACCAATGTGGGCAACAAAAATGTCACAAAGCAGTTATAGAGCTGTTTTTAAAGTTGGCAATTGCAATTTGGATTAGTGTAACTATTCCAAATGTTATCTAATTTAGAATTGTTTGCTGCTAGTACTAGTTAGAACAAGTTGACCATTCTCTATCATAGGAAGATAGGAACAGCTGAAGGCCATTTAAGGCTGTTGTTTTATATAATCATGGCTGATTGAATACTTTTTACCTATATTATGGCATTGATAATTAGAAGTATATCAATCCTGACTTTAAACATTCCCCAAGACTGAGCTTCAATAGACTTCAGCGTGAAAGGGAAGGCTGGTAGGAATAGGGAATGCTGGATGACTAAAGAAACTGAGGGTTTGGTTAAGAAAAATAAGGAAGCATATGTCGGGTTTAGACAGGATAGATCAAGTGATTACTTACAGTATAGAAACAGGCCCTTTGGCCCAACAAGTCCACACCGACCTGCCGAAGCGCAACCCACCCATGCCCCTACATTTACCCCTTACCTAACACTACAGGCAATTTAGCATAGCCAATTTATCTGACCCGCACATCTTTGGGAGGAAACCGGAGCACCCGGAGAAAACCCCCGCAGACGCGGGGAGAACGTGCAAACTCCACACAGTCAGTTGCCTGAGGTGGGAAATGAACTGGGGTCTCTGGCGCTGTGAGGCAGCAGCGCTAACCACTGTGCCACCGTGCCGCTCACAATAAAGGAAGTAGGAGTATACTTAAGAGGAAATCAGGAGGGCAAAAAAGGGGACATGAGATAGTGTTGGCAGATAGAATTAAGGAGAATCCAAAGGGTTTTTACAAATATATTAAGGACAAAGGGTAACTAGGGAGAGAATAGGGCCCCTCAATGATCAGCAAGAAGGCCTTTGTGTGGAGCCACAGAAAATGGGGGAGATGCAAAATATTCATTTAGTATCAGTATTTACTGTGGAAAAGGATATGGAAGATTTGGACTGGAGGGAAATAGATAGTGACATCTTGCAAAATGTGCAGATTACAGAGGAGGAAGTGCTGGATGTTTTGAAACAGTTAAAGATGGATAAATCCCCAGGACCTGATCAGGTGTACCTGAGAACTCTGTAGGAAGCTAGAGAAGTGATTGCTGGGCCTCTTGCTGAGATGTTTGTATCATAGTCACAGGTGAGGTGCCAGAAGACTAGAGGTTGGCAAACATGGTGCCACTGTTTAAGAAGGGCGGTAAAGACTAGCCAGGGAACTATAGACTGGTGAGCATGACCTCAGTGGTGGATAAGTTATTGGAGGGAATCTTGAGGGACAGGATGTACATGTATTTGGAAAGGCAAGGACTGATTCAGGATAGTCAACATGGCTCTGTGCATGGGAAATCATGTCTCACAAACTTGATTGACTTTTTTGAAGAAGTAACAAAGAGGATTGATGAGGGCAGGACAGTAGATGTGATCTATATGGACTTAAGTAAGGTGTTTGACAAGGTTACCCATGGGAGACTAATTAGCAAGGTTAGATCTCATGGAATACAGGGACAACTAGCCATTAGGATACAGAACTGGCTAAAATGTAGAAGACAGAGGGTGGTGGTGGAGGGTTGTTTTTCGGACTGGAGGCCTGTGACCAGTGGAGTGCCACAAGGATCGGTGCTAGGCCCTCTACATTTTGTCATTTATACACATGATTTGGATGCAAGCATAAGAGGTAGAGTTAGTAAGTTTGCAGATGATACTAAAATTGGAGGTGTAGTGGACAGTGAAGAAGGTTACCTCAGATTACAACAGGATCTTGATCAGATGGGCCAATGGGCTAAGAAGTGGCAGATGAAGTTTAATTCCGATAAATGCGAGGTGCAGTATTTTGGGAAAGCAAATCTTAGCAGGACTTATACACTTAATGGTAAGGTCCTAGGGAGTTTTGCTGAACAAAGAGACCTTGGAGTGCAGGTTCATAGCTCCTTGAAAGTGGAATCGCAGGAAGATAGGATAGTGAAGAAGGCATTTGGCATGCTTTCCTTTTATTGGTCAGAGTATTGAGTACAGAAATTGGGAGGTCATGTTGCGGCTGTACAGGACATTGGTTAGGCCACTGTTGGAATATTGCGTGCAATTCCGGTCTCCTTCCTGTTGGAAAGATGTTGTGAAACTTAAGGGTTCAGAAAAGATTTAGAAGGATGTTGCCAGGGTTGGAGGATCTGAGCTGCAGGGAGAGGCTGAACAGGCTGGGGCTGTTTTCCCTGGAGTGTTGGAGGCTGAGGGGTGACCTTATAAAGGTTTACAAAATTATGAGGGGCAAGATAGGATAAATAGACAAAGTCTTTTCCCTGGGATCGGGGAGTCCAGAATTAGAGGGCATAGGTTTAGGGTGAGAGGGGAAAGATATAAGAGACCTAAGGGACAACTTTTTCATGCAGAGGGTGGTACGTATATGGAATGAGCTGCCAGAGGATGTGGTGGAGGCTGGTACAATTGCAACATTTAAGGGCCATTTGGATGGGTATATGAATAGGAAGGATTTGGAGGGATATGGGCCGGGTGCTGGCAGGTGGGACTAGATTGGGTTGGGATATCTCGTCGGCATGGACAGTTTGGACAGAAGGGTCTGTTTCAGTGTTGTACATCTCTGACTCAATGGCAGTAGTGAGAAGTGACCGAGGGGGATTCTGGGAGAGATTGGCTTGCTCACCATAACTGAGAAAAGGATCCCTGAGGAAGAGCATCCAACAGAGCTGTAGTGAGAAGTGATTTGAGGAGGATTCTGGGGCAACCTTTCCTTCCTCATAGCAATATCATCACCCTCATCTATAAGCAGAAGGTGGAGAGGGACGAAATTAGAAATTGGAGACCGATCTCACTGTTAAACACAGACTACAAAATCTTGTCAAAGGTCATCGCCAACCGGGTCAGGTCTGCTCTGGGGTCAGTGATCCACCCCGACCAAACCTGTGCTGTACCGGGCAGGAAGATCTCTGAAAGTCTTGCATTCTTCAGGGATACGATCGCCTATGTGCAGGACAGAGGGGTGGACACCTGCCTCATTAGCCTGGACCAGGAGAAAGCCTTTGACAGGATATCGCATACATATATGAGGGATGTCCTCTCCAAAATGGGCTTTGGAGAGGAAATCGGAAATTGGATCCGACTGCTCTACACCAACATTGTCAGTGCAGTCTCAATCAATGGGTGGGAATCAGATAGCTTCCCTGTAAGATCTGGAGTCAGGCAGGGCTGCCCACTCTCTCCTGCCTTGTTTGTGTGTTGCATAGAGCCATTTGCCGAATCCATCAGGAAGGATGCGAGCCTGAGAGGGGTGACTATTCCTGGCAGTGGGGGCCTACAGGTTGAGGCCTCCCTGTACGTGGATGACGTCGCCGTTTTCTGCTTGGATCCACTGTCCGTGCACAGACTCATGTGCATCTGCGACCAGTTCGAACGGGCTTCGGGGGCCAAGGTAAACCGAGGCAAGAGCGAGGCCATGCTCTTCAGGAACTGGGCCGACCAATCCTATATCCCCTTCACCGTCAGGACTGACCACCTGAAGATGCTGGGTATTTGGTTCGGGGGTGCTGGGGCGTGCGCCAAGACCTGGGAGGAGCGGATCAGGAAGATGAGACAGAAACTAGGCAGATGGGAGCAATGGTCGCTCTCCATCGCGGGGAAAAAACCTGGTCATCAGATGTGAGGTACTCTCAGTATTGTTATATGTGGCACAGGTCTGGCCTATCCCCAGAACCTGTGCTGCCGCAGTCACCCGGGCCATCTTCCACTTTGTGTGGAGATCAAAGATGGACCGGGTCCGAAGGGACACCATGTACAAAGACCGGTGCAATGGGGGAAAAAACACTCCCAATGCCACCCTCACCCTGATGGCCACCTTTGTGTGTGGCTGCATCAAGCTGTGCGTGGATCCCCGGTACGCAAACACCAAGTGTCACTACGTACTGAGGTTCTACCTGTCCCCGGTGTTGCGAAGGATGGGCCTGGCCTCGCTGCCGCAGAACGCTCCGAGTAGTTGGACCGTTCCGTACCACCTGTCCTTCGTGGAGAAATTTCTGAAGAAAAACACCTTTGATCACAAGTCCATCAGGAAGTGGTCAGCACGTAGCGTCCTTGAGACCCTTCTGGAAAAGGAGAGGGCGGATCCTGTCGAGTGGTTCCCTGAGCAGACTGTCAAAGCTATTTTGCAGAGTGCCTCATCGCCAGAACTTTCCAACAAGCACCAAGATATGGCTTGGCTGGTGGTGAGAAGGACTCTACCTGTGAGATCATTTATGCACGCCCGGACTCTCTGCCGCACCGCACGCTGCCCTCGAAGCGGCTGCGGGGGGGACAAGACTGTCACACACCTCCTTCTGGAATGTGCCTATGCAGAGGAAGTCTGGAGAGGAATGCAGTGATTTTTGTCGAGGTTCGTCCCGAACAGCGCCGTGACGCGGGACTCCGTGCTCTAAGGCCTGTTCCCCGGGATGCACACCGAGACGAATATCAACTGCGCCTGGAGGGTCATCAACTCGGTGAAGGACGCTCTCTGGGTGGTCCGAAACCTGTTGATCTTTCAGCTGAAGGAGTTGACCCCGACTGAGTGTTGCAGACTGGCACATTCCAAGGTCCAGGACTACGTGTTGAGGGACGCGCTGAAGCTTGGGGCAGCTGGCACCAAGGCGCGGTGGGGAAAGACCACCGTTTAACATTCTCCTGTCTAAAGAAGATCAGGGGGCCCATGCAGTCATTTGGGCTCTGCTGATGCCTCAGCTCAATATATGGGCGTAAGAGCGAGAAATGCACAGACCTGTATGGAATAACAATAATTCTGAGCTATGTATGTAAATGTGGACATATGTATGGCATTACCTAATGTACAGTGTATCAAATTATTTCATGAATATTTTATGAATAAAGTATATTTTTGAAATTAAAAAAAGCAACAAATAAAAGGGAGGCAAGCTTTCGGAGGAGCAACCATTTTGGCGAGGGACTGAGGTCAAAGTGCTACCTGTTGAGGTCAAAATGTGGGCTTCACTGAGGGTGGGAGGAAGAAGCATGCAAGCAGAATGACAAGATAAAGTCTTTCCTTTTTAATCCAACATAGGGGTAGTAAAGGCAGTTATCAAAGTGGCATGTCCCTCCTGTGAGCTGTGGGAGAAGTCAAATGCTGTCACAACTATGTCTGTAGGAAGTGTGTCCACTCAATCTAGATTGTGGATTGGTTGGAGCAATAGTTGGACTCTGAGGAGCATACAAGAAGCAGAAAGTTTTATAGATAGGAAGTTCAGGGATGTAGTCACACCAAAGGTTCAGCAGATAGATAATTCACTGCCAAGAGGAGTAGGTAGGCTGAGAGGCAGTTTCCTGGGGCTATTCCCCTCTTGAATATATGTACCAAATTGGATACAGTTGGAAGGGATGGCCTCAGGGTAAAACAATAGAAGCAGCCAAGCTTATGGCACCATGACAACTCTGTGGGGAAGGGTCAAGGTGTAGGCACTGGGTAGTGATGGGGGACTATGTAGTCCAGAAGCACAGGTGTTTCTAAGGCATTCAGTAAGATTGCCAGGGTGGTGCCTCCCTGATGTTAGGGTCACGAATGTCTGTCTCTGTGGTCATAGGAAATCCTAAAAGGGGTGGTCCATATTGGTACTGACAACACAGGCAAGAAAAGAGATGAAGTCTTGCAAAAGGAATTTTGGGAGCTAGTAGAAAGTTGAAAAGCAGGTCCTCTAGGGTATAAATCTTGGGATTAGTCCCTGTGCTACATGCTAAGTTGAATGTGTGGCTAAAGAGCTACATTAGGGAGGGCTTCAATATCTGCATTATTGGCTTCTCTTCCAGAGTAGGGGAGTACCGGTACAAGAAGGACTGGGGGCTCACCAATATCCTTGCAAGGAGATTTTCTACTGTCAGGCGGGAGGGTTTAAACTGGAATGTTGCAGAGTTTGGGGGGGTGGGTTGGGAATGGGTGGTGAAGGTTGGTAACCAGAGCAGTAGATCAGCATGTGCAATGATTCAGGGCAAGGCAGAGGCTAAGTCAGGAAAGTCTAATAGGAAGAACACACAGGGCCAGGTTAATTGATATAGCAGGACTGGCAATTTTAATGTCAGTTATATAACAGATGAGCTTGGAGCCTGGATAAGTACATGGAACTACAGTGCTGTAGCCATTACAGTAAGGTGATTGAGAGAAGGCAGGACTGGCAGCTTAATATTCCAAGGTTTAGATGCTGAAAGCATGTTAAGAGAGGGATGTAAATGTGGTAGGGGAGTTACATTACTGATTAAGGAAAATGTTACATAGAATCCTTACAGAACAGAATCCCTACAGTGTGGAAACAAGCCATTTGGCCCAACAAGTCCACACTGGCCCTCCGACCCATTCCCCTACCCTACTACTCTACATTTACCCTTGACTAATGCACCTAACCTACTCATCCCTGAGCACTATGGGCAATTTAGCATGACCAATTCACCTACCTACATATCTTTGGATTGTGGGAGGAAACTGGGGCACCCCAAGGAAACCCACGCAGATGCGGGGAGAATGTACAAAGTCCACACAGACAGTTGCCCAAGGCTGGAATTGAACCTGGGTCCCTGGCACTGTGAAGCAGCAGTGCTAACCACTGAGCCATGGTGCTGCCCTAAGTTGAAGTAAGAGAGGACATCTTGGAGGGTTCATCCAGTGAGATCATATTGGGTGAAATTCTGGAATAGGAAAGTGCTGTCACTACAATGAGGTTATACTATAGGTCTCCCAGTAACCAGCAGGAAATAGAGAAAACAGTTTTGTAGGTAGATCATGGAAAGATGTTAAAACAACAGGTGTTGTCTTAGGTGATATTAACTTCCCCAACATTGACTGGGACTCCCTTGACTGGTTACCATACATCAAAAGCATTTCCAAACTGACAGCCAGACTACTGCGACCACTAGGACTCATAACAGCACACAAACCAACAGCCACTCTCAGACAACAACTCACCAGAATGAAGGACCCGATACCCAGCATGAGCAAAACCAATACAGTGTACAAAATCCCATGCAAGGACTGCACAAAACACTACATAGGACAAACAGGAAGACAGCTAACGATCCGCATCCATGAACACCAACTAGCCATGAAACAACACGACCAGCTATTCTTAGTAGCCACACACGCAGATGACAAGCAACATGAATTCGACTGGGACAACGCTACTATTATAGGACAAGCCAAACACAGAACAGTCAGGGAATTCCTCAAGGCATGGCACTCATCCACAGATTCAATCAATAAGCACATCAACCTGGACCCAATATACTGGCCACTGCAGCGGACAGCTGGAACTGACAACCGGAAGCGGCAGATTCAAACCACTACAAATGCCGGAGGAAAGATCGCAGAAGCGCATCACAGGAGGCTCCCAAGCACTGAGGATGTCACCTAGACAGGGGACAAAACAGCTGCAACACAAATTCCCAGCTCGGCGAACAGAACCACAACAACGAGCACCTGACCTACAAATCTTCTCACAGAATATAAAACTTAAACAAGGAATTAGGAAGGCTAAGAGAGGCCTTAAAATGTTTTTGGGCAAGTAGGATTACAGAAAATGTCAAGGCATTTTATACATGTACCAGGAGCAAGAGTGAAACTAGAGAAATGTTAGGTCAACTTAGGACAAAGGGCATTTGTATATGGAGCCAGAGGGAGTGGGTGAGGTTCTTGAGTACCTTCTGTTGGTATTCACCAAGAAGGACATCAATGATGGTGAGTTTAGAGGGGAGTTTATTAATACTCTAAGGCATGTCAATATTAAGAATGAGGAGGTGTCTGGTATCTTGAAAAACACTAAGGTAGGTAACTCCTCGGGGCCTGATGAGATCTATCCCAAAATACAGAGGGAGGCAAGGGATGGGTTTTCAGGGACCTTGACAGAGATCTTTGTATCCCTTTGAGCCACAAATGAGTCCCAGAAGACAGAAGATTAGCCAATATTGTGCCCTTGTATAAGAAGGGCAACAGGGATAACCCAGGAAATTATAGGCTGATGAGCCTTACATAAAAGGTAGGGAAATTATTTGAAAAAATTCTTAGAGGCAGGATTTAATGACATTTGGAGAAGAATAGACTTTTTAGGGATAGTTAGCATGGCTTTGTGCAGGGGAGGTCTGTCTCTCAAATTTGAGGAAGTGACAAAGATGAGTGATGAGGATAGGGCCTGGATGTTGTCTATGTGGACATTACTCAAGCATTTGACAAGACCATCATGGTCGGCTGGTACAGATAATCAAATCACATGGGATTCACAATGAGTTAGTAAAACGGATGTAAAATTGGCTTTATGAAGTGTAGTTATAGAAGGGTGTTTTTCCTGACTGGAGATCTGTGACCAGTGATCTTCCACGAAGTTCAGTGCTGAGACTTCTGCTGTTTGTAACATATAAATAATTTTGATGAAAATGTATGTATTCCAATTAGTAAATTTGGAGACGAAGTGAAAATTAGTGTAGTTGTGAATTGTAAGGAAAGTTATTAAAGGATATAGTAGGATATAGAAAAGTTGGAAAATTATGTGGACAAATGACAGATGGTCTTTAATCAGGACAAATGTGAGGTAGACATTTTGGGAGGTCAAATACTAGAGGAAAGTATAAAGTAACTGAAAGGACCATTAGAAGCATTGATATTGAGAGGAATCTTGGAGTGCAAGTCTTTAGCTCCCTGAAAGTGGCAACAACCATAGATAAGATGGTGAAGAAGCTATAGGGCAAGCCTGCCTTTATCACTTGGGACATTGAGTATAAAAGTTGGCGAGGTGTGTTGCAGATGCATAAAACATTAATTAGAGTATTATGTGCAGTTCTAGTCACCACATTACAGGAAGATGTGGAGACTCTGGAGAGGAACAAAAGAAATTTACCAGGAGTGTACTTGATATAAGGAGAGGTTGACAAACTTTGTTTTCACTAGAGCATTGGAAACTGAGGGATGACCTAATAGAAGAATATAAAATTGAGAGGCATGGATAGGGTAGATAGTTGGAGTCTTTTTCCTAGGGTGGAAATGTCAAATATGAGGGGCCATAAGCTTAAGGTGAGAGGGAAAGCTTTAAAGGAGATGTATGAGGCAGGTTTTTCACAGTGATAGGTACCTGAAATGCTCTGCAAGGGGAGATGGTAGAAGCAGATATGAGATCAACATTTAAGAGGCATTTAGAAAGACACTTGAACAGATGGAGGAGAACAAAGTGAAACAAATCATTTGCAGGCAGATGGGATTACTTTAGAATGACTTCATGGTCAGCATAGACATGATCAGCTGAAAAGCCTGTCCCTACATGTACTGTTCTATATTTGGTGCTTCTCGATAGAAAATTCAAATGATTCACAACCTTCTGATTAGAAAAAAACAATTCTATTTGTCTCTCTCCTAAATAGCAGCCCTCTTATTTTTAAATTGTGTACCTTGGTTTTAGTTTCCTCTGGTAGGGCTGCCATAATTCTTGCATCTACCTGCATCTTGGTCTGTGTAATGGGAGATTTGCTGTCGTGCTAATGTCAGTAGATTTGTAATTTATAATGCTGGCCAATGTTTGGGAGATTTGCGCTAAAATCCTACATGGCACTTGGTGTAATTTGAATTCAATAAAATGTTTGGAATTAAAATGCCAGTCTAATGGCGACCGTGGAACCACTGTTTGTCATTCAGTGGAATGTTTGTCATTCAGTCCATCAGTTTCACAAATGTCCTTTTGGGGAAAGAAATGGGCCATTCTTGCCTGGCTTACATGTGGCTCTAGACTCTCTTAACAATGTGATTGACTGACTGTTAACTGCCCTCTGTCCTCTGTATAATTAAGACTTGGCAATAAATGTTGAGGTAAAGACAATGACTGCAGATGCTGGAAACCAGATTCTGGATTAGTGGTGCTGGAAGAGCACAGCAGTTCAGGCAGCATCCAAAGTGCAGCGAAATCAACGTTTCGGGCAAAAGCCCTTCATCAAGAATAAAGTTGGCCTAGCTAGTGTTGCCTACATCCCATGAATGTTTTAAAATTTCAATCCTTTTAGGTATTTTGTAAGTTACAATGAGATCACCTCTCATTCTTTGAAACGCTAGAGAGTACACACCCAGTTTACCCAATTTCTTTCCACCGATCAATCCCATTATTTTAGGAATACATCTGGTGAGTCTTTGTTGCACTCCCTCAATGGCGACAGTATGCTTCCTGAGGTGAAGGGACCAAAACTGCATGCAATATTCCAGATGCGGTCTAACCAAACTTTTATACAATTAAAACAAGACTTCCGAACCCCTATACTTGAATTCTTTTGTGATAAGGACTAACTTTAAGTAGTCTTCCTGTACATGGAGGTATTGCAAGCTTAGTTCTTCGTGACTTATTGACAAGGACATTTACGTTCATTTGTGCACATCCACTTGGCAGCCTCTTGCTATTAAAGTAATAATCTATACAACAGCTCTTTCCAATAAAGTAGATAAACTCCCATTCTTCCACTTCCACTGTACTGGTGCCCATTGACTCAAACTGCCCAAATCCTTCTGAAGCCATTTTAAATCTTTCTCATAATGTATTCATTCCTGTTTAGCTTAGAATCATTGGCAAATTTGCCAATATTGCATTTGGTCCCCACCTCCAAATCATTGATTTATATTGTGAACAACAGGAACCCAAATACTGATACTTGTGGTAGCCCTCTAGTCACAGCCTGCCAACACAAGAATAACCTATATATTTCTACTCTTTTCTGCATGTTCCAATCTCTAATCCATCCCATTCATTATCTCCTATCTTAGGTGACTTAGTTTGGCTCATCACTCTCTTGTGGGGGACCTTTTATCAAAACATCCTTTGAAAATCCATGTATACTATATCCATCAATTCCCCTTTACCAATTTTGTTAGTAACATTCTCAAAAAAGGAATGCATAGTTGCTGTAAGACCATCCAAAGCCTTTTTTACAGTATTTTCCCAATTCATCTCCGCTTCATGCTTTTGTAATTTCCCTTATTCAAATTTGACACCCTTGCTTCAGGTTGAACAATCTCTCTTTGAGACTTGTAAAATTTTATCATGTTGTGGTCACTTATTCCTTCGCAACAAAAGTATTAATTAGCTTTTTATAATTACGTATTGCTGAATCTGAAATAGCCTGTTGCCTAGTCGGCTCCTCAACATACTGCTCCAGCAAACCAATTATTTTTGCATTCCTGGAAACATGTCATCCACAGCTTTATTGCTGGATTGGTTTACCCAGTCTATATGCAGATTGCAATCACCCATAATTACTGTGTTGCACATGTAGCATGCTTTTCTTCTGTCCTAAATAGTAAAATGTTTCCACACTACCACTGCTATTTGGTGACCTGTAAAATAACTGACCAATTCTACTGCTCATTGCTGTCCTGTAACAAATTGTTATTTGTTGTCTTGAGCACAAAGATTTTCCCAAAAAGTTCAAGATATAAATTTTAATGACTCGAAATTACACAGGTCTAAGCATTAGAATACTTTTAATTGGAATTAAAACCTCTAAAAGAGTGAAAAATGTATTGTCAAGCCAATGTGTTGCATATTGTATGTTAATATCGCAGCTTAATTTAGTCTCTTTCTGTCTCTGCAAAATATTTTTTGGCCGTGCACCTTTCGGAAACATAATTCCATCATAAAATGCAAATGAAATTATTAATGCTATATTCTAATTATAAACCTACAAGGCTGAAAGAAATGCTCCTGGTTGACTTTTTGTGAAATGTTGTTTCTTTCTGAAGGGCACTTTCTATGGATTTGAGTTGCATGTAATAAGTATTTTTGACATGTTATTCCCTTGAAATAATAATGTCTTGATTTTAGACCAATGTTCCACTTTTATTACCAAAAACCAAAATCCTTATTCTGACAGTGTTTGTATCGTATACAGTTCAGGCTAGTACTAAACTTCTGTTAGTTACTATCTTCTCTTATTTCCTTCCTTTCCAAAAATAAAAGCACTTTTCCATTCCAATTTTTTTAATGGTGAGTCAATACGGATTTTGAATGACGTGTGAAGAAAAGAGCAACGTAAATACAGGCTGTAAAGTGAATGCTAGGGTTTCTCTATTCTGAGTGCATAATAGGGTATAATGTCTCTCCTTATCGTGGATGAAGAGGCTATTATTGTGCGGTGATGAATGTTACAGAAAGCCACAGGAGTAGATCGGAGAACACCCAATGAAAGACCTTTGTCTGCTGATTCAACTGGGTTTTAACTGTGTAAAGTACAGACAAAAGTATTATAAACCTTGGCCCAAAAGTTATAATCTGCATTTGTTTTACCTTGTAAAACAGAGGATGGATGAACAAACAGCATTCAGGATTGGTAAGTTGCAATACAAACAGAATTGTTGATTGATATTCAACTCCTTTTGAAAGAATATTCTGAGCAGTGTAAGCAGATTAACCCATTCACCACTATACAAGCCTACTGAATTTAATGCACTGAACTCGAGAGAACAGGATCAAATTTATAATGCATTCTATTGTTACATTTTCTGGCAGCAAAATATCTCCTCTTACATATGCATTGAGCCTTTCATGGCCATCACGTCCGCCGGCTGTAATTTTCTCCTTTCTCATTTATGAAGTATTCTGTGTTTCTCTCTTGAATAAAGTTGCCTGGATTTTTCAGCTTTCTAATTGATGATTTTCTCCTTGCTATTCATCAGTTATATTGTGCACGGTCTTTTATCCAATTTTGATAATTTCCTCAATTAAGTACCAACAGAAAGCAAGTCTGAGATACAGCTGCACAACATTCACCAATGCTTCCATATAGCCCCAGAAATATGAGTAATTCTGCTTCAGTTAAGCAAGTTAAAAATATTAAGAAAATCTAAAAGTTGATTGAGCAATCATGGAACTGGAATAAAATCAGAAAAAGCCTGGTTTGGTCTGTAGGTTAAGCTGTGCCAATGGCAAGAGAAACTGGGTTAACATTTCTGGTTGCTGAATGTTTGTCACAAGTGGAAAAAGTTACAAATGTAACCAGTTATGACTAAATTATTGGGAGATGGGTAGTATGGAGACAGACAGAGAATAAAAGTGGAAGGTCTTGGGCCAGACATTGGGGCAGATTAAACAACAAAATAACTTGCAGTATAAAGGAATTGGAGTGAGTTTTTAAAAAGTACAAGCAAGCAAAGGTAGGATACTATTAAACTGGAGAGAATTCAGAAATGATTTGCCAGGATTCTGATGGGAGGTTTGAGTTATAAGGAGAGGCTGGATAGGCTGGGATTTTTTTCACTGGAGTGTAGGAGGTTAAGGATTGACCTTATGGAGGCTTTTCTCTAGGGTTGGGGATGTCAAGACTAGGAGGCAGATTTTTAAGGTGAAAGGAGAAAAATTTAAAAGAAAATGAGGAGCAACTTTTTTTTACACAGTGGGTCATGTGTGGAATGAATTTCCAGAGGATGCTGATACACTTACAATGCTTAAAAGATATTTGGATAAATACAAGAACAAGAAAGGTTTGGAAGGATTTGGGCAAAACACAGGCAGGTGGTACTAGTTTAGTTTGGGATTATGGCCATCAGCGAGCCTCTGGATGAAGCATTGGTGGTATGGTCCACTTTCTACTTATGTTTTTAGGTGTCCTTGGGTCAGTGGCAGCATTTCTGGTGGTGGTGTCATTTCTTATTCTTTTCTCAGGGGGTGATAAATGGGACCCAAGTCAATGTGTTTGTTAATGGAGTTCAAGTTGGAATGCCATGCTTCTAGGAATTCTTGCGCATCTATGTTTGCCTTGTCCCAGTTGAAGTGGTGTCCTTCCTCATCTGTATGTAGAGATACTAGTGAGAGTTGGTCATGCCTTTTTGTGGCTATTTGATGTTCATGTGTCCTGGTGGCTAGTTTTCTGCCTGTTTGTCCAGTGTAGTGTTTATGGCAAGGTATTTTATAAATGACATTAGTTTTGCTTGTTTTCTTTATAGGGTCTTTCAAATTAATTAGCTGCTGTTTTAGTGTGTTTGTGGGTTACCATGATGCCAAGAGGTCTGAGTAGTCTGGCAGTCATTTCTGAGATGACTTCTTGATGTAGAGGAGAGTAGCTAGTGTTTCTGGACATGTTTTGTCTGCTTGTCTAGGTTTGTTGCTGAGAAATCGGCAGACTGTGTTTGGTTGAGTACGCGTTCTTTTTATATACACTGCAAGAATTCCTAGAAGCATGGCATTCCAACCAGAACTCTCTCAACAAACATATTGATGCAAATCCTATTTACCACCTCATGAGAAAAAGAACATGAAATGACATCACCACAGGAAATGACTTCACCAACCCAAGGAAACCTAAACAGATAAATAAAAAGTGGGCCATACTGCCAGTGCTTCATCTGGAGGCTCACTACTGATTTTACCTAGTATGGTGAAGAAATGTCTGAAACTGAACCTTCCAGTTCAGTGAAGAGACCTACATCCAGAACCTCAACCTGAGCTGCAAATCTTCTCAAAATTCTCCTAACAGCAGGATTGTTGCTGACAACCAGGATCTGAAATAATCGGGAAGAAATATGATCTGAAATCATTGAATTTGGTGTTGAGTCTGCAGGGCGCTGAATGCAGACAGGTCAAAAGTGGGGTTTGGGCAAGCTAATTAAAATGGTAGGTAGCCAGAAACTTGTAGATACACTTGTGGACTGAAATGTGGTGTTCCACAAAGGGTCGTCATGTGTTCTTCCAAGCATAGAAGAGACTGCGTCTTAAAAGAAATACAATAAATCTCTGTCTGGAAGAAAGACTTGGGCCTTGGATAGCAAGGGAGAGGAAGTGAAGGACAGGTGTCATATGTGTTGAACTTGCCTGGAAAGGAGAGGGTGTGTTCAAGACTGTAAAAGTATGCATCTTATCACAGAAGGAAATGTTCTTTCTGAATGTTAAAAGTGGAGGGAAGAAGTAGTTTTGTAGGGGCATCATGCTTGCTGCAGTAGAAATGGTGAAGGATTATGCTTTAACTATGGGTGGATTGAAAGTAAAAGATAAGGGAATGTCATCACGGTTCTTGGAGGAAGGGGGTGAAAGTGTGGGAAATAGATCCATCAACTGTGTCTATCAGCCAGATTTGAGAAAAAGGGAGGACCCATCAGAAGTAGAAGCACTGCTGTGGATGATGATATCATCATAAATGATGCAACATAAATGGAGAAACTGGGAGAATTGAATCTAGTCCTCCCAGGAAGAGGAATGGAGGCATGTAAATACAATCAGGGTATCTGTGGGCTTGTTATAGATATTAGTCAAAAACTGCCAGACTATTGGATTAGGATCTGAGTAAGGTTTTGGTGTGGGAATGAGAAGGACTAAAACTTCAAGCTTTTTCCTTCCTGTCCCATCTGGGCACTGAGTCCCTGATTCTCCGTCAACCACCCTGGCACTCCATTCCCTGCACACTCTGCAAATGAATTAATCTAGTAGAATTTTAAATATGCCAGACACAAATTCTAAACATTGCAATGCCCTTGAAGATAAAGGACCAGGATAAGGGAGCTGCCAAATGCCACATTTCACATTTTCCTATAATAGTTGTATATTAGACAGGCAGCTGTACTGCATACATCTCCAAGTTGCCTCTGCATTCAATGGATGCATATTGCTGTTCATGAGGAAAGTGGTAGAGTTGTGAAGTGGCAAGATTTCATCTGGGTAGAGGAATACAGCCAGTTGCATTGTAAAGTCTTTTGTGAATGCTCTAATTCTGTCTACAAGTTTGGTCAAATTGGGACTGTTGAAGATAGATTTGAGCAAGGCTTCAAACAGTTTCAGAATACTTGGGCATGTGAGTGTCCCCTGCCCCATCCAACTGGCCTCACTTCCTGGTTCCATGAATGCACAATTGCAAATATCAAAGAATTGCAAATATCCTGTGCAAAGGCTCTAGAACCAAATCATTTTACAAACCAAATATTAACTATTAGATGGAGTAGTGCGGGCAGTACAGGTCAAAAAAATTTTAAAAACTTAAGTTTCTTAAATTAAAAAGTCTTTTTGCCTGTTGAAGCTGCAGGTAAAAGATGCTCTATTATATAGCAACTCATTAGATCATGGTTAGACTTTTAAAGATTTTTTTGTTCATTGGATGCCATAAGCCCTCCATTGTGTCCATTTCCGACACCTCTGATCTCACTTAATTCGATATCAGGAGTTGCAAAGAATGCTAACCATTGTGCAATCATCAGTGAAGATCCCACTCATCATCATATGATGGAGGAATGGTTATTGATTAAAGCAGACCCAAATGGTTAGACTCAGGATGCTATCCTGAGGATCTTGCGGTAGTACACTGATTGTTGGAGGGCAGTTATTTGAATTGTCTACCTTTTTTGTGCTGGGAATGATTTCAACCAGTGGAGAGTTTTGCCACTGATTTCAATTAACATGTATTGTGCCTGGTCTTATTGTTGCCAGACTTTGTCATTTTTTTTTCTTAATCTCAAGTGCAGTAATTCTAATCTCACCAGATGAACTGAATGCTTTTGTCCATGAGTAGGACAAGGCTATAATGGCATCAGGATCTGAGTGGCCCTGGCTGAATTCAAATTGATCATCAGCATGATTATTGCTATGAAAATGATGTTTAGTGACACTGTCAATTGTGCCTCTAACATTTTGCTGATGTTAGAGAGTAAGTGTGACAGTATAGTTGCTGCTCAGATTGGAGTTCTGTTTTTCCTGGACTGGACATATTTGGGCAATTTCAACATTGTTGGGTAGATGCCAGTGTTCTGCCAAGCAGAACAGCTTGGCTAGGGGAACACAGCTCATACTGAAGCACAAGTCTGTAATACTATTGCTGATATATTGTGTGGACTCAACCTTTGCAGGATCCAATGCCATCACTCTTTTCTGGATTTAATGATGAATCATCCATCGGCTCTTCTGGCTGAAAATGCTTCAGCTTATCTTCCACACTGGTGGGCTGGACTCCCCATCAATGATTTGAAATATTAATGGAGAAGCCTCTTTATGTTAATTGTTTAATTGTCCATTACCATTCAAAACTGGATGTGATAAAGCTGCAGAGCTTTGATGTTATCTATGGGTTGTGGGATCGCTTAGTTCTGTTGCTCGTATGCGGTTTCCATTGCTAGTCCTGTAATTGGTCTTCCAATCATAGAATTCCCACAGTGTGGGAGCAGGTCATTCAGCCCATTGAGTCCACACCAACCCTCTGAAGAGCATCCCACCCAGACCCATCCCCTACCCTGTCTCTCTAACACTGTATTACTCATTGCCAATGCACCTAACCTGCAAACCTTTGGACTGTGGGAGGAAAACTGAGCACCTGAAGGAAATCCACATAGACTCATGCAAACTCTACACAGACAGTTGCCAGAGACTGGAATCAAACCCGGGTCCCTGGCACTAATGAGGCAACAGTGCTAACCACTGAGCCACCGTGTTGTCCTGTGTTGTAGCATCACCAGGTTGACACCTTTCTTTAGATATTTCTGTGCTGTTCCTGGTATGCGCTGCCTTCTTTGAATCAGGGTTGATTCTTCAACTTGATAATTTAAGATTTGGA
This sequence comes from Hemiscyllium ocellatum, assembly GCF_020745735.1. Lineage (NCBI taxonomy): Eukaryota > Metazoa > Chordata > Chondrichthyes > Orectolobiformes > Hemiscylliidae > Hemiscyllium > Hemiscyllium ocellatum. The sequence continues at coordinate 82,241,194 of NC_083409.1, forward strand.
CTTAATCCTGGGCCACAAGAGTACAGATTGTTGCTGAAAACATTACTCTGGTTGCTGATTGGCATTGCACAGAAATTCATTTCGCATATCATCACACTAAACATACCCTCCGTTATTGTGTGGTGCACCACTGAGCAAAATGGAATAGATTCAGGATAGGGCTAGTAGCTTTAAGCTGGATATTCATGAAGCTCCTTATGTCATCAGCTACAGCAGTTGATTATTCTTCCCTTATGCTGTCACAGAAATATCCTTGTGCAACAGGCCAACTATTGAGGATAGGGTCCAGTAAGATTTATTCTTTTTTATTTTCTTCATAAATTTGTTTAATATATTGAGCTGTTTTTAGTGCTACTTTGTATTTTAGATTCTTCAGGTCCTGACAATATCCATTAGTCATTGTTTTCTTTTGTCCTTTAGTCAGCATAACATATTGAAGCAGAATTGGGCTCCTCAGCCCACTGTGTCTGCTTTGCTATTTGATCATGACTGATATGTTTCTCAACCTCATTCTTCTCCCCATAACCCTTCACCCCCTTAGTAATCAAGAACCTATCTATCTCTGTCTTAAGTACACTCAATAACTTGGCCTTCCTAGCCTGATGTAGCAATGACTTCCAAGGATTCACCACCCTCTGGCTGAACAAATTCTTCCTTCTCTCATTAGTCAATGTAATATACATGCTGCTGTGCTTCATTTACAGGTTGCACATGTGCAGTAATACTTAATGGTATTTCTGTTGAGTCAATACTGCACATCCCTTTTTAGTGAATTTTTTAACCCTGTTTTTCAATTGCACTACATTTGTAGATACATGCATATCCATATTGTGATTAACTCTGGTGGCAGTAAATGGTGATCTTTCTTTCTCTTAAAACAGGACAATTGGAAAAAGTAAATCAGGATTATGTAGTGCTTTGATGCACTCTACTTGATTAGCATTGTATACTTCCTGTTATTTTATGACTAGATTTATGACTTTAAACTTGGATATTCATCTTGTGCTTCATTCTAATTCATTCCTTCCTTTTGCTGCTGTAATTGCAAAGCCAGGTTATTAGTTTTGCTTTCATTAGAGTGAGTTTATTTTGTCTGGAATAAAAATGCATTTACATATTTAAAATTGCTCGAAGCGTTGTATGCTTTTCCATCCCGCTGAGTGATTTAGATTTTGTATGGGCAATTGCCTGAGCGCATTTGTTCCAAGTGTGAGCACAGTGGGACACAATACTGCAATATATCCTTAATGATTTATTTGGAGAAGAACATTTGGATAGGCTCGAAGCAGTGAAACTTTTTTGTTATCCAATATCAGGACAAAACTTTTAACGTGAACTTTTTTCCGTCACAGTGGCCTTCTATCAGGTAGTACGTACTATCAGTATCCTCATTTGAAACCAGCTGTAAGTAATTATTTATTTATTTGCTGTTTCTTATTTTCATTTGGTAGGTTAAAGGAGTTTCCAAGCTGTGCAAACTGAATCTGCTGGAGAGACAAAGTAATATCATTACAAAGCCAACAGGAATGGTGTGCTTTCGTTTGAATAGTTGGTATTCCTGCACTGTCTGATTTTTGAAAGCCATCAGCAGTTCTGGACAGGATGAACATTGACATTAGTTTGTATCTTGAGAGGCAGCATCAGTGGAGAGAAACGGAACTAAACCTCTAATGAAAACATGAGTTTTTTTTTGGAGATTTCTGGTAGAACTACAACTTGCTCTGGTATTTTCTGTTAGATTTAAGTGTATTAGGTTAAATGTCAGGCAAGGAATTTCTAATTTGTTAAAATTTGGAGTAAGAGTCTTTCCCAAGTCAAGAGAACTTGAGTATTTCATATTTATTTTATCTTATTTGTGTCTAATTGTTTTACTTAATTGTACAAAACTGATCTGTTACTTTGTTGTGCATTGCACAGGTTTTGTTGCATTTGAACTGAGACCTCAATCCGAGTACAAAGCTCATAGTCTGCAGAGCAGCTGTGGTCCCTGTCCTCTTGCATCATGTCCAGCAGACACCTCAAATCCCCAGAGTATTATCAGCAGCATTGCTCATGCAAAATCCTGAAAATCCAATGGCAGGATAGGCATACTGACATGTGCATCCTCTCCCAGGCCAGTATTCACAGTATTGAGGGATTGGTCACATAACTTGTGTTTATTGATCAGTACATTGAGTATAGGAGTTGGGAGGTCATATTGTGGCTGTGCAGGACAATGGTTTGGATGCTATTAGAATACTGCATTCAGTTCTGGTCTTCCTGCTATAGGAAAGTTTTTGTGAAACTTGAAAAGGCACACTTACAAGGATGTTGCCAAGGTTGGAGAGTTTGAGCTATAGGGAGAGGCTGAATAGGCTAAAGCTATTTTCACCGGAATGTTGGAGGATGAAGGGTGACCTTATAGAAGTTTGTAAAATCAAGAGGGGTACAGATAAGGTGAATAGACAAGGTCTTTTTTTCCCCTGGGATAGGAAGTCCAAAACTAGAGGGCATAGGTTTAAGGTGAGAGGGAAAAGATTTAAAAGGGACCTAAGGGTCAACTTTTTCATGGAGGGTGGTGTGTGAAATGAGCTTCCAGAGGAATTGGTGAAGGCTAGTACAACTATAACATTTCAAAGGCATCTGGATGGGTATATGAATAGGAAGGGTTTGTAAGGATATGGGCCAAATGCTCGCAAATGGGACTAGATTAATTTAGAATATCTGGTCGGCATGAATGATTTGGACCGAAGGGTCTGTTTCCAAGCTGTACATCTCTTTGACTCAGTGACACGTGAAGTGGTTGACATTTTTGTGTATACTTCTTTTCCAGTTTGTATGTTCTAGGGCAAGTAATTCCCATATGACGATGAGGATGTTGTATATGACTCTATGACATGACTAGTTACGAGGGGTGGGACAGAAGAGTCCTGAAAGAAGGGCTCCCTCAGCTCTGCAGGTATGCAATCACCAGAAGAGAAGAGAAGAGAAGAGAAAACACTAAAAGGACACTTGAAAGCCACCCTAAACAAATGCAACGTCCCCACTGACGAGTGGGAGTTACTTGTCCTAGAACACAAACTAGAAAAGAAGTATGCACAAAGATGCCAACCACTTCACTTGTCGCTGAGTGAAATATGTCGAGGGCAAGAACAAGCAGAATTAAGAGAGCATACGGAATCCAGAGTGTTCCACCCACCTGCCGCCTCAAACCTACCTGCCTCACCTAAGGGAGAGACTGTGACTCCAGGGTTGGGTTATTCAGCCATCACAGAACACACACCCCTCCCAGAGTGGAAGCAAGTCGTACTCTACCCTGGGGGCTGCCAAAGAAGAAGTATCCAAGTAGGGGTGGCAAGGTGGTTCAGTAGTTAGCAATGTTACCTCACGACATCCGGTACTCTGATTCGATTCCAGCCTCGGGGAACTGTCTATGTGGAGTTTGCACATTCTCCACGTGTCTGCGTGTATTTCCTCTGGGTGCTCCGGTTTCCTCCACATTCCAAAGATATGCAGGTCAGGTGAATTGGCCATGCTAAATAACCCATAGTGTTCAGGGATGTGTAGGTTAGGTGCATTAGTCAGGGATAAAGGTAGAGTAATGGGGAACAGGTTTGGGTGGGATACTATTTGAAGGGTCGGTGTGGACTTGTTGGGCCGAAGGGCCTGTTTCCACATTGTAGGGATTCTATACATTCTAAAATTCTGATTAGCTATCCCTGAGAGCCCAACTCTCTCTTTCAACTCAATGCTAAATGGTTACTTTTAATGCACAATTGTTTACATTCTTAACACTTTTCTTGCATTTGGACACCATTAACCTAAAGATTGCTGTTGTTGGCTCCAAGCACAAACATCTCGCAATTTCTTCCCAGTACAACAATCTAGCTCCCCTTGATTTCTAATGCCTGGACTTGCTATCAGGGAAAGTCCAGAATATGTTCCTTAAGATAGAGATACTGATATAACAATTTTATAGAACTTATAGTTGTAACAAAATCAAGCTATGATTTAATGCAGTTGTTATTTGGATTAGTTCTTAGCTTCACGTTTCCTTTAGGAGAGCAGGAATCCTATAACATCGCGTGACTGTGTTCTTAACAAAAGGCATGGTGATATTTCACTAGGAAATTGGTGAACTAGTGAATAGGAGGTTATAGTTATGAAGGGAGTAACTTAATAGATTAGAACTTTTCTTTAGCTGTAGCTGAAAAAGTTAAAAGTAGCCTGATAGATGTCTTCAAGAAAGTGCAGGTCCTCACTGTTGCTGAAAAAAGACTCATTGTTGAAGGGTTTTTTTCTCTTGGACTCATCAGGGCATTTTGCAAGAATACCAAATCAAAGATAAACCAACCTTTGTACTGCTTGAGAGGAGTTGATAAAGTATGGAACTGAAAAAAAGCACAGCTGGTCAAACAGCACCATAGGAGAAGGGGAGTCGATGTTTCATCAGCCTGATGAAAGGTTCTGACCTGACATGTTGACTCCTCTGTTCCTCTGATGCTGCATGACCTTCTGTGCTTTTGCCAGCCCAATAATTTATTGACTCTGACTTTCCAGCATCTGCAGTCATCATTATTTCCAAACTGCATGATAGGAGAATGCTGATTGATTGGAAAGTGGACTCTGGTAAAGACATTGCCAAGGAGAACACCCCAATTACTGTTGACTTGCCAGTTAACTGTCAGGTTGTTTTGCTGGATAATCACAAGGATGTAAAGAATTACATTGACAACCAATTTAGGAAGTCAGTTAGGCTAATGATGTAGTGTAGAAAATGTGTTGCTGGAAAAGCACAGCAGGTCAGACAGCATCCAAGGAGCAGGAGAATCGACCCTTCTTCAGGCTCATGCCCGAAACGTCGATTCTCCTGCTCCTTGGATGCTGCCTGACCTGCTGCGCTTTTCCAGCAACACATTTTCGGCTCTGATCTCCAGCATCTGCAGTCCTCACCTTTCTCCTAATGATATAGCGTACTTGTATGTTCTAGAAGGTACATATATTAATACACATGGTCCTGTTCTTTGCAAACAGAAAGAATCTATACATGCACTGAGTCTGTCAATGCAATAAAATAGCCACTCACTAGTTAATTTCTCAGGGCAATGACATGGCCTGATTTAAAATTTAAACCCAGCCTGGCAGTTAACTGTCAATCAGCATTGTGTACATTCTCCATGACAATGCCTCCCCTAATCTCTGTCCATTTGCCATCCAGTCAGCAGACCCCTCTCATAAATATTGGTGTGTCCCCCAGTTTGTATTCTTGCAAAATGTCCTGATTAGTGAAAGACAAAAAACCTTCAACAAAATGTATCTTCTTTTCAACTGTTCTCAAGTCTCATCTATCAAACTATGATAAGTATGTAGGCCTGTAATTTAAATACTGCAAGATTGCCATTATTCGTGGAAATTAAGGATTTTTGTTTAAAGTAATTATAGAATTAAAAGCGACGTTAGAATAAAAGTTCTGTTAGAGAATGGGTAGAACTTGGAATTCTCTACCATAAACCTTTTGAATCCGTGTTCTAAAGAGGGAATTGGGTATTTGCTTAAAAGAAGAAATATTAGAAAATGTAGAAATTCAATAAGGATAAGATTAGAACAGAAGATAGGGAATCATTGAGGTAGATTTAAAGTTTCAAATGGCCTTTTGCCACACTTAAGATAATGTATATTTCTGCACTGACCTAAAGGCATTAAGACCAATTGTTTTGATCCATTATTTAATTTTGTCAGATTGAAATAGGATCAAATCAGAATCATTCTGGTGTATTGCGGTATGTTATCAATTCAGCCATTAAACAATGGAGATGCATGCCTTTTCAGTTGAAATTAAAATTCTGAGTGGGATGAAAAGACTTGGATGGTGGTAAAACTTTTAACATCTGAAACCTAATCACATTCTGTCTTGAACAAGTCCATTTGTAGCTTCAACAGAAACAGATTGGAGATGGTGACCAACCTACTCTTGAGAGGTGGGATAGCAATTTAAATATTTAATACGGTCATGTGCCTTACATCAGATTGTGGGCCAGTTTTCTGCAGACAGTGACAGGAGATGTAAAGGGCCTTTCCGCCAGTACTTGTGTTTCAGAAGAAGTAGGACAATAGTTCTTGCTCCCCTCAGCCTCAAACTGACTATTCAAACACATGCACTTCCCACTGCCATGATTGGTCATTCTCCACCTGACCCTCCCTCTTTTCTGTTCTCAGCTGTGGTCTTCCTGCTCAACAGCCAGCCAATCTTTGTGTGGTCAGTTGCCAGGTCAGAAATGAAGGGGAAAACAATATCAAAGGGCATCCGTTTTACACATATTTCTGGGTTTTCTGGCTGCCTTTGCTGCTGTTTCACCTTCAAGTAAATATGGGATGAAATCACTTTTGGGACTGTAAATTTATTGCACCTTTTGTAAAAGGTTCTGACTCGCAGTTACTAAAAGTTCCATGCCTAACACTAAATTTTAGGTAAGTTGAAAAAGGTGAAATGTTATACAAGAGGTAGCCGAATAGACAGAAAGCTGAACATACCATGTCCCTCTTTCATGACTTAAACCTCTATGTTATGGTTTTTGAAACTTCTGAGTAATAAGAAACTCATTATTGTGAGTCAGCAGGTTGAATGGTGGATGAAGGCTCTGATCCACATGCTTACAAGAGATGAAAAGTGATGACCTAGTGATATTATCGCTGGACTGTTAATCCAGAGACCCATATAATGTTCTGGGCTCTGGGTTTGAATCCTGCCGCAGCATATGATGGAATTTTGAATTAATTAAATATCTGAAATTAAGAATGTAACGATAACCATGAGTCCATTGTCAGTATCAGGAAAACCCCATTGATTCATTAATCCTTCTTAGGGAAGGAAACTGCTATTCTGACCTATATGTGTCCTTGGACATTGCAAATTGCTTCCAAGCCAGTGAATTGAAAAATATAGTCACTGTTGTAATGGAGGTAAACATAGCAGCCAACCTCCAAGCAGCAAGCTCCCACATATAGCAATGAGATAAGTGAGCAGAACATCATCTTCTTCTGTGTTAAATTGCTGGATTAATATTGACCAGGGTACAGATTAAATCATGTCCCCTTCTTTGATTAATTCCACAGGATCTTTTGTGACCACGATAGCAGACAGTAGGTACTTTGCATTTTATCAAAAACCAGTTTTAATAATATTGTGTGGAGGCAGTCTTGCCTCAACCCATTTTCTGCTAAAACCCTCATCATACTTCTGCTACCCTCTCCCACCCCAAACAACTCATCTGTTCCAGTGTACTCCTGAATTATCCACATCATCCAGCCTCAAAGCTCAACTGCTCATGTGTCATCTCATAACAAGACTCGTTCACTCAATGACCCCTATGTTCACTGACTCATTTTACTTACAACACTCCCGTTTTTTTCAGATGTGCAGGTGATTTAACAAGTGTGTGCTCTTTTATTTTTTATTCACAGCTGCACATAGAAGCTAATTTCACGTTTTATGGGGAGACTTTTGGATTGAAAAGTGACTGTAGGGTGTAGATGAAATCTTAAGTGCTGTGGTTTTAAAATTTTTATAATGGTGATCAAATATTCCCATTATCTTGTCCCCCGCAATCACTCTTGCCACCACCAGCCTCCAAGAACTCTACCTTCTTCCAATTCTGGTCTCCTTTGCATTCACAATTTTGTTTGTCCACTAGTAACAGTTATATATTCAACTGACTAGACTTAAAGCTTTAGAATTCCATTACAAAACTTTTCTGCCTCTCCATCTTTTCCTTTTAATATGCAGCTTTAAAGCTACCTATTTTACCAAGTTCTAGTCGAATGCAATAATATCTCTTTCCTCAACACTGTCCTTAACACTTACTTGGGACAAGGGTAGCAGATACGTGGAATCACCACCACCTGCAAGTTTCCCTCCAAACTACTCATCATCTTAACTTGGAAATATATCACTGTTCCTTCACTGTCACTGGGTCAAAATCCTGGCATTCCCTTCAAAGGGCATTGTGGATCAACCCTCAGTAGATAGACTGCAGCGGTTCAAGAAGGCAGCTCACCACCACCTTCTCAAGGAAACTAGGGCTGTGCAATAAATGTTGCCCAGCCATTGATGCCCATGTTTCATGAGTGAATTTTCCAAATGTCAGTGTTTGAATATGCTTCTGAGGCATTAAGAGATTGTATTATGTTAGAACATAGAACGTTACAGCGCAGTACAGGCCCTTCGGCCCTCGACGTTGTGCCGACCTGTCATACCAATCTGAAGCCCATCTAACCTACATTATTCCATGTACGTCCATGTGCTTGCCCAATGACAACTTAAATGTAATTAAAGTTGGCGAATCTACTACCGTTGCAGGAAAAGCATTCCATACCCTTACTACTCTGTGTAAAGAATCTACCTCTGACAGCTGTCCTATGTCTATCACCTCTCAATTTAAAGCTATTCCCCCTTGTGCTCACCGTCACCATATTTGGAAAAAGGCTCTCCCTGTCCACCCTATCTAACCCTCTGATTATCTTTATATGTCTGTAGTAAGTCACCCCACAACCTTCTCTCACTCACGAAAACAACCTCAAGTCCCTCAGCCTTTCCTCGTTAGACCTCCCCTCCATACCAGGCAACATCCCAGTATATCTCCTCTGCACCCTTTCCAAAGCTTCCACATCCTCCTGATAATGCGGTGACCAGAACTGTACACAATACTCCAAGTGTGGCCGCACCAGAGTTTTGTACAGCTGCAGCATTATCTCATGGTTCCAGAACTCGATCCCTCTATTAATAAAAGCTAAAACTGTACAAAGTTTAAAAATCACCAGGTTATAGTCCAACAGGTCTAATTGGAAGCACACTAGCTTTCAGAGCGATGCTTCTTCATCAGGTGATTGTGGAGGGCTCGATCGTAACACAGAATTTATAGCAAAACTTTGCGGTGTGATGTAACTGAAATTATACATTGAAAAATTGATTGACAGACGCACACACAGACACTCTCACATACACCTTTATAGACACACAGACTCCCACGCTCACACATGCACCCCCTCACAGACTTAAGACACTGTGTGTGTGTGTGTGTGTGTGTGTGTGTGTGTGTGTGCTCTCTCTCTCTCTCTCACACTCTCTCTCTCTCTCACACTCTCACACACTCTCAACCCCCACCCAAAGATCCACATGCACACATATATTTTGTCGAGTGAATTTGTACTTGCAGAGTTACATTGCACTTTGCTCAAAAACTGCATACATTCATGTAGAACTCTGAGCTCAAAAACTGCAGGAATTTGTAAAACGCTGATTCTAATCTAATAAGTGAGATAACAATCTAAACATCAGGTCATAGACAGAGAACACAGGGTGCTAACACATTCAACATATTGTCTAGCTATCACCATTGTTAGCAGCTAACCCGAGAATGCAACTTTAAAAAGAAGGGTTTTGTGATTTACACATGAAAGAAGTGAAACTATCACAGTATTCTAACAGATGAAAGGCTTAATAGATAATCAATTTTTCAATATATAATTTCAGTTACATCACACTGCAAATTTTTGCTATAAATTCTGTGTTACAATCAAACCCTCCACAATCACCTGATGAAGGAGTATTGCTCCGAAAGCTAGTGTGCTTCCAATTAAACCTGCTGGACTATAACCTGGTGTTGTGATTTTTAACTTTGTACACCCCAGTCCATCACCGACATCTCCAAATCATAAAACACTGTATGCCTTCTTAACAACTTTATCAACCTGGGTGGCAACTTTCAGGATCTGTGTACATGGACACCGAGATCTCTCTGCTCATCTGCACAACAAGAATCTTCCCATTAGCCCAGTACTTTGCATTCCGGTTACTCTGACCAAAGTGAATCACCTCACACTTGTCCGCATTAAACTCCATTTGCAACCACTCAGCCCAGCTCTGCAGCTTATCTATGTCTCTCTGTATCCTACAACATCCTTAGTCACTATCCACAACTCCACCGACCTTAGTGTCATCTGCAAATTTACTAACCCACCCTTCTACGTCCTCATCCAGGTCATTTATAAAAATGAGGAACAGCAGTGGACCCAATACCGACCCTTGTGGTACACCACTGGTAACTGGACTCCAAGATGAACATTTCCCATCAACCATCACTCTCTGTCTTTTGTCAGCAAGCCAATTATTGATCCAAACTGCTATATCTCCCACAATCTCATTCCTCTGCATTTTGTACAATAGCCTACTGTGGGGAACCTTATCGAAAGCCTTGCTGAAATCCATATACACCACATCGACCTTCCCAAAGAACTCTAAGGTTTGTGAGACTACCTTTCACAAAATGTGCTGACTATCCCAAATCAAATTATTCTTTTCTAGATGATTATAAATCCTATCTCTTATAACCTTTTCCAACACTTTACCAACAACTGAAGTAAGGCTCACTGGTCTATAATTACCAGGGTTGTCTCTACTCCCCTTCTTGAACAGGGGAACCACATTTGCTATCCTCCAATCTTCTGGCACTATTCCTGTAGACAATGATGATTTAAAGATCAATGCCAAAGGCGCGGCAATCTCCTCCCTGGTTTCCCAGAGGATCCTAGGATAAATTCCATCCGTCCCAGGGGACTTATCTATTTTCACACTCTGCAAGATTTTTAATATCTCTTCCTTGTGAACCTCAATCCCGCCTAGTCGAGTAGCCTGTATCTCGGAATTCTCCTCGACAACGTTGTCATTTTCTGGAGTGAATACTGTCGAAAAATATTCATTTAGTGCTTCCCCTATCTCCTCTGACTCCACACACAACTTCCCACTACTATCCTTGATTGGCCCTGAGCTTACTCTCGTCATTCTTTTATTCCTTAAATACCTATGGAAAGCCTTAGGGTTTACCCTGATCCTATTCACCAACAACTTCTCATGTTCCTCCTAGCTCTTCTGAGCTCTCTCTTTAGGTCTTTCGTGGCTACCTTGTAACCCTCAAGCGCCCTAACTGAGCCTTCACATCTCATTCTAATATAAGCCTTCTTCCTCCTCTTGACCAGAGATTCCACTTCCTTTGTAAACCATGGCTCCTGCGCTCTCCCGCTTCCTCCCTGCCTGACAGTTACATATTTATCTAGGACTCTCAGGAGCTTTTCCTTGAATAAACTCCACATTTCTAATGTGCCCATCCCTGCAGTTTCCTTCCCCATCCTATGCTTCCTAAATCTTGCCTAATCGCATCGTAATTGCCTTTCCCCCATCTGTAACTCTTGCCCAGTGGTATGCACCTATCCCATTCTATCACTAAAGTAAACATAACAGAATTGTGATTGCTATCACTAAAGTGCTCACCTACTTCCAAGTCTAACACCTGGTCAGGCTCATTACCCAGTACCAAATCTAATGTGGCTTCGCCCCTTGTTGGTCTGTCTACATACTGTGTCAGGAAGCCCTCCTGCACACACTGGACAAAAACTGATCCATGTATAGTACACATACTATAATGTTCCCAGTCAATATTTGGAAAGTTGAAGTCCCCCATGACAACTACCCTGTCTCTCTCACTCCTATCGAGAATCATCTTTGCTATCCTTTCCTCTACATCTCTGGACCTATTTGGAGGCCTATAGAAAACTCCCAACAGGGTGACCTCCTTTCCTGTTTCAAACCTCAGCCCATACTACCTCCATTGATGAGTCCCCAAACATCTTTTCTGCAACTGTAATACTGTCCTTGACCAACAATGCCACACCTCCCCCTCTTTTACCATCTTCTGTGTTCTTTCTGAAACATCTAAATCCTGGAACCTGCAACAACCATTCCTGTCCCTGCTCTATCCATGTCTCCGAAATGGCCACAACATCGAAGTCCCAGGTACCAATCCATGCTGCAAGTTCGAGTAAAAAATGAGGTCTGCAGATGCTGGAGATCACAGCTGCAAATGTGTTGCTGGTCAAAGCACAGCAGGCCAGGCAGCATCTCAGGAATAGAGAATTCGACGTTTCGAGCACAAGGCTTATGCTCGAAACGTCGAATTCTCTATTCCTGAGATGCTGCCTGGCCTGCTGTGCTTTGACCAGCAACACATTTGCATGCTGCAAGTTCACCCACCTTATTCCAGATGCTCCTGGCGTTGAAGTAGACACACTTCAAACCAACTTCTTCCTTACCGGTACCATCTTGTGTCCCTGAAACTTGATTTCAGACCTCCCTACTCTCAACCTTTTCTATACTCGAACTACAATTTAGGTTCCCATCCCCCTGCTGGATTAGTTTAAACCCACTCAAGTAGCCTTAGTGAATTTCACCCCCAGGATATTGGTACCCCTCTGGTTCAGATGAAGACCATCCTGCTTGTAGAGGTCCCACCTACCCCAGAAAGAGAGCCAATTATCCAAGAATCCAAAACCCTCCCTCCTGCACTATCCCTTTTGGCACGTGTTCAACTCCTCTCTCTCCCTATTCCTCACCTCACTGGCACGGGCAACAAACCAGAGACAACAACACTGTTTGTCCTAACTCTAAGCTTCTATCCTAGCTCCCTGAATCTCTGCCTTAAATCCCCATCTCTCTTCCTATCTATGTCGTTGGTGCCTATGTGGACCACGACTTGGGGCTGCTCCCCCTCCCCATTAAGGATCCCAAAAACCAGGATCAGAGACATCACGAACCCTGGCACCTGGGAGGCAATACACCACCCGTGAGTCTCTCTTGTCCCCACGGAACCTCCTATAATCCCCCTAACTATGGAGTCCCCAATGACTACTGCTCTGCTCCTGTTCCCCCTTCCTTTCTGAGCAGCAGGGACAGACTCTGTGCCAGAGCCCTGTGCCCCACTGCTTTCCCCTGGCAAGTCCCTCCACCCCCACCCCCACCCCCCACAATGTTAGTGGTGCAATGTAAATGGAAATTTTGTAAATTGCTTTTCCTTTATTTTGTGCAAGTGACCCAGACACTGATTTGATTTGTACTGCCTTTGACACAAGATTACTGACCTGTACCAATTACTGTAGAACTTTTGAAAAAATTCTTTCATGGATGTGAGCATCATTGGCAAGGCCACCATTTGATGTTCTTCACTAAATCCCCTTGAAGTGAGTGGCTGGCCAGCACCATTTTGGAGGGGAGTTAGGAGTCAGCTGTGGATTGGAAGTGACATGTACGCCAGCCAAGGTAATAACTGAGCATTTCCTTCCTAAAGGTTTCGTGAACCAGATTGGTTATCATAAAAACCTATGGTAGTTTCTTGGATATGATAACTGAAACCAGTTTTCAATTTTAGGTTTGTTAATTGAGTTAAAATTCTATCGGTTGCCATAATGGCTTTGAACCCATGCCTTCAGACTGTTCACATTGGTCTCTGGATTACTCGGCAAGTGACATTACTTCTAACTTCACATCACAGCGTCCCCACCTGCCCCGTCTCCAGTAAAATCGGTACATTTAATGTTGAGACTACAACATGTGAATTTTTGTCTCTTTGTCTTCATTTGTTTACCTTGTATGTTGAAAATGGGAGGCGATCATCCACCTGAAGGATTCGTGCAATAATGCTCCTTATGCAGATCTCAAGAAGTTTCTGGTCTTGATATTGCATGCAAGCACTGCCCCCTCTCTCCTCCCCGCCCCCCCCAAAAAAAAGAATGATGCTACTTTCAAGTAAATGTTTTGAGCTTTCTCCATGACCATTTTGTTGTACTGCAGGGAAAAGAAATTGTCTGTCTTGCTTACCGTTTAGGTTTTTTATCAATGATTCATTGTGTACAATACTATTGACAGGTCTTGATGTTTTCTTAAGTCTTCAAATTTTTGTGGATTTGATTGTTTTCTTCAGTTATCTGTACTTTCGGAGACAGAAGATACTGGGTAAGAGATTATTGAGTGATATTCAAGATTAAGCCTTTAGTTTGCCAAATAAAAACATTAGTATCTGAAAACTATATGTCACAGTCTGATTGTAACATATGCTTTCACATAGTATCCTGTGATTGAAAGTCTTCAACTTCTTACTGTGCCTGGGTGAATCAGCTAATACTTGGCTTTGTTTACTTTGTGATCCCATTTCATATTCTATCCAGAGTAATTTCTTTGTGCCTTGATTCTTAACTTACCTGTATTTCTCGACATGAGGGCAATACCACGGTAACATTCATTTTATTTTTTTTCTGTAGAATTATATGCTTGCAATTATCCCATGGACATTCCAGTGCTTAGCTGACTGACTTCCTTTTGCAAGCCAAACAATTTTTATTTTGTTTTGGCCTTCAGACTAATATCATGCTCCCAATTGATGTTATTTCTAGACAGGTCGGATCCCAGCCCAGAATCTTTCTTAATGGATCGTATTTTGTTTTATTTTGGTTTTTACAAGGTGATGTCTGAAGCAGAAGCTGACAAAATTGCATAATTTGTGTTAACAATAAATAGAAGTGCAATTGTCTGGCCTGCTTGGCCATAACACTTTAAGGTAAAGAACAAACCATGAGGCTGCTTAAAGTAGCCTCTCAAACTGAAAAGAAATCACTGTGGCCATAGAAATACTTGCAAGTTATCTAAATTGAATGATTTGCTTGTGATCCAATGTTTTGAATAGACAGATTTATTAAGCTGTAAGAGGATTTGTAGTCTCGTGACAAATTCATTACTTTACGAAGCAATTATGTTAGGGCCATAACATATGTGTGGGTTATTGTGGACGTCAGGGGACTGTAAAATGGCATATATAAGTAAAATGAGCTGGCAGAGATATGGTAATTGGCATATAATCAGGGCAAATGTGAAATTGTCTGATTTTTGCAACAATGATTTTTTTGCAGTGAATGATTGCAGAGTTCTGAAATGCAGAGAGACCTGAGTGCCCTCATGGGGGTGACACACTGGTTAGCACTGCTGCCTTGCAGCACCAGGGTCCCAGGTTAGATTCTAGCCTTGGGCGACTGTCTGTGTGGAGTTTGCACATTTTCCCCGTATCTGCATGGGTTTCCTTTGGGTACTCCAGTTTCCTTCCACAGTCCAAAGATGTGCAGGTCAGATTAATTGTCCATGCTAAATTGCCCATAGTGTTAGGTGCATTAGTCAGAGGGAAATAGGGCTGGGTAGTTTACTCTTTGGAGGGTCGGGCTGACTGTGACGTGGACTTGTTGGGCTGAAGGGCCTGTTTCCACGCTGTAGGGAATCTAATTTAAATTTATTTTTAAAAATCTCAAAGGTTGGCATGCAGGTACAGAAAATAATTAGAAAAGCTTATTGAATATTATGTTTATGGCCAGGCGAATTGAATGCAAAAGTAGGGAGACTGTGTCTCAGTTGTACAGATACTGATGAGACCATGTTTGGAGTACAGAGCACAATACTGGTCACCTTATTTCAGGAAGATGTAAACGTATGAGAGACAGTTCAGAGAACGGTTATCAAACTAATGTCTAGATTGAAAGGTTTGCCTTATAAAGAAAAGTTGGACAGGGTAGGTAGAGGACTTAGAGTCAAAGAGATGTACAACATGGAAACAGACCCTTCGGTCCAACTCGTCCATGCCGACCAGATATCCCAACCCAATCTAGTCCCACTTGCCAGCACCCGGCCCATATCCCTCCAAACCCTTCCTATTCATATACCCATCTAAATGCCTCTTAAATGTTGCAATTGTACCACCCTTCACCATATCCTCTGGCAGCTAATTCTGTACACGTACCACCCTCTGTGTGAAAAAGTTGCCCCTTATGTCTCTTTTTTTTTATATATATCTTTTCCCTCTCACCCTAAACCTATGCCCTCTAGTTCTGCACTCCCGACCCCAGGGAAAAGACTTTGTCTATTTATCCTATCTTGCCCCTCATAATTTTGTAAACCTCTATAAGGTCACCCCTCAGCCTCTGACACTCCAGGGAAAACCGCCTCAGCCTGTTCAGCCTCTCCCTGTAGCTCAGATCCTCCAACCCTGGCAACATCCTTATAAATCTTTTCTGAACCCTTTCAAGTTTCACAACATCTTTCCAATAAGAAGGAGACCAAAATTGCACGCAATATTCCAACAGTGGCCTCACCAATGTCTGTACGGCCGCAACATAACCTCGCAACTCCTGTACTCAATACTCTGACCAATAAAGGAAAGCATACCAAATGCCGCCTTCACTATCCTATCTACCTGCAACTCCATTTTCAAGGAGCTATGAACCTGCACTCCAAGGTCTCTTTGTTCAGCAACACTCCCTCAGACCTTACCATTTAAGTGTATAAGTCCTGCTAATATTTGCTTTCCCAAAATGCATCACCTCGCATTTATCTGAATCAAACTCCATCTGCCGTTTCTCAGCCCATTGGCCCATCTGGTCCAGATCCTGTTGAAACCCTCTTCGCTGTCCACTACACCTCCAATTTTGGTGTCATCTGCAAACTTACTAACTGTACTCTTATGCTCGCATCCAAATCATTTATGTAAATGAAAAAAAGTAGAGGGCCTAACACCGATCCTTGTGGCACTCCACTGGTCACAGGCCTCCAGTCTGAAAAACAATCTTCCACCACCACTCTGTCTTCTACCTTTGAGTCAGTTCTATATCCAAAACCCTCCTGTCTTCTACCTTTTGAGTTGCTTCTATATCCAAATAGCTAGTTCTCCCTGTATTCCATGAGATCTAACCTTGTTAATCAGTCTCCCATGGGGAACCTTGTCGAATGCCTTACTGATGTCCATATAGATCACATCTACTGTTCTGCCCTCATCAATTCTCTTTGTTACTGCTTCAAAAAACTCGATCAAGTTTGTGAGACATGATTTCCCATGCACAAAGCCATGGTGACTATCCTGAATCAGTCCTTGCCTTTCCAAATACATGTACATCCTTTCCCTCAGGATTCCCTCCAACAACTTGCCCACCACCGAGGTCAGGCTCACCGGTCTACAGTTCCCTGGCTTGTCTTTACCGCCCTTCTTAAACAGTGGCACCAACACATTCACATATATCCTGAACGGTCTTGGCAGGGTAGATGTGATGTGAATGTTTCCCCTTGTGGGAGAATCTAGAATTAGTGGTCACTATTTTAAAAACTAGAAATCACAAATTAAAACAAAGGCGGGTGGTGCTTGTTTTCTGAGGGCTGTGACACTATTAGATTAGATTAGGTTCCCTAAAGTGTGGAAACAGTCCCTTCAGCCCAACAAGTCCACACCGACCCTCCGAAGAGTACCCTACCCAGAACCATTCCCCTCTGACTAATGCACCTAACACTATGGGCAATTTAGAATGGACAATTCACCTGACCTGCACATCTTTGGACTGTGGGAGGAAACCCACGCAGACACTGGGAGAATGTGCAAACTCCATACACAGTCACCCGAGGCTAGAATCGAACCTGGGACCCTGGTGCTGTGAGGCACCCCTATGGAAATCTCTTTCTTAAAAGATACTGAAAGCAGAGTTATTGAATATTTTTAAGGCAAAGATAGGCAGATTCTTATTAAGCAAAGTGTTAAAAGGTTATCAGAGGTAGGTTGAAATGCAGATTTGAGGTTACAGTAAAATCAACCATGATCTGATTAAGTGGCAGAGGCTCAAAGGGCTGGGTGGGCTACTCCTGCTCATAATTCACCTATCTCTTTGAGGACATATGAGGGGCAGTTACTGCTGATGGAATGGAATACACTAGTGTGTACATGTGTTTTCCAAGAATGAACCTCCGTGTAAATTCACAACCATTCAGTGTTGACTTGGGTGGATTGGTTGGCGAGCTTAATTATGTGGGAATGATTAGTTTTCATTGTCAGCATCACATGATTCCAATGTTTTGGCAGGAATGTAGTCACTTGAGTCATTTACCAACTTTAGTCCTGGAACATTGTTCACACTGTGTATTGTTAGGTCTTTCTTGACAAAACTGTCATCGTAGATTAATTCAAGACTGCTCAAAGCCACTTTAAAGCTGCTAGGGAATGTTGTTATTTATTCTATAGGTTTGAATTTAGTCCAAACTAAAGTTCCAGAGCAAAAGGTTGCATTGAGGTTAGTGTGGGTTGGTAATTGTGGGTTTATTGGATAACATTGCTGCAATTGTGCTGTTTTAATTGGCCATATGGGTCCAGTTACTGTGCTGTGATGTTGGAGCTTTGGTCTCATTCTTGGCATTTAATTAAGTGGATTCTTACAGACGTTTTTGGAAATGAGATTTGAACTGTATTCACTAATGCTGCTTAAATGTCAAAATAACTGGAGAGAAGTCCTATGGTAGGGATCAAAGGAATACCAACATTGGTTTCACAATATTTATAAAGCACTTCTATGTGCGTTTTTATAATGGGAAATGTTGGTACATAGTTCTGAAATTATTGAAGAAACTGAGAGTTTAGAAGCACTGTTGGTGAGTTCTCCATTCTGGAGATGAACTAAGCTTTGTTATTGCATTGATCTTTTTAAAAAAAACATTATTTAATCTGGAGCAGATCCATGACTGTAAACATTTGCTGCAGATATACAGAGGATAAAGTCTATAGAGAAGCTAATGCAGATAGTAGCAAGAGATGCTAGAACAAGGATCAGATATTTTTGATTGGATACTGTTTTGTAACCCTTAGATACATTATTAATGAAGCTTTTAACAATTACAATAAATTAATCTGCTCTTGAGGGTGTTTGTTCAGGTAAGATGCCTTATTAGCATATCTGATGGATCTGCTGTCAGCTACTGATTAAACCACCCGCCCTTAGAAGCTGTACTGGGAAAACAATGAATAAAATGTGATGCAATGGTGCATTTTTAATTTTTGGGGTCTTAGTGAGAATGCAATCTCTGACCTCTGAGGATTTTAGTATTAATCAACTTCATCCTGAGTAAAATTGCAGTTTTTCTTTCTTGCCACCTATAAATTCTGTGTCTAATGTATTTAATATTTCTCAAAACCATCTCTTGACAGTATTATTTAAATGCTATGGGAGAAGCTGGTTTGTTAGAATCGCCAGTGATGAGAAGATTGGTTTATATTCTTTTTGCTCAAATGTAGCAGTTGACACTTTAACACCAACATTTTTCCTTAATGCAAAGATTAGTTTTGACTGTTGGTTGTTTCAGCATAAAACCCAATATAAGATTTCTGCTTCTGGCATTTAAAGCTGAAGTTTCGTGTGCCACTTTTATAGAAATTGTTCTACTAGTGGAAGCACTTGAACAAATCAATTAAAATATCAAACCTAAGAAGATGGAAGCAAAACAGTTTATCAAAAATTTTATATAATTACAATTTTGTTTTTTAAAAAACAAGCTTTAGATCCTCTCTTGGTAAATGTAATTGGCCCCGTGGAAATCTGCTGCTTTTGTGTGCCCATCAGCAAAGCCAGAGTAATGCATGCACAACCTGACGGGAAAATAGTTATGCCATCTGCTCAAAATGGGTTCCAGTTTTTATTTATTTATGGCATTCGTGCTCAAGCTTATTGTCTCTGTCTGCATGGTTACTTGCCCTGGAGCCTCGTGAACTACATGTGAAATTTAATAAGAAAACAGGTTTACATTTTCTATTTCATTCATTGTTTGTTTTCAGACCTTGAAGTGGTGAGTTCAGAAGCAGTGGATTTGATCTTTAATGTTATTGTTCCTATATGGGAAAATTACAGGAGCCAGTTTATACAAAGCAAGGTCACGCAAACAGCTTGTGGAAGAGTAATGTGGTAAGCTGTTTTTGGTGATGTTCAGAGGGTAGGGACACTACCATCGCTCCATTTCAAACTCTTGGGTATTTTCTAATTGACCTGTTCTGAGACGATAATGCACATTTCTGGAGCAGGTGGGACTTGAAGCCAGGTCTCCTGGTTTGGAGGCAAGAATACTACCACTGTACCACAAGAATCCTGTGGTGACACATTTAAATATCCAGAAGTGTTATCACATGAAACTGAATTGGTTTCTTCCCACCACCAAATTGCCTGTGATATTTTTCAACAAATAACCACACCACTAAATCCCGTGTTCTAATTAATCGATTTAAATGCAAAGCACTTTAATGGTACACTGTGGGGGAGTTTAGATAATTTTGAATTTACTTATTTAGAGATGTTAATACACACCCGTGAAGCAGCTGGAACTTGAACCCAGGTAGGGACACTATCATTGTACCACAAGAATCTAATCAATCAAGCACTCTCAAACACTATTTCTTCATATTTTCTAATCAACCTGTTCAGAGATGCTATTACACATCTCTGGAACATGATATACTTGAAAATGGATATCCCAAACCAAGCTCATGCTGCTTTATCTATCAAGCACTAAGACAAGCTCATTCCAATTCTTAAGAATCATGAAAGTCAGATGGGACAAATTAGGCAGAGAAAAGTCCTCTGGCTTAGGAAGTAAATGCACTGTGAGTGAGATATGTATTGCATGCAGCAGGACAGTCATTCCATTTGGCTTTAATCTTCCTTACTTTTGCAGGGGGGTGTGGTTTGTGGGATGGGAATAAATGAGCAAGGGCTCTCGATTGCAACACTGTCAAACAATCCAGTTGGTTATGTAGATTGAGGGTAAAGTTGGGCTTGACTGCGACTGTCTATGCCCATCTCCACATTCCAGATCAAAACTCGTTGTGCCAAATTCACACACGATTATTGATATTTGGAAGAAGCAGAGATTTGTTGATGTGGTTCTGTTCGCTGAGCTGGGAATTTGTGTTGCTGACGTTTCATCCCCTGTCTAGGTGACATCCTCAGTGCTCGGGAGCCTCCTGTGAAGCGCTTCTGTGATGTTTCCTCCGGCATTTATAGTGGCTTGTCTCTGCCGCTTCCGGTTGTCAATTCCAGCTGTCCGCTGCAGTGGCCAGTATATTGGGTCCACGTCGATGTGCTTATTGATTGAATCTGAATCTGTGGATGAATTCCATGGCTGTTCTCTGTTTGGCTTGTCCTATAATAATAGTGTTGTCCCAGTTTAATTCATGTTGCTTGTCATCTGTGTGTGTGGCTACTAAGGATAGCTGGTCGTGTCGTTTCGTGACTAGTTGGTGTTCATGGATGCAGATCATTAGCTGTCTTCCTGTTTGTCCTATGTAGTGTTTTGTGCAGTCCTTGCATGGGATTTTGTACACTACGTTGGTTTTGCTCATGCTGGGTATCGGGTCCTTTGTCCTGGTGAGTTGTTGTCTGAGAGTGGCTGTTGGTTTGTGTGCTGTTATGAGTCCTAGTGGTCGCAGTAGTCTGGCTGTCAGTTTGGAAATGCTCTTCATGTATGGTAGTGTGGCTAGTCCTTTGGATTGCGGCATGTCCTCGTTCCGTTGTCTTTCCCTTTAGGCATCTGTTGATGAAATTGCGTGGGTATCTGTTTTTGGCGAATACATTGTATGGGTGTTCTTCTTCCTCTTTTTGCAGTTCTGGTGTACTGCAGTGTGTTGTGGCCCTTTTGAATAGTGTCTTGATGCAACATCTTTTGTGTGTGTTGGGGTGGTTGCTTTCGTAGTTTAGGACTTAGTCTGTGTGTGTGGCTTTCCTGTATAGCTTTGTGGTGAATTCTCCATTCGGTGTTCTCTGTACCATCACGTTGAGGAATGGGAGTTGGTTGTCCTTTTCTTCCTCTCTAGTGAATTGGATTCCTGTGAGTGTGGCGTTGATGATCCAGTGAGTGTTCTCTATTTCCATGTTTTTAATGATTACAAAGGTGTCATCCACCTATCTGACCCAGAGTTTGGTTGAATTTGCGGTAAGACTGTTTGTTCTAATCTTTGCATTACAGCTTCTGCTATGAGCCCAGAGATGGGTGAGCCCATGGGTGTGCCATTGATTTGTTCATATATTTGGTTGTTGAATGTGAAGTGTGTTGTGAGGCACAGGTCCAGTAGTTTGAGTATGCAGTCTTTGTTGATAGGTTCCCCGTCTTGTTGTTTGTTCTGTATGTCCAGCAGGTTGGCTATTGTTTCGCTGGCTAGGGTTTTGTTGATAGAGGTGAACAGTGCCGTTACATCGAATGAGACCATGGTTTTTTCCTTGTCTATGTGTATATTTCTGATGATGTCCAAGAATTCCTGTGTTGATTGTATAGAGTGTCTGGATTCGCTGATCAGGTGTTTCAGTTTCTGCTGTAGTTCTTTAGCCAGTTTGTGTGATGGTGTCCCTGGTCGTGATGCTATGGGCCTGAGTGGGATGTCTGGTTTGTGCACTTTAGGTAGTCCATAGAATCTGGTGGTGTTGTTGCTTTCAGGTTTCATTCTCTGTAGGTCGAACTTGGTTATCTGTCCATTTTTTGCAGGTTCCTCAGTGTGTTGTTTATCCTATTGGTGAACTGTGAGGTGGGGTCAAACTCCCTCTTTTGGTAGGTGTTGGTATCTGCAAGTAGTTGTTGCACTTTCTGGATGTAGCCTGCTTTGTCCAGGATGACTGTCATTCTGCCTTTGTCTGCTGGTAGTATGATTATGTTTTTATCGTTTCTTAATGATTTTAGTGCTTCCCTCTTCTTTGGTGTTGAGGTTATGTGTTTGTCTTTTTCTTGTTATCAGAGGTATGATACTTTTGTCTCACTGTTGTGTTTCTTCTCTCAGTCCATTGTTCCTGAGTGTGCATTCTAGTGCTGCTAGGAAGTCTGCTGACTTGGCGTCCTTGTGGTTGTAGTTGAGTCCCTTGGCCAGTATTGGCCTTTATTCCTGATGAAGAGCTTTTGCCCGAAACATCTATTTCGCTGCTCGTTGGATGCTGCCTGAACTGCTGTGCTCTTCCAGCAGCACTGACCCAGAATCTGGTTTCCAGCATCTGCAGTTATTGTTTTTACCTTGTTCTTTCCATGTCTGTGGGAGAGGTTTCTAACCCAGGTGTGTGTTGTGGTGTCCTCTCTGTTGTGTGGTAGTTTGGCCATTTTTCCTTTTATAGTGCCGTTTTTTTGCGGTGTGTGTGGTCCTGTTCTGTCCTATGGTGATGGCCTGTTCTATGGTCCGGGTCCATTGCTGATTGGTGGTTTTTGAAATTAACGATTTTTGGCGTGCAATTTCTTGTCTGTATTTGTGAAGTCTGTTGTGAGCATCTGTAATCATTACGTGGATCATCCTGAATCCTTTCTGTCTGGCTGTGTCCCTGGTTTGTGGATTGTTGACTGGTGGTCTGTATCTGACACATGGTGGAAGAATTCGATTCTTTCGGCATTCATGCAGGAGCCGGAGTTCGTATGTGGCGCTTAGGCGATTGGCACAGGATTCCCATTTCCAGGCTTGTCTTAGCGCCAATCCAAACTCTGGGTCAGATATGTGTATGACACCTTTGTAATCATTAAAAGCACAGAAATAGAGAACACACACCGGATCATCAACGCCACACTCGCAGGAATCCGATTCACTAGAGAGGAAGAAAAGGACAACCAACTCCCATTCCTAGACGTGATGGTACAGAGAACACTGAACGGAGAGTTCACCACAAAGGTATACAGGAAAGCCACACACACAGACCAAGTCCTAAACAACGAAAGCAACCACCCCAACACACACAAGAAGTTGCATCAAGACACTATTCAAAAGGGCCACAACACACTGCAGCACACCAGAACTGCAAAAAGAGGAAGAAGAACACCTCTACAATGTATTCGCCAAAAACGGATACCCGCGCAATTTCATCAACAGATGCCTAAGGGAAAGACAACGGAACGAGGACATGCCGCAATCCAAAGGACCACACTACCATACATCAAGAGCATTTCCGAACTGACAGCCAGATTACTGTGACCACTAGGACTCATAACAACACACAAATCAACAGCCACTCTCAGACAACAACTCTCCAGAACGAAGGACCCGATACCCAGCATGAGCAAAACCAATGTAGTGTACAAAATCCCATGTAAGGACTGCACAAAACACTATGTAGGACAAACCGGAAGACGGCTAACGATCCGCATCCATGAACACCAACTAGTCACGAAACGACACGACCAGCTATCCTTAGTAGCCACACACTCAGATGACAAGCAACATGAATTCGACTGGGACAACACTACTATTATAGGACAAGCCAAACAGAATAGCCAGGGAATTCCTAGAGGCATGGCACTCATCCACAGGTTCAATCAATAAGCACATCGATCTGGTCCCAATATACTGGCCACTGCAGCAGACAACCGGAAGTGGCAGATACAAATCACTATAAATGGTGGAGGAAACATCACAAAAGTGCTTCATAGGAGGATCCCAAGCATTGAGGATGTCACTCAGACAGGGGACGAAATGTCTGCAACACAAATTCCCAGCTCGGCGAACAAGCACCCGAGCTACAAATCTTCTCACAAACTTTGAGATTTGTTGATGCTCAGGAAATTATTCCCAACAAGGAAAGGGATGAGGGGGAGAAGAATTAGCAAAATTAATAACCAAGTGTAGATGGTGATAATTAATAATGCAATTTAGACCCAATGCTGCCGTTACTTGCAATTGTAATGCTGAAACTTTTTTCATGCAGAGAGTGCTGCATGTATGGAATGAGCTGCCAGAGGAAGTGGTGGAGGCTGATACAATTGTAGCATTTAAAAGGTATCTGAATGGGTATATGAATAGAAAGGGTTTATAGGGATATGGGCCAAGTGCTGGCAAATAGGACTAGATTAGGTTCAGATATCTGCTCGGCATGGACAAGTTGGACCAAAGGGTCTGATTCCATGTTGTACATCTCTATGACTATGACTCTAAATCACTAGTTCTATAAATATGGTTGTGGGTCATTAATTAGGAGAGCTGTTTGATTAATAACTGAAATATACTTTGAGTGACTTTGGTTTGAGAATAACTTTAAAAAAAAACGAATGAATAAGTAGTGTAAGAATTAGTTTTCAATTTTAAAAAAGTACCCATTCACAGTCTTATTAATAACTTGGAAGAAATTTGATTGAATTTGAAAATGGTTAGGAATTACTGCTAATTATGAAATTTGAAAATGGAGTAAATGTATTAATGCAGTGAACAATAATTTAAAACTACTGACTTTTGTACTTGGCCAATAATGCTAAACAGAGTTTTGGCCCAGGTGTTTCTTTGCTGTGAAGCCATTCATAAAAGCCCCAGGAATATACTAGAAAATGTAATTGTTTCCTCATCTGTCTACTGCAAATTCCATTGTTGACCTTTCCTTTGTAATTTCATGAGTAGGACTATTCCACAGTGCTTGCCTCCAAGAATAGTTCTTCCAAAGTCAAGAAACTGAATTGGAGGAAGATGTAGAGGGGGAAAAAAATGAACACCAGATTAAGGTGGTGATTACCTGCCTTCACCAAGAAAAGTCCAGCTGTCTTTTCTGACATCTGATGGCACTACTATCATGGCATTATCCACCATTAGCAGTGGAGGTAACTCAGCAATTGACCATATTAACAACCATACCAACTTTTAGCCTTCAGGATAACGCAGAGGTTTGGTATTTTGCATCAAGATATTCATCTTCTGATTTGTCAAAATGTTTTTCAGAATTTAGAAGGCTCAAGTAAAGAGTGACCTGGAATAATCTCGACTGAGTGGTTGCAGCATTATCAACTCAAGAAACTCAATGATATTGAAAGCAATTGAGTTTGCTTGATCAATGCCTATAGCACTAAATCTCCAACCACCCAATACTGATATACAGCAAATGAAATCTAGTTACATTAGCACTCCTAACACATTCTTGAAAAACAGCAAACTAAACAAAGATAGCTTCCCTATAAAAGGGACCTGAGGGGCAACTTTTTCACACAAAGGAAGCAGAGGAGGTGGGTACAATTACAACATTAATACATTTGGATAGATATATGGATAGGAATGGTTTAGAGAGGTCTGGGCCAAGCACCGGCAAATGGGCCCACTTCAGTTTAGAAAACCTGTTCGGCATGGATTGGTTGGGCTGAATGACTTCTTTCCATGCTGTAATAGTCTATAAGACAAATAAAGGCTGAATTACATTTCTAATTTGTAATTGTTAGATTAAAAACACATTTTATGTATTAATTTAATGAATTGTATTGTACTTTACTGTAATTAAACACCAATGCATGCATAAGTAACAAGTCATAGCGTGCCAATTGTATCCCAGATGCAGAAACTTGGATTAGTTACAGGATACTCTGACATACCAATTCATTTGCTTAACTATTGGGACCAAAACTCTTTGGCTGTAATGATGCCTTGGGGGTGGAAGCGACCCAATCGATTGTCATATTTCAGATGGAGCCCAGAAATGCTGGATCTTCATTCAAAAATCTGTCTACAGTTATTTTGCATCGGGACCTATGTGGATGTCAATTTTTATTTCTTGATGTTCCTTACACAATTCCACTGTGGGAGCATCAGCACCACTAGGATTAGACTGGTTCATGGCGAATGTACAGTATTGACTTGCAGAGACAATTCAGGATTGATATAAACATAACCTTATAAGTGTAGTCATGTCCATGGAGCATTTTTTTAAGAAGCTGTTGAACTGGAACCATGCATTTTCGCTAACCCTAAGATGATCTGATTTCTGTTGTGTATTTGTTAACTTACCAACACGTTATAATTCTTGCTAAATTATTTAATTAAAAACACTTTGTGCAAACACTTCATTTTGGATGATTGTCTTTAGGAGTGTTATTATCAGAAGGAAGCTTCTGAGCACAAAGGTTTGAAAACTACTAGAGACTGGTGAGATGTGAAAAAATGAGTTGTACTTTTGATAACATTTAGACTTCGGGTGAATATACAAAAGTATACTTGGTGTTTGGTTTCTCTTCTGACCTACTCCTTCTGTATGCACGCTCCCATAGATCATTTCCTCTTGCCATGGCAAGGCTGGTAAGAGTGTATGGAATGTGACTGCATTTTTGTCAGTTGACATCTGACTGGGACTAGGCTGTGGGCTCTTTGTATTTGGCACGTGGCTAAAGTGACTGCTTTCCAGTTGACTGCTCCAGAATTCTGTGCCAAGGCATTGTTTGATTTATGTTCATTGCTCACTACAGTTTATATGTGCTTTGACATTCTTTTTAAATTATAAGCACAAAACACAGTTCAAAGTTTGTGAGAAGATTTATAACTCGGTAGCTCGTTGTTATGGTACAGAACACTGAACGGAGAATTCACCACAAAGGTACACAGGAAAGCCACACACACAGACCAAGTCCTAAACTATGAAAGCGACCACCCCAACACGCACCACAAGAAGTTGCATCAAGACACTACTCAAAAGGGCCACACAACACTGCAGTATACCAGAACTGCAAAAAGAGGAAGAAGAACACCTTATACAATGTAGTTGCCAAAAACGGATACCCGCGCAATTTCATCAACGGATGCCTAAAGGAAAGACGACCGGAACGAGGACATGCCGCAATCCAAAGGACTAGCCACACTACCATACGTCAAGAGCATTTCCGAACTGACAGCCAGACTACTGTGACCACTAGGACTCATAACAACATACAAACCAACAGCCATTCTCAGACAACAACTCACCAGAACGAAGGACCCAATACCCACATGAGCAAAACCAATGTACAAAATCCCATGCAAGGACTGCACAAAACACTACATAGGACAAACAGGAAGACAGCTAACGATCCGCATCCATGAACACCAACTAGCAACGAAAGGACACGACCCAGCTATCCTTAGTAGCCACACACGCAGATGACAAGCAACATGAATTCGACTGGGACAACACTACTATTATAGGACAAGCCAAACCGAGAACAGCCAGGGAATTCCTAGAGGCATGGCATTCATCCATAGATTCAATCAATAAGCACATCGACCTGGACCCAATATACCGATCACTGCAGGGGACAGCTGGAACTGACAACCGTAAGCGGCAGATTCAAACCACTACAAATGCCGGAGGAAAGATCACAGAAGCGCTTCACAGGAGGCTCCCGAGCACTGAGGATGTCACCTAGACAGGGGACGAAATGTCTGCAACACAAATTCCTAGCTTGGCGAACAGAGCCACAACAACAAAACACAGTTTAGATAACTCTTAAAAATGAAAATAAATTCAATATTATCAAAACTAGAAAGTTCTTTTTTTAAGAAACATAAATATATGGGAGTGTTTAGCCCATGGAGAGAACTGATATAAAGGATTTGCTGAGACTAACTAGGTGAGTGAGCTAAATTAGAATGTAGAGACATTTAGATTGCATCTTGAGATGCCAATAATCTTGTCATTCCAATTGTTTTAATTTATTTTCTTCATACTCCTGGGATCTAGGAGCACCTCCAAGCTATTTAGCTGCCACAACGCCCATTTGTGTGCACTGTTGGCAATGATTGTGAAACTTTGTCTCCCCCCTCAGCTTTTTTGTTTCAGAAGTTCTATTGTGCAAGTAAGAGTAGATTACTTGGCTGACATGCTGCCAGCATATTACATACCTGTGTCCAACAGAAACTATGTGGCTGTAAATGGAATGCTGTTGCGGGAATGAGAAAAGCATAGTAATGACAAATGATTTTGTGAACTGCATTACTCCATACTTCAAGGGCACCGAACATAATCCATCACCAGGAAATGTTTTATCAAAATTTTTTTGTTATTATTTAGGATGCTTTTAGTTCTGCTTGTGGTCAAGGTCAAATTTCTCTAAGTTAAACATTCTGCAACTGGAGACTGCATATAGAAGGATAAATTAAAATATAGCAACTTTTATTGTGTGTCAACATGACCATTCTTTCTCCTTGCTAGGTCTGTCTCTTTAAGTACTATTATTTTTATTGCTGGGAATACAAATATAATTTGATGTGGAGGATAACAATTCATTCAACAACCGCACCTGATGTGCTGTAAATAGTTGTAATAACACTAGGATCACTTTGGGGAGAAGTTCCACACAGGAATGGTGCCCTGACTTGTGTGGCTGCAGAGATAATTTGAACCGTTTCTCAAGTTCTATCTGTACAGCAAGTTGCCATATCTTCCCAGGTAGTTGAGGGTTATCCAGATTTTTCAAGTCTGATCCAAAATCATGCACATCAAACAGTGCAGGACAGACTCGGCAAGATGGTGGCTATTCTGTAGAACTGCTGTGGACGGCTCTGCCTCTCAGCCAAGGCATATTGGTGGGTGTTTTTGCCATTCCTGGCCAACTTATGTGGAGGAATTGTTAGTTTAAAACCTTGCAAAAACACATTCGTTAATATCTGGGAGTGGGAAAGATGCTAAAAAGAAAAGGAGCAAGCAAACAGCAGCAGAGAAAACACTCCCGAGCAGCACCGGGCACATCCAGAGGCCACAGCAGCAGCCTTTTCTGAACTTCCGGGGGACCTGACACTCTCAGGAATTGGCAGCAGCGATGAAGAGACTTAGCGCGAAGGTTAGGGTTGCGATTGAGGAGATTCGTGCCCAGATCTAACCCATCTTGTC
Source organism: Hemiscyllium ocellatum (assembly GCF_020745735.1). Taxonomy (NCBI): domain Eukaryota; kingdom Metazoa; phylum Chordata; class Chondrichthyes; order Orectolobiformes; family Hemiscylliidae; genus Hemiscyllium; species Hemiscyllium ocellatum. Next base: position 82,270,456 of record NC_083409.1, read on the forward strand.
CATGCTCCAGGGCCTTGGGCAGCAGATGGAGGAGGTGGAGGGTCGAACCAAGGCCTCTGAAGCGGTGTTCGAGTCCTCATCCGGTCGGATCCGGGTACTGGAGCGGGAGGTGCGGGCCTTAGGAGACCAGGTCAATGACCTCTCCAATCTAGGTTGGAGGACGAATCTTCAGATTGTCGGGCTCCCAGAGAGTGAAGAAGTGGGCAGCCAGTCAGCTTCTTTGAAAACTGGCTGCTGCAGTTCATGGGCCTTCAAATCGAGTCCAGCCGGCTGCAATTTGTAAGGGCCTATCGGGTGGCAGTGCACAGGTCTGGGCTGGTACAGCGTCCCCGCCCGGTCCTAGTGCTCATCCACACATACAAGGACAAGCAAAAAGTGATAGAAGTTTCCAGATCACTGGGAAAAGATCCGCAGGCACTGCTGTACAAGGGGTCAAAAATCATGTTTTTCCAGGACTGAGGCTGGGAGGAACCAAGAGGCTGAGGAACCTGGGCATCCAGTACTCCATGAGATACCCCGCAGGGTTCAGTTTCAGCCATGAGGACTCAGATTATATGTTTGACTCAGCGGATAAAGCTAAGAATTTTGAAGACACTTTAAAATAAACTGACTAGTCTGAAGAATACGTTTAATATGGAGCACATTCCTTTTTTAGATTTTTTTAGATTACTTAGTGTGGAAACAGGCCCTTTGGCCCAACAAGTCCACACTGACCCGCAACCCACCCAGACCCATTCCCCTACATTCACCCCTGCCCCTAACACTACGGGCAATTTAGCATGGCCAATTCACCTAACCTGCACATTTTTGGACTGTGGGAGGAAACCCACACAGGCATGGGGAGAATGTGCAAACTCCACACAGTCAGTCGCTTGAGGCGGGAATTGAACCCGGGTCTCTGGCGCTGTGAGGCAGCAGTGCTAACCTCTGTGCCACCGTGCCGCCCCTTGGATTTTTTTTTTACAAACATGGTGCACCACACAACAGACCTTTTTTTTATGACATGGCAGCCCTTTGAGTTATTTGGATACAGATTTGTCTGCTATCTTAACTAGGGTGTTTGTTTAACTAGGATGGTTAGGTTTGCTGATCCCTGGGCCTTGGAGGGGGGATTCCTGAGTTAATACGGGTATATGTACAACGCTCCCGTTCTTTTGTTTAGGAGCTTTGCATCAAGCATTGCTGTTTTGTGTTTTTGTATTTTTTTTGTTTTATTAGTCACTTATTTATTGGTGTTGTTTTGCAGAGTGTTCGGTTTTGTTTTGTATTAGATTAGTAGTTAGTAAACAGTAGTTGTATTGTAATTTGCATTTTTCTTTATTATACTGGTATTTGTTTTATTTTCAATAACTTTTTGTAAAGTCATTTTTCTTCTTGCTAATAAATATATTTACAAAAAAAATTGCAGGACACACATTCTGTCTAGAACACGTGCTTAAGTCCTGAAAGGACTCTAGATTTGTGGCTATCTGCATTAAAATGCTAACATGGGTTAAGTTGACAACATGAGTAAAATAGGAGAATGCTGTCTGCACTCAGACTTTCCTCCTGGAGGCCATACTGTGATCTGCACTGAACATTTCCCTAGCACTGGCAGAGAAAAATAACTTGGAGAAAATAACTGGGGTGAAATGATGAGTTAAACGATGAGTAATTCCTCAACATATATTTTTGAGCTGCAGAAACCATACAATGCCACAGAATCTGACCATGAGAAGGCTGCCATTATTACAACCAAGCATTATAGTCTTAAACACTGCAGACAACATACCCTCGAAAGGAAATGCACAAATGACCAACGTTGTCTAAGATAAGATCACCATAATGATGAGGGTCTTGGATTCCTTTTGCAGGAATTAGCTGGAATCAAATGATTGGTTTTCTCCATCCACATTGATGCTATTTGGCTTCAGGTTTTGAAAATTCTTGTCTTTGTTTTCAAATCTCTCCACATCCTCTCCTGTCATAACACCTTCTGGTCTTTATTGCCATAACCTCATAAAGTTGTCCTGTTTGTCTGTCCATCTCCATGTCTGTCGCTTTCCCAACACTCCTTTTTCAGATGTTCCTTAAAACTTTCCTTTTTACTATATTTTTAAAATTAATTCTGTATCAGAATTCGTTTGATTAATTCTTACATCTCAGGACATTTTACTGTGTTAAATATGATTTGTAAATGGTAGTTGTTGAATCTTTTTCAGGATATTTAGGTGGTGATATATTTTTAAAAATTCTTTCATGGGATGAGAGTGTCACCGTTGAGTACAGTATTTACTGTTCATACCTGAATGACCTGAGAAAGTGGTGATGAGACTCAGGTTTAAAGCACTGTAGTCCACTCAATGTACTGTGAGGAAGGAAGTTCCAGGGTTTTGACCAAATGACAGTGATATATTTCATGTCAGGATAGTTTATGCTTTGGAAGTGAACTTCAACATGGCAATGTTTCCATGCACCCCCTGCCATATCATTCTAGATGCAGTGATCACTTAGACCACTTAGAAGAAAGCGTGGGAACTTGCAGTGCATTTTGTCTGTGATATACACTACCATCACTGTGTGTGTAGTAGAGGGGGTTGATGTTTATGGTGGTGGTTAGGGTGCAAATCAAGTCAGCTGCATTGTCTTAGATTGTGGCTAGATACTTGAGTGTTTTTGGAGGTGCACCATTCAGGCAAGTGGGGAATATTACATTACAAGGTGGAGGCCAGGACTAGAGTTGTTGGACAGGGTTTGGTGAGTTGGGGAGTGAGTTACCAGATGCAGTATTCCTGGCCTCTGACCTGCCCTTGTAGTCACTATTTACATGGTGAATCCAGTTCACTTTCTGGTCAGTGGTAACCCCAGGATGTTGATAGTGGGAGGGGGGGAGGGGGAGCGGGGGGATTCAGTGATAGTAACACCACTGAAGGTCAATGGCAGTGAGTGGATTGTTTCTTATTAGAAATGGTCATTGCATGGCATTTGTGTGACACAAATGTTACTTGCCACTTTTGAGCCCTAGTCTGGATTTTGTTCTGGTCTTGCTGCATTTGGCCATAGACTGTTTCAGTATCTGAGGAGTAGTGAATAGTGCTGAACATTGGGCAATCATTGGCACTTCTGACTTATGATGGAGGGAAGGTCATTGATGAAGCACCCAACAGTGTTTTGGCCCAGAACTTACCCTGACAACTTTTGCACAGATGTCCTGAAGCTGAGTTGACTGACCACCTTCTGCATGCCTCCAAACAGCAGAGAATGTTCCCTGATTCTAATTGACTCCAGTTTTATCGAGTCAGAGTGATGTACAGCATGGGAACAGACCCATCGGTCCAACTCGTCCATGCCAACCAGATATCCTAACCAAATCAAGTTCCATTTGCCAGCACTTGACACATATCCCTCTAAACCCTTCCCATTCATATACCCATCCAGCTGCCTTTTAAATGTTGTAATTGTACCAGCCTCCACCACTTCCTCTTGCAAGGGTTCCTTGATGCACACTCTGCCAGGTGTGGCCTTGATGCCAAGAGCAATCACTTTGCCTCACTTTTGGAATTGTATACATTTGAACTGCATCTGTAATGAGGTCAGGAGCTGAGTGGCCCTGGTGGTTATCAAACCAGAGATCATTGAGCAGGTTATATCTAACAGGTATGGATTGATAACACTGTGGATGACATCTTCCACCACTTTACTGATCATCTAGAATGGACTGATGGGGTGATTGGACAGGTTGGATTTGTCTTGCAATTTACCACATTGTTGGGTAGATGCCAGTATTGTAACTGTACTGGAACAGCTTGCATAAAGGTGCAGCACATTCTGGGCACAGATCCTCAGTACTATTGCTGAAGTATTGACAGGGCCAATTGCTTTTGTAATATCCAGTGTCTCCAGTTTTCTTGATCATGTTGAGTGAATCGAATTGGTTGAAGACTATCATCTCTGATGCTGGGGACCTCTTCAGGAGGCTGAGAGGCACCATCCACTGAGCACTTCTGGTTGAAGATTGTTGCAGGTCCTTCAGCCTTATCTTTTGCACTGATGTGCTGGACTCTCCCATCATTGAGGATAGAGATATTTGTGGAGCCACCTGCTCCAGTGAGTTGTTTAATTATGCACCGCCATTCAGGACTGGATGTTCAGGGCTACCAAGCTGAGATTCAATCCATTGGTTGTCACTTTGCTGTTTATGCTGTTTACACCCAGGTAGTCCTGTTCTGTAGCTTCTGCATTGTAGCTGTCCTCTCTGCAGCCTTTCTCCTTGTCCTCAAAGACAAACCAATCCAAAGTATGTGTTGTACAGGACTATTATTGATTAGTCCTGTACAACACATTCTTCTCAACATTTTCCTCAAACCGCGAATGCCTCTTAGGTTCATCCTCCGTTTCACACTCCTATTTTAAACTGAATATTCTGAATAAAGCTGTCCAAATACTCTTCACCCTGTCTAATCTGTTGGAGTCTCTCCAAATTTACTTGCCAGCTCAATGACTCCTGAGCCTGAGCAATTCAACTTGGAGACATCGCCTGCAGATGTGTTTGCTCAGGAAAGTCTCACTGATCAAACTCCCACATTCTGAAGTCCAGACACAGTACCAGCACTGTCATATCTTGATTTTGCCTTATTTATTTAATTTTTATTAATAAAGGTCTTTTAGTTTTATTAAGCATTTTAACTAATTATGCAATAAATGTATTAAAATGCTTGTACTTTACTTGTCCTAATTTAAACTGGTGCATTGGCCATGCTAAATTGTCCATAGTTGTTAGGTGCATTAGTCAGGGTGGGTTACTCTTCGGAGGGTCGGTGTGGACTTATTGGGCCGAAGGGCCTGTTTCCACACTGTGCGGAATCTAATCTAATCATGTAATCAAACTACTGCATTAACTAGGGGATAAAATACTTTTAAAACTCTCAAAACAGTAACGTTCTTGCTTCATAATAATGCCTTGGGTCTTCGGCCCTTTGGTCTTGCTGTGTTGTATTCCCTTCTGACTTTTTGTCCACTCTTCTTCATTCTTCTTTAGGTTGGCTATCTGAGTGCTTGCAGCAAAACATAGTGAGCTACGATGCACATTGTCTCTGAATACTTCAGCCCTCTCATGCAGTGACTCTTTATGTAGAGAATCTGATGTACCAACTAGCCTTAGCGTGAAGATTGTGCAAAGCCGCTGTATGAGCTAGGGTTTTAATTGTTAGATTAGGTGACAGTCCTGCTTCATTGTAGAGTTGTTGCTCTCTCAAGGCTGTATTTACAGAGAGGGAGACCAAAAAAACACAGGTCGCTGTAGGCCAGTTAGCTTAATGTCTGCTTTTGGGAAGATGTTACTGTATTGTAAAAGATGTATTAGTGGAACATTGAGTGCATTGCTGGAAAAGCACAGCAGGTCAGGAGCATCAGAGGAGCAGGAGAATCGCTGTTTCGGGCATAAGCCCTTTATCAGGAAATCTCTATCTGAAGGTTTCAGATTTGTAGTACATACTTTTTGTCCTGATCAGGTCCAAATTCTGTTTGTCTGAATTTTGTCTGTAGGCAGGCATTGAGGAAGGTGATGTGGCTATGATAGCAAGTCTGCTTGAGGATGTGGCTGAAGTGCTTCAGGGCAGAGAGGATGGCCTAAGGGTGGGGGGCAGGAGCAGTGAGAGAGACTCTCTGAAATCCTTGTAGAGAGGGGAAGAGAACCTCTTCAAGGTAGGCATCCTTGGAAGAGGTTCTGGATTAGTAGTGCTGGAAGAGCACAGCAGTTCAGGCAGCATCCAAGGAGCAGCGAAATCGACATTTCGGACAAAAGCCCTTCATCAGGAATAAAGGCAGTGAGCCTGAAGCGTGGAGAGACAAGCTAGAGGAGGGTGGGGAGAAAGTAGCATAGAGTACAATAGGTGAGTGGGGGAGGGGATGAAGGTGATTAGTTCAGGGAGGAGAGGGTGGAGTGGATAGGTGGAAAAGGAGACAGGCAGGTTGGGCAAGTCCAGACAAGTCATGGGGACAGTGCTGAGCTGGAAATTTGGAACTAGGGTGAAGTGGGGAAAGGGGAAATGAGGAAACTCTTGAAGTCCACATTGATGCCCTGGGGTTGAATGTTCCGAGGCGGAAGATGAGGCGTTCTTCCTCCAGACATCTGGTGGTGAGGGAGCGGCAGTGAAGGAGGCCCAGGACCGCCATGTCCTCAGCAGAGTGGGAGGGGGAGTTAAAAGGTTGGGCCACGGGGCGGTGTGGTTGATTGGTGCGGGTGTCTCGGATATGTTCCCTAAATGCTCTGCTAGGAGGTACCCAGTCTGCCCAATGTAGAGGAGACCGCATCGGGAGCAATGGATACAATAAATGATATTAGTGGATGTGCAGGTAAAACTTTGATGGATGTGGAAGGCTCCTTTAGGGCCTTGGATAGAGATGAGGGAGGAGGTGTGGGCGCAGGTTTTACCATTCCTGCGGTGGCATGGGAAGGTGCCAGGATGGGATGGTGAGTTGTAGGGGGGTGTGGACCTGACCAGGTAGTCACGGAGGGAATGGTCTTTGCGGAAGGCGGAAAGGGGTGGGGAGGGAAATATATCCCTGGTGGTGGGGTCTTTTTGGAGGTGGCGGAAATGTCGTCGGATGATTTGGTTCATGCGAAGGTTGGTAGGGTGGAATGTGAGCACCAGGGGTGTTCTGTCCTTGCTACGGTTGGTGGGGTGGGGGTCTGAGGGCGGAGGTGCGGGATGTGGACGAGATGCATTGGAGGGCATCTTTAACCACGTGAGATGGGAAAAAAGGAGGCCATCTGGTGTGTTCTGTGGTGGAACTGGTCCTCCTGGGTACAGATACGGCAGAGGAATTAGGAATATGGGATGGCATTTTTGCAAGAGGTAGGGTGGGAAGAGGTGTAATCCAGGTAGCTGTGGGAGTCAGTGGGTTTGTTTTAAAAAAAAATGTCAGTGTCAAGTCAGTCATCATTAATGGAGATGGAGTGGTCCAGGAAGGGGAGGGAGGTGTCAGAGATGGTCCAGGTAAATTTAAGGTCAGGGTGAAATGTGTTGGTGAAGTTGATGAATTGCTCGACCTCCTCGCGGGAGCACGAGGTGGCGCCAATGCAGTCATCAATGTAGCGGAGGAAGAGGTGGGGAGTGATGACGGTGTAATTACAGAAGATCAACTGTTCTACGTAGCCAACAAAGAGACAGGCATAGCTGGGGCCCATACAGGGTGCCCATGGCTACCCCTTTGGTCTGGAGAAAGTGGTAGGATTCGAAGGAGAAATTGTTAAGGGTGAGGATCAGTTCGGCCAAACGAATGTGTGTGTCGGTGGAAGGGTACCGTTGGGGACGTCTGGAGATGAAAAAATGGAAATCTAGGAGGCCCTGGTCATGGCGGATGGAGGTGTAGAGGGATTGGATATCCATGGTGAAGATGAGGCGTTGGGGGCCGGGGAAACGGAAGTCTTGGAGGAGGTGGAGGGCGTGGGTGGTGTCTCGAACATATGTGGGGGGTCATCCTTGGAAGAGGCTTCACAAAAGGGTTGAAATCATCTAGGAGAAAATGAGGACCTCCGATTTGGAGACCAGAGTCGAGAATGCAGTACTGGCAAAGTACAGCAGGTCAAACAGCATCCGAGGAGCAGGAGAAACAATGTTTCGGGCATAAGCGCTTCGGTCACTCTCTACTCTGATCTCCAGCATCTGCAGTCCTCGCTTTCTCCTAGTGGAACTTCGAGCAGTATAAAGTATGTTAAAGCTGAGTCAGCATAGCTTCACAAAATGAAAATCATGCATAACACAAAGTGCCCACTATGTTGACAGTAGTATATTAGCATGGTTAGGGGATTAGCTAACTAACAGAAGACTGAGATGGGATAAGGGAGCATGTGCAGGATGGCAAGCTGTAACTATTAGTGCCACATGGATCAATGCTAGGTCACAATTATTACTATGTTTATTAATGACTTGAGTGAGGAAAGTGAATGTACTATAGCTAAGTTTGTAGATTAAACAAAATAGGTGGTAAGGCAAGGAGTGAGATTGACTCTTACTCTGACCGACTCAGACTAGAGAAGGATATCGACAGGTTAGGTGAGTAGGGGAAAAAAATCAACTTGATAGATGGAATATAATGTAGGAGAAAATGAGGTTATGAACTTTTGCAGGAAGAGTAGAGGAGCTAAGTATTACTTAACTGGAGGAAGTCTGCAGAAAGCTACGCACAAAGTTTTGTGGGTCCTCATACATAAATCACCAAAACCTATCATCTAAGTTCAGAAGATAACTGGGAAGGCAATTAGAATGACCTTTTGAAATAAAAGGGAATGGAGTATAAAAATAGGATGGTCTAGCTACATCTATACAAGACACTAGTCAAACCACAGCTCAAATACTAAGAACAGTTTTGGACCCCTTATTTAAGGAACGATCAGCTGGCATTGGAGGCAGTCCAGAGAATGTTCACTAGCTTGATCCCAAGTATAGTGTTCCATAAAAAGCAATCTTATTGAAATATGTAAGAGTTTTCAGAGACTTGACAGAGCAGATGTGGATAGGTTATTTCCCTTTTGGGAGATTCAAGAATCCGAGGGCATAATCTCAGAATAGGGGGTCACCCATTTAAAATGGATGAGAAATTTATTTTGAGGATAGTGAAAAATGTAGAATTCTTCACCACAGATGGCTATTGAGGCTGGATCTTTAAGCACACTCAAGGTTGAGAGAGATTTTTTTAATCAGTAAGAAAATCGAGGGTTATGAGGAAGAAAAGGCAGGAAAGTGGAGTTGGGGATAATCAGATTAGCCATGGCCTCATAATGGCAAAGCAGGCTCAACAGGCTACTTCTGCTCCGACATCTTAGTCTTATTGAATGGGTTTTCAAGGTGGGGTGGAGGTGCTGGGGTTGATTCTTTCTATCTTAAAAAGGTGTAAGGCTATGAAAGGGTTAATACTGAGGAATACTTCTAGGATGTCCGCCTGTTATGATGTTTCCTAGACCTGTAGGTAGGACAGCTGACAATCTCAGGAGTAAGACCTAATGTCCAGATCCTCCTCATAGTCTGTATAACAATGTCTAGCATATCAACACAATGTGTAGATGTTTCTAACATACAATTAACTATTTATGATTCAGCACAAGAACTTCTTTCAGGTAGACCAGTAAGTGATTTTACCCGCTACATTAGGCCAAGTATAGATTTGCATATTTGAAGGGGATTGCAGCAACAAACCTGCAACATGGTGAGTTGCAGACTCCATTTAACTGCAGATAACAATATAAACCTGATGCATTCAGGGCCCCTTGATCATGCAGCTAGCCTGCAGTTTGGGCTGCACTTCAATTGGAAAACTAAGAAGGAAACACAAACTTTGTGTGCTGCCTGTCTGAACAGGTTGTGGGTGGATTGTGACCTACATGCCCAGGATGTTTGCAAAGCAGTTTTTAGGCCACAGTATTTTGCACTGATCATCCATGATTTCTGAACCATGAAAGCCCTAATCAACTTAGAATTACTGAATTATTTTATCAATTTATCTCTGACCTTTTGATGTCTGAAGCATTTACAAAATAGTGCTCACTTGAGGTGATATTTTTGAAGGAGCTTCTGTTTAACTGTGTAACAGCTTACTAATATCTTGCGTTGTGGTCAAAGTTATCTTTGTTATCGACCGAGTTTTGTGGCTCTATCATTGGATAGGAATAATTGTTTTAATGGAAATTAGCATTACAGGAGAACTAACAGGTGAATTGATGAACTCTTCACTTGTAAGACACATTTGTCTGCAAAACGTTTAGTTCGTCACAGAAGGTTTGTCAGCAGCAGAGGAGAGGATTAATGTGACTCCATCTCATTTTTGTAATTCTTTTTAAAATTTTGATTTCTGAATTCAGACTGCATGAACTGTCTGATTTAAAAACTCGTTGGGGCACCAGCCAGAATGTTTAGAATAGATGCCTTTTACTCTGCTAGATATGAATCAATGACTATGACTTTCCTTCCAAGCATGCAATGCATATAGTGTTCCGCATTCTGCCCTCATTCAAAGCCATGTTCTAATGAGCAATTCAATTTTAGCATATAATAGAAAAAATAAGCAGAAAAGAGTTCGTGCTGCAGTGGTGTTATAAATAGCAAGTTACCTGAATAGTGCTGCCTTTTTCATTTTTGTGACATTGCACGTAACAAGAATCTGACATCAAACGGCATCATAACTTTGCTCACCACCTTTCCTGACACTACGTTTTGCTCCTTCCCATTTACTTCTTTTTGCCTTCCACTCGCACTACACATCCTGGTTGCGGCTTCCCACTGCCAACGCCTACTTGATGTTTCGCTTGCTGACCCTCTCCTGAATTCTCGGGGTAGTGGTGGAGGGCAGGGTAAAAAAGGGAAGGGAGTCAGAATGGCAGCAAATGGGACAGAGTTCGGTGGTTAGGATACAGGAGCAGTGAGGTGATAAGTTCAATTGGTATGCATAAATTGAAAGATGAGCTTTAGGCTAGCTTGATTCAAGGCAGCCAGTAGGTTTTTAATATAAAAGTTACAGGTCAGAAGCATAACCTACTCTGTTTTATGGGCAAGCAATTTTTGCTTAGTGTGCTATACTTTAGGAAAATTAGTATTACACGAGGGTTAGGTGTAAGGCAATTGAAAAATCTGTACTTCCCTCTGAGTGTTGCAACTATCTAGTTTGTGCTTGAATTTATAATATTTACTTTTATTTTGAAGCTTAATAGTACAAAATGGGCTCAATGATTGAAGTGTGCAATCTAGTGTACTTAAAAAGGTTGTGGTCAAGTTATTTTGAGAGGTTAATAGCTAGAAAGGTAGTGTCAGAAACAAAAGGTGTGCTTACTAAAATAGAGACAAGATGTCTACATTGCTTACAATGAGAGTCAAGAGAAATTGTTTAGTTTTGGGAGTTAAAGTTCAATTATTTAAAAGCATTCAGTGAACTCTGAAAGGCTGTAAAATCCATTTGCTTCATCACATCAAGATGAGATTGCAAATGAGTGACACTTCCTCTAAGTCATGTTAAGAAGAACTCCAAGCAGGCCACATCAAATTAGAGCTGGAGGAGTTGAAGACACACAATATTTGTTTGCTAAAAGAAATTAGTTTCAGTTTAGATCTGAGTGCCAAAGCAGAGGTAGCACAGTTGCTACAGTTAGCAGAATCCAGTCAGTTAGGGCTCAGGAGAGATCTCAAGTAATGGTTATTCTCTGAAAAGGACAAAGGTCAGGGTGAAAAGAAGCACTGGGAACCATTGACATTTCAGTCACCTACGAATGGGGTGAAAAAGCACCAGTCGTCTTTGCTTGAAGCAGCTGAGAAAGATTGGAACTTAGAAATTCAACAGCAGCTATGTAAAACTAGCTGTTTGATGAAAAGTGAAATTGAGCTAGTAATTAGTTGCTTAAGAATAGTCTCAGGAGTTTTGAAGAAATCAATCTTTGAAGAAGAGATTGAACTGCCAAGAGGTGAGCAATTGGAGAGCCTTTGAGGGTGCTCCAACATTAGATCTTCAAAAATAACGAATTGGAATTCTTTAGCAAAGTTGACAGAATTTTAATGAGGTGTGGTGTCCCACAGTGGTAAGTGTCAGGATGGCATCTGTCGTTGCACTTCAAATTGTCAATGTGGTAATCTGTGAAGTGTTTGATAAAGTTTGTCGATTAATTTGTAACTATCTCATGTTAATCCTGGTAACAAGTTGTTTTTTAGTTGGAATAATATCCCAACTATTAAAAATAGCCGCCTCTAACATATAATGTTGTATAATTGAAGTTTGAGGAATATTTATCTAAAAAATATTCCTGCAACATTTTGAGGCACAAAGGTGTTTTTAGGTGCTTCCACCATGATATATTTGTTTTATTTTACACTTTCACTTGTATGTAACACTGAGGTACTAATGCTATGGGATCTGTTCATTTTTAGCAGTTCTGGGTACATCCGCCAAAGCTGGAGGAACAGACAATGGTGTGTAGTTATTGAATAGTTCAAGATTTTATATTCTGGCTCCCGGATCTTCCCTGAGAGAAAATCCAGAGCACAGTAGAAAATGCACTTCTAAGCTGTACAATTGCTCTATGCTGCTTGTGAGGCCTGCTGATGTTTAGAGCAGTTGGTCCCTCCATTGGCAGCAGGTTGTAAATTTGCCAGTAGGACTTAATTTATTGTATATTGCTGCTATCAAAGTTGATAATCCAACATTGATAGTTCTATAAGGTATAAGTGACATGAGTCATTTTAGTGAATTCATGTTTGATATTTCTGTTCACCTGGAAAGGGAACATTATTGGCTGCACCCCCTCTAATTGCAGTGAGTATAGGAAATCTAGAAACAAAGACTTTTATTCTGTACCAACCATGTTTGTGCCTACAGGCCTCAAGGTCTTGTTGAGCTGCTGGAGTTGAATGACAGATTTGCATGACTGTTTTATTGACAGAATGGGTATAAATAAAATGAAGCACTGCAGCACTGATGCATAGGAACATAGAGCATGATTTCCTCCCTTAGTCTCCTTTATGGCTAAATCGGAAGCAGAAAATGGTGCAAAGTATTAATTCTGGTTAGAAGTTGTCACTTAAAGAAAATTACGTAAATTGCATCCCAACATTGACGAGCCATTAAAACTCCATGTGAAAGTTATGATTTATTAGCTTGATGTAATGCTAAATGAGCGAGGGGATAAGGAAGAGAAAAAGAAACTAGTTTCAATGTGGTTGAAAATTGCTTCAGTAGGTGAAATTGAGATCTCTTTTGTGAAGCAGTGAAGTCTTTAAGGTTTCAATCTGGGCTCAGTTTCCCAGGGAATCTTGTCCAATTTCAATTAGAATTATTATTTCTTCTGGGTAGCTGATACTATCTTTCAGTAGTTAGGACAGATGATTTCTTTGACTGAATTACTAACTGCAGTGGATTTTAGAACAGGCTTAACAGGTCTTTTTATCTTTGTCTTTTTGTATGTTTATGTATCTTCCCCACAGATAGGTTTGAAAGCCAAAGCTGACGCCTACAGGGAAATTCTTTTTGCAGTCAGCCAAGTTACCAAGTGTTGTTTGTTTCACTGAGATGGATCTCGGTGAATGGAAGCTATAAGATTTGTTTTGTAACCTGGTAATTTCATCCGAACAGCTTCACACTGTATTCTCCCTTCAATATCTAAATAGGAAAAGGTTACAGCCTTATTTTTGATTATTTGATGCTAGAAAGTGGCTGTAACGGAATGCAGTACATATACGAAGGACGTATACTAAGTGTGCATTCTGATGTTTGCTGTCACACTACTCAGGCATGTGGTAGTGTTGATCTTGACTAAGATGAGCCTGGATAACATTGTCACTGATTTGATGTAAACTCACTAAATTTGCCTAGTATAATTGCAGCTATTGTATAAAGTAACTGAGCAATTTCCCTGTTGCTATCAAGTGCAAAGCTTTGATAAATCCTGCTGTCAATTCAGTAGGATTATGAAGTGTCTCGATTTAAATCCAGTTATAGCTCTCTCCTCTTCTCCATTCGAATTCTTTTACACTGACATTTGGTAAATGCTAAAAAATAAGAAATCAGATAAATCATTGTGAAACCTAATGTCAGCATTTGAATGTCCATCTTTTTTCTCAAAGCTAACTTTGAAAGCTCCGAGACAGCAGGTGTTCACCCTTATGTCGTCCCTATCCTTTACTACTCAGAGCTCATCAGTTTCAATGCACAGTATCCACCATTTTTTTAAAAAACTACATTTTTGGTTCAAATAATGATCTTGTGAGTTGCTCTTTAAGTGTTACACATGTTATTCCTGGACCTTGCTCTCTTGTGCAAAACACTTGTGACCTGCTTAGTTTCTGTTTTCTAATGGACTTCGCTCCCACCTCTCCCTTTGAAATGCAATCCTGAGGAAAAAAAATTACCTTCCCCTGCCTCCCTTGTTTGCATGTCTCTTTTCACTCGCCTAACTGTAAATACTGCTCCCCTAGCTACGTTTTATGTTTTTGTCTTGCTCCACCTCTAGAGCTTGTGTCCTTTTAAACCACCTTCTCTACTCCCACGATGTTTGAGTCCCTGTCATCAAAAATCTTTGTCTGCTATCGTCCATGTTACCCTCCTCTGAAAGGCATTCTTTAAAAAGTCCTCTTCAGCCTCTGTTTCTGGGTAGCGCTCTGATTTTAGCCTAGTTCTCCTTGCCCAGTAGGAAATTTGAAACTTTTTTTTTAAAAAAGAAGACACTGCTCTTTTTGTTAATGGCTTCAGCATCTGGCTGCATTCTCCTGACTTTCCATTTTGACTCTCCTCCTGACTCCACTGCGCTACCTAAAAATAACAATCTGTCTCTGCTTTAAGGTACTTTAAGAAGAAAGGCAGAAGCAAATAAGGAGAGCAAACAAAAACCCCATAAACAGGAAGTAGCAGTAATGCTGAGGCATGGGTACACTATGCTAAGACATCTGAGCAGTACAGGGGCAACCTACTATGGTGGATTAAAATTCTTGCCTATTGCATGCTTTACCTGCCCAAATTAGTCCTCCTTCCTGGGCCGCAATTGTAATGGATAAATCCAGATCAAAATGTTTTAGCGAAATGCTATATATCTCGATGTGTTGTAAGTGGCTCAAATCCAAACGGTAGAAAATGTGATGTGAAGTAGAGGATGCAACAGTCGACTGACTTATCATTTCCATTGAATTCCGTAATGCATTCTTCTTCTTCTATTTTTAAGTATCCATTAGAGTTTTGGAAAACCATTTAATAGAATTTGAATTAGGTCCCCAGTCCCAGTATTATGCTCCATGAAAGAAATGTAAATGTCCTGATAATTATGAAACAATAAATCTTCTGGTTCATTGTAACTGGTTTTGTATGTGTAAAAACAAGTATGTGTGCACACACATATATATAGTTCCAGCTGATGGTAATACCAGCCAAATCAGCTTGCAGCGTGAAACCTGATTTGAGAGGTAGTGGTGAAAAGGCAGTGGGATAGTAGCAATATCACTGGACTACTTGTCCAGACCCAAGTTAATGTTCTGGGGATGCGTATTTGATTCCAATCATGGCATATGGTGAAATTTAGATTCAATCAAAAACTCTGGAATTCTAACTTAACCTAACTGCTGTCAATTGTCATAAAACCAATCTAAATTGCTAATATTCTTTTAGAAAAGGAAATTTGCTGTCTTTTATCTGATTTGTCCTCCATGTGCTTTGTGGTTGTCTCTTAATTGCCTTCAGCACAGTTTGAAATAAGCAATAAACATTGGCCTAGGAACTGCCTGTGTCGCATAAACAAATATTTTTAAAAGTTGTATTTTTTGCAGTTCGATTACTATGGTGGTCTGTTACTGAATGTGCTCACATTTGGCTTTTGCTTTTTTTTTCAATAAAAGGACATGTATTTATTGCACAAAAGAAAACCTATATGTCAATTTGTAAAGATATTTTATAAATAGCACAAAGATTCAACCTTTTCTTTTCAGCAGTATCGGTTATGCAATCCCAGCGAAATATCATTCCTAACTTCACTTTAAAATTTTTCACTCAACTGGTGAGATCGCAAATATTTCCTGTCAGTTTTTTTCCAAATTCACCAAATATAGTTTTTCCATCTCTCCCCGATCACACTGACAGGTTAACTTGCTGACATTTCTTGTTAAACTCCTAAGAAACACGCATGGTTTTTAACAGCCCCATCTACTGGGACTGCTAAAACAGCTTAAGATTTCTTTCCAGCTCTGATGTTCTGGAGATTGTCAAAACTAAACTGCCCCTCTGTTGGTGTAGATCTCTCTTCTGAACTGAACCTGCCTGTAGCCTTTGGCCTATTTTTCTGTAAGTCATAAAAGCTTAAATTCTGAATATTTTAGCAGTTAACTCCCCTGGTAGCTTATCTAGTCATTCAGCTTAAGTCATGTGATTTCTTGGAAATATTTTTAACAACATTCATAAAAACATCTTCTGACCTTTTATTTTTAAAAATGCTCCCCTTCACAAAACTAAAATCAAAAACTTATTTAACCTCTAATTTAGAGCACAAATCCCCAAATTATAGTAACATAATAGGGAGCAAATCCAGATAAATGAAAATGACGTCATAGCCATTACATAAGCATGCTTACAAAGAGATCAAAACTAGGAATTTAACATTCAGGGATGTTTTATCTTTCAGAAAGATAGGAGTGATGAAAAAGATTGTGGGTAGCAATGTTGGTAAGAGATGAAATGAGCACAGTTGTTAAAGACGATCTAACCTTGGATGATGTAAAGTCCATTTGAGCAGAGGTTTAAAAAAAATACAAGAGAAGGAAGACCGTAGTGTACAGACCCTCAAACATTAACCATTCTCTAGGCAAGGCTATAAATTAATGAATAGTAGGAGCATATAAAATGTGTAGAGCAATAATTATGTGTGACTTTGACTTTAATTTTCAATTTGATCAACCCAATCATCAAGGAGTAGGTAGCTACAACAACAAGTTTATGGAGTGGATTAGTGATATTTTCCTAGAGAAATATGTGATGGAGCCAACGAGGGAGCCAGCAATCTTAGATCTCATTATGGGTAATGAGGCAGGTTTAATAATAAACTTCAAATGAAAGATCCCTTGGGGTGTAATGATCATAAAATGATGGAATTTAATATTCAGTTTGAGTATGAGAGACTTGGTTCAGAGCAAGTGTGTTTAACTTAAGGGGAATTACAATGAAATGAGGAGAGACTTCGCTAAAGTGAACTGAGCAAATAGACTGGCAAGAGTGAAAGTACGTAAGCAATGGCAGACATTTAAAAAGGTAACTCACAACTGTTGGGCACAAATAGATCCATGGCAACCTTGGCTAACTAAGGAAATTAAAGAGTATATGAATTGGAAAGAAGAAAAAGTATATTGGGAGGCAAAAGTCTGATAGCCCAAAGTCTGGGATGAATTCAGAATCCAACATAGGTGGACTACAAAGGTTTTAAAAGAAGACAGAAAAAATAAACCACAAGGGCAAACTAGCTTGTAATATTTTTTTTAAAAGCAGTAATGGCTTATTTAAAGATACAAAAAGGAAGAACAAAGTTAAAGTGAACATGGGCCCCTTAGAAAAGTATCTGGGGTGATAGTTGTGGGGAATAAGGAAATTGCAGACGAGTTAAACAGGTATTTGCCATTACAATAGAAGATACTTTGAGCATCACATTAATACTAAAGAATATGGAGGAATTAAGTACCCTCACCATCACTAGAAAAGTAGTACAGAACAACCTCGATTATCTGAACGAGACGGACGGGGAGTATTTTGTTCAGAAATGGATAACATTTTTACAAGACTTTGAGATCTTGTTTAGATAATCAGAAATTCTGATAATTGACATTTGGATAACCGAGGTTGTTCTGTATTAGACAGACATACAGGGCTAAAGGCAGTTAAGTCCCTTAGCCTTGATGACTTGCATCCTAGGATCTTAAAATAAGTCAACATAGAGAGTGTGCATTGGTTGTAATTATCCAAAAATCTTTGGATTCTGGAGAAATACCAGCGGACTGAAAAACTGCTTAATGTGACACCCCAATTCAAAAAGGCTGATTAGACTTTTTAACTTTAGGCTAATTAGCCTAACATCCATTATTGGAAAAGTACTGGAATCATTTAATAAGGAAGTAATAGCAGAACTTTTGGAAAATCATAATCTAATCAAGTAGGGTCAGCATGGCTTCATGAAAGGGAAATCCCATCTGACTAATTTATTAGAGCTTTCCAAGGAAGTCTCAACCAGTGTAGATATGGTGTAACTTTTAAATGTGTTGTATTTTGACTTCCAGAAAGCATTTGACAATATACGTCACAAAAAATTGTCATAAGATAAGAGGTAGTACATTGGTATGGATAGAGAATTGGCTCTTGGGCAGGAAACAGCAAGCTGGGATGAGGGCTTCATTTTCAATTTGGTGACCTGTATCTAGTGGGGTTCCATAGGGATCAGTGTTAGGACCACAACTGTTTACAATATATAACAATGACTTGGAGGAAGGAAGTGAATGTGCCATAGCCAAGCTTGCAAATGAAAATGTAGGTGGAAAGGCAGGTTCACAGTTTAGAGGGATGTTGGTAGGTTAAATAGGTGGGCAAAAGTTGGTAAATGAGTATATATCAGAAAATGTGAAGCTGTTCATTTTAGAAGGGAGATCATAAGAACACCATTATTTAAAGGAAGAAAAGCTGCAGAATGCTGTAATACAAGGGGACATGGAGGTAGTTGTATATGAAACACAGAAAACTGGCATACCGGAGTGGCAGGTAAACAGGAAGGCCAATGGAATATTGGCTTGTATTTCAAGTGGCTTGGAGTATAAAAGTAGAGAAGTCTTTCTTTCTTTTTGCAACTGTAAAAGGTGATGGTGTGACCGCATCTAGAGTACTATGAGCAGTTTTGGTCTCCTTATTTAAGGAAAGATATTTCATTTGGAGGCAGTTCAGATACGATTCACTGGGATGATCTCCAGGGTAGAGATGTTGTCTTATTAGCAAAGATTAAAAAGGCTGGTACTCTATTCATTGGAGTTTAGCAGAATGAGGGATTATCTCCTTCAAACATATAGGATTCTTAAGGTACTTGACATGGTAAATGCTGAGAGGATGTTTCTCCTCATGGCAGAGACTTAGGCTAAAGGTAAAATTTCAGAATTAAGGGACACCAATTTACAATTGCACCAGAGAGGTATCAGGGCACAGTCCTAGTATACATTCAAGACTGAGATATGTACATTCTTGATCAGTGTGGAATCAAAGGTTATGGGGAAAGGGCAGGAAAGTGGCCATGAGGAATGTCTAATTAGCCATGATCATATTGAAGGGAGGAGCGGGCTAAAGGGACTGAACTGCCTCTTCCTGTTCCTATTTATGATGTTCATGTGGTCTAATATAAGTCTTCATCAGGCACTAAAGAAAATGACTGGTCACAGGATGAAGGAAAGGGCTTTGACCATAGTCATTACTTGACACATCAGTATACTGCAGCAACACCATGTAGTGTTGCATTATTACAGAATGGTGCTGCATATATATTTTTACTGGAAATGACGCATCCTGGAAAGGTGACTAATGAATAAGCAATTTCTACTTTTTCCAGACCTTGATATTTTACTATCAGAAAAGGAATTGAAAGAAACACATTGTCCCAGCTAAATATCAATTGTTCTTGAACAACAAACCATCTGGACCAAACTGAGTTGAGAAATCTAGCCAACACATACTAAATCAACTTGTCAGGCATGAACAAAGCTAAATGTTGAACTCCTCCGAAACTCTACCATATCTTAGACCTAACAACACAATTTGACACAACGTCTTTTCACTCAATGTGCAGCAGAGGATGAATCAGATATTCAAGACTTCAAGTGCAGAATACAATAATTGAAAGCAAGAGTGGCATGATAAAACTGATGCAAACATATCTCCCATCTTTAAAAATAATATTTTTTAATTCATTCCCGGGATGTGCGTGTCACTGGCCAGGCCAACATTTCTTACTCATCACTGTTTGCCCAGAGGGCAGGTAAGTGTCAGCCATCATAGTTTTGGAGTCTCTCATGTTAGCCAGACTAGGTAAAGATGGCAGCTTCCCTCCTTAAAGGACATTATCATGGCCATTGTTAGACTCTGAATTCCAGATATTTATTGAATTTGAATTCAATCTGCCTTGACAGGATTCAAACCTGGATCCTCAGAACACCATCTGGATTGGGTTACTAGTCTATCAATAATACCACTGGACCATCACCTCCTCTCCAGTTCACCCACTGCAAGTCTTCTAACAATTCCACAGTCAACAACTATGCATCATCAATGATGCGAAATGATGAGGTAGTACATTAATTAGACAAGCAATCCAGAAATGCTGGATAATGTTTCCACCACGGCAGCTGCTAGAATTTGAATTCAGTTAATAAACTTAGATTTAAAACTCATCTGATGATGACTAGGAGACCTTTCCACACTTAACTCTCCTTCCCACTCTGCACTACCTGGCTCTCCCTGTTCTTACCCTCTAATGTTGTGTAAATGGGATACCATTTGGTACTTGCAACACGATTGGTTGGTATGTTTCAGTATTTAGCACTGAGTGCTGAATGAAAAGTCTGTTGTTATTAGACCTTCCTCCCTTGAGATGTTGAAAATTCAATTTCAATTTCTCCTGACCAAAATTGATAAAATAACTTTTGAGATTCCCACCAAATTTGATGGATTGATGCCCTGGAGATTGTTTGTTTGTTTATTTCTTATCTCAGATTGGCCTGCTCTTGGAGAAATTGTAACATTATCATTTAGTGTAATTGCTACCATTGTTTTGCAGTGAAAACCTCTTTTGTTGGATGTGAGAGATGCTGGATATGTTCCGCCCTTCAACCCATCCCAATGCAAGCTGTACTTCAGTTTATTGGAGGCTTTCCAGGATCCTGCCAATAACTAACACATGTTGAAATAAAATGCAAGGAGGTGAATAACTTGCTAAGGATCACTTAATTTTCTTTGTTCACACTTCATGAAGTAGCCCACACTAAAGTGATTTAAGAATGTGAGTCTCAAAGGTAATGTTGAACTTTGTATTTGTTAAAGTTCTTCTATAATATGAATGAATTAAAATAGCACTGGCAGGGACTTCACCACTACCCCTTTGCCTGATTTATTTATAAGGAATATTGTATAACATGTATGTAGTGAATAAAAATGCATAAAATACCTACCTGGACCAGCAGAAAACTAATTCCCGTTTCTGATTTGTCCATCCAGTGTTAATAACTCCCTCTGGGGAGTTATCCAGTGGATGGTGTTGAGCCTAAACTTTGCTTTTACTTTGTAGAAGCCCTGTGCTGCTGGCTTCTTGAAGCACAGTTGTTAGGCAATCTGCTGCAATCCAAATGTAAAGCTGCCATCCACAGCTAAGAGCAGTGGCCCCGAAAGACCTAGAGCTTTTGCCATTAAAATGTCACTGCCTTCGGCAATGTAATTTGACCCTTACCTTGCTGCCATAAGGTCACCTTTGTTGCTGTTCCCCTGTAACACTTTCCTGAAGAAATAAAAATTGTACTGTTGTCATTGAGACTAGGTAAGGAGAGCAGAATTTCTTTAAGGGACATTAGTGAACCAGATGGGTTTTTATAGCAATCTAATTTGGTTGTACAGTCACCATCAGGCTAGCTTTTCATTTTGGATTTTTATTGAAATCAAATTTCACCATCTGCCACAATGGGATTCAAATCCACATCCCCAAAGCATTAACCCAGGGCTATGGATTACTGGTTCAATGACATTCTTACTGTGGGAAATGAGGCAGCCGGTCTGCATACAACCAGCTCCTGCAGACAACCAACATGCTAATAACCAGATAATCTGTTTTTAGCAATGTTGTTTTAGGGATAAACATTGGACAGAACACAGTGATAAGTTCCTTCCTTGTCTTTGAAATTGTGCCACAGGATATTTTAACGACTGCCCAAAAGACCAGATGGTGTCTCCATTTAACATTTCATTCAAAAGGCAGCAACTCTGACTATGCAGCAACCTCTCCTTACTGCACTGCAGTGTCAGCCTTGTTTTTTTGTGTGTGGGAAAACTTCTAGAATATGCAGATTTGAAGAAGGTAAAGGACTCAACAATTTAGAGTTGAAGGAGATGGAAGAGAACACAGTGAGATGAGCCTTAATTTCAACAAGAACATTTGTTCCTTTGACATGAATGCCTAAGTTCAAATAGTCTGGTACCTTTTCGAGGCATGGAGAAAGTAATTGATGTCCCACTCATTTTGGTTTGATTTGAATTTTGGGGTTTGTGTTTTGAGAATGCAATAGTAACATTGTATCTCAATCTCTGGACTAAAAAACTTAAACTATATGCCATAAATATTCAACTCTCTTCATCCAAATGCAATACTGCTGTTCTTCATAGTAATAATGTTGCATAATGTCAATCATTACAGTTTGGCTTGCTTGAATATACTTATTATTCTTTGCTTGGCATATTTTAATTGCATCTTTCATTCTGTTTTTCTCGTCATTGTCAAAATTACAAACGAGGGGGGATTAGAGCAAAGTCCTGAGGTCTAACATAGTAACCTTGAGAATAAATTGTTGATGCTCTATCCAAGTCTGTATTGATTTAGTTTCAATATTTCTGCCATTATGCATTTTTTTTAATAAATGGCTTAAATGTTATTTGCTGCCTCTCTGAATTATCTTTGATTCAACTTTGTTTTGACTCACTGAATTCCAGCAGACAATCCACTCTTTGAAGAGCAAACTCTCTAATTTAATGAGAATAATTACAAACCGTTTGGGTAGAGTAAAAGATAACAGTGCAGGTGTTATATTGAGCACTAAAGTTTAATTTCAAAAGTTGAAGAATGCAAGTTCAGCTTCCATAGCTTCCTGGTCCCATCAGTTCAAATACCTATTCAAAACACTTTAAGCCAGACTCGGTTTCCGGGTAGTACCTCATGCCATCTCAGAGCATCCGTGGTAGTTTTGGAGTTGCTGGATGCTTGCTTTCTGAGCAGCAAAGGTTTCTGATTTGAGAAACAGGTACAATGTTTGCATATGTGGAAAAATTGATTAATTAAAATACCAGTCTGCTCAATTAAGTACATAAAAACATAAACTCTGAACCATTTGTAATGTACACAAAGTACAGACATACACATATTTGTGGGTCAAGATCTAATTCAAAACTGAGTCTATTCACTGGGTGTGTTCACAAAGCAGACTCAAGTTTCTTTTCAATGTGTGGCAATTTGCACGTTATCATAATCTAAATACAAATTAATTTAGAAAAAAAAGTAAAGGGAATCCTTTGTACTTGTGGCACTACTTCAAGTGGCAAGTCCAATTATTGTGAAGATTACTGTATGTAGAAAATTCAGTGATTAGGAATCCTCACTCAATTTGCTTCTGAGGCAGACAACAAGCCATTGTGTAATGCTTGCTTGTTGCTTACATTATCAATGTAATGTGTGATAATGATTGTAACCAGAGAAAATTTATGTTTTTGAAGGGTATGTTTTTGAAATTATCAGGAGTTTAATATCGCTTTGAGCTCAAAAGTTCAAGTTGAGACACTATAGGGCCTCATATCAAGGCAGTGCTACATGATCAGTTGTGCTGTCTTCCAGATAACACTTTTTAAATGAGAAGCCATCTGCTTGCTCCGGTGATTGTAAATCATCTGATGGCACGATTTGGAAAAGAGCAGAGGAGCTATTTCTGGTGTCCAGTCTAATATTTATTCCTCTATCAATATCATTGAAAAGTGACTACTCTTCGAAGCGCTTTATAGCCAATTCAAAGTGATGTGATTGTGAGAGGCATTATACAAATACAAGTTTGTTGAGTGGCAATAGTGCCCCGACGTGAAACATAACCATAGGCTTTGGTATTCCTTTGCACATGTCGATGATTAACTGGTAACAAAACGTTGGGAACATTCTCATCATGTTGTCTGGAGGAATGTCTGTTCAAGAAACAAACTATAAATAAAATTTATAGTTATCTTCAGTCAAAGTTTTTAAAGAAAATTTTGCTGTAATGTTAATCAGGGTAGAAAGGTAATTCTTCGCATAAAATGTAGTCTGGTCTGTTTTATTTATTCCTGTACTTAATACACACATCTCCAGATGTTGAAAATTTGAAATGAAAACATAGAATACTGGAATTTAGGCCTATTATCTCTGGAATTTAGAAGAATATGGGGAGATCAAATTGAGGTTTTCAAGATGATAAAACCTGTGGATAAAATAGACATGGAACAGCTGCTTCCTCTGCTGGGGCATTCTAGGACAAGAGATAAGGGGTATCAGATTTAAAACAGAGCTGAGGAGAAACTACTTCTCCCAAAGGATTTTGAATCTGTGGAATTCACTACCCCAAAGTGCAGTGGATGCTGGGACAGTGAGTAAATTTAAGGAAGAGTTCGACAGATTTTTAATTGGTAGTGGATTGAAGGTATATGAAGCGAAGACAGGAAAATGGGGGTGAGGAGGCACCATCTGATTAGACTCAATGGGCCAAATGGTCCAATTCTGCTCTTATATCTTATGAACTTATGGAGAAACTCAGCAGGTCTGATAGCAGCATCTGTGGAGGGAGAAACAGAGTTAACAGACTGAAGCTTCCCTTTGTTAGCGAAGTGTGAATTGTGAGTTGTTGTTTTGGAGTGAGGGTTTCTCACTGAGCTAAGTTTCTCACCATTTCTTACCAATCTTGCCTCTTAGCAATCTACCTTGTCTCTGTTGTCCCTTGCATCCGATTCTACTGCCAGGATATCTTGGACTGGAAAGATATCCCTGGTGCCAGTCCCAACTTTAAAAGCCCATTGTAAAGCCTTGCATGCTTCCCAATATTTGACACGAATACACTCATTCCTGTTCTCGCTCTTGCATTCTCGCTCTCGCTCTTGTTCTCCCTCTCTTGCGTGTGCGCTCCCTCCCTCTCTTGTGCATGTGCGCTCTCCCTCTCTTTCGTGTGCGCGTGCTCTCTTGCTCTTGCTTTCCCTCACTCTCCCACAAAAAAATCAAGATTCCAGGTAGGATCAGAGTGGGTAAGTGAGTGAACAGGCCAGTGAGAAAGCTAGGTCCAGTCCAAAAGTTGGATGTGTCTCCTTACCAGTGTAGCATCCTGTAAGTCAATCCAAGATTTGACATGAAGGTTGCTAGAGGCTTATCAAATACCAGTGTTTGTGGACTTGTGTTGAATGTGGCTGGTCCACATGTAGCCTGCCTGAGATGTTGATACCCAATGCCCAGCATTGAAGTCCTTTAGAGAAAGCAATACAGTAGTTCCCTCGTACCCATGTGGGATATGTTCCAGGACCTACTGCGGAAGCCCGAAACCGCGGGTAGGATCAAACCCATCAGCCTCCTGGTCCCTGGTTCCAGAACTTTCCCTATAATATGTTCCAGCTGCAATAAACCACTGGTAACTGAAATCGCGGAAAACGATTCTGCAGATACGGGGTCATTTGTATTTTAAATTGCCAGGTACACATTCTGTCACAGATTCTTGAAATCTTGTCCAGTGAACTTAAGACAGAAAGCAGAGTATTAATGAGGCAATTAGTGGAGTTCATAACAAGCTACGATTCCCCCTTAATTGACAACTCACCCCTACTTCATATGAAAGTGACTACATCACTCCGCAGATATATAAAATATGCAGTGGGTTTCTCCTAACATCAAGGTGGGTCTTGCTGCATTTCTCACAATTCTGCCAGAAGTCTTACCATAGCTCATATTGTTCAAGCCTTAAGATTCCATTATACATTTAGAATCTAATATGACTCTTCTGCAGAACTGGAAGGGGTTAGGAAATTATGGAGGAGCAAGTAGTACAGATTGTGAGGGTGTCCAGAGCAAAAGACAGACAAATGTAAAATAGGTATAAATGATAGATGTGAAAAGGAGAGACTGGGTCAGCTCATGCTTGCAAGTGTTGAACTGAATGTTGAGACTTGAAGGCTGTCAAGTGCTTTCATGAAAAGGTGTTGTTCCTCAGGTTACTTTGGGTTTCATTGGAATACTGCAGCAGGTTAAGGATGGAAATGTTAACATTGTAGCAAGAATGGCTTTTTCAAATGGCGAAGTACTGAAACATCAGGGCCATTCTTATGCACAAAGTAGTCACCTAATTTGTGTTTGGTCTCCCCAACATAAAGAAGGCCGCATTGTGAGTGATAAATGCAGTAGACTAGACTGAAGAATTACTAGGTACGCCTGCAGGGGTTAGAGGCACAGACCTCCCCCGGATATTTCTTAAATGCATGTATTGCCACAATATAAATCTACCCATCCATCAGGTGATCAGGCCAGAAAAGTCAATGAAGAAAAATGAAGATGGGGTCTGGGGCCAACCTTGCAGATGTGAGTAGTGAGAAGTGAGTGCTAAGGGCCTTGAGCATGAGGAGAGAGGAAGTGATAGAGCAGTTGTTGCACTTCCTGAAATTGCATGGAAAGGCGCCATGGGAGAGTGATGAAAGCGTGGATCAGAGCATCATGGAAGAAATGGCCACTGAGCAATACTGATATTGGGGAAACTTTTGGTATAAATGAAATTTTATGATCTTGAAATGATATAGATCTGCCTTAGCAACTGGATATTATATGATGTATTGAAGGCTAAAATATTCTTTTATGAACTAATGGAAAAGATTCAGTCAGCCATGCCATTTGTGATCCTCTAACATCTAAATATAAATTTTGATTTTGACCGTCAGATAAAGTATAATCAGGATGCTTTTGGTTCTGAATGTTTGCTTTTTTTTCTTGTTCCAAATCTGTATCTTTTCTCTTTCTGTCTGTTTCTCAGAATGCTCTTAGGAAGCTCCTTATTTTGTATATGGAAAAATGGCATGAAGATAGATGATAACAGTGGAGGAGAAGTGGGTCATTTAGCCCTTCGAGTCTGGTTGGCCATTCAACGGGATCATTTGCTGATCTGATCATCCTCAACTCCACTTTCCTGCCATACCCATGTTAAACCCTTGATTCCCTTACTTATTAAAAATCTGTCCCCTCGTTCTTCTTAACTCCAATGAGTACTGGTCCAAACTACTCAACTTCTCATTAAAATCACTTCATATTCAGAATCAACCTTGTGAACCTTCTCTGCACTGCCTAAAGTGCCATTGCTTTCCTTAGATTAGTGGACCAACACTGTTCACAGTATTCTAGTTGTGGTCTGACTAGCTCCTTGTATGATTTTAGCCAGACCCCCCCTATTTTTATACTCCAGCCCCCATCTTCGACTGGTTAGCCAATCTTCTATCCATGATTAACCGTGAGTAGGCTCTGCAGACCTAATGGCCCATATCTTCTTTTATCTCTCTGAGTTCAACATTGTCTATTACCTAAATTTATCCTGTTTTCTGTTTCCTTTCTGTTGTGTACATGTCAAATAGATCAAGTTTGTTGAAATCATGTTAATTTATAAAATAACACTTTTGCTTGGGGTACACCGTAAAGTGCAGGCTGGAACTACGTAATTGTGTTGATTGACCACTAGCTCTGTGGGCTTGATGCAACTTGGCAGCAAAACTGGGTGTGGTGATACTGGAGAAACTTGGGATGATCTTTGAGGCCTGGTTGGCACATGCTAAGGGGACTATGTAACAATGGGTGACTGTTTCTTGACCAGGGCTTGGAAATGAAATCAGTTTGCGTTCTACTATCCTTTCTATCATGTGCAAGCATTATGGAAGCGCCGCTGAAGTAAATAAAATTCCAGATTTACGTAATCACTTCTTTTAAACCTTGTATCTCTCTTGTGTCCAAAATAAATAAATAGACAGTAAGGCCCTTGATTTTATTAATTGCAGCAGTAGGTAATATATTTAGCCAGACAGAAAAGTGGCAACATCTGAATTACCACAGACTGGAAAGGTACAAGCTGCAGGAATATCTTTAGAAAAGTTCTGATAAACTTAGACACTAAGTAAAACTCCAGTCACAAAGTGAAAATGGCTGACTTGTTATATTAATTTAATGGATGTGGTTAAGTTCTGCACATTCATGATATTTTAAATGTTTTTGGCAGGGTTTTAAAAAGGTTCCCAATGTTTTGTTGAGCATTTGACATTTTTGTGACACTTGGTGCAGAGAAGGAGCAGTCTAGTTGTATTATTAGTGTATGGGAATGTACATTCGCTGCTGGTATAGACCGTCCAGTTTTCTTTTGACAGACGGTTTTATATTTGGCATTGAGAGTGTGGTGCTAGAAAAGCACCGCAGGTCAGGCAGCATCTGAGGAGCAGGAGAATCGACGTTTCAGGCATAAGCCCTTCATCCGGAATGAAGCTTGTGGGGCAAAGGGCTGAGAGATAAATGGGAGGGGGCTGAATTTGGAGGTAAGGTAGCTGAGGATGTGAAACATAGATGAAGGTGAGAGAGAGAAGGTGATAAGTCAGAGAGGAGGGTGGAGCCAATAGATGGAAAAGTTGATGGACTGGTCTGGAGGGCAGTGTTAAGTTGGAGGCTTGGGACAGGGATAATGTGGGGGGAGGGGAAGTGGGAGAACTGGTGAAATCCACATTAATCCCATGTGGTTTCAGGGTCCCAAGGTGGAATATGTGGTGTTCTTCCTCTTAGGTGTTAGGTGGTAAGGGTTAGTGATGGAGGAGTCCCAGGAACTTCATGACCTTGATGAAGTGGGAGGAGGGATTTGAAGTGTTCAGCCAAGGGGCGGTGGGATTAGTTGGTGCAGGTGTCCAAGAGATGTTCTCTGAAACGATCTGCAAGTAGCCATCCTGTCTCCCCGGTGTAGAGAAGACCACATTGGGTGCAATGGATATAGTAGAGGACATGGTTGGAGCTATAGGTAAATTTCTGTTGGATGTGGAAGAATCTTATGGGAGATCCAATTTCACCTTAAGTCCCAGATGGCCTCCTTCTTCCAAGATCACAATTTCCCTTCCCATGTGCTTGACGATGCCCTCCAGCGCATCTCCTCCTCTTTCCTCACCTACACCCTTGAAACCCCACCCCACCCAACACAACAAGGACAGAACACCTCTGATCCTCACCTTGTATCCCACCAACCTCTGCATACATCGCATCATCTTCCACCACTTCCACCACCTACAAACAGACCCCTCCAACAGATATATTTTTCCCTCCCCACCTCTAACAGCATTCCAGAGAGGCCATCCCCTCCACGGTCTCCTCGTCAGATCCGCAACCCCACCAATCCACACCCCATTCCTGGCATCTTCCCCTGCCACCGCAGGAAGTGCAAAACCTGCGTTCACACCACACCCCTCACCTCTGTCCAAGACCCCAAAAGATCTTTCCACATCCAACAGAAATTTACCTGTACCACCTCCAGTGTCATCTACTGTATCCATTTCACCCGATGTGAACTCTACATCGGGGAGACAGGACGCCCACTTGTAGATTGTTTAAGAGAACATCTCTGGGGCACCCGCACCAACCACCCATGGCTGAACACTTCAACTCCTCCTCCCACTCCATCAAGGACGTGCAGGTCCTGGGCCGCCTCCACCACCAAAGCCTTACCACCCAACGCCAGGAGGAAGAACCTCATATTCTGCCTTGGGACCCTGCAATCACATGACATCAATGTGGATTTCAACAGTTTCCTCATTTCCTTCCCCTCCACATTATCCCAGTCCCAAGCCTCCAACTCAGTACCGCCTTCCTGACCTGTCCATCACGTTTCCCATCAATCCACTCCACCCTCCTCTCCGACCTATAACCTTCTCCCTCACCTTCATCTACCTATCACATTTTCAGCTACCACCACCCCGTCCCCCCAACCCATTCATCTCTCAGCCCCCTGGCCAACAAGCCTCATCCTGATGAAGGGCTTATGCCCAAAAAGTCAATTCTCCTGCTCCTCGAATGCTCCTGCTGTGCTTTTCCAGCACCACACTCTCAACGCTGATCTCCAGCATCTGCAGTCCTCACTTTCTCCTAGTTTGATGTTTGGCATATGGATTTATTTTTCAAAAATCTGTTTGAGGAAGATAAAAAAGGGAGAGACAGAAATTAGTTTACCGATGCTGTCTATTAAAGTAGATTTTGATTCCAAGTTTTAAATGTAAGTGTTTACAAGGACTTGACCGTTCAGTGATGTCAATGAATATCATCTTCCCGAAAGAAGTGCAATATTACACTTTTTTTTAATCTAAAGATATCTATCAGCATTTATTTTGCTACAGTTTTGTTAGTTATAATAATTGCAGATTTGAGAGAAAAGTAAACTTTGATTTTGCATTGGGACCGCTGGCAACATTGGACTTGATTTTGTCCAATGTTACATGTAATACGGGAGATAATATTCCATTTAAAATTCAAATAGCTCAGCAATATACAATTGTGCTTTGGTGATATTGGGGTTGCTGTACACAGAATACAGATATCCTTGTGACAAAATATGTTAACTTTCTATATTAGGTGTTTCTTCTTAACAAAGCTTGTTTGGCAAGTGTTCAGTATATTTTTCATGAATACTGTAAATCAAAAACCATGTTATGCTGTTATTGCTTATATTGTATTGCAGAAAATGATTTTTTTAAAACATTTGTGATAAATTACATTGCTGTTTGTGTCCTATACTGATTTATTTGCACCACATCCACAAATAGTCACTCCCTCCACTAACTGACAACAACAATAGTACCATTTGCAAGATGTACTGCAAATATTCACCAAGGTCTTGTAGACAACACCTTGCTAACTGCTTCCATCTCAGTGGACAAGGGCAGCAGCAGCAGTTCCTACAAGTTCACCTACAAGTTCCCTTCCAAGCCACTCAGTATCCAGTCTTGGAAATATCCTTCACTGTTGCTTGATCAGAATCCTGAAATTTCATCCCCCAACCGCATTGTGGGTATACCTGGACAAATAAACTGCTGTGCATCAAGAAGGCAGCTCAATATCACTTTTTCAAGCAATTAGGGATGATGAACAAATTGTGGTCTGATTAGTGAAGTCTAAATCCCTGAACAAATTTGAAAAGTAACAGTTTGGCCATGTCAATAAATTATACCTGATTAGGGTCTGCCTTATTAAGTTAGTAACTGGTTGATGTCTGAGTTCAGCCAGCAACACCATACTTCTGCTGAATGGACCTTGAGATGCTAAAAGATATTCACAACATTTTCCAACTGTCTTCTCCAACCATGCTTCAGTTGGTAGCCTGCTGTCCTTCAGGTAGAAGATTGTTGGTGCATATTGCACCGCAGAAGCTTGGCACAAATTAATGTTTCCTAGATTGTGATGGTGACCACATTTCTAAGGAATTAAGGAAATATTTTGCATGTTCTAGGGATTGTGAAAGACCAAACATAATTGAAAACCTTTCTTTTGCTATCCTTCCATCTGTTGACACTCTTTCTTCAGCATGCTTTTTTGTCATCCATAGCTTTTCCAAGTGTCCCCAACTCTAGATGCTGCAAGCAATGCTTGGCTGATACTATTGTTTTATGTTTGTAACTTTGCTTAGTCATTTGAAACACCTTTTATCCAGCAACCTGGCAGTTTTTTTTCCTGACAAAGATCAGGTCACACACTACTTTATAAAGAATTCCCACCCAAGCCACTCACTGTCCAGATTTGGAAATATATTGCTGTTCATTCAGTGACACTGGATCAAAGTCCTGGAACCTAGTTCTTAATGGCATTGGACTACAGCAAATGGGCTGCAGCAGTTGAAGAAGACAGGTCACCAAAACCTTCTCAAAGCCAATTTGGGATGGGCAATAAATGCTGCCCAGCCAATGATGTCTATATCCTCCAAATGATTTTTTTTAAAAATTCCAATCCCATCCCTTGCCAAGTTTACCATCCCCTGCTGTTGGCCTCTTCATGTTCTGACTTCCAGCAAAAACGGTTCACATCTCAATTTGCATGAAGCAATTTAGGATACTTTTTTGTGTCAGTGATGCTGTATAGCTAAATCTAAGTTATTGATGTCATTTCATCCAACATGATGTAATTGTCTCTGTCAGTATTTGTGAGATAATCCAATGTTAAGCATTCCATTGTAAATAGTGGCTGTCTGTCATAATGTAGTTGCAAATTCTGGCCACTGAACAGATTTCTTTCTTTAAATCTCTTCTTACACAGCAGTTCTAGTACCTGGATTCGGGATTTGGTAGGCATAACCTCTCCTTTCTCTGATGATAATAGTGGGGTGCGTTTTCCCTGATATTAGATTGTCAAGTTAAAGATTATCAATGCTCACCCCTGTTGAGGGTTGTGCCTCAAACTGTGACCCTGAACCTTGTGATCTTCACACTGTCTCAATTGTCTGGTTTCTTTGTCTGGGAGATTTTCTCCTCATGACCAGCACCACCAATGAATTTCTACATTAAGTGCATCTTTTAGAAGTGCTTTGATTATTTATATTACATGCAAATGTTTTTGTTTCTCCAAGCTTCAGCTCAAATTCTTTTGATTGTGTTGGTTCACCCTTTATTAATGAGTGTTCCCACTGCCCGGTCTGCACTGTTGCATGCCACAGATGTATTCACTTGTTGCTGTGTTCACTGTTCCAGTCATTTATTGATTTCCTGTACTTGTTAGTCAGTAGATTTATTAATTTACTCCATCTGCTTTTTCTACCTCGATAGGTTTATTAGTTACAGCTTTGTTTAGCTTTGCTGGTGGTGCAGGTTGCTGATGGCTGCTGCAGTATGAAATGATTACATTAAAAGCATCTACTCCATTAGCCTTTTAAGTAACTGATATCTTCATTGTTCTTAGCACAATAATGTCAGTCTAGATTTTTATATTATACTCTCTCTAAGACACGTTCTAACCATGAACACAGCTCTTCCTACTCTGAGGTGAAAGTGGTACCACAGAGCCACAGCTGACATGTGTCATTCCTTATAAAGCTTTCTATCAATACCCATAGCCACCCACCTGACCTTTCACATAGCCTCTGTATTCTGATTTATCTTTATCATAGGCAAGGCTATCTTTCATTGTGTCCCTCATCTCTTATAGCTCCTAAGCTCTTCAAATCCCACTTTATTCTGAAGGAAAATTCTCTCTAATTCACTTTCAGACTCCCAACTGTTCAGCCTTTGTTGCACATTCGCCATGATATTTCTTTCGGTAGAGGTTAAAGTTCCTCTCTTTCCCTGAAGTGCATAGTCAATGTCTTTGCATGTGTGATTTCCTTTTATTTGCTCAGCAGTGTGCACGCAGTAATTTAAGGGACAAACTTTTGTGTAGCCCATGCAGCACTTTCCTCGAGCCACGTAGATTAAGGATCCAGCTTGACATTCCCTTTAAATCTCCTTTTATTTTCCATGCTCATAAAACTTTTGAGTTAAACAGTAGTTCTTCCTTAAATTTGTTATCCCCCTGTGAAACATTGGTGATCCTGCAGCAGTTTTAGCAAAGGAGAGTAGGACCTAAATAGCACTTGATGTGGCCTAGGTAGGTCTGGTGATGAATGGCTAAAGCAGCTACTTTTCATTTATTTAGATTTGAACAAATATGTAAATATTTGAAGGAATAGTGTTTAAAAAGTTAAATTCAATTAATGATGTAATTTTGATGGCATATTGTCGAGCTACAGTCTATCTGTTTAAAAAAAAATCAAGTCCAATACATCCAATTATTGTCCCATCAGCCTATTCTAAATCATTATCCAAGTGATTGGGGCTAGACTTTGGCAGTAATATCAAGCAGCAGTTAGTCAGCAGTAACAGTTACGGATACTGAATTTGGGTCACTTGTCTCCAAACCTCATTGCAGCCTTTCTTCAAAAATGGGCATGAAAAGTTAGCAAGCTAAAGTGAATTGCAATAATAGCATAGGAGATAAATCCATAGAGCCATTTTAAGGAGATATTTCAGAATACTCAAAGTATTATTTCTTCTGGAAGTAAGCATTCCAAGGAGAGGACCCACCATTCATGACTAACTAAAGAAGACCAGGAAAGCATCATACTTGAACAAACAGCATATAATTGAATCAAGATAAAAGACAAATCTGACAATTGTTCAAAATATAGGGAATGACTAATGGCTATTCCAGGTAAAAACAATGACTGCGGATGCTGAAAACCAGATTCTAGATTAGAGTGGTGCTGAAAAAGCACAGCAGTTCAGGCAGCATCCGAGGAGCAGGGGCACACTGGTAATGTCTCTGCCTCTAAGTCAGGAAGCCTGAGTTCAAGTCCTACCTGTTTCAGAGGTGGTAAGAACATCTCTGAGCAGGCTGATTAGAGAATGACTGAAAACTTAATGAGAAAAAAGAAATTAGGAGTATCACAGAAAGGTAGAAGGAAGCGTGGAAAAGTATTCAAGTATCATATTCAGTGTAAACTTTTTTTTTCCCTCCACAGACCTCCTGTTTCATCAGTATTTTCTGTGTTTGTTTCGGGTTTCCAGCATTTTCAAGTATTTTGCTTTTAAATGAGAATGGGGAGGTTTTGTAGATAATGATTAAATCCATATATATTTGCTCTGAAACAGGCTCAGAATATTCTAGAAATAGCTACAAATCAAAGATGCTAGGAAGGGAGGTGGTTGGGAAATTACAAACACCAAGGAAGCAATACTGAGCAAACTGATGGAGCTGTGGGCTGTCAAGTTCCCAGGTCCTGATGAACTTCATCCTAGAGTTTCTAATGGGGTAGCTAATGAGCTAGTAGATGCAGTAGTATTAGTTTTCCAAAATTCACTGTTTTCTGGAAATAGTCCTTTAGACTAGAAAGTAGTCCTTTAGAGTGGAAATTGAAAAATAAGTGCCTCTCCATAGCAGAAGACCGGAAACAATAAACCAATTAGCTTGACATCTGTCATGGAGAAGGATATTAAAATTGATCATTAGGAGGTTATAACTGAACACTTTTATACTAGCGTGGATAGAAGAATGGCTGGATGACTAGCAGAAAACAGAACTTCCATAATTTATTTTTCTAATTGGCAGGATGTGATGTTGGGGTCTGCAGTGGTCTGTGCTGGAGTATCACCTTTTTTTACGCTTGTGTAGTTAAAGAACTTGGTATTTTAGTGTGATAAAGCATGTGTGTGTTAAGCTAGGAGCTTTCCTACAATATTTGGATTGATATAGAAAGGTTCTTCTAAATGGAGATTTTATAGGGTTTTGTGCTTTAGGATGTTCTTATACAGGTGCATTGTATCATGGCATAGACCCTATTCCCTATGATGATTACATGCCCAGTATTCCATAGACTTTAAGCTGAATCGTGGATTCTCTGTTCCACTTGGTATGTCCCATTTGTCAACAGATTGTCCTGTAGAAGGGTGGAGGAATGCAAGAATTCATTGTTTGAGTATCAGGCAGCCTGCATACTTCATAAACCCCTTTTTTACCAAGATATGCCCAGTAGTAATTGAATTGAATTAAAAGTACAAAGAAAGGAATATTTTTCTGTCAACCCTGGCTGCTGTATAAAATGACATATAAGCATTGCCAAGGGATATGCATGGTTTTCTACCATCAACTGGAAGCAAGATCATTGGGGACATTTAAGAGACTGCTGGATATGCATATGGTCACAGAAATTTGAGGGTGCATAGATGAGGATCAATGGTCAGCACAACATCGTGGGCTGAAGGGCCTGTTCTGTGCTGTACTGTTCTATGTTCTAACATTCCACATGAATATCACAGTTATGTTTTGAACTCCTACCCCAAAGGCTGGTGGATACCAGGACACTGAATAATTTTATGGAGGAGATGGATTTTTAATTAGTAATGGGTTAAAGGGTAATAGAGAGCAGGCAGTTGTGGCTGAGATGAGATCATCCATGGTCATATTAAATGGTGGGTCTGGCTCAAGGTACTGAATAGCTTTCTCTTGCACATAGTTCTTATGTTTTTATGTGAAACCATTGGCTGTCACACAAAAACTGACTTACATGTGTTTTAGGGAAGAAAATCTTGTGTCCCTACCTTTTCTGAAATTTGACTGTAGAACCTCACCAGTCTGGTTGGCTCTTCATCTTAGCGACTGAATGTGTTTACGAAGACAACTTAATTGGTTCAAATCCTGTATCCTCTCTTGGCAACTAAGGTAATAAATCATCCCATGAATTTTGAGAAATATGCTTTGACTAGAAATAGCATGGTGTTTAACCTGGGGGAAACTACAAAATTAGCTTTTATGCTTATACTAAAAAGAAACCTGGGTGTGAATTTGAAGTTGTTTTCTTGTTGCTTGACCTTACTCATAGTGACGCACGTTATTAAGTAGCACATGTTGCCGCGGTTACACGTGTGTTCATTGTACAGATAATCTAAATAAAATTCTCTCTAAAGCTTTCAAAAGTAGCCTTTTTGCATTCCTTCAGCAATATCTAAATAGTGAGAGTTATGGGACCTTGCAGCACAATTTTGTACCTCTTTGGAATCCACTTGCACTGTGCTTAAATCAACCAAGTCACACCAAGGGTTACTTTATTGACTATGATGAAAATTGTGGCTCCAAACTAACAAGGAGATTGTTGTCTTCTCAAAGAAGCAAGAGGTAGAAATTCAACCTGTTGCACCATTTTCATTGGCATTAAACGTGTAATAGGCCACAATCTTGAGGGACCCAAATTTTAGATCACAAGAACATCAAAAAAACTTTCACCCACCATTTTTTGGGCATTTATATCCACTAGTTAAATGTGTGTAGGACATTGCACAATTAAATTACAGGCCTGATTTCTGTTTCACTAGCTGTTGCTAAAGTTGATCTGAGTTTAATGCATGTACGAAACTGTTTTCTGCATTCAGGTGAAGTAGAAGTGCATCATCCAATTCCAGGGCTGTTCTGAGCACCGCTATCAGCCCATATTGTCCTTCTATTCCCTATCTCCCCAACATTGCATCCCCAGCTACCTGCTGTCAAGGCAGGAGGTCAACAATTCAATGAACAGAAAGCAGAAGTGCCTGTGCAAGATACTGGCAACTCACCAACATTGATTTGGTGAGAGTGAAATACTGTGGATGCTGGAAATATGAATTAACAATAGAAAATGCTGGAACTGACTGCATCTGTGGAGTGAGAAACAAAGTTAGTGTTTCATCCCTGTGACCTTGCAATCTGATTGAAGGTCAAAAATTGGAAGGTTTGACCCAGGCCCACCTGGAGCATTTGGAAAAGGTGGGAGAGGCCAAATTCAGATTCCTGACATCAGGTTGAAGTTTTGGTATTAAGATCTCAGTATTCTATCAGGTGGGTCAGCATTCCTAACTGTGATTGTTGAGGACGTCTTTGCATTCATTAGGATGTCCTGAATACTCAATAACACACTGGGCCTACCTGGAGTTAAGTTTGCAGATATAATCATGTTAGGCAAAAGCAAGAAAAGTGTTCATTCATAAACATGTCTATAATTTATAAGGTGTGTAACCGGTGGTGTATACTTGTTCCTGGAAGCTCGAGTGAGTGCACGCTTTTTTAGTGGCATGGGTCCTTGAAAACTTATTGCCAAGTGCCCATAAAGCCAGCTTGTGACAAGATCCTAATCATAACTGGTTGTCAGATGCTAACAGTGTAAGCGGTGTAGACTGAGCAGCCCACCCAGCCTGCCCAAGCTCTCTCAGTAAACCTGACTAAGGCAGGCACAAGAGGTTCAAAGCAAAAAAAAGCAGCACAATAGGGGATCAACAGAAAGGTTATGGGTAGACGTGGGAAGGTATGGTGGAAATTACATTTTTAAAATGCATGGTTTTCGGGGGTTATTAGAAGAATCCTGGGAAGTGGAAGTAGACCGAGGGAGTGTCGCAGTGATAAGAGCAAGGGGTCAATAAAAGATGGAAAGTGCATCTTAACAGTAGGCAATACAGTGAGAGCACAAGACATGCTGATGAGGGCGAAGAAGCAGCAGAATCAAATAAGGGCAATGCAAGTCTCAGTGTGGGCATGGGGTGCTAGATGGTTGTGGGCCTGGGGGAAGCTTGGAGAGTAGGGAGTATTAAGGGAAATTGTGAACAGGGCCATATACCAGGGGAGATGAAAGCACGATAGAAGGGCCACCAGAGAAAAGGAGGAGGCTATAGTGCTCCTCCTTCAGAACCCAGCAAATACTAGAGATCCGTTTTGAAGATGGGCACTGGGAAAGACTGTTCTTTTCAAGACTAGATAATTAAACCCTGAGAAATGGTGTTCAGCACTTCAGTGCTACCAAAGTGGAACTGGGTATTAAGCAGAGACACTGTAATGTTTACCTTTGAACATATTCAGTAAAATTGATTTGTTAAAGATTCTCTGGAAGTATAAAAGCAGTGATCTCAGCACAGGTAAGAATTGATGGATAAGATGTGGCACTGCACAGTGTTGTCACTGGTATGTAAGTTGACAAGAAATTCATTGAAATTGTACCTCTGGTATTAATTCACCTCTTATTTATTTTCTTTCTCCCCTGGCAGGGTTTCACCTGAGTGGAACTGTGACTGAACCAGGTACCCAGTCGGAACCAGAAATGATGTACAGAGTAGCCATCAGTTTTGACCGCTGCAAAATCACTTCTGTGACATGTGGCTGTGGCAACAAGGACATTTTTTACTGCGCCCATGTCGTGGCACTTTCCCTGTACAGAATAAGAAAGGCTGACCAGGTCAAACTGCGTCTTCCCATCTCCGAGACACTTTTTCAAATGAACAGAGACCAGCTTCAGAAATTTATTCAGTACTTAATCACAGCTCACCACACAGAAGTACTTCCCACTGCACAGAAATTGGCTGATGAAATTCTATCGTCCAATTCGGAGATCAACCAAGTACATGGTAACTATTGTAAGGGTCCCTTTCCCTCTCCCATTAATGGATGTTATTGTATTGTACTGTACTGTAATGTAATGTGTGTGTCCAGTTAGTACCATGGGCAGGGCATAATCCTGGACTAGAACTCTATTCTGGATACTTCATATGACCCCTTGTAACTACAAAAATTGAAGCAAAGAAAATGTGTGACATTTAATAAAATAACAAAAACTCGATTTGAATTTCTATTCAAGGAAAACATTTTTGATGAAAATATATTTAATATGTTTATGCTTCATTGTGCAGTCTAATCAACTTCACTAAGTAGAGCAATCCTAAAAATAATTTCACTTTTTAGTTAGCCCTATCTAAGATTAGTAATTAACTGATGACTAGAGAGTGGAAGAAACGGTCTTTTGATACCTCATTGCTTTTCGTCAAGTTCATCCCTTCCTGTGATATTTATTTCTTGCTGATGTACAGTTCTGTAAATACTTGTTACTTTCTAGTACATCAGACAAGATTCTTCCATTCATGTGGGGCCAATGGCAATGTGTGCTAGTTGATGATATAGCAGACTATGATTGACCCGAATCACCTTTGGCTGCTGTGCTACTAAGGCAGTCGAAAGCTATAACAAATTGTTCTTGTGATACTGAGACATTCGAAAGCTGTAACTGCACACTACAAAACAGATGGGAAGAAGACAGAAAAGCAGTATAGTATTTAAATGGATAGAGATTACCTTGAACTGTGGGGAATCTTGATGTCTTGCTGCGTGAATCATAATCGTAGGTATACACATAGAGCAAGAGATTCTTACCTGCAGAGGAATTTTGTGTTCTGGTCTATGAGTCACAAATAGTTTGTATGCAGATATTACACTTTATGAAAAAGACTAAAGAGATTATTTGCTTTATTATGAGAGGAATTGAACTTTAAAGGTGTTATGGTTCAGTTGTACAGGTTATTACTGAGTTCTGATTGCAAATATTCTGTGCAGATTTTTGTCTCCCTGTTGAAGAAAGGATGTAAATGTTTTGGTAGTGTTTCAAGGGAGATTTACTGGCTTGATACCAGAATGAACAGGTTGTTGCATAAGATGGATTGGACAGGACTTGTTTCCATTGGAGTTTAGAAGAGCAACAGGTATGATTGAAATGTATACGATCCTAGACTTGACAGGGAAGATGTGGAACTGATGTTTCCTCCTGTAGATGAGTCCAGAGTTTAAGGGGCACTGTTTTAAAATTAGGAACTGCCCCTTCAGGATGGAAATGAGGAGAATTATTTTCAGAGGATTGTACTCTGCCTCAGACGGCAAGATCATTGGATATTATAAGACAGATGTGGCTAGGTTGTTGGTAGTTAGGGCAACCAAGATTTATCAGGAATAAATGGCATGTAGAATACTAAACAAAACAGATCAGCTATGATGTTATTCAACAGCAGAGCAAGCTTGAAGGTTCAAATAAACTACTTCTGCTCTTATTTCATATGTTTGTATCATTGCAAAGGGCATGGAGTATAAAAGCAGGGATATTTTACTGCAGCTGTATAGCACCTTGGTGAGATGATACCTGTATAACTGTGTACATCTTAGCCTCCTTATTTGTAAAAGGTCATAATAGTGCTGGAAGCAGTTCAGAGAAGGTTTACTTGATTTACTCTTGGGTTGAAGGTCTTGTTTTATAAAGAAAGATTGGCCTTTACTCATTGGATTTAGAAGAATGAGAGTTGATCTTATGTTTCAAGTCCTGAGGGGAATGATATGTTAGATACTGGGAAAATGTTTTCTCTCATGGGAAATACTAGAACTAGGGAATAAGAAAGAATAAGACTGTTACCTCTTAAGGGGGAGACTTTTTTTCTCTCAATGGGTTGTTGTTCTGACAAATTATTTTCCTCCGAAATCAGTGGAAATTGGGTCTTTGAATTTATTTAAAGCTGATTTGGTTTTTGACATAGGGTCAAGGGTTAGGGGGAGCCGACAGGAAGATGGAGTTGAGACCACAACCAGGTGAGCCGTGATATTATTGAATGGCAGACTGGATTCAGTGTTGAAAAGCCTACTCCATTTTCTAAGTTCTGAGTTCCTATGGCAACACCACAGCTGGTGACTATCTGAAGATTGCAACATCTGGGCCAGAGTTTAGGAAGAATAGTTTTGGCTGGGCAAAAAAAAAATCTTATTGCATTCTGAGATGGGAGTCCATGATAAGCTGCTTCATTCAAATTCATTTGAGATAGGTGCAGAATTTCCAAAAGGATTTGAAAATCAAAGGTTGGGCTCCAATTAATTCTCCGTTATTGTGCTCAAAATATAAATGGCATATACATATAGAGGAAAAATTCAGTGTGCTTAGAAATTTGACTTTGTTTTGCAATAAGTGTGTGGGCAAGTGTAATGTTGAAATTGCAGTAATCTCTTATATTGTGTGTGTACTTGGGCTCTCAGGAGGTGGAGGCACGATAAAATCAAAATATAAAGGAGTTAACTTGGCTCGTCCTGTATACCTCTTAGAGACATCTCTTAACACCTGATTTGTTCTGTCCTCAAGATTTGTGATTGAGAATGCTTCAGTTGCTTAATTCCAACCTTCGAGTTGCTGCAGTATAAAACCAGGTTTGACTTGAACACGGATTCTAAAAAGGTGGTTTCCTAACTTCTAGTCATGTAAATCTCTAGATAGGATGGATGCACTTTGAAGAATTGGACAGCTTTTTGAATGGTTAAATAATACACAAGCTCAAAAATAGTTGGCACTGTAGAACGGAAGATCAATTTTGGGGAACTGCCGGAAGTGCAATTATGGAAAGATGGAGTTAAATTTAATCCGGAGTAAGTTATTCGACAGCAATAAAAGTAAACCGAGGATTCCTACGCTGTCTGAACCTGGTTATTAGATTGCTTCCTTCTTTGTAGAATTTTCACTTCATCTCCCAGCAAGTGAAGTTTTTGACATGCAGCTAGTGACTTGCAAGGTACAGCTCTCAAGTTCTGGTTTGCAAAACAAGGTAATCAACACCCCAAATGATACCACGTAAATGGCTTGTTTGCTTGATTCATTGAGAGTTGCATTGCTTTTTTTTGCCTGTAGCAACCTTTAACTTTCTACCATGTGCAGAGCTTGCAGGAACATTTGTTTTAAATTCATTTGTTAACTGATTCAAACAGCTTTTGTACTGAGACATTGTACTGTGGTGAGTCTCTGTTTAGTGAAGGAACCAGCTGATTTATATAACACAACTGTCTGCTTCTGTCCCTTTTAATATTCTTGAAGTAAATTTCCTGAGGATGAATGAATGGAATTCAGAAGAACAGACATTTGGCACAGTGTTGCTAATAAAGAGATGATCATGTTAGATTGTGCTGTGTAGGTTAATATATTTGTCATTATAGGTGTCAAAAATTATTAGCATATTCGTAGGAGTTGCTGATGATTTTTGACATCTTGCATACCAGTCCCGGATATTGTGTAGGCGAAGAGAACCAGAAAAAGGTGCTAAAGTCTGTTATGATGAAAATCAGCTGTCTCATAAGTGTTTTTTTTCCTACGTGATTTTATATTTGTGAAGGTGAGGATATCAAAATAGGGAAGTGAAATGTTGCATCCAGTGTTACTGTTGAATACAATTGTTTGAGGTACATGTGCAGCTTTTTCCATTAGCCAACTATATATCTCTTGATCTGAGGTTCACCCTTTTGGCTGTACAGGACATTAGTGAGGCCACTTTTAGAATACTGTGTCCAATTCTGATCACCCTTTTATATGAAGGATGTTGTTAAACTTGAGAGGGTGCAGGAAAGATTTGCAAGGATGTTGCTGGGACTGGGGAGGTTTGAGTTTAAAAACTGCAAATTGTTTTCCCTGGAGCGTTGGAAACTAAAGGGTAACCTTAGAGGTTGATTTAAATCATGAGGAGCTTGGAAAGGGTGAATAGCCAAGGTCTTTTTCCTCGGGTGGGGGAGTCCAAAATGAGAGAACATAGGTTTAAGGGAGAGGGGAAAGATTTATAAAGGACCTGAGGGGCAACGTTTTCACGCAGAGGCTGGTGCATACATGGAACAAGCTGCCAGAGGTAGTGATGGAGGTGGGTACAATTACAACAATTAAAAGGCGTCTGGATGAGTACATGAATAGGAAGAGTTTAGCAGGATATGGACCAAAGGCTGTCAAATGGGACTAGGTCAGATTGGGATATCTGATTGGTGTGAATGAGTTGGATTGAAGGGTCTGTTTCCATGCTAGATGACTCTGCACCAGCTGACATTTTCCTTCCTAATAACTGTCTTCCTTATATTCCTGTTGAGTTTGAATTTGGAAAGTCTGCAATTGACTATGCCAGCAGGGAAACTGTACTAAAACCACAAAAGTTTGTTTTTGCATCCTGGTGCAAAAAAGATAATCTCATGTTATTGAACATTGTCTAACTGTCTGACTGTTGTCCCTGTCTCAGCTCCTCTGTTAAAATCCTCATGCATTTCCTCTGGACTCAACTATTTCAATGTATTTCTGGCTGGTCTCCTATGTACACTGCATATTCTTCAGGTTATACAAAGCTCTCCTGCCTATGTTCTAACTGTCCTTGAGCCCCATTCACTAGTTACCCTTATGGCTGTTGATCCGATAACTTGATTTTAAAATTCCCGTCATTGTTTTGAAAACCCCTGTGGTCTTTGCCCTCCCTCTCTCAGTAATCTCTTCCAGTCCAAAAATTATTTAACATCTCTGATTCTAGCCTTT
Source organism: Hemiscyllium ocellatum (assembly GCF_020745735.1). Lineage (NCBI taxonomy): Eukaryota > Metazoa > Chordata > Chondrichthyes > Orectolobiformes > Hemiscylliidae > Hemiscyllium > Hemiscyllium ocellatum. Next base: position 82,313,379 of record NC_083409.1, read on the forward strand.
TAACTAAGGTCAGTTTTAATTGTAATGCATTGTTGATTTACCAATTATCTGGACCCTAAACTCCATAATTCCTTCCTGTATCTCTCTGCCTCTCTTTTTCACTTCCTTCCTTTAAGACATTCTTTGAAACTGACCAAGCTTTCAGTCATCTGACCTAATTTCTCCTTACATGACTCCCTAATACACTTCATTTTGTGAAGTTTTATTAAGTACTTTGAAGCCTTTTGTTATGTTGGAGCTGCTGTGTAAATATAAGTTATTGAGTCTAGATTCAGTGGGGCTCACTGTTGCATTTAACATTATTATTGTTGCACAGACTTTCTAATTGTTAAAAATGGAAATCATTGGATAGTCTTCACTTGATCTGATATGTATCGCTGCACAACGCTCCTTATAGGCCGACTGTATTGTCTGCCTCAGCCATATCTTCCGATCATCTGTTGTCCGTGATTATACGGTCTCCTTCACCTTCTTTGTAAAATATCTTGCTGACACTCCGCTCATTGGTTGATCTTCAATGCTATTATCATGATTATTATACTTTCTTGTCTTCATTTGTTTTTGTCCTACTCTTTACATAATTATGTCTGATGACTAGAATAATAATATTGAAAGTTTCATTACCCTTCATGCTTGCCCTTCTCCACCCCATCAACCCACACAAGACGCTCCTTTCTAATAATGGGATTATTAGAGTTGATTTATTTTATATTTATCATTAATGATTATTTCAACAAGATTGAAGGTCACAAACTCTGGCATAATCAGTAGGTCAGAAACCAGTCATGTGAATTGTTTTGTTCCGATGAATTCGAGATCAGGTGATTTTCAGACATTTCCATTTTATGCAAGTTTCATTCGAGACCCAGCCTCTCACTCTGTGTTACATTTTGCTCTATGAAATTACCGAGCATGAACTTCTATCCTAACTTGGAAAGAGTTTGCGTCTGCATTATTTTAATCCGAGTACCTTTTAGTCAAGTTAAATACTGAATCCATGTAACGTGGCCTAGAAATGTGTGTAGAAAATAAATTGGTATAAGTTATTCCACACTGTCTAGCTTTTGATATTTTCCAATTATATTGCAAGCTTGGAGAATTTCATTTCCCACAGTTTTGACTGCTTTTTGTTGTAAAGATCGCCGGTGTCTACATAAAGGCTAGTGAGGGCTGGAGATCAGAGTCTAGATGGACGTTTCAGGCAAAGGCACTTCATCAGGAATGAAGGCAGGGAGCCTCCGAGGTGAAGAGATAAATTCATCCGAGAGGCTCCCTGCCTTCATTCCTGATGAAGGGCTTTTGCCCAAAGCGTCAATTTGCCTGCCCCTCAGATGTTGCCTGACCTGTTGTGCTTTTCCAGCACCACTCTAATCTACATAAAGGCTGTTTGGAAACTCGTTAAAAGAATCACCAGTGTGGTACTCACTATTTGGAACCTTCAAAGTAAGGTAAGATGCTTTTTTTTGTGTCTGTCAAAACTTTGGGAGTTCAAGACCTTCAAATCTGCAATGCAATTGTAAAAATGATTATTCATTGTTGCCATCAGAGACTGGAAAAGTTTTGGAGTAATTGATTAAAAATGTATGAAACAAAGTTAGTTATCTTGTCCTGTGTAATAAAAAAAAGTTAATCATGTCACAAAGAAACATTTATGCAAGTGAACTGATTTATTTGCAACTCCCCCACATGATACTAAGATTGGCAGAGTAGCAGAAAGTGAAGGGGACTGTCAGAGAATACAGCAGAATATCAATAGATTGGAAAGTTGGGTAGAGAAATAGCAGATGGAGTTCAATCCGGACAAAGGCGAGGTGATGCAATTGGGAAGAAGCAATTCAAGAGTGAACTGTATAGTAAATGGAAACGTCCTGGGGAATGTTGATGTACAGAGATCTGAGTGATCAGGCCCATTGTTCCCTGAAGAACACTCTACAGGTCAGTAGAGTGGTCAAGAAAGCATACGGCATGCTTTCCTTCATCGGTCGGGGTTTTGAGTACAAGAGTTTGTAGGTCATCTTATAGTTATATAAGACTTTGGTTTGGCCACATTTGGAATACTGCGTACTGTTCTGGTCGCCACATTACCAAAAGGATGTGGATGCTTTGGCAAGGGTGAAGAGGAGGTTCATCAAGATGTTGCCTGGTATGGAGGGCGCTAGGTATGAGGAGAGGTTGAGTAATTAGGATTATTTTCATTGGAAAGAAGGAGGTTGAGGGACAACCTAATTGAGGCCTACAAAATCATGAGGTATAGACAGGATGGATAGCAAGAAACTTTTTCCCAGATTGGAGGACTCAGTGTCGCAAGTTCAAAGTGAGAGGGGAGATATGCCTGGAAAGTTCTTTACGCAGATGCTTGGAATGCATTGCCAGGGAAGATGGTAGGGGCAGGAACGATAGCATAATTTAAGATGTATCGAGACAGATACATGAATGGGCAAGGAACAAAGAGATACAGATCTTTAGAAAATAGGCAGCAAGTTTAGATAGAGGATCTGGATTGGCACAGGCTTGGAGGGCCGAAGGGACTGTTCCTGTGTTGTAATGTTCTTTGTTCTGGGAAAGTCTATTTGTCATTACTTAATGTCTGATGAGATAGAATTATGACATCGTACTTTGGCTATGTCATCTCATGACACATTTTATTCTAACGTTTACTGTATGAATTGGCAAATGGTCTCTGAAATGGCTTCATGAAGTACAGTATTAGTTCTGAGGTCTATGTGAATGTATTTTTAATTCTGTTTTATTATTGGCATGAATCAAGCCTCAGTTATATGACTCATAATTGAAGATCTTGTACTTTGGGTCTTTTCAGTAGTTCTGTTCTCAGCAACTGAAACCAGCTCCTTTATGTGATCAGTGATAATGCACGAAAACTATCTTGTAGATATCAGAAGAGGGATGATACAATGGACTTCACTAATTACTTGAAAGAAAAACTAGAGTTGAGATTAGAATATGGTTCAGTTTTGTATGACAAATCTTCATGTGAGCAAAAGGTAACCCCAATGTGTCTGGAGTTGCAAGGACCAATCATAAACTTCAGTGGGAACATTTGGTTAAACAAAAGCATTTTTTCCCCATGTCAGTTGGATAAAATGAAAATAATAATTAAAAATAAAATTAGTATATTTAAATTCAAATACCTTGGCATTGCTCTAAAGCTGCTCTGTAAATGTAAGTAATATTAGTAGGATAAGATAATCCATGGAAAGTGCTTTGTCCTAAAGCTTCCTGCTGAGTGAGTATAATGTACCATTTGTTTACAAATTTTAACATGAATACTGTTATTAAGATAGAATAAGAAAAATTAAATTTGTTTCCTTCACCTGCCAACAAAAATAGATCCTACAGATAATGGGTTATGCTGGTGGGAGCAACGTGATCATTTTTTTGTGTATCTGTGCAAGTACATATTTCAGTAATTGAGAATTAACCACTTAACACATTTGATGTGCACTTGGCCACAGAACGAGTTTTCCAACTGTGTGCTTCAGAGCTGTCCATTATAAGAGTTTCTGAAGTAAAATTGAAAGCAAGTAATTATTTAGGAAAACAAGAAATTGCAGGGCATGTTAAATTATTAATCACATGCCTGCATTTGGCTGTAGGAAATTCCTACGCCCATGACAACAGCTGAAAATGCAGCTGCATCAGATTCAATCCTGAGTAAATGATTGGAACCGAGTTAATGAGACGTTCTTGCAATTGGAAAAGGGAGACCACAAATATCTTGGCTTGGAAATGTCTGGCAGAGCCTTCTCTGTCTTTGGTGCTGCTCTTTTCTAACAGGAAAACTGCAACCTCCCCACTCAGGCCTTCTTTATAACTGCACTGGAGTCCTGTAGGCATAACTGAATTCTGGTTTGCGGCAAGATATAGGATTGACTTGTGCTACTATCAATTCATGCTGGTTAAAATGGGGTTTGAATAAATGAGTAGACACTGATTTTTTTTTAACTACCAATCCTGCCTGATTTCCAGTAGTATTAAAATCAATGCTCTGTATAGCTCAAAGTTAAAAGTCACACAACACCAGGTTATATTCCAACAGGTTTAATTGGAAGCACACTGGCTTTTGGAGCAATGCTACTTCATCAGGTGATTGTCGCTCCGAAAGCTAGTGTGCTTCCAATTAAACCTGTTGGACTATAACTTGGTGTTGTGTGATTTTTTAACTTTGTATACCCCAGTCCAACACCGGCATCTCCAAATCATGACTGTACAGCTCATGTAGACTTTACTGTAATAGGCAGTGGGACACATTCCGCTGCACTTTACCTTTTTATATTGCTTACAATGATATAGTGAAATATAGATGCCCCCACACATTAAACTATATTTTGGCTACCTTAACACATTTTAAGTATATTCTTTTTAACAAATAGTGAAACAAGAGCAAGCTACTCAATCCAGATTGTCACAATGCTTTTGCTAGCATTTTAGCTGCAGTTGTGTGTTTTACTGGCATTTCCTGCTCTTATACACTTCCTTTTTAAATCCTAATCTGAAACACTTTCTAAATGATATAATGTCTGACTTAATAGCCATTTTATGAGAAAGCATTACATGGATTTAGTAGTCCTTTTTTTGAAAATGTTCATCTAACTTCCTCCTTCACACTTACCTGTAGTTCATTGTTGGAGATTACTAAGTGAAAATGGTTTTCTTCTTCTGATCTTCTCAAAGCACTTGTTTAGCTTGGAAACCTAATTTTGAGATACCATTTAAGTCCTGTTGTAAATACAATTCTTTTGTAGCGGTCCTTGTGAGGCAGATCTCCGTTTTCATCAGAGAAGTTAGCTTTTCTGGCACTATCACTTTATTGCTCTTAAATTATACTATGCTTTGGTATGAATAAAAATTCCTGTTGTAAAAGTCATTCTGAATCTGTTCCCTTTTTGAGGCTGTTAAACATGACAATGATCTGTAAATTTATTTTACAACATCTACTGTTGAGGTGAAAGCTGTTGCCCCATTTGTTTGATAGCTAAAGTACAACAGCTTGAATAGGCAGATCATGACAGAACTGAAAATGTGTTACTGGAAAAGCGCAGCAGGTCAGGCAGCATCCAAGGAGCAGGAGATTCGACGTTTCGAGCATAAGCCCTTCTTCAGGACTTATGCCCGAAATGTCGAATCTCCTACTCCTTGGATGCTGCCTGACCTGCTGCGCTTTTCCAGCAACACATTTTCAGCTCTGATCTCCAGCATCTGCAGACCTCACTTTCTCCTCGAAGATCATGACAGAACCCAGACGGCACAGGTAATTGCACCAAACACATTGATTATTTAGTGATTCATTACTGAAAGGAAGGGCATTTATATGGTGCCTTTATGATCTCAGGACCCCTGAACACATCTGCAAATGTAGCTGAGCACTGTTGTGATGTAGCCTCACACAGCAAGCCTCAAATACAACAATGAGAAACCTGCCAAAAACAAATTTGACTTGGGATATATTGTTTAGTCTCCATCTTCAAATTTTCTCTGTTTGTTTGACTTCCCATTCCTAAGTCTGTGATGTGATGGCCCATTCCAGATCGAATAAATGTTGACTTTGAAAACTAAGCTATTGTACAGTGAGGTTTTGCAGTGCTGGGTGCATGTTGAATAATTGCTAACGCAAGTAATTGTTTTTTTAATTGAATGTTTTTTTTCCCCAAGTAAGTTAAGTTTCAACCGCATTAATGTGGGTCTTGAGTCACATATAGACCAAATAAAGATGGCAAATCTACTGCCCTAAGTAGCATTTGTGAATCAGATGATTTCTTTTGCAACAGTTGGTGGCAGTCATCATTGATGGTCCTTTTTCAGACTCTTATAAATTTTAGTTAACGTTCTACCACCTGTCATGGTAGGATTTGAGCCCATATCCCCAGGGCATTACTCTGGGCTTTAGAATTATGAGTCCAGTGACATTAAAATGATGCCACTGTCTCCACAAAAGCTTTTAATTCTCCTGTATGGTTGTTTTAGAGGTTCCGATCTTCTGATCTGTGGCTGTCTCTTTTTCTCATTTCAGTGATATTTGTATCTTTCTCATCATACAATCCCTACAGTGCGGAAGCAGGCCGTTCAGTCTATCGAGTCCAGCCTGACCATACTTACCCCCCCCCCCCCCCATATATCTTCTGATTGGGAGGATCTGTTTTCATCATCAAGAATATTACTATGGCTTTATTTTGTTATTTGTTCTTGGGATGTGGACCTTCCTTAAAACGCCAGCATTTACCTGTATTGCCCATTCTTGGTTACCATTGAAGTGCTGTTGGTAGGCAAAAATCTACCTTGCAAAGGTAGAGATTTCCTCCTTTATCTTTCTCAAGCTGTCTGTAGCCGTTGACACATTTGATCACGTCATCATCTTCTAATGCCTGTCCACTGCCATCCAGTTGCTTTTGCTTGGTCCTATTCTTAGATTTTAAATTATGGCTGAATACGACTTGCAATGTCTTCTGTTCCTGCTGCTGAAATCTGGAGTTCATGGGGTGAGAATAAGAGACAGATACATATCAGGAGATGAGAACCTCTGTAAGCATCAACACAGGAGATTCAAAAGCATTTGTGAAAATGGCGGCATAGTCCAGAAACCCAACTCAGGGCTCACCAAAAAACACAGCATTAATGTTCGTTCACTTGTATTAATGACATCAGCTCTACTTCAGCATCACTTGTTTCAACTCCTCAACTATTACTAAACTACCAGACTTTTCACTTGATATCCCATGACGTATTAAATTCCAAGAATTTAATATTTGGAAGACTAAAGCCTTTTTAGTTCAGTCCCTACTTCAAACTCATTTTTTACCTAACTGTTCTGCATGATGAATTTTGAGGAATAACCACCACCCTGACCCAATTAGGAAAATGGTCACAAATTTACTCAGTTCTATGAAGTCTGTCCTGCAGGGATTTTAACTTGATAATGTTATTATATTAGGGCTTCTGTTCATCAGTGGAAGGCAACTGGAAGGCACAAAGCAGAGATACAGTATTGGTAGATGGGTGGTCTTGATGTGTGCAGGATATAGCTCCATTCCATTCTGCCATTGCACCAAAATTGGTGAAACAAAATGTCCTTCCTACTCTCTTGCCTGCCTTCCACTGTCCACAGTGTAAATTATTTTAATCAAATGTGTTTGGGCATTTTATGACATTCATCCAGGACAAGTGGGACTTGAAACCAGACCTTCTGATCCAGAAGGAGGAGAACTACCACTGTTCAGCAAGAGCTCCTGCACCATATGTTAATGCAGTGTAGGTAGATTTAAGTCATTGAGCCTGAGGGAGGATGGACTAGTGGACACCTTATCCAGTCCCCTGCATTTGGATATTCGGTCGGGAAGGCGAAAGCATTAAGATTATCCATCTGGCCTATTGTATATGCTCCCCCACATCACTCAATATGCTCTCATTAAGCAGCCATCAAATACAACCTATTCTCTCTTGCTAACAACCATCTCAGATAGTACCCGCCAGTTAGCAACTTCGGTGACTGTGGGCGGCACGGTGGCACACAGTGGTTAGCACTGCTGCTTCACAGCACCAGAGACCCGGGTTTAATTCCCACCTCAGGTGGAGTGTGTGGAGTTTGCATGTTCTCCCCGTGTCTGCGTGGGTTTCCTCCGGGTGCTCCGGTTTCCTCCCACAATCCAAAAAAATGTGCAGGTTAGGTGAATTGGCCATGCTAAATTGCCCGTAGGTGTAGGGAAATGGGTCTGGGTGGGTTGCGCTTCGGCGGGTTGGTGTGGACTTTTTGGGCCGAAGGGCCTGTTTCCACACTGTAAGTAATCTAATCTAAGTAATCTGTCAGGAATGAGGTTCCAACGATACTTGCATCTTCACTAATTCCATTGTGACATCAACAAACTCTCTTCACCCCAGCATCTGCTGCTAAAAAACACACTCATATTTTTATCAAGGATCTGCTTTGAGGAATTCAGATATGACTTCAGTTTCCAGAGAATTGCCACCCCGATTCCCATTTTTATTAGAGCTCCACGTGCCACATTTGGCCTTTATCATCAAGGGACTGTCACTTTCACCTTATCTTGAAATTCAGCTCTTTTATTCCTCATTGGACAAAGGCTCTAATGAGATCTGGAGCCATTAGGATCTGTCAGAATCCTGTTTAAGTACTGGTGAACAATTTATTGGTGAGTTAATGCCATGTGATAGCACAAAGACTAAAATAGTTTTGCAATATTTAGCTACATTATATTTATCCTGCCTTTTTTGACAGAGCGCATCTGGGCAGTCTTTCTCTTGTCATCTATAGCACTAGAATGCCTTGGCTGGAGGCATGGTTAGATTGGAAGAATAAACCTGGACTCAGATTGAACTGCATTGGTGGATATTGTTCTAGAAATGGATTTACTCTATGCAGTCACTATTCTGCAGTGAAGTATTATCCGTACACCGTTGGTATGCTACACTATTAAGTTGCATTTAGTCTCATTGCACTCTTCTACATTATGCCATTGTGGTGCCCTTGCTATCTTCTGTTAGTACCTCAGAGTGCTTTTGTGTTCTTTTTATTGTAATAATTTTTCATGTTGTTCATACCATACTTGGTACAACCCCAAAACTGGAATTTACTTGCAATTAAGTTGCGCCATGCTATCTGGACCAGCACTCAAAATAAAAGACGGGGGTGGTAGGTGGATCTGCCCCAAAATGCCTCCAGTAGCCCTCATTGGAAAGCTGGGTGAACTTTGTTGAATTTATTGCATCTATAAATTCCACAGATTATACCAAAGATACCATGATGTATTGAAGGCACAAATGCAGATGAGAGATGCAGATTAAATGGAGAAGCAGTTGCAATCAAGTCTCTGAGATCAAACCTGTGAGAAGCAGCCACTCTACTAACCTCCCACTTCTCTTGCTACTGCTGAAACTCTGTCTATTCTCAACAGAGGCTATGTTTGGAGAATCAGCAAGGTGGAAAGGAGGAAAGCTGTGTTTGGAAGAGCCAGAGCATCTACATGGGAGTAATAGGAAAGAGAGAGAAGGAGGCCAAGATTTGAATAGATCCAGTAAGGTGAAGAGGCTTTGACTGTGATAGAGAAGGGAGGAGAAGGAAGTTCAAGCGTGAGAGAGTATGTGGGCAAAAGACGGTATAGTTCACTTGCGCATCTACACTTATTCTTTTTGATTTTTATACTTATAATGTGCCAACTCACTTAAAAAAAAACTTTTATTTTCCTTTCCAAACCCCCCCCCCCCCCACCCCCAAAGCCAGTTTTCAAGTTTATTAACTACTACTGGAAGAATAACCAAACAAGAAATAAAACTAACTAAATCTGTTGCAATGATTTTCTTCCACTTTTATGTTCCTACAATAAATTGCTTTAAGAATAAAGTTTAAAGTAGACAGCTCTGGGGTAAAGGGAGAAAAAAATGTCATAAGGGAAATTCAGGGTTTTTTTTCCCAAACAGAAATACAAAGTGCTGGAGCAACTCAGCAGGTCTGACAGCATTTGAGGAAAGAAGCCATCTTTGCTCCCTGCCATCAGTTCCTAGGAAGGGTCGCTGGAGCCAAAATATTGACTCTGCTTTCTCTCTATGATACTGCCAAACCTGTTAAGTTTCTGCAGCAATTTCAACTTTTGTTTCAGATTCCCAGCATCCACAGTTTTTTTTTCCCCAGGTTTTTTTGTTCCCCTCAGAAATTTCTTTAAGCATGCAAGTTTCTTTTTAGATTGCTGATGTGCTTTTCTTTTAAATTGATGAATGAGAAAACTTGGAGCCCAGTTATTCCTGAAGTGCCCAACCTCCCTGGGTTGAGTTTGCTTTAACACGTCAACAAGTAGAGGTGGAAGATAAAGTAGGTATATGAGTAGGTTGTAGGAAGGTGTTAAAGGAAGGAAGGATGCCTAATGGTTGGATTATTGGCTGCCTTCCCATCACAAAGTTTCTTGTTTCTTTAATGTACTTTAATGGATGCCTGGAGCAGGAATTTTTTAACACTCTTTGAGAGTAGTTTATTTCTTGTGAAAATCTTTGGATCTAAAGAGCTTTGAAAACCAAGAAATAACCCCCTAAAATCATAACATAGTTCCTGAAAGTCAAAGTGAGCCCTCAAAGAAAATGACTTTAACCTTTGACTGAGATGTGTATTTTTTTAAGTTTTCTTTAACACAAACTTAAAATAACAACAGGCCATGGCTTGTTTGTCATCCTTTCTGGTCTGTGGGATTTCAACATCATATCTGTTGGTATTTGCTGTTAGATAAATGAGGCTTTGTGTCCAAATAGTTGTCTTTAGAGCCAGAAGATTTTCATAATCCCCATATTTCTACTAGTACTTATTGTGCAAAACTTGAAAAGTGAAAAATCAAACAACAGGGATTCCAAGTTAAGTTCTCAGATATAGGTGTTTCTTGTAAGGCTAAATTTATTTCTAATCACTTGTTACTGTGAGAGGGTCCTGGTGAGACTTAGGCTTAAACTATTGGAGTGCTTTGGGTGTTGGTGTTTGGTCGGAGATTCCAGCAATCTGACCTCCAGAAAAGATGAAGAAATGGTTATAATAGATGATGCGTGTCTTTGAAGCGACCTTAGAGTTGCTTGCATTCTCATTATATTACTGCCCTTGTCTTCCTTGGTGATATATTTCACAGAACCTGAAAGTACAGCCAGAGGAAATGTGAGTTGGTGCTGCAGTGCATCTGTAATGGTGAAAGTTGTTTATTAAGAAAAGAGTAACCAGAGAGGGAATAGAGCCCCTTAAAGATCAATAAGGCTGTCTGTGTGGAGCAGTAAATGGGTGGGATTCTAAATGATTATTTTGCATCATTATTTACTGTGGAGGAGGATATAGAAGCTAGAGAACCTGGAAAAATAAACCAAAAGAGAAAATGCTGGAAAATCTCAGCAGGTCTGGCAGCATCTGTAAAGAGAGAAAAGAGCTGATGTTTTGAGTCTTAGCTGACCCTTTGTCAAAGCTAAAAAAAAGGGAGAAATAGGGAGGTATTTATACTAGGCTGAGAGAAGGTGAGTCATGGCTCCAGAAGCAAAGCTTGCAATAAAGAGGTGATAATGACAGTGCAAAGAGAGATTATAGGGAGATTAGGAGCTGTGAATGACCAAGGCTGAAGCCAGTGCTGTGACAAAATATGTGGGGGATGGGGGGGGGAGAGAATGAGTGAAGCAGAGGCAAAATGGAAAACAGGGAGAAGGGTAGTAAAGGGGGAAGAAGAGAGGAAAAAGGTGATGAGAGAGTAGGGAGCAAGAGGAAGAGACAATCAAGAAATAAGAGGTACAGAGCAGTGAAAAAATATTTTAAAAATAAATTAGACTCGAAACGTCAGCTCTTTTCTCACCTTACAGATGCTGCCAGACCTGCTGAGATTTTCCAGCATTTTTTCTTTTGGTTTCAAATTCCAGCATCCGCAGTAATTTGCTTTCATCTTGGAGAAATAAACAGTGATATCTTGAAAAGTGTCCCTATTACAGAGGAGGAGCTGCTGGATGTCTTAAAACACACAAGGGTAGACAAATCCTTGGGAACTGATCAGGTGTATCCCAGAACTTTGTAAGAAGGCAAGGAAAAGATTGCTGGGCCCCTTGCTGAGATATTTGTATTTTCGAAAAGCTGTGGGTGAGTTGCCAGAAGATTGAAGGATGGCTAATAGAACACATAGAACATAGAACAGTACAGCACAGAACAGGCCCTTCAGCCCACAATGTTGCGCCGACCATTGATCCTCACGTATGCACCGTCCAATTTCTGTGACCATATGCATGTCCAGGAGTCTCTTAAATGTCCCCAATGACCCTGCCTCCACAACTGCTGCTGGCAACTCATTCCATGCTCTCTCAATTCTGTGTAAAGAACCCGCCTCTGACATCCCCTCTATACTTTCCTCCAACCAGCTTAAAACTATGACCCCTCGTGTTAGTCATTTCTGCCCTGGGAAAAAGTTTCTGGCTATCAACTCTATCTATGCCTTCATTATCTTGTATACCTCAATTAGGTCCCCTCTTCTCCTCCTTTTCTCCAATGAAAAAAGTCTGAGCTCAGTCAACCTCTCCTCCAGTCCAGGCAGCATCCTGGTAAACCTCCTCTGAACCCCCTCCAAAGCATCCACATCTTCCTTATAATAGGGCGACCAGAACTGGATGCAGTATTCCAAATGCGGTCTAACTAAAGTTTTATAGAGCTGCAACAAGATCTCACGACACTTAAACTCAATACCCCTGTTAATGAAAGCCAAAACACCATATGCTTTCTTAACAACCCTGTCCACTTAGATGGCCATTTTAAGGGATCTATGTACCTGCCCACCAAGATCCCTCTGTTCCTCCACACTGCCAAGAATCCAATCCTTAATCCTGTACTCAGCTTTCAAATTTGACCTTTCAAAATGCATCACCTCGCATTTATCCAGGTTGAACTCCATCTGCCACCTTTCAGCCCATCTCTGCATCCTGTCAATGTCCTGCTGCAGCCTACAACAGCCCTCTATACTGTCAATGACACCTCCAACCTTTGTGTCATCTGCAAACTTGCTGACCCATCCTTCAATCCCCTCATCCAAGTCATTAATAAAAATTACAAACAATGGAGGCCCAAGGACAGAGCCCTGTGGAACACCACTCACCACAGACTTTCAGGCAGAATATTTTCCTTCTAATGTGTTGCTATGATTGAGAAAAGTGGTAAGGAAAAACCAGGGAGCTACAGACCAGTGTGTCTGACTTCAGTGGTGGGGAAGTTGTTGCAGGGGATTCTGAAAGACAGGATTTACAAGTATTTGGAAAGGCAAGGACTGATTATGAATAGCCACCATGGCTTTGTGTGCAGGAGATCATGTCTCACTAACTTGATTGAATCTTTTGAAGAAGTGACAAAGAAGATTGGTGAAGGCAGACCATGGATATTGTTTCTATGGACTTTAACAAGGTGTTCAACAAGATTCCACATGATACATTGTTTAGGATTAGATCACATGCAATCCACGAAGAACTGGACATTTGCCTACAAAATTGGCTTGAAGGAAAGAGACAGAGGGTGGTGGCGGAGAATTGTTTTTCAGCCTGTGTGACTAGTGTGACTAGTGATGTGCCACTGGAATTGGTGCTGGGTCCACTGCTTTTTGCCATTTATATAAATGGCTTGCATGTGAATATAGGATGAATGATTAGAAAGTTTGCAGGTGATACTAAAATTGGTGGTGTAGTGGACAGTGGAGAAGAGTACAACAGCACCTTGATCTGATGGGAGCAGTGGCATTTGGAGTTTAATTTAGATAACTCTGAAGTGTTGCATTTTGGTAAGGCAAATCAGAGCAGGACTTATACACATATTGGTAGACAATGGGGAGTGCTGCCCAACAAAGAGACCTCGGGGTTTGCGATTCCTTGAAGGTGGAGTCAAAGGTAGACAATGTAGTGAAGAAGGCATTTAGTCCACATAACTTTATTGGTCATAGCATTGAGTATAGGTGTTGGGATGTCATGTTATGGGTGTACAGGATATTGTTAGACCACTTTTGGAATACAACATTCAGTTCTGGTCTCCTTGCTATAGGAGGGATGTTAAACATGAAAAATAGAGGAAAAGATTTACAAGGATGTTGCCGGGGTTAGAGAATGTGAGCTATAGGGAGAAGTAGAATAGGCTGGAGCTATTTTCCCTGGAGGTCTGAGGCTGAGGGGTGACCTTACAGACATTTATAAAATCATGAGGGATGTGGATAGGGTGAATAGCCAGGGTTGGGGAGGTCCAAAACTAAATGGCATAGGTTTAAAGTGAGAGAGGAAAGATATAAAAGGGACCTAAAGGAGCAACTTTACTATGCAGAGGTGATGCATGTATGGACTGAGCTGTCAGAGGAACTGGTGGAGGCTGGTACAATTACCCATGCAGATGCCTTTAAAATGTTGTATGTAAATAGAGAGAGTTTAGAGGGGTATGGGCCAAATGCTGGCAAATGGGACTAGATTATTTTAGGATATCTAGTTGGCATGGATGATTAAGAATGAACGGTCTGTTTCTATGCTATACATCTCTATGACTGTGAGTGTCCAGTGATAGGAGTGTCTATCAAGTGGATTTTTCTGTCTGAATGACATCCAGTTTCTTCAGTGTTAATACAGCTGTGTCCATTCAAGTGACTGGTGAATTTTTAATCCTACTCCTGACAGATGCTTGGTGATGATGATGAGGTCTCGGAGTCATGAGGTGAATCCCGAAACAGAACTTAGCTTTGCACTAATCATGGAGGCATGGTGTTGTTATGACTGCTACATTTTAGCACTTACACAGTGGTGTGCTCCCCAGGATGCTGATAGTGAAGGACTTGGCATCAGTGGTACCAGTGAATCTCAAGCTAACTGGTTTACAGTTTTTGGAAAAAAATGCCCATTTGACCTCACAGGGCCTTCTGTTGTTGGGATTGTTATTACCTGGCACTTCTGTGATACAAGTGTTAAGGGATGATATCATTAGATTCTTTACGCTACCTGCATGGTAACTATATAAGCTAGTGATCTTCATTTCTATTAAATGTTAGTTTTAGTTATTTTAATTGCTTACCCATTGTAAAACCTAGATTACAAAGGAAGTTGGTAGGGAAGTAGTGGCAGGGAAATCTGCGTAACAGTACTTGAGGAGTAGGACGGTTGTTATGTGTTTCGTTATGAAACTTGGAGAAAATTTTGTTATATTTTCCCCGCTTTGAACCTGCTCACTGAATTGTAAGCTGTTTAAGCTGAATTGTAGCTGTGTGTAACACTTCCTTTTGATTCCTTGGCCAAGTTGTCAACCTTACATGTGCTAGATTAGTCAGCATAAGCAAGCTTTTTGACGACTGCTAACTGGATTATAAAATACCCAGAATCCTTATGTGGGAAAACCAGACAGAGGTTTGATCTATGATTCAGTTGAAGTTTTTCCCAATCCTCTAGTCTGAGGGTACTGAAGCCTTTGTTGAAGTTGAGATATTACCAATTTCAGTACAACATTTCTTGGTTTGTAAATCTGTTGTGAATAATCTAATTAAGAGAATGGATAGGCATGATGCATGGAGAAGTGAGGACCCATATTTGTTGTCATTAATAAAGAATTAAAGAAGCAATATGTGCAATTCCAGAATTTTAGAATGTTATGATTAGCTATTGATTGCAGTATTGCATTTGCAGTATTGATTGGACAGACTGGATTCCTTTCACAAAAGGAGCTCGTTGGCTGTTTGTTCCAATGCATTTGCTGCAACATATTCAGTGTAGATTCAACTGTATCTGTTCCAGATTTTTATTGAGTAATATGCCCTTAGTGAAGAAATTCATACCATGTAAATGTGTAAGTGGACAGAACATGAGCAACTAAGCCTAATTGTCATCAGGAGCTTGATTTATTCTCATAATGTGGCTCCTGACAATCTAAAGACATACTTTTAATTCCTGTCTGATGCATACATGTATAAAGAAATAGGAGAGAGATATTGTAAAATTTATATTTTGTTTATTCTAACCACTGTCAGTGTCATTAGAATATTTATTTCATCGGTATGTTGAATAACAAGGAGTGTTAGCTCCTTTTGATTGTAGACACATTAAGGGGTGTGTGTGTGTGTGTGTGTGTGTGTGTGTGAGTGTGTGAGAGAGAGAGTGTGTGTGTGTGTGTGTGTGTGAGAGACAACTTTTAGAAAGATATTTGAATTTCCTATGGCTAACTGAAAAGATCACTTAGGTTTCAAGTTTTAAAACTTTTACTGAAATAAACTAGAAGCAACATTGTTCAGTAGGTAACTTATGTTCCATTGAAAAAAATCCCTCATTTAACTTTTACAACTACAGGAAATTCACCTCTACTAATATACTTTTTATAAACTTTACATCACTTCATTTGGTGGAAAACCAAGCAATACATGTTGGTTCTTTGTTGGTTGAGGCATCCACAGAAATACTAGATGCGGTATTCTCTCATTCGATACTTGAATGCCATTAATGAAAGTAGAATTTTGTACCCTACTTTCATTCTGCATTTGTTGTAAAAGCATTTTCCAAATGGAAAATGTGGGAGGAGAAAGAAATGTAAGCGAAACAAGAAGCATGAAAAAAACAATGAATAGATTTGTAATTTTTGCTGCATTAAGAGAATGTGTAATTGATCTCAAATCTTCTGAAAATTGTACTTCATTGTCCTAACTCATAGTGAGAAGGGGAGACTTGAAATATAATTTTGTTATACATGAAAAAGTGATTATCATGCTGGGAAACATTATCTCAAGACTTTAATTTATTAAGAATTTCAGATGACGTTAAGAGAAGTTCACTATTGTGAAATTCTCTGCCGCTGACTTGAAATATCCATGCATGCATTTTATATTTAAGCAAAATATGTTTGCTTTTAATGACACAAATGTTGGTCAAGTGTGTGACATTAAATGGATATCAATTTGAATCATTGGAAGCACTACCACTACAGTCAGAAGTTTGAGTTTGAACCTAAGTCTAGCATTTGAGTTAACAATCCAGCTTGCCTCATTGGAACAGTGCTGAGGGTGTGCTGCATTATCAGGCATAGAGTCATAGAGATGTACAGCATGGAAACAGACCCTTCAGTCCAACCCATCCATGCCCAGATATCCCAACCCAATCTAGTCCCACCTCCCAGCACCTGGCCCATATCCCTCCAAAACCTTCCTATTCATATATCCATCCAAATGCCTCTTAAATGTTGCAATTGTACCAGCCTCCACCACATCCTCTGGCAGCTCATTCCACACACATACCACCCTCGGCATGAAAAAGTTGCCCCTTACGTCTTTTTTTATATCTTTCCCCTCTCACCCTAAACCTGTGCCATCTAGTTCTGGACTCCCTGACCCCCGGAAAAGACTTTGTCTGTCTATTTATCCTATCCATGCCCCATATAATTTTTTAAACCTCTATAAGGTCACCCCTCAGCCTCTGATGCTCCAGGGAAAACAGCCCCAGCCTGTTCAGCCTCTCCCTGTAGCTCAGATCCTCCAACCATGGCAACATCCTTGTAAATCTTTTCTGAACCCTTTCAAGTTTCACAACATCTTTCCGATAGGAAGGAGACCAGAATTGCATGCAATATTCCAACAGTGGCCTAAGCAATGTCCTGTACAGCTGCAACATGACCTCCCAACTCCTGTACTCAATACTCTGACCAATAAAGGAAAGCATACCAAACACCACCTTCACTAAAGAAATTGACAGTTTGGTTAAGAAAAAGAAGGAAGCATATGTCAGGTATAGACAGGATAGATCGAGTGAATCCTTAGAGTATAAAAGGCAGTAGGAGTGAACTTAAGAGGGAAATCAGGAGGGCAAAACGGGGACATGAAATAGCTTTGGCAAATAGAATTAAGGAGAATCCAAAGGGTTTTTACAAATATATTAAGGACAAAAGAGTAACTAGGGAGAGAATAGGACCCCTCAAAGATCAGCAAGGCGGCTTTTGTGTGGAACCACAGAAAATGGGGGAGATACGAAATGAATATTTTGCATCAGTATTTACTGTAGAAAAGGATATGGAAGATATAGACTGTAGGGAAATAGATGGTGACATCTTGCAAAATGTCCATATTAGAGAGGAGGAAGTGCTGGATGTCTTGAAATGGTTAAAAGTGGATAAATCCCCTGGACCTGATCAGGTGTACCCAAGAACTCTGTGGAAAGCTAGAGAAGTGATTGTTGGGCCTCTTGCTGAGACATTTGTATCATCGATAGTCACAGGTGAGGTACCGGAAGACTGGAGGTTGGCAAACGTGGTGCCACTGTTTAACAAGGGCGGTAAAGACAAGCCAGGGAACTATAGACCGGTGAGCCTGACCTCGGTGGTGGGCAAGTTGTTGGAGGGAATCCTAAGGGACAGGATGTGCATGTATTTGGAAAGGCAAGGACTGATTCGGGATAGTCAACATGGCTAATTGCATGGCAAATCATGTCTCACAAACTTGATTAAGTTTTTTTGAAGAAGTAACAAAGAGGATTGAGGAGGGCAGAGCAGTAGATGTGATTTATATGGACTTCAATAAGGCATTCGACAAATTCCCCATAGGAGACTGATTAGCAAGCTTAGATCTCACGGAATAAAAGGAGAACTAGCCATTTGGATACAGAACTGGCTCAAAGATAGAAGACAGAGGGTGGTGGTGGAGGATTGTTTTTCAGACTGGAGGCCTGTGACCAGTGGAGTGCCACAAGGATCGGTGCTGGGCCCTCTACATTTTGACATTTACATAAATGATTTGGATGCAAGCATAAGAGGTACAGTTAGTAAGTTTGCAGATGACACCAAAATTGGAGGTGTAGTGGACAGCGAAGAGGGTTACCTCAGATTACAACAGGATCTGGACCAGATGGGCCAATGGGCTGAGAAGTGGCAGATGGAGTTTAATTCAGATAAATGCGAGGTGCTGCATTTTGGGAAAGCAAATCTTAGCAGGACTTGTACATTTAATGGTAAGATCCTAGGGAGTGTTGCTGAACAAAGACCTTGGAGTGAAGGTTCATAGCTCCTTGAAAGTGGGAGTCGCAGATAGATAGGATAGGAGAAAGTGAGGACTGCAGACGCTGGAGATCAGAGCTGAAAAATGTGTTGCTGGAAAAGCGCAGCAGGTCAGGCAGCATATGCCAAAAACATTGATTCTCCTGCTCCTTGGATGCTGCCTGACCTGCTGCGCTTTTCCAGCAATATATTTTTCACCTCAATTTCTTTAGTCATCCAGCATTCCCTATACCTACCAGCCTTCCCTTTCACCCTGACAGGAATATACTTTCTCTGGATTCTTGTTATCTCATTTCTGAAGGCTTCCCATTTTCCAGCCGTCCCTTTACCTGCGAACATCTGCCCCCACTCAGCTTTCGAAAGTTCTTGCCTAATACCGTCAAAATTGGCCTTTCTCCAATTTTAGACATGCTGACTTTGAGATGAGATGTTAAACCAGGATTCTGTCTGCTTGTTTAAATACATGTAAAAGAACTTAAGATACCTTTCTGGTTTTGTTAGGTTTAAAAATGGGCAAATCCCTGGGTCTGGATGACTTGTATCCCAAGCTGCTGTGAGAGGTGATGGAGCAAATTTTTAATTCCTCTCTGGCCACAGGGGAGGTGCTAGAGGACTGGAGGACAGCTAATATGGTTCCACTTTTCAAGAATAGTGATAGAGATAAACCAGGAATTACAAACCAATGAGTCCTATATCAGTGATAGGAAACAATTTTGAGAAAATTCTAAGGGAGAGAATTAATCTCCACTTGGAGAGGCAACATTTGACCAAGAATAGTCAGCTAGAAGGAGGTCAAACTTAATAAATGTGATTGAACGTTTCGCAGAGGGGGTCAGGTGTGCAAGTGAAGGGAGTACATTTGATGAAGTATATGTGGATTTCAGCAAAGTGTTTGACAAGGTCCTGTGTGGGAGATTGATTTTTTTTAAAAAAAGTAACAAAAGCACGTGGAATCCGTGGTAACTTGACAAGTTGGATCCAAAATTGGCTTGGTGGTAGGAGACCGAAATGGTGATAAAGACTGACTGTGGGATTGGAGGCTGGTATCTAATGGAATATCACAGGGATCAATGCTCGGTTCCATGGGGCTATGATACATTAAAACAATATAAGAAAACGTGGGATGGGGTGATACATAACTTTGTAATGACACAAAAATTGGCCGAGTACTTGACGGTGAGGAAGATAGTGTTAGGTTGCAGGAGGACACAGACAGATTGGTCAGATCAGTGGCAGGTGGAATTTAACCCTAAAAAGTGTGAGATGATGCACTTTGGAAGAAGTCAAGACAAGAGAGTACTCAAATGTACTAGGAAGCTCAGGGGAATAGAAAAATCTTGGGGTCTTTGTCTGCAGATCCCTGAAGTCAACAAAATCGGTTAATGGTGTGGTTAAAGAAGGCATTGGGATACTGGACCTTTTCAGCCATGCCATACATTGTAAGAATGGAGGTTATTACTGGAGCTGTGTTTTGGTAGCTGGAGTGCTGTGTGCTGTTCTGGTCACCACACTACAGGAAAGAGGTGCTTGCACTGGAGGGAGTACAGAGGAGATTCACCAGGATGGTGCTAGGGTCAGGGTATATTAGCTGTGAAGAAAGGGGGGATAGGCTCAGGTTGTATTCTTTACAGCATTGAAGACCAAGGGGTGAACTGATCGAGGTGTATGGACAGGGTGAATAGAAAGCATCTATTCTCATTTGCTGAAGGGTCAAGAATGAGGGGCATAATTTTACACTGAAGAGGAGTAGGTTTAGAGAAGATTTGAGGAGAATATTTTCACCCAAATAGTGATGGGGATCTAGAATGTCCTGCTGGGAGGGTAGTAGATGTAGAAAACCTCTCGACCTTAAAAGCACTTGAAGTGTCAAAATATTCAAGGTCCAAGAGATGGAAAGTTGATGAGCTGAGATAGGGGAGTGCAGGCACGGTGAGCCATAGGGGCTCTTCTATGCTGTATGACTGTGACTCTATATAGAAGTAAAGGAAGTTCTCCTGATGTCCCAGGCAACATTCTTCCCATAACTAATATCATCAAAAAAGATGAACACCGATATATCAAAAACAAATAGTGTCTGATAAAATGGACTGAGTTATTTGGTGAAGTAGCTTGGTTAATTTGTGGATGCAATTTTGAAAAGCTTTGATAAAGTACTGCATTATAGAAAATGGAAGAACATGAGGATCAAGTCTGTACCAGAATGAATACAGTAATGAGTAGGAGACAGAAAGTGCAGCATCTATCCGGTAAGATGGGAGTGGACTAGAGCTTCTGAGCCCAGGGCTGATCTGATTTGTCTGCCTTTTTGTTTCTTTTTTTTCTACCTTTTCTTGTTTTATTTTTTCTCTCTCTTTAATTTTACTTACCTATTAGTGAAGAACTTGGTCATGGTGACGGCATTGGTGGTGGACTCATGGTGGCGGTGTTTGAGAGAGTTTGGGTCCCCTGCATTGTCGAGGTAGTCCTAGCGCCAACTCATGGCTTCTGCAGCAGAGGCAAGTTCAGTTCGTGATGGCATCTGTATCCAGCACAGATTCCTGGAAGCAGGTTTGGGTCAAGTATGAGACCCAGCATTAGCAGGGGATGCATCGGCGAGGTAGGCTCAACAGTGATTCATGTGCTTGGCAGAGCCAAGTTTGGTATCCTGCAGCATCAGTGGTGTGTGCATTTGCAAGGTCTATTACGGACTCATAGAGGCGAGGGCATTGGCGGAGCTGAAATGGCAGTGAAGGTTAGTGTTCCTGTGTGTTCCTAGCGAAGGTGGTGACACAGCAAAAGGGGCTTGTGCCTGGCCAGTATGCCCGTGACTGAGCACTTAACAAGAAGGATTGTAACGTTGGACATTTTCTTTATTTTTTCACTTTTTTTGCCTTTATGTTCTATGTTTTGGTTTACTTTTCTGTGTTTTAAGATGGTGCCAGAGAGTGGCAATACTATACAACACTCTTCACTGTATTTTGTAAGAGGATATACGTGGCAATAAATCAAACATTTTGTTTTCAGACCAACAGAAGTTACATAAAGGTGTACCTGGACTCAACATCGTAGCACTGCATACTTTTTGATAGATATTAATGATCTCGATGTGGATGTACTGGTGTCGTTTCATAGGTTGTAGGTGACGTGCTGAAAATGTAATAAACTGTTAAATGTAACAAACTTCAGGAGGACGAAGTCAGATTTTGAAATGGCAGAGATTGTAAGATGAAATTTAATGCAGAAAAATATGAAGCAATTCACTTTGGCAGAAATAATGAGGCAATATTAATAGGCAATATTAACTGAATTTTATAATTGTAAAGAGGTTGCAGGAACAGAGCAGTCTGGAGTGCATATAAAGATTCAAGCATAAGTGTGGAACAAGAAAGGTGTGCTGAAACTTGAAAAATAACTATTTCAGCTTCTATAAGAGTATTGAGTCTAATTTTGGACACTACACTTAGGAAAGGTTTCAAGGCCTTGGAGAGGATTAAGGAGATTTACTTGAATGTTAACCAGGAATAAATGGTCATGGAAGTTTTTTGGGTGAAAGTTAACTGCCAAATTTACAGACAAAACAACAGTATCTATAACCAAGAGTAATTCATTGGTAAACTAATCAACTTTGTCAGATGTGACTCACCTTTTAACAAATATGTGCTGGTTGTCAGGTGAGTTATTAGTAAATTGGTTTTGGTTATGTTAAGAGAAGAATGGTGCCTAGGAAATCAGGAGAATTTGGTTTTTGTAGATTAAATATAATGAAATAACATGGAAGCCAACAGTCTGGACCTTGATTGTACATATTATTTTGAAGACATCTCTGACAATGAGCACTGTGTGAAAGGAGCAGTGAAAATTATGATTTGTCAAACTTCTGATTTTGCTTTGAAACGACCCAAATTGATGAAAAATGTGAACAAAGTACAAGTTTGTTCTTTGAATTATACACTCCAGTGTGAAAAACTAATAACATCTGATCAGTTGCTTTTGGAAAGTTAAAAATCACACAACGCCAGGTTATAGTCCAGCAGATTTATGTGGAAGCAGCAGCTTTCGGAGCACTGCTCCTTCATCAGGACAACCACCTTGAACTATAACCTGGTGTTGTGTGATTTTGTTTTTTAAATTTGTACACCCCAATCCAACGCCGGCACCTCCAAATCATGCTTCTGGAAAAATTGTGCATTTAAAAAACATTGATGCTTTGACATCATCCCTGTTAACTATACAGATTTTATAACTCTAACTTTATTTCAACTTGCTTTTGTGTTCTTCCTGTTCTGGGCTGTACGCCTTCCCTAAATGGTGACTATAATTAAAGATACAAAATTGGTGTTTGTTCCCATGGTTCTTGGAATAAGTGTCCAGAAAATTGTTTTTTTTTAATTTTTGCATTGAAACAATACATTCTATTGCATTTTAAGCCTTATTATACTTCTGAATTAATTTTCATCTTTTGTTTAAAAAAGGCAATCAAAAATGTTGTTTGCAGTTTGAATAGAACAGTCAACATACCAAACGTCTCCTGCTCCCCGGGTGCTGCCTGACCAGCTGTGCTTTTCCAGCACCACACTTTCAACTCTGACAGGATTTTGGATGCTGGAGATCAATTATCATTCGGAAATGTAGGATTTCCGAGGGGCAAAAGCAATGTATAAAACTATTATTTTAAATGCTTGAACCATGCGTGAAGATTTGGATCTTGAAAATTTGTCTGCTGTCCGAGAAGAGCACATGCTTCCTGATGAAGAGCTCAAGCTCGAAACATCAACTCTCCTGCTCCTTGGATGTTGCCTGGCCAGCTGTGCTTTTCCAGCACTACACCTTTCAACTGCTGTCTGACAGTATTTTGTAAAGTGCAAGTAATTTCAATTCTGCCACTAATTAATAACATTGGGAGCAACTTTAAGTGAGGAAGCAATAATACTGTAATATGTAGTATATTGGATTGAGCACAATTTCCTTTTATTGCATATTTATACTAATATACTAGATAAGTTGCAAATCATAATAATTATGCTTGCACACAAACCTAAGAACAGATAATTCAAGAGTTACGTTTTTGAAGGTTTGTGAGCAGTTCTAACTGTGATCTGCAAAGAAAAAGGCAAGATGGTATCTTCCTTGGGGGAAATAAGAAGGAATACACAAACTAACTTCCAAAACACTACTGTTGATGCATTTCAGTGGGCAGCAGCAGCGTGGCAAACTGCAGCATTATATTTCCTGTGCTTTGTGTGCTGTGGAAACAGTGTGCTCTTCACAATGAGCAGTAATTGTAATTCGTGTTTTGTTCCAGATGGAAAGCATCAACGCAAAACTGTGAAATGCAGTCTGAATTCTACAGTCTCAGCAGATTCATAGTAACGAATGAAGCTGCCTTTGTGGAATATAAACGGGGTCATTTAGCATGATTGTTTATGGTGAAGTGCTGTCAGTTTGATTTGAGCATTCCCTGATTTCGGACTGGAGCAGCTGCATTTCAAAACACAAATTATGTTTGTACATTATTTCCTTTAAAACTGCAATGACCCATGATACATTAAAAATGTATTGCTGTAGGGTGTCAGATAAAAGGGCAGAATTCTGCAAAACAGAAAATTCATCTGCAATATCTGGTTCTAATTTTTAATGGTAAAAACAACAAATCGTCATGTGAGGTTATTTTTAATTACTTGGCAGGGGTGGCTGACAGATAAGTGCCTATTTCCAGGTTTTTATTTCTTGTCAAACCTTTCTCTACCTCATCCCCAAGTAAGTTTGAGAATGAACCTTGAAGTTTAAGACCATATGATGCATGCTATAGTCCATGGTGGCAGACCACCTTGGTGGACTACAAGAGAGACATAAATCAAAAGTCTCAGTGATGCACTGACCATCAAGTGCTGTGAAAAGTTCTGTATTATAACAGGCTTCAGTGGAAGTTGCACTAAGGTGCTGATTTTATTGACCTATCTGCACTCGGGTGATTTAATATGTTCAGATTTGTATATGTGAGTTCTTGGTATATTTTCCCGGGGTTGGGAAACAATAGGAAATTGCTTGCTGACATACTTTTATTGACAGTATTGCATAAATGGAAAATCAGAATGATGTAGGTGGAGACAAAAATTTGTACAGTCTCTGTCAAACTGCTGTAATAAAAAGTTGAAAATGTGTTGCTGGTTAAAACACAGCAGGTCAGGCAGAATCCAAGGAATAGGAAATTCGACGTTTCGGGCATAAGCCCTTCATCAGGAATCATCTGATGAAGGGCTTATGCCCGAAACGTCAAATTTCCTATTCCTTGGATGCTGCCTGACCGGCTGTGCTTTAACCAGCAACACATTTTCAACTGTGATCTCCAGCATCTGCAGACCTCATTTTTTACCCTGCTGTAATAAAAAGCCTTTCTAATGGCTACATGAAACGTTCATAAATGAAGCACTGCATCTAGTGTAGCTTCCAGTTAAATATTGTGACACTCAGAAGTGGAGTGAACATTGGTATTGTGGGGAAAATTTTGCAGATCCCAGCTACTTTAAAGATCTCCCTTCATAATCAGGTTATAAATTGTTTGTGGGGTAGGAAATTGAGTGTTGTGATCAAAAATTGAGGTATGGCAGATGCAAATACAGTCTACAGTTTTCCCTCAGTCTGGCAGATACAAGGGGCAAACCTGCACATGGTTTACATGCCTTTTACAGGAGGTGAAATGGATGCAAACAGAAAAGGCAAGCCTTAAGAAAGCTTGCCAAATGATGTAGTATTCAACTGCATGACAGGTATATCAATGTTGCTGGTGTGGGGCAGCTTATTGCATCTTCACTTCTGACCCTGCATGCATGCCCTTTGCTTGTTGAATTTAGTCAGCTCAGTTATGCTTTTGATGCCATTTGGTAGCAAAGCAGATGAAATAACTGGATTCATGGTGCTGGAAGAGCACAGCAGATGAAATAACTGACACTGCCGTTTGGTTTGTGCATCTGAGAGGAGCACATTGGCTAATAGTGCAGGTGACCCTATGTTATATTGAAGGAGGTAATCTCTGTATGACAGATAATTTCTGGGTGCTATAGAACCAGTTCCTCATTGAGCTTACCACTTAGTGTGTGACAGGGGATGCAAGTATGGTTGGTTCCTTTTAAAGTGAATGCAGACAATCCAGTTCTGTTGCTCATTGATCTATTTGATCTGCGTTCTTTCATCTGGTACCGTTTGAGGCATGAACTACTGTGGTGAGGTTGTTTTGATAGCACCCACTATTTTCCTCCAATGCTTACTTGCAAAATGGCACTGCATTCGGTGTGGCTTCTTGTTAAAAGTTGTGATGCTTTGAAATAGAGTGAACACTAGTATTGTGGGAAAAACTTTGCAGATCCCATCTGCTTTAAAGATTTTCCTGTTCTGCAGAACTCTTGGAAAGGCTTTCTGTACACCCAGTTCCTCACTGATATTGGTAAGTCATTCTGCAGCTTTTCATTTCACAAGCATGCAATTAATTCATGCTCTTGTTTGGCGAAAAAAAAACAAAATGCTTTAAATATTTACTGGGAAAAACAGTGGTATTCTAAATATAACACATAAATTGTTAAAATTAATTGACAAATTAATGTACATTATTCAAAGATATCATTCTAAACATTAACCCAAAAATAAGAAATGCTGCAACTAAAGATCCTTGTTAAAATGCTGAATGGATAGATAAGCTGCAACTCATTCTGATAGAATGTTAACGTGGCCGAGACACAGCCCATAATAAATTATTGTTGGGTGCAGAAGTGCTTCCTACCTAATTTCCCAGTTTCTCTCCACCTAAATGATGCTGAGATTTGCAATAATCATGTCACATATGTAATATGCCTCTGATACAAAGAATAATAGTTGACTTCAAACAGGAGTGGTGGACTCCTGTTTGAGGCCAGATACATACTTTGTTAATCAGGAGCAGAAAAATTTTAAGTTCACTTGTTCCCTCTGTTAAGCGGCCAGCTGTATCTTATTTTCAAGAAATCTATGGCATGTTGTACTGATATTTGTCAGTTGCATTTCTTGCAGTTGCATGTTTTCTTTCTTGGTAAACCTGTGGTGTTTATTGAAGATTGATCACCGAGTGAGTCAGGGGAAGACGCAGTGCTGCTAGCAAATAATAACAGCGGCATAAACTGTACCTGGGATCTGTGAAAATTTTGAAACCAAAATTAAAGAGACAACTGATCACGTTTTGTTGGCTTATGCTTGACATAGCAATCAGTAGTTTGGCCTGCATTTTCTGTACTCCAGTTTGTGTAAACGTGCAACTTATTTTGTTCATCTCCCCATGTCCCTTTTAGCTGTTACACGAGGAATATAAACAACCAAAATACTACTAAAATATGTTGCTTTTTCTTTCCACTATCAGTCAGTGAATGTTGAATGAACAATTTTTGCTTGTCCAGTTTTGACTGTTTTTAAGCCTGATTTCTGGAGTTGCTTCCTGGAATCTTTATTTCTTCAGAGCTGGAAACTCCCCAAATAATGAAATAAGTGGTTTCTTGTAATATATTAGATATTTTTGTAATAACATTGTAGCTTTGTAGAGGATTTAATAAGAGAATGTTCTTAATTATTGAGTTTGAACTATTTTGTCCATTTTTAAGCGGAAGGATTTAATTTTAAGTGCACCTGTAACCCTTCTTGACTACACTTGAGTGACTATTTTCAGAATGTCAGTCTTGACAATGCGAACCAACCTGCTTATTCAGTAGTGCATGTCATCGTAGCTAACTTTGGTCCTGTTCATTCTTGATGTCTAAGAGTTCAGTTTTCCACTCAGGATTGTGGTATTCTTGTATTCAGGGCCAAGAATGAAAGCAAAATACTGCATATGCTGGAAATCTGAAGCAAGTACACAATGCTGGAGAAACCCAACTGGTCAGGCAGCATCTGTGGAGAGAAACATGCAAACTGAAGCAGAGTCACCCTAGACTCATGACTTTTTTTTTGGATTAGATTAAATTCCCTACAGTGCGGAAACAGGCCCTTCGGCCCAACAAGTCCACACTGACCCTTCGAATAGTAACCCACCCATGAACACTGTTTCTGTCTCCACAGATGCTGCCAAACCTGCTGAATTTCTCCAGAATTCTCTGCATTTGCTGCAAAAGCAGGAAGGCTGGATTAACAAACAGAATATGGGTGGCACGCTGGCACAGTGGTTAGCATTGCTGCCTCACAGCGCCAGAGACCTGGGTTCAGTTCCAGCCTCAGGCAACTGTATTGAGTTTGCACATTCTCCCAGTGTCTGCATAGGATTCCTCCGGGTGCTCCGGTTTCCTCCCACAGGTTAGGTGAATTGCCATGCTAAATTGAAGGGATAATTGAAAGTGAAGGAATAAATTTAGGGGAATGGGTCTGGGTGGGTTGCTCTTCGGAGGGTCGGTGTGGACTTGTTGGGCCGAAGGGCCTGTTTCCACACTGTAAAAAATCTAATCTAAACTAGAAATCTAATCTAGAAATTGCTAGAAAGGCTCAGCAGTTCTGGCAGCATCTTGTGGAGAGAAATAAGAGTTAATCTTTCTGGTCTAGTGACCCTTTTTCAGAACTGGGGCTGGGTTAAGTTATTTTAACCCTGAGACAAAAGAGACTAAATGTGATGTTATTGCTTCCAAATCTCTCTATCTGTCTTCCTTGAAGCCACTCCTCAACAACTACCTCTCTAACCCTGCTTTTTCTTACCAGCATTCCCTTCTGGGTTTTTTTTTGCCTGCATGTTAAACCTTGTCTGATTACAGTTCCCTGAAGTGCCTTGTCTTTTTTTTGGTACTGTACAATAAAAGTTGTTACTCAACACTTCAGTCGACTTTTATCCTTCTCATCAGGGAAGCTTTAGGACCAATTGTTTACATTTTGCAACATTTAAAATAGAGCAGGTATCCATTTTGAAGTGTTTTATTTTACTATTACATATTTTCTGTTTTGCTCAGGTGCCCCTGATCCAACAGCTGGTGCCAGCATTGATGACGAGAACTGCTGGCATCTAGATGAGGAACAAGTTCGAGAGCAAGTAAAGCAATTCCTTTCACAGGGAGGATACTATGGGTCTGGCAAGCAGTTGAACTCTATGTTTGCTAAGGTAAGATTCTTTCAGTACAAGGTTACTTTGCAAATGGCAGGCTTCTGAGCAAAGCCACTATTAATGAAGGGCAGAATGTCATGCATGAGCTGTCCTACTACTTTAATTCTTTGCAAGCTTTAATTTCAACCTGCTTCTGCTCGGAATTATGGCAATGTTTAAAAATATTATACAGTAGAACTCTCGCATCCACGGATTCAGTTTCCGTGATTTCAGTAATCCGCGATTTACTGCAGCCTGAAAATAAATATTCCATGGAACATTCCAGAAATAATTCCAGGGGTCTGCTGGGGAGGTACATTTCCCATTTAAATGATAGGGTTTGTTACTATCCACAGTTTTGGGCATCCACAGTAGGTTGTGGGATGTATCACCCACAGATACTGGGGGGTGGCACCTGTAATTAGTTTTTATTTCTACACACAGGTCACATTCTGTTATCATTTTCAAGTAAAACATTGTGACCATCTCAGACTTTGTATTTAGCTCAAGAAAAACTGCACAAAAGTAGACATTTTATTGATTTGTCCGTTTCATTTATTTTGGGAGCCTTTTCTTTTATTTCTGAAAAGCTGATCTCCCTCATCGTATCAAAGTAATTTTTACAGTTGACCTCTGTGTGAGAAAACTGAACAGCTATAAAGGTGACAGTAACAAAAGACATGAGTGCAGCAAGACTGCAGCAGCTACATTCCAAAACAACAAACAGTGCAAAAACTATAAAAGATTAATCTGGAAACTTGTCCCAAGCAGTAATTCCTTGAGGTTTGACTTGTACTTGCAAGAATTGTCTTCAAGTGAAACGTAAATGTCATCTGTTCTCTAAGGAGGTTACTATATGTTATACTTCAGAAAGCCGTTTGGGAAGTATGGAACTAGAGATATAAGGACTCTTGTGACGTAGTGGTAGTATCTGGACCTATGAACCAGGGTTCAGTCTCTACCTGCATCAGAGTTGTGAAATAACACTCTTGAAAAGCCAGCTTAGAAAATATCTAGAACTACAGATAAGGGTTATACACTTTTTTAAAAAAACATTTATTTACAGAAATTCTCACTATTGGCATATATTTACGAACCCAAACCACAGTTTCATCATGTTCACTGGACAGTGACGAAGGTTTTCTAAGAGTACTATGGGATCTTGATCAACTAGGCCCATGGAACGAGAAATGGCAGATGGAGTTTAATTTAGATAAATGTGAGGTGTTGCACTTTGGTAAGACAAACCAATGCAGGGCTTACCTGGTTAATGGTGGGGCTCTGGAGAGTGTTGTCAAACAGATCTAGGGGTGCAGGTACATGGTTCCTTGAAAGTGGAATCACCTGCCCTTTATAAGTACCAGTTGCCCATTGTCATTTGGATATGTAAATGTGTGTGTAAACTATAGTTTAACAAAAAGGAAAGAAAATAAAATTAAACTGTTGGTAAATCCTCCTCAGAATTGTTACATCCAGAAAGTTCAGTAGAGAATAGGGAACTTGCACATTCTACTTTTGATTATTGCTTAAGTCCATTCACTTGATTTGTTCTGGAGTTTGAATCACTTTTTAGGATTCAATCACAATTAAAGTTCTTGTATTTTATTCATACATGGGAGGTAAATGTTGCTGCCCGGGTCATAATTTATTGCCCATCCCTAATTGCCCTTGAAGATAATGGTGAGCTGTAAATCTATTCAGTATAGATAGACCCATAGTGGCATTAGGGAGAGAGTTCCAGGATTTTTTGATCCAGTGATCCACTCTCCTGACTTGTGCTTGTGGTTGGTGGGTTACTCATTGCAGGATGCCTAGCCTTCGACTTGCTCAGTATCTGCAATATTTGTATGTGCTTAGTGGAATTTAGTTTCTGTTCAATCATAGCCTCTAGGATGTTGATCATGAGGGATTTAATGATGGCAATGCTATTGAACAGCAAGGGGCAATGATTAGATTCTCTTATTGAGGATGGTCATTACCTGGCACTTGTGTGGCCTGACTGTTATATGCTACCGGTTCGTCCAAACCAAGATATTGTCCAGGCATTGCTGCATTTGGAAGTGGACTGTTTCAGCATCTGAAGAGTTGTGAATGGTGCTGAACATTTACATGGACATCCCACTTCTTACTTTATGATGGAGGAAGGTCATTGATGAAGCAACTGAAGACAGTTAGGCCTGGAACACTATGGTACTTCTGGGTCAGAAGGCCTGGATTCAAATTCCATCTGTTTAGGAGCTACATAATAACAACTCTTAACTGATTGAAAATATCTATCCTGAGGAACTCCTGTAGAGAGATCTTTGAACTGAGATGATTGACATACAACAACAAGAACCATCTTCTTTTGTACCGAGCATGACTGTAACTGATAGAGTTTTCCTGCTGACTCCCATTAATTTTGAGCCTCCTTGATGCCACAGAGTCACACAAATGTCATGGGCAGTCACTGTCACCTCCGCTCCAGAATTCAGCTCTTCCAGCCATATTTGAACCAGGGCTGTTACTAGGTCAGGAGCTGAGTGGTCCAGGCAGAACCCATCAGTGAACAGATTATTGCTAAGTAGGTACAGTTTGATAGCATTGTTGATGACACTTTCCATCACTTTATTAATGATTAAGAGTAGACTAATATGGCAGTAATTGTCTGATTTGGCTTGATTTGATTTGAACACAGAACATACCTGGGCAAGTTTTTATATTTTCAGGTAGATGCCAGCAGTGTAGCTGAACTGGAACAGGTTGGTTTGGTGCACTGCAAGATCTGGAGCACAGGTCTTCAGTGCAGTTGTGTAATGTTGACAGGGTTCATTGCCTTTACAGTATCCATTGCTTTTAACTGTTTGTAGATTTCATCATGTGAAGTGAATTGAATTGGATGAAGACTACCATCTGTGATACTAGGGACCTCCAGAGAATGCCAAAATGGATCATGCACTCAACACCTCTGGTTGTCAATTGTTGCAAATGCTTCAGCCTTATCTTTTACACCTGACGTACTGGGCTCCCCATCTTTGAGGATGGGACATTTGTGAAGGTTCACCTTCTATTGAGTTGTTTAGTTGTCCACTATCATTGCTGGATGTGACAAAACTGCAGAGTTTAGATCTGATCTATTGATTGTGGATTCACTTTACCCTTTCTGTCACTTGCTGTTTATGCTCTTTGGCACAAAAGTAGTCCAGTTTTGTATCTTCACCAGGCTAACACCTTATTTATAGGTATGTCTGGTGCTGCTCCTGGCATGCTGTCCTGCACTTCTCTGTGAACCAAGGTGATTCCTGGCTTGATTGTAATAGTAAAGTAGAGGATATGCCACACCATGAGGTTGTAGATTGTGTTGGAGTACAATTCTGCTACTGCTTATGGCCCACAGCACCTCATGGTTACCCATTCTTGATTTGCTCAATCTGTTTGAAATCTATCCCCTTTACCATGATGATGAAGTTACACAACACAATAGAAGATATTCTCAATTTGCAGATCAGACTATGTCTCCACAAGGATTGTATGGTAGTCATTCTAATTGATATTGTTATGGACAGTTACATCTACAGTAGGTGGAATGTTGAGGATGAGGTCATGTTGGTTTCCTTAACATCTACTGCAGACTCAGTCTAGCAGTTATGCTCTTTAGGACTTAACCAGCTCAGTCAGTAATAGTGCTGTTGAGCTTGGCATAGACCTTGAAGCTCCCCCATTCATAGTACAGTCGGCAAGCTTGCTACCCTCTATACTTCTTCCAAATGATGTTCGACATGGAGGAGTACTGATCCATCAATCAAGGGGTGGCAATGTGTGGTAACAAGCAAGAGTTTCCTTGCCCATGTTTGACCTGATGCCACAAGACTTCATGGGATCTGGAGTCATTGCTCAGGGATCCTGAGTACAACTGTGCCACCACCTCTGCTGGATACCAGGGGTAGTGTTGGTGCTGTCTGAAACATTATGCTTAACATATGATTCTGTGAATATAACTGTGTCAAGGCATTATTTGACTTGTCAATGAGACAGACGTGAAATGTTTGCACGAGGTCACAGTTTTAGATTAGATTAGATTACTAAGTGTGGAAACAGGCCCTTCGGCCCAACAAGTCCACACCGACCCGCCGAAGTGCAACCCACCCATACCCCTACATATACCCCTTACCTAACATTACAGGCAATTTAGCATGGCCAATTCACCTGACCCGCACATCTTTGGACTGTGGGAGGAAACCGGAGCACCCGGAGGAAACCCACGCAGACACTGGGAGAACGTGCAAGCTCCACACAGTCAGTTGCCCGAGGTGGGAATTGAACCCAGGTCCCTGGCGCTGTGAGGCAGCAGTGCTAAGTTGTTGTTGGTCAAGAAAGCTTTGCAAGATTATGAGACCTGAGTTTGCTGTGGTTGTTTCCAGTGGCAGTGGGTCTGGAGTCACATGCAGACTAGACCAGGTAACGACAGTATATTTCTTTCCTTGAGGGATATTAGTGATTAGATTAGATTCCCTACAGTGCGGAAACAGGCTCTTCAGCCCAAAAAGTCCACACCAACCCTCTGAAGAGCAACCCACCCAGACCAACTCCTATGCATTTATTGCTGACCTAGCAGTATGGGCACTTTAACGTGGCCAATTCACCTTAACCTGCACATCTTTGGACTGTGGGAGGAAACCGGAGCACTCGGAGGAAATCCACGCAGACACTGGGAGAAGTGCAAACTCCACATAGACAGTTGCCCGAGGGGGAATTGAACCCATGTCCCTGGTGCTGTGAGGTAACAGTGCTAACCACTGTGCCACCATGCTGCCCCTTAATCCGTATATCAACAAAGGTTTCACAGTCATTGTTATGTCAGTATTGAATTCCAGATTTCATTAAATTTACATTCCACCATATGCCATGGTGAGATTCAAACATATGCCCACAGAATATTACTTGAGTCTCTGGATTACTAATTCAGTAAATATATCACTATGTAAAAGAGAAATAAAAAATTAACATTTTATAAACAAAATATATTACTCTTAATGGGGAGAGAGAGCAGCAAAGATTGTCCTCAATTTCTTAAAGTAAATTCTCTCTAAATCATTTGTCCCTTTGCCCACTTTCTGTGTAAGGCAGTGGCACAGGTCTACAACCTCCACCAAGTTAGCAGACTGGTTGTTTATCATCCATGAGCCCGGACCAGGAATGCTGGTCAGTTATTACACGTAAGGAGGAGAGCATCTGTGGAACTGAGCCAAATCTGACCTTAGTACTGCATCCAAATCTGCTTTGCTGATGGGTAGAGTAGACAGGGTGATCTCTGAATGGCATTGGCCTTTACCTCCCTCCAATCCCACTTAATATTGAATCAGTCGACTATTGGTGTTATCCAGATATAAAATTTGGCAGCATTAACCCTTTTGTATAAATAAACTTTCACAGAGATTTATAGGACTGTGCAACAGAGCAGAAACCAGAAAAAGTGGTTTCCTTCTGTGTTGCGTAACCATATGAAACTTTGTAAGTCAAGATATTTTGATGTTAATAATAGCACATGTTCACAGAAGTTTCAATGTCATTTAAGAATTGATACAAATAAAATCCTTAGTCAGTTGGCATATTTTGTATATGACTGTGCAAAATGTCTGGCTAAGAAGTGAATAAGAATAATGCAACATATTCCAGCAATTTTCAATTAACTTTAAATCAATCTATGAAATACAGTCTATCCAAAGAGAGCAATGAAGCTTATTGATCGCACTTTAAAATTTCTCATTGTGCACTAACAGAGATTCTTCTTACTACTCCTTTCAAAATAAAAGTTTCATAAACTCTGAAATCTAAGTTTCTTTGTTCTTTAGATAAATATTAACAAGAGCCATTATTTTGCCAAGTCTGATTTTTTTCAATGGTGACAAGTACTATTTGCATTGAATGAATAACTAAATGTAATTAAGAATATTTGAATCTTATATTCAGTTTGTATGAATCATCTGTAAACTGGTATTAGATTAAACCTTAAGCTCCCTCTGTATTTTTAAAAAGAGGAACATGACTCGGTGATAGGCTGGGAAATACATAATTTAAGAAAATGACAGCATGAGAAAAGACTGTGGTTAATCAGAGACAAAAACAGAAATTGCAGGGAAAGCTCAGCAGGTCTGGCAGCATCAGTGGAGAGAAATCAGCATTAACGTTTTGGGTGGAGTGATCCTTTCTCTCAGAACTGATGGTAGCTGATGGTGAGAGGAGCAGAACACCTTCAAGGTGGGTATGCCTACAAGAGAAATGGCAGTGAGTTAAATACTAAATAAAAGCTGAAAGAACTGCAGATACTATAAATCAGAGACAAAAGTAGAAATTGCTGGGAAAAAACCCATCAGGTCTGGCAATATTTGTGGAGAGAAACTGGTGTTAACGTTTTGGTTAATCAGGCTGGTTGCAAAAACAAATGCTCCTTGACCACCTATTCCTGCAAATATCTATCCAATTTTGCCTTAAATTTTCCAACACTCTCTGACACACTAATACACCTTCAAAACCCATTGCATTAACTAGTTACAGCAAAGCTTTTTTTTGTGTTCTCAGGTTGTTTGTGTCCCTCCTTGTAGCGTTTATGTCAATTGGAAACATACTTCTGGAATTCAGTTTATGTATTATATTTGGATGTCTTTATTCAAACATTTCCCCTCTCCTCGGTGCAAGATCAATCATAACAACCAAGTCATGAGGAACTTTATTGTCTCACCTAGCCTTCCTGAACTTCATTTGCAGCCTTTGATATAGCTGATCACATCCTCCTTTCAGGGAGAGGATTGTTCCTTTTTCCTTGTGTAAATTAACATGTCGTTCACTTTCCTTTGTATGGCATCATCATCTGAAAAAGAGATCTGGTCCCACATCCTAGGTAAATTTGACCCGATTATCCCTATTTACCACCATGCTCCATTCTCCCAATGTTTTTTTACAACCATGACTGAAGGTAGGGTAGGCAGTTAGAATAAGCCATAATGTCGTTCAGCTAAACTTGAGGAAAACCAAAGTCATCACAATTCAACTCCATGGAGAACAGAAAAGTTTATAGAATATATGTGCAGCATTTGTAATTGGAATCAGAATGCAGCACTAGTTCTCTGGAAAAATGTTTTCATTCTGATTACTGACTTTAAATATTATCCACCACAGGTACGAGAAATGCTGAAGATGAGGGATTCAAATGGTGCTAGGATGTTGACATTGATAACAGAACAGTTTATGGCTGACCCACGACTTTCTCTCTGGAGGCAGCAAGGCACAGGCATGACAGACAAGTGCCGACAGCTTTGGGATGAGTTGGGTAAGTGCACAGCAGAAAGCAGTAGGCAAACAATGGAGTATTTAACACCAGCTCCTCCTTTCCAGTATTTTTTTTCATTAAAGACCTTCTAAATATGTAACCTGAATATTCCTTTTCTGTGAAATGTCATTGTGTAAGGTCTTTAGGACCCTGGAGCAAACTTGTGACAATGTCACAGAGCTGCTCCTCACTTGACATACATAATAAAGTCGAGAGTGTGGTGCTGGAAAAGCACAGCAGGTCAGGCTGCATCCAAGGAGTAGGAGAATTGATGTTTCGGGCATAAGTCATTCATCAGGAAAAGCACTTGCGGGGTTTTGTCAGCACCACACTCTCGACTCTGATCTTCAGAACTGCGGTCCTCACTGTCGTCTCATAAACAATAAAGTCATTTATTTTGGAAGGGCGAACAAAATTACAGAATTTTACTTAAATATGGATAAAAAAGGCAGAAGCTGCAACATAAAGGGATCTGGGGGTACTATGCATGAAAATTAGAAAGCTAGCTCACAGATCGGTAGCAGGTAATCAGGAAGATTAATGCAATGTTGATCCTTATTTCAAGGAGTTTGGAGTAATAAGAGTAGGGAAGTCTAATTGCAGCTGTGCAAGGTGCTGCTGAGACCACATTTAGAAAGTTGTGAGCAGTTGTGGTGCCCTTATTTAAGGAAGGATATCATTTCTTTGGATGCGGAGAAAATTTGCATGGATCATCCCTGGTATGGAGAGATTGTCTTATGAGCAAAGTCTAAACAGGGTGGGAGTCTAGTCACTGGCATTCAGAAGATTGAGAGATGATCTCATGTAAACACACAGGATTCTTAAGGAGTTTGACAGGTTAAGCTCCCCACCATCGGAGAGTCTAGGACTAGAGGACATAAAGGGGCCCGAATTTAGACCGAGATAAGGAGGAATGTCTCCTCTTTGAGGGTTGAGACTTTGGAACTCCTTGCCGCAGAGAGCTATGGAGGCAGAGTCCTTGAGCATATTTAAGGCTGAGATAGTTAAAGTATTGGTCAGTCCGGGAATCGAGGGTTAGGGGGAAAACACAACAAAGTGGATATGAAAAATGTTGGATCATAATCCTGTTGAAAGGCAGAGTAGGCTCAAGGGGCTGAACTGCCCAATCCGGTTCTGATTTCTTATATTCTTATAATCTTACATCATACAGAGAGTGTGATCTCTCAAATTAGTTATGGTTGCCTTTTCGCCAGGCTGCTTTCAGCAATCACAAGGTTAATCGTGTGACTAGATATCAAATTTCTGTTGTCAATCAAAAAAAAATGAAACATGAAACAACTGTATAAATAAAATGGAAAATTTTGAAATCTTGACAATACACAGCAAGTCAATTATCACCTTTGAATTTAAAAAGACAAATTATGATGTTTTAGGTTTCTACCTTTCAACTCTATTGAAATGAAGATTGCCTTTTCAGTAGGCCGAGGGGGAAGAAACAGCGGGAAGGGAATAAATCACAACATCAGTCCTAGAAAGCAGTGGTGAATATAATATAAGGTCCTTCATACCAATCATGTAAGAGATTGTCAGTAAGATTTAAAGGAAGAGTGGCAGATGGAGTTTAATTTGGATAAATTCAACATATTGCTTTTTGGTAAAACAAACAAAGGCAAGACATATACAATTAAAGGTAGGGCATTGGCTAGTGTTGCAGAACAGAGAGACCTAAGGGTTCAGTTACAGAATTCTTTTGAAGTTTGCATCACATGTGGATAAGATGGTTAAGAAGGCATTTTTCATGCTTGCCTTCATTGCTCAGACCTTTGAGTATAGGGGTTGGGATATTACGTTGAGGTTGTACAGAAAATGAGTGAGGCCTACTTGGAGTACAGTGTCCAGTTCTGGTATCCCTGCTAAGGAAGGATATTATTAAGCTGGTGAGATTTAGTAGGATGTTGCCGTGAATGGAGGGTAAAAAATGAGGTCTGCAGATGCTGGAGATCACAGCTGCAGATGTGTTGCTGGTCAAAGCACAGCAGGTTAGGCAGCATCTCAGGAATAGAGAAGGCTTAAGTTATAGGTAGAGGCTGGATAGGCTGAGACTTTTTTCATTGGAATGTAGGAGGTTGAGTGATTTTATAGAGGTTTAT
Source organism: Hemiscyllium ocellatum (assembly GCF_020745735.1). Taxonomy (NCBI): domain Eukaryota; kingdom Metazoa; phylum Chordata; class Chondrichthyes; order Orectolobiformes; family Hemiscylliidae; genus Hemiscyllium; species Hemiscyllium ocellatum. The sequence goes on from NC_083409.1 coordinate 82,351,352, forward strand.
AAAATCATTAGGGGATTAGCTGAATGGCAAGTGCCTTTTCTCTATGGGGGGGGGGTGGAGGTTTCAAGATTAGGGGATACATTTTTGAAGGGAGAGGAGAAAGATTTAAAAAAGACATGAGGGATTTTTTTTTTACATAGAGGGTAGTTCACATGTGGAATGAACTTCCAGAGGAAGTGGTGGATAATATTTAGAAGACATTTAGATAAGTACATGAATAAAGTTTGGAGGGATATGGGCCAAGTGCAGACAGGTGGAACTAGCGTAGTAGTTTGGGATTATAGTCGGCATGGACTGTTTAGACTGAAGGGCTTGTTTCCATGCTGTATGACTGTGAGACAAAAGAATGTACAAAAGGTATGAATGTAAAACATTTGGAAATACCAGTGCAAACAAACTCAAATGTATACAATATGAATGAAAAAGGGAGTGAAAATCAGGCTCCATATGTAGCTAATATGAAATCAAAAATGAAAAGTCAAACTACTGAATGCTAAGTTATGAGAAAAAGAAAAACACATCACCGACTCTAGGGCCCTTCACCACAAACACAATGATAGAGCTTTCCCCCATCATGCACTCTGTGAACTGCAAAACAAAAGAGAAGTAGAGCTAAGATTTACAGATGCTAATGGGAATGTCCTGTTCATGTGATACAAAATTCCCAGCAGAAAAATGAGAGATTTTTCTGAAGTTTGCAGTTGTATGTTGTGACTTTTTTTAAAAAAATCATTTAAGTTATTTTGAGTTGTTCATTTTTGAGTTACTCTATTTGTCAAATAGAATAAGAAAGCTGATGTATAAATGGATATATTACCAAACATTAAAATTACATTCTGTTGGTCACAAAACTTCTGTATCTTTGCTGATGTAGTATGCTCTATTTATGTCTCACTTGTGCACTGGTGAATGTTCCAATAATGTTAATGGAACCAATTTGTACCCAGAAGGTATGATGCTTTTCATAAATGCAAAAAAAGTAGATATTTATAATTCTAGGTTGTTCTAATCCTAAGTCTTTTATATGAAGATATCTCTGCATATGCTGATGTTTTCCCTTCTTTAAACATATCCTAGTTTAAAACTATTTGTTGAAGATGTGAAAGAAAAACTGAAAATGCTGGAAATTTCAGCATCTGTGGAAAAAGAACTAATGCTTCAAGTGTGGCATAACTCCTCTTCAGAACTGAAAGAGTTTGGAAAATGGTGGCTTCCATCCTTCCCTCACCATTACCTGGTTCATCTTCAAATCTTCCCTGCTCTTCCCTGACTTTAGTCTTTCTGGGAATAGGCTGTCCAATAATGTCCATTTCAAACCCACCAAATCCCAAAGTTAGCTCAATTACATTTCTTCACAACCTGCTTCCAACAATGACTCCATTCCATCCTCCCAGTTTTTCAGTGTCCCCCACTGTTCCAATGATGCCACCTTTCACTGGGATAGCTCCAACATGCCCTCCTTTTCCTCAGGCAAGTTCCTCTTTCTCTCGTCCCACATCAACATCCCACCAGCACCACAACTGACAGGACCCTCAGCTACATCCCACCCATTTCCTGTACTTCTGCCCTCACTCCTTCATAGGAACAGGAGTAGACCACACAGCCCCTCAAACCTGTTTCACCATCCAATGGGATCATGGCTGATCTGTGGCCCAACTCCATATAACTGGCTTTGGCCCATATCCCTTAATTTTTGTTACGCAAAGGTATTATCTATTGAGTTAAATTAACAACTTATCCTGCATACACTACCATTTTTGGAAGAGAGTTTCAAATGTCAACCATCTTTTGTTTATAGAAATGCTTCTAACATCTCTCCAGAACAGTCTGGCCCAAATTATCAGACTGTGCCCCTAGTTCTAGCATCCCCAACAAATAGAAATACTTTATTTCCCTTGTCTTTTCCTGTTAATATCTTGTAGACTTCAATTACAGCATCCCTTAACTTTCTAAATTCTAGAGAAAGCAGGTGTAATTTTATGCTATCTCTCATCATATCTTAAAGCCTGAAGTCCAGGTATCCCCTGTTTCCCAGAACAATGATGGTCTTTGTCCGAGACCCTCACTTTCCACCCCACAGTCTCTGTATTCAAAGGATCATCTTTGACCATTTCTGCCACCTCCAGCAGATTACCACCACCCAATATATCTCCCCTTTCCCTCCACTGTCAGTATTTTGCAGCGTCCGCTCCCTCCGTGATACAATAGTAGATCAGGGTATCACTCCTAACGCCCAATTCTTGAGGCTGCACTTTAGGGCAAGTTTGCTCCACCCCTCATGTGGATCTTTGGAGTACACTTTAAATGTAGTGGGAGTGAAAGAGAAAAGAAAGCCTTCTGAGGGTACATAGGTAACACGGGTAAAAATTTATTTTAAATATATCACCACATTTTTAAGCATGGTTAAAAATCACACAATGCCAGGTTATGGTCCAACAAGTTTATTTGGAAGCACTAACTTTCAGAGCACTGCTCCTTCATCAGGTGGTTGTGGAGGATATATATTTTTAAATATATATTCACTTTTCATCATTAGCTCTGTGAGTGACTGTCATTTTAAATGTGGCTACTAGGTTGAAAGTAGAGAGGCTAACCATCCTTAGGACTGCACAGATCCCATCTGAATGATAGCTATCCTTTCCATAACATCCATACCAGCATGAAACTTTGTAATGATTGAATGATGGAGCATTGCCATTTGTGGAAGTTTCCATCAGTTTGTTTCCATACCTTTTCAGCAGGAAAAGCAATAAAGCTATATTTGTAGTTGGGAACAATGGGGGAACGTTAGCTTCGTCAGTGTCAAAACTTTTACAATCCATGAATAGTGACTTCACTGAACTCTGTTTCATTGAACAAGTTTCACTAAGACATCCAACCTGCATAGATTTGGCTGTCAGTGCTGCACAGTGGGATACTGATGATCCTGGTCCTGCTGAAGAATATCCTTATTTTCTGACTTGATTTAATGCTGTGGGTCTCAAAGATCAATTTGGAAAGACAACCCCAACTGATGACTGACTAGATGTCTGATTTGAATTCTATGCAGCTTCCTTGAGTGACTTGCCGTTGCTCTGTGAACTGGTTGCACAGGGCCTGTGGGATTCGCTCTGGTCCATTGTCTGGACTGGAACAATATGGACTTCCTGACCTAATCAGCCCCAGCACCCAATTATGTCCAGATTCCTCAACTGATTTCAGATGGTGCCCTTGATGTACTAGAAATACTGGCCTAGCCAGTCACATCTGCATCCCATGAATGGATTTTAAGAAATCATGTTGCTGAGTATCATTGTCTTCTTTAAAAAAAAAACTTTGTTGATGTTATGCAGCTGGGAAATATGTCTCAATCCTTGGAAATTAATGCAGCTATAAATTCAATTTAGTTGTACCTTCATCATAAAATAATATTTCATTTAAACAAGAGCTGTGAAAGAGGATTAAGTGCTTTCATTCTGTCTTGATTTTCGTGGTAAAGGTTAGAAACCAATAGCTTCCATTTCTGTCTCTGCAGTATTGTGGCTGAAGATTAAAACTTAATTACATGTTACAGGAGAAAAATGGCGTCTTTATGCAATATGAATCCAAAATCTGACCTTAATCATCATCTTTGGTGGAACATTCAGTTCAGAATGTCTTCTGAATAAGCTGCCTGTACACAAAGGAGAAGTGGGGGTGGGGGGAAAATTAATTCCATAGCCTAGTTGGACAAGTTGATGGTTATTCAGCTACAGCAGACTCTGTTTTAGTCAACACAGCTTTACTGTGGCATAAATATGATGAATCCATTGACCAACGGTGAAGGATTTACAGTTCCAACAGGACAGAATCGAATTGCATTTCTCGTCTGTGGTCTGATGATAATTTAGCCCTTTCTCATTTGCTTAATGGAATGCTTCACGGCAGCTTTGTGCTTAATTATTTATGGAAGAATTCAGTGTACATACATGTTCTTTAACAACTTGAATCTGCTTGCTTTCACTTTGAAATTTCCTTTTGCTCACCTTTTCTCCACCCCTCCTTCCTCACCACAGATATAGGAAATTGCTGGTCTGTTCTTAGCCATTTATTTTTTAGATTAGATTACTTACAGTGTGGAAACAGGCCCTTCAGCCCAACGAGTCCACACTGACCTGCTGAAGCGTATACCACCCAGACCCATACTCCTACATTTACCCCTTTATCTAACACTACGGGCAATTTAGCATGGCCAATTCACCTAACCTGCACTTTTTTGGATTGTGGGAAGAAACCGGAGCACCCAGAGGAAACCCATGCAGACACTGGGAGAATGTGCAAACTCCACGCAGAGAGTCGCCTGAGGCGGGAATTGAACCCAGGTCTCTGGTGCTCTGGCACCGTGCTGCCCAAACACAGAGTGTGCAAGCAACTCTGCATCCGCCGACACCCGGGATTGAACCAGGGACCTTCAGTCTAACGCTCTCCCAACTGAGCTATTTCGGCATTGGAGAAATATTACAGCTGATGATGAAGAGCAATTTCGTGCAATGGCACAGTTTTCCGTAGGTTGAAAGTTTCATTAATTTTAAAAGTAGGTTTTATTAAAGTTCCTTTTGAAGAATTTCCTTTTCGAGTTATTTTTCTCATTTTCTTTTCCTGCCCTCACCATTCCAACTCACTACCAAATCTACATTGTGATCATTTATAAATGAATTACTAAAGAATTAATGACTTGCACTGGTCAAGCATTTTTCACAATCTCAGGATGTTTTAAAGTACTTTACGATGTGGTTTTGAAGGGCGGTCATTGCTGTAACAAATGAAATGCATTTGGTCAAAAATACTGTCCCAAACAGGTGAAAGTGGTCTCCGTTGAGTGACGGCTGACACCTCTAGGAAAAAGTTCCAACTTCTTCCACATATTGCCCACACTTATCCATTTTATCAAGTCAGACTGATTTTTTAAAAAACTTTTCTTTTCATTACTATTCCAGGGACACCAGCTGCAATCTCTAACAGCTGCAGGGGCTGAGATCTGCTAACTCACCAAAGACCAGGGGCTCAAATGATTTCTACAACACCAGGCAATGTGTCCTTTTCTGTGATCATTTCAGAAACTTAGAATAGTTGACCTTTTGATTTCAGATTCCTGTCACTATTGTGCCTTTCTGGAGACAGGGCTTCTAAGATGTGAATGTTTGGCTCCCTGTGCAATGGAGTGCTTCAGCAGAATGAGCCTCAAAAGCTGAGGCATGGATCAGAAATATTCTGTTATTAAAACTAAAAAAAAAGTGTGAATTCTAAATGAGCCACTGTGCAAAAATATTATTATGAAGGAAGTTTTAATCCCCCCACACTCACCCAGAATTGTTTTTCTAGTGGTTAAAATAGCTGAATGGCTTGCTAGGCCATTTCAGAGAGCATTTAAGAGTCGATCACATTGCTGTGAATCTGGAATCATACATAGGCCAGACCAGATAAAGATTGCAGTTTCCTTTGGTAAGGATGGCAGTTTCCTTGCCCCAGAACATGGATCTCTCGATTAATAGTCTCGCAATAATGCCACAAGGCCATCACCGCCTCCAGAAATCCTGAGCAACACAGATGCTAGTCTTGCCAGCCAATTTGATTCGCTCCATGTGATATCAAGAAACAGTTGGAGGCACTGGATACTGCAATGGCTATGGACCCTGACTACCACCTTTTTATAATAGTACTGAAGACATGTGCTTTAGAACTTGCCACATGGCTAGCCAAGTTGTTCCAGTATAGCTACAACACTGACAACTACCTGACAATACAAAACATTGCCCAGTGATGTCCTTCAAAAGCATGGACAAATCTAACCCATTACCAGTCCATCAGCCTACTCTCAACGCCGTACAGTGATGCCAGGTTTGGGTTCCACCAGGACCACTTACCTCCTGACCTCATAGGCTATTATGTTCAAACATGGACATAAGAGCTGAATTCCAGAGGTGAGAGGAGGGTGACAGCCCTTGACATCAAGGCCACATCAATGGCATCAATTAACCCAGCAAGACTGGAGTCAATGGGAATTGGGGTGAAAGTTCTTTGTAGGTTAGAGATACACCTAGCACAGAGGACTATGACTGTGGTTATGGTCATCTCAACTGCTGAAAGTGTGTTGCTGGAAAAGTGCAGCAGGTCAGGCAGCATCCAAGGAGCAGGAGAATCGACGTTTTGGGCATGAGCCCTTCTTCAGGAATTCTTGAAGAAGGGCTCATGCCCAAAACGTCGATTCTCTTGCTCTTTGGATGCTGCCTGGCCTACTGCACCTTTCCAGCAACACATTTTCAGCTCTGATCTCCAGCATCTGCAGTCCTCACTTTCTTATGGTCATCTCAACTCCAGGACGTCTTTGTGGGAGTTCCTGAAGACCCTCCATCATAAGGTCACAAGTGGGGATGTTTGCTGATTGCATAATGTTCAGCATCATTCACAACTTTTCCAATACTGAAGCAGTTCATAGCCAAATGCGCCAAGACCGGTCCAATGTCTACAAGGCACAAGCCAGGAGTGTGAAGGAATACTCCCATTTGCCTGGGTGAGTGCAGCTCCAACAACATTTAAGAAGCATGACACCATCTAGACAAAGCAGCCCACTTGATTGGCACTACATCCACAAACATCCACTCCCTCTACCAATGATGCTCAGTAGCAGCAGTGTGCATTTCTACAAGATCCACTGCAAAAATTTGCCACAAATTCTTAACACCTTCCAAACCTACAACCACTACCATCTAGAAGGACAAAGGCAGCAGATAATGGGAACACTATGATATGCAAGTTTTCCTACAAGCTAGTCACCAACCTGACTTAGAAATATATTGCCATTTGTTCTTTATTGCTGGGTCAAAATCCTGGAACTCCCCCTTCCCTAAATGGCATTGTAGAAGGCAGCTCACCACCATCTTTTCAAAGAACATGTAATACATGCTGGCTGGGCCACTGATATCCACATCCCATGAGAGAACAAAACAAAGTATTGTAAGTACTGCACAGTCTGTACTGTGATTTGAGAGATTTATTTGCCTAGAATAGGAGCCAGAAGAAGTGGGTCTTAATCCATCTGAATGATTGATAATGTATAGTTTTATAATAGTGAATCTTGCCATTAAATGTACACAATTAAAATTCGTATTTTTTTTAAAGGAAAAATATAAAACCAAAGAGTTTTAAGGATACAAGCATTCAGGAATTGAAAGCAATATACCAGGTCAATAAATAAAAGCAAATTACTGCGGATGCTGGAATCTGAAACCAAAAGACAAAATGCTGGAAAATCTCGGCAGGTCAGGCAGCATCTGTAAGGAGAGGAAAGAGCTGATGTTTCGAGTCTAACTGACCCTTTGTCAAAGCTTTGACAAAAGGGTCAGTTAGACTCAACGTCAGCTCTTTTCTCTCCTTACAGATACTGCCAGACCTGCTGAGATTTTCCAGCATTTTCGCTTTTGGTACCAGGTCAATAAGATTATTTAACAAAAATTGGGATTCCCGATTTTTTTTTAAAGTAGTAAAATAGTGAAGCTAAAGAATGATATTGAGGGTGTTATGAAGATTTTGCATGTTCAACAGTTCTTCAATAACTAATTTTCCAACAATCTTTCAAAATTTATTTCAAGTTTTATGGAAATACCTAAGAGTGGTTTATTTAATAAGATAATAGGTCACTGTGGGCATTGCAATTATTTTTATCGTGGTCTCACAGAAATCACAAGACTGGAGGTAGCTTGCTTTGCTGTAGACCATTACTGGGGCTGTTCATATGATGATTGGATGGACAGTACTTTGGTATCTAGAATGAGGTGGGGTCAAGAAGTATGTGAAAAAAGGCTGTCCAAATGATCTCTGTGAAAGAACCCTCTTGCTTAGTTTTTTATCGGAAAATGTGATTGGAGGAATGTCTCAGTATTGCGTTTCCTGAACCAGCTGTGCCAGACAACCATGCATAATTGAAAACTTGACCACAAATGCCAGGATATCAGAGCAATAGCCTCTCAAACATTGTATGCTTTATCTTTTACCCTTCTCTAATAACCAAATGGTTTTCTTTTATGTAAAGCCAATCTGTGCAGAGTAATCCATTTTTCCCTCTTGCTGAGGAGAATGCACGGTGGGTTTGCACATGTATTTTTGGACCATTTTAGAGGAAGCATTTATATTTCTTCTTTACCCTCTGTATGCCTTAACAACTTATTGCACCTTCATTGACTAAGTTTTTTTAATTATAAACTAATACTTGTGTTTATTAAGACACCTGGTTGATTTGATCTTATTGTTCAATAAGTTTTAAAGCAACAGTCCACTCCTCCAGCTTCAGCTGTAACAAGGATCTTCCGGAGTGTAAAACGGAACAAATATGGGAAAGAAGTGAAGTTCAGCATCCTAGTTATTCAGGAAACAAAAAGATTTAAGAAATTGAATATTTTCTTCCAGTGGAGCAGAGTAAATTATAGGTCAACATTTTAGTTGTTTAAATTTATGAATAAATGTGAGAGTCTAGATAGAAGCATATTTATTTTCCTGTTGAGGAACTTGAATAAGGGGTTATATGTATAACATTAAATGTTCAAGGGACTTCCAATGTTGATGGTTGAGGCAAGGAAACTGTCAATATTCAAGACCAGATGAAAGAAAAGTGAATGAAAGATGGAATTATATAATTAGGATTGTTTGGTCATGTGGTCGGCAATGTTAGCCTAAAGTACTCGATGAACCCACCTTCAGCGTATTCTGAGGCAGACATCTGAAGTTGCACAATCCACTGAGAGGAAAAAAAAATCTTCTTATCTTTGTTTTAAAAGGATGATCCATACTTGTACAACTGTGCCCCTAGTTTTGGAAGCATCCATTCCATATCCGCCTTGTCAAGACCACTTTAATCCGGTGGTGTCTCATTCTTTTAAACTCCAGTGGAAGCAAGCCCAGCTGTCCAGCCTAATCTCATAAGGCAATCCATTTACTCCAGATGTTAATCCAGTAAACTTTCTCTGAGCTGCTTTCAACACATTTCCATCCTTTCTTTAAAAAAGCAGACCCAAACGAGACAGTACTTGAGATTTGGTCTCTCCAATGTACTGCATAACTAAAGCAGAACATCCTTACTTTTATATTAAGTTCCATTTGTAATATAGTGTAGTGTCCCATTAGCCTTCTATATTAGCATACTGATGTTTTGTGATTCACACATTAAACAACCACGTTAAACTACCCCTCAGAATTCTGCAGTTGCCCTCTGTTTGAGGAACACTCTGCTTTCTTTATTCTCCCTGCCAACTTCATTTCTTTCCCATATACGCTCCATTTGGCAGATTTGTGCCCATTTGTTCAGCTTCTCTATAATGCATCTGCATTTAAAGAAATCAACCAAATATAGTTGCAATGGCAGAACAGTCACTTCTATTATGCTACAAACAACTAGATCACATCTGTGTTTTCCATGTACAATCAACCGTACAATATTATTTGAAGAAATAGCTAAGGAGAGATAAAGCAGATGCAAAGATCTATTCGGATAGATTTTCCAAAAAAAAATGTGATAATGTACCACAAAAGATTTACTGTCGTGAGCCTTTATCCTCACTAAGTAAAATATGATAATATAAAAGATAGAGATGGTTGCAGGGCAACAAGAAGAGGTTACAGTAAAAGGATATTTCTTCAAGTGGAAAGATACAGTGAGTGGGGCCTCACAGGGTCTGTGTTAGAGCTGCACTAATTTACAATGTGCATAAGTGATCAGGACTTAGGAATTGATGGATCAACATCAGAATATGTTGATAACACAAAATGAAAGGTATGGCAAATTGTCAGAATGATAAAAGACTTCAGGAAGATATGACCTAGGAGATAGAGCATAAAGATGATGGGCATGGTTCACAGAAGTGAAATGTGAAGTAGACCTTTTGAAAGTAAGGATATCGAAAAAAGTTGCTTTTTAAGAAAGTCAGATTTTAAATGGAGAGAGGAATTTGAATATTTAGATACCCAGGCTGTTAAAAGTGACAATACAAGCCATCAAGGCCATGAATGGAATCACTAGTCATGTGTTTAACAGCATTGAATAGAAACGCAAGGAATTAATGTTGAATTTGTGCAACATTATTTAGATTGTGGTCAGTCTGTTTTGGATATCCCACAAAAAGAATAATATGAAGTCAATGAGAAATGTGTTGCTAGGATTGAGAGTCACAGTAAAGAAGCAAGACATGAGAAGATGGGCTTTTGAGCTGCAAATAATAATAATAAACATCTGATTGTTATCTTTAAGACTATAAACTGTTCTAATGAAATAAATGGTGATGGATTGGCTTCACAGTTTGTTGAGATCATAATGACGAGAGAACAAATTTAAGGTAATCAGTAAAGAAATGGAAAAGATTAAGTTTTTTTAAACATTCAGTCTTGTCTTTTCAATTTATATTAACTTTTATTTTATCACTTTGTTTTTCATTTGAGCATTATACTTATTGTTTAAAACAAAAGCCTTGCCAATGCTGAGCTTCAATATCTATAGAATTCATACAGGTGCAATCAGTCAGCTGAGACATAACTCCATGCACTAATTTCCAAACTAGCAAAGACCGAACAACGAAATTTCACCTGGTCATGTCATAGGCCTCACCAGATGAAAATAAATGTTTTATTTTCAGAGTGCTATATGATAGTTGATTGAGCCAGATGAGAATTCCTTTGTAAGTGAGAGGGCTAGGATTTGCAAAGATTGAGATGTCTTTTGAATCCAAAGACTGTATTCTACTTTCTTCCATGATAATGTTTTCTAATATGCTTAAAGGTATCAACTATTTACTTACGTCATATCTACTCTTCACACTAAACTAATATACATTGCTTAAGACCCAAATGTATTCTTTTCAATCCTCTTTTCCAACTTTAACCTATTTAATGACATACCTGCTTCTGCAATTACATGGCATGAATAGTTTTAATATTTTTATTGAAAAATGTTTGTTACAAAATTATTAATTTCAAAAATATGAAAATATAACATAACAAAAACAACAATAAACCAACTACTATATTACTGTACAAAAGCACTACACTCATTATGCATCAATAAGTAAATAAGTAACACCACTCAGCGTAACAAGACCTCCGCTCTCAACCTTCGAGAGCATCAATTATTAAACCTATGTTTGCTCAAAATTCTTCCTCTCAGGACATTAGGCTTATTAAACCAAACCAACATGGCTAGACAAAAGCCGTAATTAAAATGCTGGACAGATTTCCTTTCAAGTAATTGAAAAAGGCCTGCCATGTCTTATAAAAATTGTCTGTTTTCTGGTCCACCATGTTTGTAAGAAAGTCCAAAGGCATGTGTTCCATAATTAACTTATGCCGCACTGACAAACCCAGGGGTTTCTCAGACACCTAGCACATCAGAATGTCCTTCCTCGCACAAAAAGTGAGGATGCTAAAAAGCTTTTTCCCATGCACATCTAAGGGCGATAAATTCAGCAAACTCAGGAGAAGAGAAACTGAGTCCACCTTGACTTTGGTTTCCAAGTCTCTCTGTTACTTCCGCCACAGCGCTCCAGTATGTACAGAACCTCTGGCAAGATCATTAACGAGTGAGGGTACCTGTATTTATTTTACAGTTGGGGCACATTGAAGATGCACCCTACTTAAATTTTGCAAGACAATCTGGGGCCAAATGAGCCCTATGAAAAATCTTTAACTGCATAGCCTTGGTCCTATTACATATCAATCTTCCTTGCACTCTCACAAATGTCCTCCGAAGTTTCTGGAGGGATCTCCAACCCTAAGTCTCTGTCCCAGACCTCCCATAATCACTCGATGTCACCTGAGGGACCCCCCCCCCCCCCCCACCATCATCACCACCACCACCACCAAATGTAGAGAGTACTCACTGAAAGAGCTCTTAGCCTGAAACACCTTCTTTTCTGTATCAGATCTATAACACGCAGTAGGAAGTGTAGTCTCTTTTTGGATAAAATCTCTGATCTGAAAAAAACAGAAGAGGTCCCTGCTTGATAATCCATACTTATGAGCTATTTGATCAAATGACATTAACGTTTCATCTTCAAACAGGTCACCCAAACAAGAGATTCACGTATCTGCCCAGGACTTGAACCTGGGATCCATTGTCCCTGGCGGGAAACCTGGCATACCAACTATGGGAGTATGTAACAATGTTTTAGACATATTACCCTCCATCTGTGACATGTCCTACATGCTCTTAGAATATAAAAAGATATTGAATTGCAGAAATGTTCCACAACTATCCTCATTTTGTCCCGAAGCAACAGGTTAATAAGAGGACACTTTGCCTGGGAGGCCTCAATGTTCAACCATATCAACACCGAGTCCTCACCGGCCCAATCACTCTCAAAAGATAAAAGGGAGCTCAACTGATATCTTCTGACATCCAGGACATCCACTCCTCCCAACCACTGTGGCATTTGCAATTTCGTAAGCTTGATAAGAGGCTGCTTATGGTGCCAAATAAAGGAACTAAACCAATCATTTAATTTCCAAAACATTTGTCTAGGAAAAAGTATGGGAAGCATCTGCAGAGGGTACAATAATGAGGAAGAACATTCATTTTAATAAAAGTAACTCGACCTCGCTGTGATATTGGAAGCCCCCCTCCCCACACCCATCTTTGGTCTTGTTTAATCTTGTCAAACAAATGAACACAATTAGCCTTGAATAACTGATCAAAACTAGGGCTAACAGAGAGGCCCAAATAAAGAAAGTCTCCCTGTGCTACTCAAAGGGGAACCCACCTTCCACATCTGGTATTCCCTCAAGACCCCCATAGGCCTGGCCTCCAATTTTGAAAAAAATTGATCTTATAACCTGAGAAAAAGCCAAATGAATTAATACATTGTATCAAGTGGGACACCGAAACTGCTGAGTTCGAAAGAAAAATGAAAACGTCACCCACATATAATGTGAACTTATGCACCTTTGACCTTACCTTTTGGGCAGCCATATTAGAAGTCCCCACAAGTGGCCTCTGCCAGCGGCTCAATCACCAATGTGAAGAGCAAAGCTGAGAGGGAATAGCCTTGCTGACTTCCCCTACTAATGTTAAAATTATCAGGCTTTATACCATCAGTGAGAACCGCTGCCAGAGGATCACCCTTACCTATCTAGTAAATACTCCACCTAGGCCAAACCACTCCAGGGTATAAAAAAGAAACAGTCATTCCACCTGATCAGATGCCTTCTCCACGTCCAAGGAAACCATCAACCCTTGAACTGACTATTGCTGGCACACTTCAGTCATGTTAAGCAGTCTCCTAACATTATTAGAAGATCTGCGATCCTTTATAAAGTCCATCTCATCCTCCTTAACAATAGAGGGCAATATCCTTTCCAACCTCAATGCCAGAGTCCTCGATAAAATTTTAAAATCAGAGTTTAAAAGCGAAATGGGTCGGTAAGAAGAACAATCCTCTGGGCTGTTCCCTTTCTTGAGGATGGCGGGAGGCAATCCCGACTATGTGAATATTTATACATGTCTAACATCGGTCCTGACAGTATGTTTACAAATTTGTTTAAAACACACTGGGCAAGCTATGAGGGCCCGGGCACCTTTCCACTTTGAAGTTGCCTCACCGCCTCCTGTATCTCTTGCGCTGTTAACGGAGCACTGAGGAGAGACGCCTGTTCAGCAGACACACTAGGAAGATCCAAATTCCTTAAAAAAAAGACTCCATCTTATCCCATCTGTCCTCACAGCATTCAGACTGGTAAAGTTCAGAGTAAGACCTCTAAAATGCCTCATTGATCTTTTTAGCAACACAAGTAAGAGTCCCATTCCCTTCCCTAATAGAAGCAATAGACTGGGAGGCATTCTTCTTCCTGACCAATGTGCCAAGTATTTACCCAGCCTATCACCTTGCTCAAACAACATCTGCTTCGCAAAGGAAAGTTCCTTCCTTGCTGTATGCATGGAGTTTAAAGCAGATCGAAGGGTTGTGATCTGCTGCAGTTTAGTCACTGACGGTCTACTGTAACATGCCATCTCAACTGCCTTCAGTTGTGCCTCAAGCAGACGTTGCTGCTCTCCTTTTTGTCACTTCTGGCTGGCAGAGTATGAGGTAATTATCCCTTGAGCATAGGCCTTAGCAGTCTCTCAAAGAATGGACAGATTACTAGCTTTTCCTAAGTTGGTGGCCAAAAAAGTCAAATTTCCCTAGAGAAGAATTCTACAAACTTGCTGTCCTTGAGGATGAAGGGTTCCATTCACCAGTATTGAGAGCCTGTTGCCTCACACTCCATCTTAACCATTAAATACACTGCTGCATGATCAAAGATGGCAATATTCCCAATCAAACAGGATATCAACAAATCTTAAAAAAAGCTGTTGAATTATCAATCCTTGTGTGGCATTTATGAGGTTTGGGAAAGAATGTAAAATCTCTGCCCGTAGGGTATAAACATCTCCAAAAATCTACCAATCCCAGTTCCACACATAGATCACCTGTTTAGATTGTGGAGAAAGCTTTGGGGGGCTTTTGGGCATTCTATCCAGCACAGGATCCATAATACAATTAGTGTTCCCCCCACAATAATATACCGTGCGCCAAGGCCATCAGTTAGAAATTTAAGAGGGTGGACTGGAGGACAGTGGACATTCAAAATACCATATTCCTCACCATGTATAAGGATCTTAAGAATAACAAACTCACCATACTTACCTTTAGCACAATCTACTAAATTAAATGGGAGACCCTTCTGGACGAGTATTGCCACTCCCCTGCTCCTAGTACTAAAAGATGAGAAAAACACCCAATCAAACCCACCCTGCTGTAATTTCAAGTGTTCTTTGTCATTAAGATGAGTCTCCTGTAACAGGGTAACTTCCACCCTCTCCTTTTTAAGGCTCGACAACAGCTTTTTGGTAACTGGTGAATGACTCCCTTTGATGTTCCAGGTGCGCCATTTGAGATTGCTACTAACCAAGATCCTTTACAGTCACCTTTGTGCTGCCGAGAGGAAGAATTTGTCTTACTGCACACTTAGCATACTCAAAAGGAGACTCATAGAGTCTATTCACAAAACATTAAAAAAAAACTAACTACAAAACACAAAAGGCTCTTAATGGGGGTGTCTACCCCCTGCCTACAGAGGGTGCTTACATTTCCCACACACCCCCATTCCCACTTACAGCTCCAGCTGCACCCCAAACCCCAGCAATGGAAGAAACCAAACAAGGACATTGTAAACACAAAGGTATAAGGAAAACAGTGAGCACTCTGCCCATCCCCCACAATATATCAATACCACTCCAGCTCGGAGAGAAAAAAACCCACCAACAGCTTCTTTGGGAAAGGAGTGAAAGTACAAGAAATAAAAGCAAGCAAGACAAAAAAAAAACCCAGACACTATTGTCAATGTCCATAAATACATCTACATTATTTTAAAGTGTCCAAGAAGTTCTTGGCTTGCTCCAAGGAATGAAATGACCGCAAAGTCTCCTTGTAAGTAATATGAAGCAATGCTGGGTACCTCATCATATATTGAATACCAAGGTCTTTAACCTTCTCTTAACCTCATCAAATGATTTCCTCTTATGGCTCATTGCCACAGAAAAATATAATCTTAGTTCTCTGATAGGTCAGGTCCTGCGGATCTCTCGCCAACCTTGCAGAAGTTTGCATACTCTCTGCCTGTTCATGTAGCATTGAAATCATATCAGAACTGGGCAGGGGCGCTGATGCTGACCGGATCAACGCACCACAACCCGGTGAGCTCCGTCAATCTTTACCCGTTCGGCCTTGGCATCCCAGCCAAGAAATTGTGGCAACCAGTCTTCAAAAAGACTTGCTGGCTACCCACCTTCTACTCCCTCTGGCAGACCAACAACCCAGATATTTTTCCTCCTCCCTCTATTTTCCAGGTCATCGACTTGCTCAGTCAGGGCCTGAACCTGTTTCTCAACGGCCTGGATCCGCCCTGCTGAGGACTGAACCTCGGTCTTCGACACTGCGGTCCACTGATCAACCTCTTCAACTCGTTCCCCAACTCCTCCTCATGCTTTTGCAGCCTGGTTGAGATTGGCTTCAGTTGATTACGAGTCTCTTCCCTCATCTCCTGGCTTAGGTGTTGGATTGTTCCAAGTTCCTCCACGATGTTCTGCTGTGAAGGTATTTCTTTCACAGCTGCAGAGGGGGCTGCAGCTGCTTTCCCAGTTAGTCTTGGGCCGTCCCACTGTTTTCAAGTGTCCAGAGTGTTGAGACTCGGCTGTTTGCTTCCCCTTAGTCATTCTCACACACTCGGAAGGATTTAAATGGTTACTTTACCATTTAACAATACTTTTTTACAAAAAAAGTAAGGTGGGGGGTAAAAAAAATTACTACCTTGGGTTGGGGTGCAGGGCTCAGCAAGGCTGATCTTTTCAGATCGCCGCCATTTTGAATCCCATCTCCCCCCACCCCAACATGGTTGTATTTTGATTGTTCTGAGATCTGACACCAATCTTTAAGTTATATAGCTTATTTTTGAATGCGTTGCCGTTTCCCAAATCCATTCCCATCTTCTTTGGAATCCATGTATGAACCCTTTCGATCAAGTTTCTGGTCTAGCACAATGCCAAAGCAGGTCTTATCAGAGTCCATGTGGTATCCCATTGACTGTGACAAAGTTAACTACTACCTGCTTATCCTTCTCTGTCTTCTGTCTACCTCCTGCAAAAATGCCATCCCGTATTCTCAATTCCTCCGCCTCTGCCGAATCTGCTCCCAGGAGGACCGGTTCCACCACAGAACACACCAGATGGCCTCCTTCTTTAGATACTGCAATTTCCCTTCCCACGTGGTCAAAGATGCCCTCCAACGCATCTTGTCTACATCCCGCACGTCTGCCCTCAGACCCCACCCCTCCAACCGTAACAAGGACAGAACCCCCCTAGTGCTCACCTTCCACCCTACCAACCTTCACGTAAACCAAATCATCTAATGACATTTCTGCCACCTCCAAACGGACTCCACCATCAGGGATATATTTCCCTCCCCACCCCTTCCGCCTTCCACAAAGACCATTCCCTCCGTGACTACCTGGTGAGGTCCATGCCCCCCAACAACCCTCCCATCCTGGCACCTTCCCCTGCCACCACAGGAATTGCAAAACCTGTGCCCACACCTCCTCCCTCACCTCCATCCAAGGCCCCAAAGGAGCCTTCCACATCCATCAATATCATTTATTGTATCCGTTGCTCCCAATGCGGTCTTCTCAACATTAGGGAGATTGGACACCTCCTAGCAGAGCGCTTTAGGGAGCATCTCTGGGACGCCCGCACCAATCAACCACACCACCCTGTGGCCCAACATTTTAACTCCCCCTTCCACTCAGCCGAGGACATGGAGGTCCTGGGCCTCCTCCACTGCCACCCCCTCACCACCCGACGCCTAGAGGAAGAACGCCTCATCATCCACCTCGGACCACTTCAACCTCAGGGCATCAAATGGATTTCACCAGTTTCCTCATTTCTTCTCCCCCCCCCATCTTACCCCAGCTCCAGACTTCCAGCTCAGCACTGTCCCCATGACTTGTCCTACCTGCCTATCTTCCTTTCCACCTATCTACTCCACCCTCCTCTCTGACCTATCACCTCCATCCCCACCCCCATTCACCTATTGTAATCTATGCTACTTTCTCCCCACTCCCACCCTCTCAGTTATCTCTCCACCCTGCAGGCATCTTGCCTCTATTCCTGTTGAAGGGCTTTTGCCCAAAATGTCGATTTTCCTGCTCCTCGGATGCTGCCTGAACTGCTGTGCTTTTCCAGCACCACTCTAATCTAGAATCTGGTTTCCAGCATCTGGAGCCCTTGTTTTTATCTATCCTTCTCTGTTAGCAGCCTTTGACATTGTTGACCACTCACTCCATCTAATGTCTCTGTACTGTTCTCAACTGGTTGGGACTGCTGTCACCTGGTTCCAGAGATAAGCTTCTAACCTCATCTGTGCCATATCTACAACCACCCATTTTCGTCTCCTTAACTTCTGTCTCAGCTAATCTTCTGAAACCCTCATTCATTGATTCCTGTGTTGCCTGGATTATTCCCACACACCCAAGTTGGTATCCCATATTTCACCCTCCACAAACCACCTGTGCTTTATCTTGCAACAAGTCTCATTCCCTTTCATCTGTGATTGCTGACCTACATTATCTGTTAAGTAATGTCTTTAGTTTAAAATTCTTATCATTGACTTCGAACCCTTCATGGCCTTGCCTCTTTGTCTTCATAATCTCCTCCAGTCCCTAAAGCCTTCAAACATTTGCATTTTTTTAGTTCTGACCTCTTGTGCATATCTAAGTTTACTAACCCAGAATTGGTTGGTGTGCCATTGGAGCTGAAAATATGTTGCTGGAAAAGTGCAGCAAATCAGGCAGCATCCAAGGAGCAGGAGAATCGACGTTTCGGTCATGAACCCTTCTTCGGGAATGAGGAAAGTATGCCAAGCAGGCTAAGATAAAAGGTAGGGAGGAGGGACTTGGGGGAGGGGCATTGGAAATGCGATAGGTGGAAGGAGGTTAAGGTGAGGGTGATAGCCGTAGTGGGGGTGGGGGCGGAGAGGTCAGGAAGATTGCAGGTTAGGAAGGTGGTGTTGAGTTCGAGGTTTGGGACTGAGACAAGGTGGGGGGAGGGGAAATGAGGAAATTGGAGAAATCTGAGTTCATCCCTTGTGGTTGGAGGGTTCCTAGGCGGAAGATGAGGCGCTCTTCCTCCAGCCATTGTGTTGCTATGGTCTGGCGATGGAGGAGTCCAAGGATCTGCATGTCCTTGGTGGAGTGGGAGGGGGAGTTGAAGTTTTGAGCCACAGGGTGGTTGGGTTGGTTGGTCTGGGTGTCCCAGAGGTGTTCTCCGAAACGTTCCGCAAGTAGGCGGCCTGTCTCCCCAATATAGAGGAGGCCACATCGGTGCAGCGGATACAGTAAATGATGTGTGTGGAGGTACAGGTGAATTTGTGGCAGATATGGAAGGATCCCTTGGGGCCTTGGAAGGAAGTAAGGGGGGAGGTATGGATGCAAGTTTTGTATTTCTTGCGGTTGCAGGGGAAGGTGCTGGGAGTGGAGGTTGGGTTGGTGGGGGCTGTGGACCTGACGAGGGAGTCACGGAGGGAGTGGTCTTTTCGGAACACTGATAGAGGAGGGGAGGGAAATATATCCCTGGTGGTGGGGTCCATTTGGAGGTGGCGGAAATGACGACGGATGATACAATATATATGGAGGTTGGTGGGGTGGTAGGTGAGGACCAGTGGGGTTCTGTCCTGGTGGTGATTGGAGGGGCGGGGCTCAAGGGCAGAGGAGCTGGGAAGTGGAGGAGATGCGGTGGAGAGCATCATCGATCACATCTGGGGAAAATTGCAGTCTTTGAAGAAGGAGGCCATCTGAGTTGTTCGGTATTGTCTTTGGTGTCAAGGCTCCAAGTTCTGTAGTAGCCTCCTTATCCCTCTTACCACTATCCCATAAGGTGCTCCTTAAAACTAATGTCTTTAGTCAAATTCTTGTTCAGCTGATCTATTCTGTTCTCACGTGTTGGAGTATTTTAGTAATGCTACTGTTAAGCAATTCATAACATTCCATTATGTTAAATGTACTTGATAAATATTAATTTTGGTGGTGTTCATGGTTCAATGACTTTTTTTTTGTGTATGAGGTATGAGCATTCCTGTCAAGTTTGGCATTTGTTGCCAATCTCCAATTGGATTGACTTGGCTCTCCAAGCAATTTCAGTTAAGAGTCAATCACATTAGTGGTTCTGGAGTCACCTGCAGCCAGATTTTCTTTCCTAAATGACCTATGTAAACTGGGTGGGTGTTAATGACAGTTGACAATGGCTACATCACTGTATGATCTGTCATGGGTGGATTTGAACCTATGTCCCCAGAAGATTATCCTGCTGCACTGGATTAGTAGCACAGTGACATTGGCACTATGCTTCCCCAGTACATTTGCACTGTATAATTCATTATAGCACTATGGACTCTCTCTGCATAGCGCTATAAATTCCATCAATGGAATCTTCCCACTCCTGAACGGCCTAGGCCATGTGAGAAAGTTGGAAATATCATGTGAAGTGGCCAGTAAGGAACTTTTCAACATCAAGAGCAAAATATCCATTTTTGATCAAAGTTGTTGAAAAGTCAGATGAGATTCTCACTAGTGCAGGGATGCCATGATGGCAGATTGATGGGCACTTCTGCCTCACAGCACCAGGGACCCAGGTTCAATTCCAGCTTTGGATGACTGTCTGTCTGTATGGAGTTTGCATGTTCTCCCCATAGGTCCCCACTGGGTTCTCCAGTTTCCTTTCACAGTCCAAAGATGTGTAGATTAGGTCTGTTAGCTTTGCTAAATTGGTCCATCGTGACCAGGCTAGATTGATTAGCCATGGAAAATGTGGGGTTACAGGGATAGAATGGATGGGATGCTCTTCGAAGGCTCAATATAAACTCAATGGACCAAATAGCCTGTTATCTGAACTTAGGGATTCTATGTTCTAATGAGCAGCAAGAGAACTTTTTATGTGAATTAGCATGCATTAACATCTTATAATTAATTAATCTTACCTCATTATTACACAATTTTCCAATCTTTCTCAGACTGAATAGAAACCTTGCGAGAAACTAGACAGTGACAAATCCCAACATGAAAGTCCGAGTGATACCACGGGACTCCAGCTCACGACTTGCTGCTCCAGACCTCTTCCAAGCAGCAACATCACAGGGCACACTCCACTGGCAGGAACCAGTCACATCCCTTGTTCGTGGGCCTTGGTATCCAACACAAAGCAGCCCCATCGCAACATCATTGCACTGGTTCTGCACTTCGTTGCTACACTTGGGAGCACACCAGCACTTTTCATTGTAATGCCAGGACACTTTGTGCGCAGGGACATGTGCCCCTTCCATGGATTGGAGCAGGATTCATCTCTGGGATGCATCTGTTCTGAAGAAAGGTCAAAGGACCGGAAATGATAATTGTGCTTTCTCTCCACAGATTCTGCCGGAGTAGCTGAGTTTTTACCAGTAATTTCTGATTTCCAGCATCCACAGTTCTTTGGTATTTTGCATCTCTGGGATCTTCACTTTCTATTTTGGTATTCTGTCATACTGTGTCTATTCTGAATGCACAAAGCATATCTGCCTTGCCTTTTAGCTCTTTGTCCCCTCAACCAGGACTTAAAAGCTCAGTATTTCTATCCTGATTTCCCTTTTAGTGTGCACACAAAAAACCAGGCAGCAAGTCGTGATTGTCAGCAGGTCAGTCAAGGAGGTGGACACATTGCTGTACAGCACCATACTATGTAATTCTCACAATTGCAACATTGCACTAGCCTCGAATGGTGACCTCCAAATTAAGGGGAGTAGTCCTTCCATCAAGGGATATATTGATAGACTTTATTTTGAAAGGAAATAATTATTTCATATTTAATATCCCCTTCTTTAATTATAGTGTGTCTTTGAGGTTCACACTATATATCTTTAATGTTCTTAAACATTGTAATATGCTTCTGAGTATCTGTTGACAAATATTTATAAATTATAAAAATGCCTAATTAACTATTCTGTAATAAATCTTCCATTGAATTGCAAAGCATTGATCATCTGCTTTGTGAATTAAATCAAAATGTACTGATAGCAGCTTTTGAGATCAACATTAAAAATGAAATGAAAAGTTTAGTTTTCAGTTTCCATTACTTACATAATTCTTTTTGCGTCCTTCCTTTTTTGTGTCCCCTTCCAACTTTCCATTGTTTATAAACACCTTACACAATAATTTAGATTATCACCCAAAATTTCAGCAGATATCGATGGAATTTTATTTCCAAAAGCAGCACATTATTTGCTTTCTGAACATCTGGATATGCTTTGCACTCGCAAATTGACATTTCACTACCAAATGTTGATCATTGAATGTCATGAGGACAATTTAATTGTTGGTGCCCCTGTTATGGCTTCGTGTGATGTATGTTGTAGCCCTTAATTTTATAAAGGAGGAAAAAGCTCAGGATCTGTCCTGGGTCTCTGCTGACTTAACCAATACTGGCGGGCTAGTCATTAAAGCTTCATTTACCAAAATTCATTTATTCAGAAAAAAAGCAGCGCCAATATGAGTGTGAGAGAGCTAAAGATGTGCTTTGATTAAATATCAGCTGTAGCCCTTTTTTCTTCTTATGTAAACCTTAGAGAGTGAGATTGGAAGTGAGAATAGGAAACTTTTGCTGTTCTGCCCATTATGACATGTGAACATAAAATGCTGATTTTAGAAACTCTACCCAAATTCTCTGACTCAATAAAACAAGAGGTTGGTGGTGTCTGTCCAGTGGAATTCTGCAGGGATCAGTGCTGGGAATGCAACTATTTACAACACATATTAATGACATGGAGGAAGCAAATGTACTGTAACTAAATTTGCCAATGACACAAAAATAGCTAGTAAGGCAAGTTTTGAGAGGGATACAGTTTGTAGAGAGATATTGATAGGCTAATTAGGTGTGCAAAAATTTAACGAATGGAGTACAGAGGTTGTCAACCACCTGATGAAGGAGTGGCACTCTGAAAGCTAGTGCTTCCAATTAAATCTGTTGGACTATAACCTGGTGTTGTGTGATTTTTAACTTTGTACACCCCAGTCCAACACCAGCATTTCCAAATCACGAGTACAGAGGAACCTTGATTATGGGCGGGCACAATTTCTTTCGGATAATTCATTATTCGGTTAATTGATTTCCTCTGGGACTTGGAGTTTTCTGTGAAGTCAGCTCCCCGTTCTGGAGACTAGGCAGCAGCACATCGTGCATGAGTCGCAACACAATACCCGCCTCCCCCAACCCCATCCCCACCCCTTGCATGCCCCCCAACTTTGTCTGTCCCTTCCTGCCCCCCCAATCCCACCTGCCCCCCCAACTGTGCCCCCACAACCCCATCCACCCCCACCCTGGCCCCCATGTGCCCCAACCCTGCCCCCCGCCCGCGCCCCCAACATCATCTGCTCCCAACCCAACTCCATCCTCGCACCCCAGTCCACCCCATCCACCGTCTGTCCCCCGTTCATGCCCCCCCCCCCGGAACAGCAGACTGCTGCTGCGCCACCTTTGTGGGTAAATCTCCAAATAGCACGCACAAACACACAACTTTTTACTGCAACATTTTGCCAGGTTCCACCTCTCCCCTGTACAGGGCAATGTTGGTGAGATTATCTGGGGAAGCAGGCTTTAGGGTTCACCTCTATGTAGAACTCCAGGGAAAGTGTGGGGGTGGAGGAGAGAGAAGGCAGGAGGTCAGTCATTTAGAGACGGTGCCTGGACTGTCCAGGACTGTTCTCAGCAGCATTTCAGTGAACCAAGTTCGTTTTTAATCATTGTACCTGTAAACAAAAGATACGATCAGGGTTGAAACAGCTCTTTGACATAATGTTTCTATCAGGATCCTGAGATCACCTTCAGATAATCCGATATTCGGACATTCAAGATTCCTCTATATAATGTGAGAAAATATAAAGTTGTTTAGTCTGGAGGAATAACCAAAGAACAGAATGCAGCAAACTTTTTATTAACCGACACCTACAACTGGGAGTATCATGATATTAACATTTCCTATGTTCATATATTGGTGAAAATGGACAGATATAAGTAAACTGAAACATTCAGTATGCTACTTGATCTACACCAAGTACCAGGGAGAATTTAATCAACTAAGAAATTGACCAACACCAAAATCAGTCAACCTTCTACATCAAGAATCCCACTAACAAAAGGCAGATCCTTGAATTAGAAAACAGCATCAAAGCTTAAAGCCATGACACAAGTGAAGTATGTAACAAGGTAATAGAGTAGAAGTGAACGTCTGAAACTTATGGCTCAAAGTCCTCGATTTGTACTACATCAAATCGTGTTTTAAGCTCAAATTTTGATAGACCTATTGGAAAAAAGTGATCTGACTGTAAGTGATCTGATAGTTTGTATAAGATTTACAAAATATTAGTACATGATACTCACATTTACAATGAAACTGCAAAGGAAACTAGATGAATAACAGCAATTGAAATCAGGAAGTGTCTCAAATGCAGGACAGAGGCTAAGGCTGACATAAGGAAGGCTGTGTGGAAGCATGAGGAAAGTATGGTACGCTGCACTAAAACAAATAGCAAAATGTTCTTCAAACATATTAATAGTAAGAGATTCATGAAGAATGGGTTTGGGCCCATAAAGAACAAGCAGGTAAGCTGATCACAATTTATATAAACAATTTGCCGATGGGAAAAATCTCTAAATATTCAGGTGATGCTAAGCCAGGGAGAATAGTGAATTGTGATGATGATGCTGAGCACAAAAGTCAGTGGAGTTGTGGATAGTGAGGAAGGAAGTGGTAGGTTACAGCGGGATATAGATAAGTTGCAGAGCTGGGCAGAAATGTGGCAAATGGAATTCAATGTAGCTAAGTGTGAAGTCATTCACTTTGGTAGGAGTAACAAGAAGATGGATTACTGGGCTAATGGTAGGCTACTTGGTAGTGTGGATGAGCAGAGGGATCTTGGTGTCCATGTACACAGATCTCTGAAAGTTGCCACCCAGGTAAATAGTGCTGTGAGGAAGGCATATGGTGTACTGGGCTTTATTGGTAGAGGAATTGAGTTCCGGAGTCCTGAGGTCATGTTGCAACTGTATAAGACTCTGGTGCGGCCTCATCTGGAGTATTGTGTGCAGTTTTGGTCGCCATACTATAGGAAGGATGTGGAGGCATTGGAACGAGTGCAGAGGTGGTTTACCAGGATGTTGCCTGGAATGGTAGGAAAATCTTATGAGGAAAGGCTGAGGCACTTGGGGCTGTTCTCATTGGAGAAGAGAAGGTTTAGGGGAGATTTGATAGAGGTGTATAAGATGATTAGGGGTTTAGATAGGGTCGACACTGAGAACCTTTTACCGCTAATGGAGTCAGGTGTTACTAGGGGACACAGCTTTAAATTAAGGGGTGGTAGGTATAGGACAGATGTTAGGGGTAGATTCTTTACACAGCGGGTTGTGAGTTCATGGAATGCCCTGCCAGTAGCAGTGGTGAACTCTCCTTCTTTATGGTCATTTAAGCGGGCATTGGATAGGCATTTGGAAGTTATTGGGCTAGTGTAGGTTAGGTAGGATTCGGTCGGCGCAACATCGAGGGCCGAAGGGCCTGTACTGCGCTGTATCTTTCTATGTTCTATGTTCAGAGGGACATTGATAAGTTGGCAGACTCCTGGAAGATGAATTTCAATGCAGAAAAATGTGAGGTAATATATTTTGGTAGAGGACAGTACAAAAGGCTCAGTGGTACTACTTTGAGGGGAGTACGGGCAGCATGGTGGCTCAGTGGTTTGCATTGTTGCCTCACATTGCCAGGGGCCCAGGTTTGATTCCAGCCACGGGCGACTGTCTGTGTGGAGTTTGCACATTCTCCCCGTGTCCGTGTGAGTTTCCTCCCGGTGCTCTGCTTTCCTCCCAGAATCCAAAGATGCGCAGGTTACATGAATTTGTCATGCCATATTGCCCATAGCGTAGGTTAGGTGCATTATTCAGGGATAAATGCAGAGTAATAGGGTAGGGGAATGGGTCTAGATGGGTTACTCTTCGGAGGGTCTGTGCGGACTTGTTGGGCCGAAGGGCCTGTTTCCACACTGTAGAGATTCTATTCTTCTTTGAATTATATGCGCAATTCTCTGAAGGTGACCAGACAAGTTGAAACAGTTGCTGGAAGGTTTATAGCATCCTTGGGCTTATAGAGTATTAAAGCAAGGAAGTGATGCTAGACATTTAGAAATCATCGGTCAGACCACATTTGGAGTACGGCATTAGTTCTGTGCATCTTACTAAAGGAAGGGTGAGCCTTGGAGGGAGTACAAATGAGATTTACTCAAATGATACAGGGAATAAAGGATTTTACATACAGGAAAGAAAGAGAGAAATTAGGCTTATTCTCCTTGGAGCCAAGAAGAATAGGAGGTGACTTTTATGGAGGTGTTCAAAAACCTGAACAATTTTGACAGGGAAAAGAAGGATGTCCGTTTCCACTAATTGGTATATCGAGACCAGGAGTCACAATTTCAAGATTGTCAACAAGAGAGCTAGGAGTGAGGGGAGGAGATATCTCTTCACTTAGAGTTGTTAGGATTTGGAATGTGCTGAGTGGGAGAGTGGTGAAAGTGGATCTTTTTGGAGGTTTCTAAAGAGAGCTGGATATATAATTGAAAATTATGAATTTACAGAGCTACAGAGATAGAGCTGAAGAATGGGACTATCTGAGGATCTGCTCTGGGAGCCAGGTCGAATGCCTTATGTACTGTAAAATTCTATAAATTTTGATAAAAGCCTTTGGAGGTCATTTACAAAGGCTATGTTCCTAATGAGATAAAAGATGAAGACTTGGAACTGACAACAATGGTAATAATGCACACAAGGTTAAAAATTGTCTTCTGTGCAACACAGGTTGTCCTGAGGTTTTAGTCTGAAATGCTAAATGTGGCAAAAAAAAAGGATTTGTCAGCCTAGAATGTGAAACTAAAGAATACAGAAATTTGTCATAGAAAATTTACCATCATTGCATGGAGATTTCTGGAGATGACAGTATGGAAGAATAAGTGCTTTGTTTCTGAGCAGTTTTTTTATTCATGTTTTGTTATTATCCTTGATATTGTACTTCATCCTTCTATTCTCTGCTGATGGGGACACATTCCTCAATGTTTCAATTCCTAGGTTACAGTGCACATTGCTTGACAATGCAATGATTGAAATGCCTCATCACTGAGAATTGTCTCCTTCCTTTTCAGGTGCACTGTGGGTGTGCATTGTATTAAATCCTCACTGCAAACCAGACGAGAAAGTGTCCTGGCTCCGACAGCTGAAGAAATGGAATGACATGGATGTCTGTCCACTGGAAGATGGAAACTATGGCAACGAGTTACCTAACATTACTAATGCCCTTCCTCAGAGCTCCAATCAAAATCAAGGTTAGTACTGCATCACATGGTGTAAGCGACTCTTAGTTTTCCAAACCCAGAGTGAAAACATATCAAAGTTCTGAACTGTTTGAATTTTTTAAATTTCATTTGAATATTGTCATTTTACTTGAATAATACCATAGGAGTGAAGATGCCTGGAAACAAATTAGAAGGTTATTTCTTGGTTAACATCGTAGTGGTAAATTTTAAATGTTTTATTAACCTTGGAGTGAAATGCATGCAAGTTCCTCAGCTTGACTCACTTAGTCATATTTTTGTTGCAATTTACTCTCAGGTTGTTTATTTGATGGCCTTGTTCATTTTTGGAATCGTTCCAGAACAATCCTGTTGAGGTTATGTTCATCATGAAATATTGTTGGACCTCAACAAAGATTTTGCTTTTCTGAGCAGATTACTTGAAATGCTTGAATCTGAATGAAAACAAAAAATTCTGGAGACCACAGTGAGTCGCATTCATAGAGAGAAAACAAGCTGATGTTTCAAGTCTAGGTGCTTTCTCTCCATGGATGCTGCTTGACCCACTGTGACCACAACGCTTTTCCTTTCGTTGGATTGGGTGTTGGAATTTTATATAGAAACTGGGTACCTGTAAGTTACAATCCATGCATATCAGTTATTCAAGGAATTACATAACAGCCTTGTAACTTGATCACAAATGTAGTTTTAGCAACAAAGAAGTAACTACAATTAGATCTGAAAATTGGTTACTTTAATTTAAACAAAAGGAATAGTTATATAAAAGGATTACAGTACATTACTTAACCTTGAAAATATTTCATCATTGAAATAATGGTTAGTAGGAAAAGTAATTCATGTTAAGTAGACAGAAATCATTTACTGTACAGTAGAATTTCCTATTGTCAGTCCTGTTATAAAATGCATTGGGTGAAAGTTTGAAGTTTGTTAACTCGCATAATCAATAAAACCTGAGCAGGTAACCAAAGTAACCTTTACAAATTTCTAATAGTGAACATGGATTCTAACTAAGTCTTTTTTTCTTTCAATCCATTCATTCTACTTTTTTTTGTTACTAAATTGAATTGGAAGAAATATTGAGGCCACTGCTGAAGAATCTGTTTCTATTTATTTAAAATATGGAGGGTACTATCCACTCTGCATGTCCATTCAGGTTCTTTCAGTAGTAAAATGTGCTTACTGCAATTTTTTAAGGTACAATTGTCATGCAAATTGGCAATTCCTTATTTTGTGATAGTAATTTATTGTCAGCAAAGGCTTAAGTGACATGTTAGTTGAAATTATATAAACTGACCATCTTAACAATGGAAAATGAGCCATTTGATCTTTAAAAAGTCTAACATAATTTTTGATCATAAATTGTGAGCCATAATCCAAAAGACATTCAATGATGACATGTAACATTTTTGGCTTACATAGAATTTTACAGAGCGGAAACACACTATTCACTGCAACCAGTCTATGCCGGTGTTCATGCTCCACACAATCTCAACAAAAAACCTATATCATTCACATATTATTATGACTGGGCTTGAGATGGCTAGAATCATTGTTTGCAGAACTATTGATGCTGATGCCAAAAATAAATAGTTTCAATGGCCTGAAAGAAATAGGATGATTGCAAGTACCGTGAAGTCAAGATCAGAAGATTACATCTCAAGTGGAGCTGTGTAACCAGAGAAAATGCTGACTGCAATGGAAAGCAGAATGGTTTTCATCGTTAATATTTAAAGGACCGGTTGGCTAATTATTTGGGTAAGTGAAGTTTTAAAAATCTGTTTATGTATATTGTTTTTTAAATTGATTTTTTACTCCTTATAATGATGAGCTATTTCAATATGGATGCCAATTTTACTTAAATTATTTATTATATCTTAGACACTGTAAAATGTCCATTCTTGAATCTGCACTAGAGACAGTTGCTGCTCAGTCTTATGAGACATGCTTCTAAAATAACTTGTCCTCTGATAAAGCATTGTACAAAGTAATTCATAATTTCTGCATTTTGCTTACAACAGATTCATTGATGTCTACTTCAGTGATAGATGGAAACAATGATATGCTTGAAAAGGAAAGGACTTCAGACACTTCAGAAGATTTGGGGATGACATCTACCAATACTAGCAAGACATGAGGAGAATAGAATTGGCATTCGAGGAGGCCATCCAATAAAAGGCTGAGGTTGTCCACAGAATCACTTAAAACTCATTAATATCTCTGATATTGGCAATCTGGGTCAGAAAATGTTCAGTCAACCCAACCCAAATCCAGCAGGAAGTGAACTGGGTTGGGGCAATTTGTTCTAAAGAAGTTAAATATATTGATGTGCAGTTTCCTTTGCACAGACTGCATGATATAATCTTAATACACTTAGACACCAAGGTTGACAAAAATGGCAGTCTGCATCATCATCTCTTTACACAAGAAAGAAACCACGAGAAAATGTTAATGCTGTAGCTGCAGCTTTGTCACTCCATCTAGATTCTAGCAGGCAGCATCATATTTAACCGGCTCTACTTTAGTCCTAATTCTCCCAGCCAAGAGAGAACTCTCTCTACCTGTGTTCTTATACGTGGGTGCACATCTCTATTACTTTGTGATGGAATCCATTGATACATACATACTGTTATGTGCATTGAATTCATATGACACAGTCAGATTAAAATGCTCAATATTTGGGTTGTTACATCAGGACCAGAATCATTATCACAGAATATTAGTGATAGAAACAGCCAACTGGGAGTACGTGTGATGTGTGGACAGACATGGCCAAAATAGTCCATCAGTGTTTAGTTTTTGATGATTTTGAAATGAACAGCTTCAATTTCAGCAGTTTGCAGAATAATCTGATCTGTTTAATATAATTCCTCTGTATGTAAAGCTTGGTTTGCAAGAAATTATGAAAGTTGCAGTATACTGTTTGCGTATTTAAATTTGAATGTACTTCTGAATTAATTTTCACAATACAATGTAATTGTGTTGACAGTTTAATAAATGTTATTTATACTGCCTGGATTGCATGAAATATGATGTGTTATTGAATGATTCACCGTCAATTTCTTTTAAGGGTTAATGTGTCAAAAAGTGAAAGTTGACAGTTCTAACACATTCACGGAACAACACATAACTTATAGAATATTGGTTTTAAAAGATATTCTGTAGTGGAAAGCAAATATTACAACATTTCTAGGAACTTCTTGACCTAAAGATAGCGTCGGTTACCAGTAGCTATTAAAATACGTCAGAAGAAGTAGTATACCAGCAAATCAAAAGATTGAGCAATCTAATATGATTGTGACATCCTGGGATCTCTTCATTTAAATAGTCTTGCAGAAGATAGGCAGGCAAAGCAGGAAAAAAAAGTCCAACTTCTGAAAGATTAATTCACCTATTATAATTAACTTAATTCGCTGCTTCAGTCTGTGCTAATCTATTAAAATTAGAGTTAAATTGCAAGCAGGGAATAGATTTGTAATTACTTTAACTATTACCAATACTGCAAGGTAATTATTTAGTTGTTTTGCACTAGATGATGTCAGCAGTAATCGTTTAACCTAAGAAAGCTTAAGTGATCATCTGATCTTAATTTAATATATCCATTTCCTTTTGACTATCCAGCTCTGTAATTTAAACAAGTTTTAATCTTAATATTTTCTGGATTAACTATTGCAAATACCTTGCAGAATATAAC
This sequence comes from Hemiscyllium ocellatum, assembly GCF_020745735.1. Taxonomy (NCBI): domain Eukaryota; kingdom Metazoa; phylum Chordata; class Chondrichthyes; order Orectolobiformes; family Hemiscylliidae; genus Hemiscyllium; species Hemiscyllium ocellatum. The sequence goes on from NC_083409.1 coordinate 82,381,998, forward strand.
ATCAAGAATGTTGCACTTTATCATTTTTATGGCTGTTTTAAAATAAGTATTAGAAAAAAAGCTAAGAGTGAGGCAAGAGTAGGCATTAGATTGCGAGAAAATAAGGCTGGAGAAGTAGTAATGGGTATCAAAGTCAGAGGGACTGAATAGGTATTTTGTATCAGTCTTCATGGTGGAAGATTCCAGTAGCATACCAGAACTTTGAGAGTCGGGGGCAGAGGTGAGTGTAAGGCTATCACTAAGGTGAAGTTGCTAGGAAAACTGAAAGGTGTGAAGGTGGACAAATCACCTGGTCCAGATGGACTACATCCTAAAGTTCAGAATGTAATAGCTGAGGAGGCTAGGAGTGATCTTTCAGGAATCACTGGAGTAGGTGCTAATTTAACACCTCTATTTAAGAAGGGAGAAAAGCAGAAGATAGGAAATTGTAAGCCAGCTAGCCTGACCTCTGTCATTGCTAAGATTTTTGAGTCCATTATTAAAGATGAAATTGCAGAGTATTTGGAAGTGCATGATAAAATAGGGCTGAGTCAGCACGGCTTTGTCAAGGGGAAGTCATACCTGAAACATCTGTTAGGAAGGCAAATGCACTGTTATCATTCATTTTGAGAAGATCAGAATTCAAGAACAAGGGTGTACTTTTGAGACTATGTGATTAGACTGCATTTGGAATATTGTGAGCAGTTTTGGACCCTCTAGCTAAAGAAAGATGTGCTATTATTGGAGGGTGTTCAGTGGACATTTACAAGAAGGATTCCAGAGATGAAGGGCCAGTTACAAGAGAAGCAATTGAGGACTCTGAGTCTGTACTCAATGGAGTTTAGAAGGATGAGTGAGGAATCTCATTGAAACTTACAGAATACAGAGAGGCCTGGAAAGAGTGGAGAATGTGTTTCCACTAGTAGGAGAGACTAGGACCTGACAGGATAGCCTCAGAGTGAAAGGACGACTGTTTACAACTAAGATGAGCAATAATTTCTTCAGCCAGAGGGTGGTGAATGTGTGGAATTCATTGCTGCAGAAGGCTTCGGAGGCTAAGTCATTGAGTGAATTTATAGATTGAGATAGGTTCTTGATAGTCAGGGATCAAGGGTTATGGGGAACAGGAAGGAGAATAGGGTTGAGAAACATATTAACCATAATCGAATGGTGGAGCAGACTTGATGGACCAAATGGCCTAACTCAGACATATATCCCCTTATGGTCTGATTCATGTTTTAAGAGTTAATGCCTATTCAAAAAGTATGAACGAAAAAAGTAATGCAAAGTTATGGAATAAATGGATAATCATTTTTGAGATTGCTTGATTTCGACAGGAAACAAAGGAGACAGTAATTCTGAGAAAATATTATCACTATAAGGTAACTTGTACATAGGCTTCCTCTTCTTTGAATAAAAGTGCCAAGCCCTGACCTTGGAATCCTTTATCTGACAATTACAAAATCAGCTTTACCTATAGCTCTGTCGTGGAAATCAATAAGCAGATAATCTTGGTTGTCACCAAGTTAGATTTAATGCTTTTATTTTTAAAGTCTCCAAACAGACTGTAATGTGCCCAGGTGAAAAGGAGTGTTGACAAATGAAAATTGGAGACTGAAGTCCTATTCTAAGGAAAGAATGAGTTTGGGATGATATTTCAACATGGCGACACAACGTAGAAGCCCTGAATTTACTGTATATTGTTGTATAGCTTTTTTAAAAAAGGGTTTATGCAAATCAATGAGAAGAATGTCATTGAAAGGGAGTAGAAATTCTCTTCAGCTTTTGTCAACTTGCATCAGCATTAAAGTCAGATAAAACGCAGACAGCTATACAGGAAAGCTCAAACAAAAACAATAATTGCTGGAAAGGCTCAGCAGGTATGGCAGCATCTGTGGAGAGAAGGCAGAGTGAATGTTTCAGGCCCAGTTGGCCTTTTTCTCAGAATACAGGAAAGCCATCTTTTACACAATCCCAGCAACAAAGAATCAGCATGCGGTACACTGTTCTGATTTTTCTCCCACTTATAAATTAATTCTACTTTTAAGGAAATAATTGACAATTTTGTACTGTTCATATGGATCAGATTTGGATTGAGTTGGCTAATCTAATTGCACGTGGGAAAAAGATGAGAATACATACTTCTAACGTAGTATAAAGCCAAATGTCTTTGACAGAAACTGCTATCAAATCCTATTAGTCCTCCAAGGTTATGGAAAAGTTAAAGCATTACTTCAAGTTAAGTACCAACCAGTTAAGGTGCTGACCTGTAAAGTTGACCTCTTGTTTAAAGTATCTAAAACAAAATAAAATTCAGTCTCTTTATGAGCAAAGTCAGCATTTTGTTTCTACAGATCTAATTTATACTGTATGTATCTTGCTTTACAAGTCTTATGACTAAATTTCTGTGCTTTAATTTTCTAATATGTTACTTCATATTGCTGCACAACTGTCCCATTTGGCTTTCTGAGGCACACACTTGTTAATATGCTTGACGATTGCATTGCATTCCCGTCTTCATCATTAAACTGTTTTGCATTGATTTAAGAGTTGCTGTCTTCTAAATATGGTAAATATTTTTCTACTGTATGAACTTTCCTCACACAAGCTATGAATGTGCAGTGAACGTTGCTATTGTTAAAGACTTGGGCTTATATATTCAGATGCTGAATTGCAAATCTCTTTATGGTCATGGAATGAGGCACGAAGTAGAGAGTGAAAGCTTTTTTTTCTTCATTTACTCCCTTAGGAAAACTACAAGTAAGTAACAACAGACTATTATTCGCATCTACTAGTGATTATTTAACCATATTTATAGAAGTCAGTTTTTGTTCTTTATTTTGGAGAATTAGGAGGATAACCAAAAATTATGAAGTTAGCAGAATTTTCAATCTAAAATCCAATTTTTTAATGGAATGCTTCATTTATAAGGTGCATATTCAGAATTTCAGGATGTGTCGAACCAATTAAGAACTTTTGAAGTGTATCCTCTATTGTAATATAGGAAGCACAAAAGTGTTCAATCTTCAGTAAAGCACAAATTGTGGAATCATTAGTATTGGCAGAGAGTGGTGATTGTAACAACATTGCCATTTCTTCTCAACAAGATTTCTCTGCCATACCACAGTTCCCTTACTATAATCACTATTTAATGAAAGAAGGATGAAGAAAATGGTTTATAGTGTTAATGCATTTTGGAATCTATATTACCTGTTCACAGTCAAGTCAGTGAGTTAACAATTTTCTTCCTATTACAATGTAAAAATAGTATAAATTTATAAATGGTAGTAAAATTATATATCTCTTGATTTGTGATTTCCAATATTATGCTTGTGATTAATTAGAACTATCTTTATTGGGTGGAATCTCATAGGACCCTGAAAAATGTGAGCTATGACAAGAAATCTGGGAAAATCAGATGAGAAGTTCATCAAGGCCTTTCTTTATGTCAGGACCAACAAGTTGCATATTCGAAGAGTTCCAAAAGTTAAAACAAGATTCTTGATAGGAAGTGTTCAGAGGACTGTTAACAGGGATTATTGCTTATTATCATACTAATTAACTACAAATCTTGACTTGTTAACATGCAGCTTCCTATCATACTACAGGTCTAATAGAAACTAGACACCAAGAATCTCTGAGACAAAGGTCTGAGCAGCTGGTGGCACGGGCACTCTCTCAGGCACTGGCCATACACACACACACACACATATCCCCCCTGCATGTCCACAGTAGTAGGCATACAACATGTGCCAGCCTCTCTGCACCATCATGGCACATCTCCAGTGCTCTTGTCCAACATCACTGCACTTCAATGCCACACTATGGCGCACTCTAGCAACTGTCATTAAAATGTAGCTGCAAGGTGACTTTGTGTGTAGTGACAGATTGGACCAGGGAACATTGCAGCTACTTGCTTGCTTTCTTAGTTCTTGCTCACTTTAGAGGCTGCCTGGATGCTTGCAGCCTCTCTGCCTTTTCTTTTTGTGTTATGTCAGCTCACAGCACTGCTGTATTGCCTTGTTGGTTAATACTGACACAAAGCCAGGCAGCTTGTCAAAGTTTTAGGAGTCAGCAGCAAAGGGTTAGACATGTTGCCGAACAGTACATTGCTACATCAATCTCAGACACCGACTAGCTATATACACAGCAAATGCACTAACAGAAAATGCACTATTCAGGGGGGCAACCGTCAGTTAGGTGGGGTCCTGACACTATAAGTTAAGGTCAGCCTGTAGAATCAGCCTAAGGTACCAGGCATAGTCAGACAAGCAGTCAGGGCATTCGCAAGGTCTGTCCCTCTTCAGTCTGGGAGTGAGTCCAGTGCAGCCAGTCTGGGGAGTCATGAGAGCACAACTGGGGTGATATGCAAATATAAGTCAAGGTCTGGTCACTCTTTGGTAGCTCTCCAGCTAATTTCCTGAAGGGAGTGGGCCACAGCCAGTCTATGGTTTCCAACCAGTAAATTTCAAGAGTGGAGGATGGGAGTAGGGAATCAGGAGCCTGGTGCTGTGGGAGAGAGGCTGGGGAACTTAACGGTGGTGAGTGGAGGGGAGAAATTTAGATCAATATGTAAGGGAGGAGATGATAGAGCATGAGACAGCATGCAGAAAAGTGGGGTCATCATCATTGAAAGTATGGGCTTTCCATCAGAGGAGACAGTGAACTACATGTGGCATGTTCACCTCAAGTGTCTGGGGTTTTGGGGAGGGTGGGAAAAGTGGGCAGACGCAGACTGATAGATGGATATCCCTATCTAGTGAAGACTCTGGTGAACTCAACATTCCTTGTGACCCTCAGACATCAGTTGACTGTGCAGTGCAACTCCTTAACCTGAGCAATTCTGATGATTTCATGCAGCCTAACTGCTGAACTCCACTGATGCCTGTGAGTGATAGCAATGGTCTGCCTGTGCATTGCCACAGTGCAGCAACTGCTCACCTCGCACCTTGGCCCATGAAGTTTTGTCTCCGGATAAGGAGCAGTGGGTTCATTACCTTCAAAATGCCAATTTCTATCACAGTCAGAAGTGAACATGATTATTACAAATGTAAGAAGTGAAGTGTCATCTAAGTGCCGTCAGAAAGGGAGGTCTTCATGTTTCTCTCCCTCCCATCTCAGTGCAATAGAATGAAGCCCATTAGTATTGCATTTTGTGTCTTAATGGTCCAGATGTGTTATACGTGTCCTACCCAGGCCCAAATGTACCCCTCTTGACTTGGATATCCACAGGATTGAGTAGGATGGAGGTGGAAGATCCAGATTTGTCCAGAAGGTCCTCAGAAGACTGCTGGGGACTTGTATTTAGTGCCTCCTCCATCTAGGTGTCTACTGGCATCACTCTGCCTCCTTGTGTGAGATCACGTCCCCCTCATATCCATCACTTTGTCATTGATGGTTACAACCAATGGCTAGGATGAAAGAAGTGCAGGTCTTTCACATATCAAGCAGACTGCGAGACCTGACTGCCCATCCATCCATGAGAGCAGCCTGACTATCACAGCAGGAGATGGGGTTCCCAAGATGTTGCTTCATTCCTGCAATCATTGCACTTTGGTGTCTTTGGTGCATGCCTATTATTGCTGTACATTTGGATCGAGCTACACATTTCTGACACTATGAGATCTGCCTAGAGCTGAACAGGTACCTGATCTCAGGCAGTACTCCGCAATTGTCAGTGACCTGGGCATTTGTTTCCTCAAGCAGTTGTGGAGATAGGTCAAGTGAGGAACTCTCCAGCACTGTACTCCTGGTTGAAATACCCACTGAGGTATCTATATCTGAGCTGGAGGCAACCTTGCCAGTGCATTCATCTGCGGGATCTGTGGCTTCTTCCTAGAAGATACTAGAGTGAATGTTTGGTGGTGACCATCCACTGAGACTTTGGAGATGCAAAACATAAATATCTCACCAATTGAGTAAAAAGCATGCAGTGCAACTCCTATATTAAATTGTCAATGTAGTTTTCAGAACTAATAACCCTTGGCTGCAATGTCTTCTCTCTGTCATACCTTGTAGATAATAGCAGCATGTTCTTGGTTCTTGCAGTCAGCACCAGGAACCATTCATCATAGAATTGAGGAAAAAGATGTTGGGCAGGGCACCACTCATTATGGCTCTCTCAGCCCTAATTTCTGTACATAGACTATCTCCTGAGGTGGAAGATTCTAGAAGAGGGTGACGGCCCAATTTGTATTCCTGTTTCTATACTTGTTTCAGTATACTGTTCCCTGTGGGCATTTTTGCTGCATGTTATTACTTATTAATTTTCTGATGAAATGCTTAAAATAAAAGCAACTTTTCTGCCTCAATGGCAACTTAGATAGACATGAGGAAGATGGTGGAGGACACAATCATTGTCATAATTTTACAGCACAAAAAAAGGGACCTCCAGCCCATCTTGCCTGTGCCAGTCATTGATGCTCTAGTCCCATTTTCCAGCACTTGACCGTAGCTCAGTATGCATAAAGTGTTCCATCTAAATACATCTTAAATGCCGAGGTAGTTCCTGCCTCTACCAGCCTTTCAGCAAGTGAGTTGCAGGTATCCACCAAAACCTCTTCCGTAAATCCCCTAAAGCTCCTGTCTCATCTTAAATCTGTCTCTCACTATTGACCTCAACAGAGAGGTGCTGGAAGGGTTTGAAGATTACATTTTCAGTCTAGAAAGGAGCCATCTTCCATGTCTTGCTTTCCAGTCAGCACATTTTCTGAACTTTTTAATTCATTCCACTTACCCAAATACTTAGGCCGCAGAAAGTTTTCATGCTCCTAATTGTCATAATTTGCAAACAAGAATAAGAAACAGTACTTGTTTGTTGGTAACACTTTCTTCCAATCTACCTGTCTCATAATTTAGAGTGCCTGAGTCATAGCCCAGTCTCCTCTGATGTAAGGAAAACAACCCCAGCCAATCAAGTCTTTTCATAACTGAAACACTCCAGCTGAGGCAACATCCTGTGAAATTCCTCTGCAATCTCTCTAGTGCAATCACATCCTCCAGAACAGCACTCAATACTTTAGCTATGGCCTAACTCTTATACAGCATGAATAGGCTCAAGGGGCTGCATGACTTACTCCCAATTTACATAACATCAACAAAAGTACAAAAAACAATCCAACATTGTTTCACTTTCATCTATATATTTTAATCCTTTTCCTCACACTCTGCTGAGCTAAATCACTTGCGAAACACAAATTGTGCAGGCTTTATGTAATTATCATTTAGTGTTGACAGTACAAGTAGAGTTCTTCAAAATATGTTCATACAGATATTGTTACACTCTCCCAATTGATCTTATTTTATGTTATGATCTGTTTGAACGACTCAAATTAGTGACTGTACTATTGAGATTTTTTTATTCATTTTGTATATCATCATCTATTATGGCTTGTCTGAAAAAGTTGCCAAATGAAGAATGTTCTGGACCTTTATTCATTAGGAATTAGACTGAGGATTGTGAATCATATTTCACATGGGTCCTTACAGCCTGAGAAAAATGATTTCCACCTATCGATCCAGTGTAGTTTCGATCTCAGGCTCCAAAGATGAAAAGATTCTATGTTGAACAATGTGTAAATTCACTTCATTTCAGTTTTTTTTTTGTCTTTATACTTAAATACTCTGTGCCTTAATTTCTTGGAACTCTGCAGTCTGCCTGTTATATGTGTATTCGCGGTGTTTTTGGGAAGGAAATTCCAGATCCCTTGACCCAGCAATAGTGAAAGAAAAGCAATATTGTTTTAAATCAAGATGCTGTGTGACTTGGAATGGGACTTGGAAATGGTCATGTCCCTGTGTATTTGTTGCCTGTGTCTTTCTAGGTTGTAGAGGTCACAGAATTGGAAGATACCAAAGTTGATTTGACAACATTTTTTTTCAATTTACTCTTCAAAGTGTCAAAGTCAATGCAAGGAATGATTTGATAAATAGATGGGTAGTCTGCTTTGTGTGCCAAAAAATCTTGAAAATATCACATTTAAAATGCACCTTTTTTTAGAGGAGAAATTATTGCTTAGTTGTTGCAGCAAGGAAACAGACCCTTCAGTCCAACTTGTCTATGCTGATAGATATCCCAACCCAATCTCATCCCATCTATCAGCATCCAGCCCATTTTCCTTCAAACCTTCCTATTCATATACCCATTCAGATACCTTTTAAATGTTGCAGTTATATTAGCCTCCAGCACTTCCTCTGACAGCCCATTCCATATACATGCTACACCCGCATAATAAAGTTGCCCCTTCGGTCTCTTTTATATCATTCCCCTCTCACCCTAAACCTGTGCCCTCTAGTTCTGGACTCCCCCCTCCCCACTCCAGGAAAAAGACTTGTCTATTTGTCCTATCCATGCCCCTCATGATTTTATAAATCTCTATAAGGTCACCCCTCACCCTCTGAAGCTCCAGGGAAAACAGCCCCAACCTATTCAACCTTTCCCAATAGTTCAAATCCTCCAACCCTGGCAACATCCTTGTAAATCTTTTCTGAACCCTTTCAAATTTCACAACATCCTTTTGATAGGAAGATCAACATTGCACGCGATATTCCAACAGTGCCCTAACCAATATCCTGTACAGCCGCAACATGACCTCCCAGCTCCTGTACTCAATACTCTGACCAATAAAGGAAAGCGTATCAAATGCTTTCTTCAAAATCCTATCTACCTGTAATTCTACTTTCAAGGAGCTATGAACCTGCACTCCAAGGTCTCTTTGTTCAGCAACACTCTTTAGGACCTTACCATGAAGTGTATAAGTCCTGCTAAAATTTGCTTTCCCAAAATGCAGCACCTCACACTTATCTAAATTAAACCCCATCTGCCACTTCTCAGCCTATTGGCCCATCTGATCAAGATCCAATTGTAATCTGAGAAAACCTTCTTCGCTGTCCACTACACCTCCAATTTTGGTGTCATCTGCAAATTTACTAACTTGACCTCTTATGCTTATATCCAAATCAATTATGTAAATGATGAAACCTAGCAGACCCAGCATCAATCCTTGTGACACTCCACTGGTCACAGGCCTCCGTCTGAAAAATAATCTTCTAGCACCACCTTCTGTCTTCTACCTTTGAGCCAATTTTGTATCCAAATGGCTAGTTCTCCCTGTATTCCAAGGTCTAACCTTGCTAACCAGTCTCCCATGGGGAACCTTGTTGAATGCCTTACTGAGATCACATCTGCCACTCTGCCCTCACCAATCCTCTTTGTTACTTCTTCAAAAAACTCAAACTAACTTTGTGAAACATGATTTCCTGTGCACAAAGACATGTTGACTGTCCCGAATCAGTCCTTGTCTTTCCAATACATGTATATCCTGTCTCTCAGGATCCCCTCGAGCAGCTTATTGGGCGGCACAGTGGCTCGTTGGTTAGCACTGCTGCCTCACAGTTCCAGGACCCGGATTCAATTTTTGCCTAAGGCAACTGTCTGTGTGGAGTTTTCACATTGTCCCCGTGTCTGTGTGGGCTTCCTCCCGGTGCTCCAATTTCCTCAGAGATGTGCAGGTCAGGTGAATTGGCCATGCTAAATTGCCCATAGTGTTAGGTGCATTCATCTGGGGTAACTATAGCGTAGGGGGAATGGGTCTGTGTGGGTTACTCTTCAGAGGGTTTGTGTGGATTTGTTGGGCCAAATGGCCTGTTTCCATACTGTAGGGAATCTAGTCTTGCCCACCACCATCATCAGGCTCACTGGTCTATAGTTCCCTGGCTTGTCCTTACCACCTTTCTTAAATACTGGCACCACTTTAGCCAACCTCCAGTCTTCTGGCACCTCGCCTGTGACTATCGATGATACAAACATCTCAGCAAGGGGCCCAGCAATCACTTCCCTAGTTTCCCACAGTGTTGCGGAGTATATCTGATCAGGTTCTGGGGATTGATTCACTTTTATGCATTTCAAGACATCCAGCATTTCCTCCTCTGTAATATAGATATTTTTCAAGATGTCACCATCTATTCTCTACATTCTATATCTTCCATGTCCTTTTCCACAGTAAACACTGATGCAAAATATTTGTTTAGTATCTCCCCCATCTCCTCCGGCTCCACACAAAGAGGGGTCTTTGAGGGGACCTATTCTCTCCCTAATTACCCTTTTCTCCTTAATGTATTTGTATAGACCTTTGGATTCTCCTTAACTCTATTTGCCAAAGCTATCTCATGTCCCCTTTTTACCCTCCTGATTTCCTTCTTAAGTATACGTCTACTGCCTTTATACTCTTCTAAGGATTCGCTTGATCTATGCTTCCTTCTTTTTCTTAACCAAACCCTCAATTTTTCTTTAGTCATCCAGCATTCCCTACAACTACCAGCCTTCCCTTTCACCCTAACAGGAATATACCATCTTTGGATTCTTGTTATGCGGGTGGCACAGTGGTTAGCACTGCTGCCTCACAGCGCTAGAGACCCGGGTTCAGTTCCTTGGTGACTGACTGTGTGGAGTTTGCACATTCTCCCCATGTCTGCGTGGGTTTCCTCCGGGTGCTCCGGTTTCCTCCCACTGTCCAAAAATGTGCAGGCTAGGTGAAATGACCATGCTAAATTGCCCGTAGTGTTAGGCGAAGGGGTAAATGTAGGGGAATGGGTGTGGGTGGGTTGCGCTTCGGTGGGTCGGTGTGGACTTGTTGGGCCAAAGGGCCTGTTTCTACACTGTAAGTAATCTAATCTAATCTCATTTCTGAAGGCTTCCCATTTTTTAGCCATCCCTTTACCTGTGAACATCTGCCCCTAATTAGCTTTTGAAAGTTCTTGCCTAATACTGTCAAAATTCGCCTTCCTCCAATTTAGAACTCCAACTTTTAGATCTGGTCTATCCTTTTCCATTGCTATTTTAAAAGTAATAGAATTATGGTCACTGGCCCCAGTTAATGAAATCAGCTGAGATCAGAATCCTAATATTCGTGGGGAGAAGGGGAGAAGATGCAGCATTTGGGTACAGATTCCAGGAGGGCTGACAGAAACTACTTAGATTCTCTCAGATTTTCTCAGTCCTTTCAAAAAAATGATAGGAATCAGCTATCTGTCTTATTGGGAGATGGTTTTAAACTAGCTGTTAACTGACATTAACCCAAGGGTTATCATTGTATAATTATTAATGCTTGGTTACCTTCCAAAATCTATCATTATATAAATAGAAGATTGTAAGTTCATGTCTTAATTGACAGCTTTGTAGGACTACAAAGCTGTCAATTAAGACATGAACTTACAATCTTTTACTCCACCTCAATGTGACTGAGGTCTACCAGTGATGGAGGGTGAGGTGGCAGGAAGGGTTTAAGAATGAAGATGGCAGCTGGCATGAGTTGTCTTGGAGCCTGTAAGGCAGCCTGGAGGTGGCTGGCAGAATGCATGGTTTGCATTAAATCGACTCGAAGGTGACATGGGCATGGGTAGGAGCAATGGGATTTGAGTGCTAAGGCGACTATGATTTCAGAATAAAACCGACGTGTCCCTGAGAATCAAGGCAGGCCTTATAAAAAGCCTGAGTCAGTACACAGCTGATAGGCTGGCCTTCATCCTATACCACCTCCCTTACAAAACAAAGACCACCCCATTGGCAAGTTTCTCCTGAGTAGGTGCATCAGGCTGGTAACTTCCTGATTTGCATCACCCACCTAAGGAGTAAACATCTTGACTTCTGTCTCTGTTTCCCCACTGGCAAACATCCAGATTGAGAGGCTGACTGTCTAGGGGTTTTACATAATTTTAGTTTTGGATCATTTTGTCTTCTTCAAAATCCTCCAGCAAGATTGGAATCTGAAGGAACTCATTCCCTTTTTCTGCCCTACTTTTTAATCTTTTCACTTTGGCGACAAATGTATGTTGGTTAATGAAGGATAACTGGTCAGGGAAGAAATATATTGATAAATGCATCTCAAGTCTGGCAAAACCAGAAGCCAAAGTTGACCGAACGTGTGAAATGCTGAGGCTGTTGAAAGATATTATTGTATGCCAGGTTCTACCAAAGATTAAACTTGCCAAAATGCTTCTTTTATGTTCACTTATGGAATGTGGGCATTCCTGACTGGTGCAGCATTTACTGTCCATCCCAAAATAAGTTTTATTCACTTGTGGGACACAGATAGTACATATTGCTGCTACTGAGCATCATGGTGGAGTGAGTAGTTGTTTGTGGATGTGATCCCAATCAAGGAGGCTGCTGTGTTCTCAATAGCAATTTCAGTGTTTTCAGAGCTGCACTCGTCCGGGCAAATGAGAAATATTATATTTCTAACTTGTGTCTTGTAGTGAGAGACAGATTTTAGGGAGTTAGGGGTGTGTTATTCACTACAGATCCATGACCTGCACTGTAGCTACTGAATTTATATGGGTAGTCCAGTTCAGTATCTGGTCAATGGGAAAGCCCAGAATGTTGCAGTGGGCAAGTCAGTGGTGGTAATGCCATTGAATGTCAAGGGATGTTGGTTAAATTGTCTCTGATTGGTGATGGTCATTGCCTGGCATTTGTGTGGTGTGAATGTTACTTGCCATTTGTCTGCACAAGCCTTACTATTGACAAGGTCTTGCTGTATATAAGTAGAATAAAAGTAAAATACTGCAGACACTGGTAATCTGAAACAAACAGAAAATGCTGGAAAAGCTCTACAGCTCCAGCAGTGTGTAAGGAGAGAGAAGAGCACAGTTAGCATTTCATGACCAGTATGACTTCATCTGTATGTTATTGTATAAAACTTAAATTAACAGTGAAGTAGCATGTTTGATCCGTCATCATTAAAATGGTATGCCAACACTTCATGCCAGCATAGATTGTAATTTTCCAAAATCACCTAGATTCTGCAATTAGAAATCCACAAATTAACTCCTGTTCAAAGAAAGGATGGATATGGAAATCAGGGAACAGCAGGTGTAATGCCAGTCATTGGGAAGATGCTGCAGTCTATTGTTAAGATAGTAGTAGTGAGACATTTAGAAAACAACAAGTGAGGTTAACATGATTTTATTAAAGGAAAACCATATTCGACAAATGTATTAATAATTTTCAGGATATAGCTGTAGAGATGTCTAGTCCATGGTCCATATTGTAACATGAATTGACTGGTGTGGATAAACTAAATGTGCATTTGGATTTCTAAACACCATTCACTGAGGTGCCATATAAAAACGTTATTGTACAAGAGCTCATGGTGCTGAGGGTAATTTATTGACATGGAATGAAATCTGCCCAATAACAAAAAAATGTCAGGATAAATGAATGAAACTAACTAAAGGAGTGCCACAGGAATACATACTGGGGTTTTGCCTATTTTACAGTCTACACTTAGGAGTTGGATAAGGGGATCAAGTATTTGATGGTCAATTTTGCTGATAACACAAATGGGAAAACAAGTTGGAAGAGGACCCAAAAAGACTGCAAAGTGATACAGATAAGTTAAGCACTGGGTACAAAATATTCAGATGAAGATAATTAGGGAAAATGTGAGGCTGTCGACTTTGGTAGGAAGAAAAGAAAAGCAAAATACTTTTAAATCAAGAGAGACTACCTATGTTATGCTACAGAGGTATTTTGCTGTCTTGTGCACAAACAGTGAACATGCAAGTACAACAAGTACATAGGAATGCAAATGGAATGTTGATCTTTCTTGCAAAGATCATGAAATTTAAAATACAGAAATCTTGCTACAACTGTATGGGCCATTGATGGGGTCGCACTTAGAGACCTGCACACAATTTTGGTCCCTTAGGAAGGGAATGTTATTGCTTTGGATATGGTTCGGAAGAAGTTCACTAGATTGATTCCAGGGAGGAAACATTGTGAGGGATGATTATTAATGTTCTTATTGAAATCTGTAAGATTTTCATTGGGTCTGACAAGGAAGGTGTTCAGTGGATGTCATCTTGAGTAACATATTCTAGATCTAGGGACCTTGGTTTCAGAATAAAAGATTGCCCATTTAAGACCAATAGTGTGGAATTTCTTATCTCTCTGGGTCATGGATTGTTATAATTGTCTTCCACACAGGGCTGTGGAGGCTGAGGCATTGAATATATTCAAGTCTGAGAGGGACAGATTTTTAACCCTATGCAAGTTAAAGGTTATGGGAAACAGACAGGAGAGTGACGTTAAGGTCATGAACAGATCTTATTGAATAACCTTACTGAATAGTGGATCAGGTTTGAGTGTCCAAATGACCTATTCACACTCTTGATTTCTGTAATATATTTGGAAACTGGGTTTCTAAAACTTGAAACAAGGCTTGACACAAAAGGTGGCATTTTGTTTGTCAATGTTAGACAAGATTGTTGCTGCTGTTTCAGCATCTCAAACTACATATAGTAACTTTTTCTTAAAATATTATCCCTTAACAGAGTCTTTAGCTCGGCCACGAAGGACTGTATTCACACGTGCAATGGAGGCTTGTGATCTACACTGGCAGGATAGTCACCTTCAGCGTATTATTAGCAGCGATTTTTATGCATCGCCCTCTTACCAGAGAGAGAGTGAGAGTCTCCTTTTCAATGCTCATGGGCAGCCCCTGTGGTTAGGTAAAGTGTAAAATTTACTTTGCATTTTAAGTACTTTCCTTTCCCTACCTACTCAAATTCTTTCAAAAATAGCTTAACACTCATTTCTCTCAACACTATTGTAATCCATGTAGAACATGTTCCCACTGCCTGTGCCAGGGTGGATGCTCTACGTTCACACGGTTATCCTAGAGAAGCTCTTCGATTAGCGGTGGCAATCATCAACACACTCCGTCTACAACAGCAACGGCAACTAGAAATATATAAACATCAAAAGAAAGGTGAGTCCTGTGAAAGGATTCACTTAGTAGCTGCTTATAGGACAGACTTCATGTCTATGTAACTTCCTATGTCTGAGGCAAGAAAGCAGAAAAGCTGGAAATCTCAACTTAAAACAGAAAATGCTGGAAACTCTCATCCCCAACCAGCAACTGTGAAGAAAACAAATGAGCCAAATGTTTGACTATGGAATTATTAACTTTTAACTCACCTTTTCTTCTTCACACACGCGTTGGCCGACCTGTTGAGGGTTTTCAAAATTTTCTGTTCTATTTTGGAATTTTGGAGTTGAGAGGAGAAAAATAAAGCGTAATCCGTCAGCCTGGGGATTTAAGTTAACACAGTGATACCAATGAGTCTGAAAGGGTTCCATCATGCATTGTTGTCGGTACACTTTTGGATTGGACCTGTAGAGGAAATTATAACTTTTGCATTCAAAAATTTGAATATTCACAAATATATCACAACTTTGTCTACTTTTTAAATGTATAATTTACATTATATAACCTGAAAGTTTCTTTTTCACAAAAAAATGGTACCATGTTATAAATGGACTTGTTTGATGTTGCGTAATGGGGAGAGAAGTATTGCAGTATTCTTCTCTCCAATATCAGCCCCCTCTAGATCAACATGTTTAATATTGTTAATCTGTCTGTTCTCCTGCATAGCCAATGTTCACAAAACCAAACTCTCTTGTTTTCAGTCACTACATCTTGTCAAATTCTTCTACATCCAGTGCTGCATCATGGGTTTAAAAACAAGCCTTTCCACTGAATTAGGAAGATAAAGCCAGGAGTAAGCCCTTAAACCTCTTCCACTATTTATTGAAATCACAGCTGATCTGTGACCTAACGGCATTTGTGTCTGTGCCCCATATCCCTTAATCATCCAGCAAGCAATGGCCTTGAGGTATTATTACTGGACTGTTAATCCAGCAGGTAAAAAATGAGGTCTGCAGATGCTGGAGATCACAGTTGAAAATGTGTTGCTGGTTAAAGCACAGCAGGTCAGGCAGCATCCAAGGAATAGGAATTTCCTATTCCTTGGATGCTGCCTGACCTGCTGTGCTTTAACCAGCAACACATTTTTAACTGTTAATCCAGCAACCCAGGTAATGTGCTGGCGACCCAGGTTCAAATCCCACCAAGGCAGATATCGGGAATTAAGAGTCTAATGATGACCATGAATCCATTGTCGATGGTTGGAAAAACCCATATGGTACACTAACCTCATATAGGGAAGAAAACTGCCATCCTTACCACGTCTGTTTACATGTGACTCCAGACCCACAGCAAAGTGATTGACTCTTAACTGCCCTCTGGGCAATTAGGGAAGGATGATAAAGGCTGGCCCAGATATCACTGCCCTCCTCCTACGAATGAATAAAAAAACAAATTGGCTCACAGATGCCTATCAATTGAATTAACAAGTGACCCAGCTTCAGGTACCTCTTTCAGAAAAGTGTTTGTAAGTTTAGCCACCATTGTGTTATTAATATTTTTTGATTAATATTCAAGAATATTAATATTTCTTGAATATTAATATTCAAGCTTACCCACCCTTGTCCTGGATTCCTCAACGAGTGAAAATGGCTTCTTTGTAGTGCTTTCTCATAAAATCTTGAAAACTTTGTTGAAATCACTCCTTGACCGTTAAAATTTCAGAGAAAACAATGCTAGCTTATGTAATTGCTCCTAATAATTTTGGAGACCAGATATTTTAGTAAATCCATGCTGCATTATCTCATTAGAGTCATAGAGATGTACAGAATGGAAACAGACCCTTCAGTCCAACTCATCCATGCCGACTAGATATCTTCAATTAATCTAGTCCCATTTGCCAGCACTTGGCCTATATCCGTCTTAAACTTTCCTATTCATATACCCATCCAAATGCCTTTTAAATGTTGTAATTGTACCAGACTCCATCACTTCTTCTGGCAGTTCATTCCATAAATGCACCACCCTTTGTGTGAAACAGTTGCCTCTTAGGTCCTTTTTAAATCTTTCCCCTCTCTCCAGAAACCTATGTCCACTAGTTCTGGGCTCCTCCAACCCAGGGACAAGATCTAGTCTATTTACTCTTTCCATGTCTCTCATGATTTTATAAAAAGTCACCCATCAGCCTCTGACATTCATGGGAAAACAGACTCAGCCTATTCAGCCTCTCCCTATTGGTCAAACCTTCCAACCGTGACAACATCCTTGTAAATATTTTCTGAACACTTTCAAGTTTCACAATGTCCTTCCGAAAGGAAGGGTACCAGAATTGCACACAATATTCCAAAAGTGACCTAACCAATGTCCTGTACAGCTGCAATGTGACCTCCCAATTCCTATACTCAATGCACTGACCAATAAAGGAAACCACATTAAATGTCTTCTTCATTATCCTAACTACTTGAAACTCCACTTTCAAGGAGTTATGAACCTACACTCCAAGGTTTCTTTGTTTAGCAACACTCCCAGGACCTTACTATTAAGTGTATAAGTCCTGCCCTGATTTGCCTTTACAAAATGCAGCACCTCACATTTATCTAAATTAAACTCCATCTGCCACGCCTTGGCCCATCTGATCAAGATCTTGTTATAATCCAAGATAACCTTCTTTGCTGTCCACTACACCTCTAGTTTTGGTAGCATCGGCAAACATGCTAATTATACCTCCTGTGTTCACATCCCAATCATTTATATAAATGAATAAAAAGCAGTGGACCCTGCAGCGATCCTTGTGGCACACCATTGGTCACAGGCCTCCAGTCTGAAAAGTAACCCTCCGCCACCACCCTCTGTCTTCCACCTTCGAGGCAGTTCTGTATCCAAATGGTTAGTTCTCCCTATATTCCATGTGATCTAACCTTGCTAACCAGTCTACCATGAAGAACCTTGTCAAATTCCTTACTGAAGTCCATATGGATCACATCTTCCACTCTACCCTCATCAATCCTCTTTGTTACTTCTTCAAAAACTCAATCAAGTTAGTGAGACATGATTTCCCACGCACAAAACCATGTTGACAATCCGTAATCTGTCCTTGCCTATCCAAATACATGTAGATCCAGTCCCTCAGGATTCCGTCCAACAACTTGCCCACCACCAATGTCAGGATCACCAGTCTATATTTCCCTGGCTTTTCCTTACCACCTTTCTTAAATAGTGGCATCATACTAGCCAACCTCTAGTCTTCTGGCACCTCACCTGTGACTATCAGTGATCCAAATATCTCAGCAAGGGGCCCAGCAATCACTTCCCTAGCTTCCTACAGAGTTCCAGCATACACTTGATTGGTTCCTGGGGATTTATCAACCTTAATGTGTTTCAAGACATCCAGCACCACCTCCTCTGTAATATAGACATTTTTCAAGTTGTCATCATTTTTTCTGATCCTAAGATATAATGGCCAGAACTCAAGACAGTATGCCATGTGTAGTATAACCAGGATTTTGTGCAATTCTGGCATGACTTCTGAACCCCTGAATTGTCATACTGTACATATAGAGGCCAGAATTCTATTATTCCTTTTCCATATCTGTACATGACATTTTAACCAACATAAACCACAAATTTCTTGAGATAACCACTTCTTCTGGTTTTTCACAGTTTATCAGGAAATATTATGATCTATCATTTTTTTGTCTACAATTGATTACCTCACACAGGTTGGCTGTGTGAGTGGTTAGCCTCACAGCACCAGGGTCCCAGGTTTGATACCAGCCTTGGGTGACTGTCTGCGTGGAGTTTGCACATTCTCCCTGTGTCTGCATGGGTTTCTTCCGGGTGCTCCAGTTTCTTCCCACAATCCAAAGATGTGCAGGTCAGGTGAATTGGTTGTGCTAAATTGCCCATAGTATTAGGTGCATTCGCCAGAGGGAGATGGGTCTGGATGGGTTACTCTTCGGAGAGTCTGTGTGGACTGGTTGGGCCGAAGGGCCTGTTTCCACACTGTAGGGAATCTAATCTATCCAGCCTACCTCAGGTTCTTCAAGTTATAATCAATTGTACAAGCTTATATTGAAATCTATTTGCTACAATTTTGCTTATTGAATCTATTAAAACCCCTTTGTAATTTTACAGTTCCATCTACAATGCTTACAAACCCAATCATCTTTGCGTCATCCACAAACTTGAATGTGTAACGTCTTGCCCCATCATCTGATTTATTTATAAATACGGCAAAATATTGAGCTTCCAACACAGGTCCCTGTTGGTCATCATTAATTATATGATGGTAATTAGAGTACCAGTCTATTGTCTTTGTAACTGCCAATTCCATAAGCAATAACTTGCCCTCAATTTCATTACCTTCAATCTCAGCTAACAGATTCTTAAGAGGAACTTTACTGAATGTCCTTTGAAACTCAGTTTAAGTAACATCCTATCTAACACCTTATTTTTCAAATAATTCAGTCAGGTTTACCAGGTATGACCTACCTTTTACAGATCCTTGCTGACACTATCAATCAGCTAAAATCTTTCAAAGTGCTCAATCACCACAATTTTGATTATGGACTCCTGTAATTTTTTTTACAAATGTTAGACTAACCAGCCTATAATTCTGTAGTTTCCATTTCTGAACTTGTTTTAATTAGCAGAGGGATATGTACAACTTTTCATCTAAAGGAATGAATCACAAACCAAAAAACTTTGGAAAATTACAGTTAAGGTATCAGTTTTACTACAATGTTCTCACCTTGCTTTAAAATCCTGTGGTAAGAACTGTCTGATCCTAGGAGTTTGTCAGTCTTTATTGCCTTTTTTTCTTCTTCATTACTGTTGCTTTATTAAGTGAAGTCCCCTTCAGAGAACTATATTAGTTTCCTAGGACTGTCCAACATGTCATCCACTTCGTCTATTGTAAATACTGACATAATACTATCTTAATATGGCAGAAGTGGGTACTGCAGATGCTGGAAATCAAAGTCTAGACTCTAATATCTTAATATGTCTATCACTTATTTATAGAACACTGTTGTCAGGTTTTAAACGGTCCATGTTACTTTTAACCACACAGTTTTTAAAATTTATAATTGTATAAGCTTTGCGTTAAGTTTGACATCTACTGTAAGTTTCTTTTCATTGTCCTTTTTTGTACCACTTATTATCTGTTTTGATTGCCTTTCTTCTTTATTTTTCTCTGATACACTAGGACTTTTGCTTTTATGCATTTTAGTATGTTTTTCCCTTTTAGTTTGATGTTTATTTCTCCACCCCGAAAGCTCCCTGCCTTCATTCCTGATGAAGGGCTTTTCCCTGAAATGTTGATTTTCCTGCTCCTCGGATGCTGCCTGACCTGCTGTGCTTTTCCAGCACCACTCTAATCTAGACTCTGATTTCCAGCATCTGCAGTCCTCACATTTGCCTTACCTCAAATTGTCCATCAATAGCTTTTGCCAAATTGAACTCTTACCATTGTGTTATAACTTGTTTTTATGTCACATTACATTCTTTTTTTACACAACTACTCTTCTGTCATTTTACCCGTTGACAGAGTCTCTCAGTTTACTGTGGATAGTCCATCTCATTCTGTTGATCCCGGCCTTAACTAACTCTAAATTTTAGTAGCTGTTTCATGTTTCTCCTGTTTAAACACAACATTGAACTCATCACGTTATCGTCGCTGTTAAATCTGTCAAATTATTAAATCAAATATGATCTGTCTCTTGTTTTAAGCCATAATGTCACAGGAAGTTGTTCTAATGAGCCCACAAAAGATGGGCATCAGTGTATCTGGTGTACAACCACAGATGTAGTGACACAATCCCACCATTAGATTGAGCTTCATAAACTGCATACCCAATAATCATACCTACATTGCTATATACTTCATGGGAAACTATTTTTGTCTATTTTTTCCATAGGCAAAGCTATAGGAAATGCACTGGCATGCAAGACTTTTTAAGATTTCACTTTGAAGGGAGGAAAGGCTTAAGAACAACAATTAAATCAGAATCAGATAAAATCAGAAAAAAAGCACAATGAATACAACAGGAGTGTAGGGAGAGTGATCATGTAGTCTGTAATGTACAATGGGAGTGAATGTATTTCTAAAGCAAATTCTCAGCAGTTGCTTTTATTTATGAACTGCTAACAAGAGAATCATCATAAGAGTTTAGTCACTGCTCATAGGAAGTACCTGGGCATTCTCGATTGTGAACAGAGACTAAATATCGGGCAAATCAGGAGGACATTGGTATTTGTAACTAGAGTACTTAGGTAGTCATCTTGCTGGACATTTTCCACTCATTTAGTACTAGTGGTCCTAAAAGACACTTCAAAATGCAAAACCTGAGTGGACACCAATGTCCAATAAAGAATACGAAGTCAATGTTTTTTAATGTCGGGAATATTTAACTCTCCTCCACTAAAACTGTTCACAAGTTGGAGCTCCATGAATTTGAATTAACTGATCATTCTTAAAGAGCCCTCTACTTAGGAATGCTGTGGAAATAAGCAAGTAAATCAGATATGTGAAGAGGAATTTGGGTGTGATCCAACTGAATTTTCCTTATGATTGTAGAAAGCATTTGATCATAGCAGATGACTACTGTCTTTTTCCTTCATCTCTGTTGAAGTGAAGAGGGTAGTAGAGAATAAACTTCAAGGAAGGAAATTAAAGGGAATAACAAAGCCTGTTCGAAATAAATAAATGTACAGTGCATACAAAGAAATATTGAATTGAATTGAATACATTGAGTTCAGTTTAAAAAATATCTCTAATTTGTTAGTGAATATGAAGTTTTTTAAATCAGTGAAGAGATGCATAATACACTCTTCTGATCTTGGTTGCATTATTTCTTTTCAGAATTATTGCACAGAGGGGTAACTACTATTACAAATTTGGAAGGGTGGGTGGGTCATCCTTTGGACCCAATTGGGTGCCTATTCATCACACTAACTGAAGCTTGCCGATTAGAAGATGAGAGTTGTATGGACACAGCAGGTAAGAGAAGATCCTCTGTTTATTATTTGCATCAATTAAGTTATAAGTATTACCACTAGGTGGAGTAGCTCTGTGAAAGCTGTTATTCTTTCTGTTGGTGGACACAGGATGGGTTACTGAGACCAGTCCTATGGCTGTGATTTTGGTAGCCTTAATTTCCTTGATTCATGTGTGATATACTCGAAGGAAGTTTTCCCAAATATATCCTTAGTGTCAGTGCATTTCTCCCATCTAAATATATAACATGAAAAGGGAAGGCGAGTCAGGCTGGCAAGTTTAGAGTGGAGCTGTTTTTAATTATTGAAATAACTCCATTACACTGTGGTTTTGGTTTTTGCTGCACTGTTAGCAACAGGTAGTTAAGGGTTAGTTTAATGCATGAGGTTCCAAACCACTGGGTTTCCTGTTAAAATCCATGGACTTGCTTTATTAAAGTAATATAAAGGAGAAATGTGATTGTTAAACAAACATGCAACTGATCAGTGCTACCTTTTAGTGAGATTGCTGCTGGTAATGAAGAACGAGGATTGTAGCTATGTACGATATTGGAGCTGCAAAGTTAAATTAAAAGATGCACATTTCAATATATAAGTGAGCAGGTCACAGTAATGTTGTTTGTTTAAAAGTGCTTTAGATTTATGCTATATGTAATGTTTAATTGCAAAAGTTCATAGAAATTTCATTTGATTGAGATAAAATTACTTTATATACCTAGATTCTGATGTAAGAAAAATCTTCCACATGACATTGAGCTGTGGAAGGGCACTACCATTAATATGCATCATATTGTTGAAAAAAAGTCACATTTTGCTGGAGCTTTTCATCTTGTACTTAACAGATAATTTACAAGAAATTCCAATAGAAAAGGAAAACACTATTTATACTGTAAAAGAGAGTGCTGATTGGTTGGCAAATGGACACTGATTGGTAGAGGCGTTGCTATGAAGCATGCACCAGTTAAATGATGAGTTATGCATTCCCCATGGCAATGCCTCCAGCAATCATAGTCCACTTGCCATTTCCAATCAATCAGCACACTTCTCACATATATTATAAATGTGGTTTTCCCCTCACATACGAATGCTTGGAAATTATTCTGACAAGTACAGTAAATGATGAAAAGCTTGACAAAATGTGTCCTTCACAGAAATACTACCAAACAACCATTAATATTGTTGAATTAAATCACAAGAACATAAGTGAAAATGATAGAAACTGCAAGTTTATAAGGTAATCGTGCTTATTCTCAAGTGTTTAGAGTCATAGAGTCATAAAGATGTACAGCACGGAAACAGACCCTTTGGTCCAACTCATCCATGCCAACTAGATATCCCAGTCCAATCTAGTCCCACCTGCCAGCACCTGACCCATATCCCTGAGTAAAAACAATGACTACAGATGCTGGAAACCAGAGTCTAGATTAGAGTGGTGCTGGAAAAGCACAACAGTTCAGGCAGCATCCGAGCTCTTGACCCATATCCCTCCAAACCCTCCCTATTCATATCTAGATACCTTTTAAATATTGCAATTGTACCAGCCTCCACCACTTCCTCTGGCAGCCCATTCCACCCTCTGAGTGAAAAAGTTGCCTCTTGGGTCTCTTTTATATTTTTCCCCTCTCATCTTAAACCTATGCCCTTTCATTCTGGACTTGCCCACCCCAGGGAAAAGAATTTGTCTATTTACCCTATCCATGCCCCTCATGATTTTATAAACCTCTATAAGGTCATCCCTCAGCCTCCGACGCTCCACGGAAAACAGCCCCAGCCTATTCAACCTCTTCCTATAGCTCAAATCCTCCAACCCTGGCAACATCCTTGCAAATCTTTTCTGAACCCTTTCAAGTTTCACAACATCTTTCCGATAGGAAGGAGACCATAATTGCACATAATATTCCAACAGTGGCCTGACCAATGTCCTGTACAGCCGCAACATGACCTCCCAATTCCTGTACTCAATATTCTGACCAATAAAGGAAAGCATACCAAACGTTTTCTTCACTATCCTATCTACCTGCGACTCCACTTTCAAGGAGCTATGAACCTGCACTCCAAGGTCTCTTTGTTCAGCAACACTCCCTAGGAGCTTACCATTAAGTGTATAAGTCCTGCTATGATTTGCTTTCCCAAAATGCAGCACTTCACACATATCTAAATTAAATTCCATTTACCACTCCTCAGCCCATTGGCTTATCTGATCAAGATCCCATTGTAATCTGAGGTAATCTTCTTCGCTTACCACTATACCTCCAATTTTGGTGTCATCAGCAAACCAACTAACTCTACCTCCTATACTCACATCCAAATCATTTATATAAATAATGAAAAGTAGAGAACCCAGCACTGATCCTTGTGGCACTCCATTGGTACAGGCCTCCAGTCTGAAAAACAACCCTCCACCACCACCCTCCTCTGTCTTCTACCTTTGAGCCAGTTCTCTATCCAATTGGCTAGTTCACCCTGTATTCCATGAGACCTAACCTTGCTCATCAGTCTCCCATGGGGAACCTTGTCAAACGCCTTACTGAAATTCATATAGATCACATATACCGCTCTGCCCTTATCAATCCTCTTTGTTACTTCTTCAAAAAACTCAATCAAGTTTGTGAAACATGATTTCCCACACATGATTGCCCATCCCTAATCAGTCCTTCCCTTTCCAAATACATGTACATCCTGTCCCTCAGGATTCCCTCCAATAACTTGCCTACCACCGAAGTCAGACTCACTGGTCTATTGTTCCCTGGCTTGTCCTTACCACCCTTCTTAAACTGTGGCACCACGTCAGCCAACCTCCAGTCTTCCAGCATCTCACTTGTGACTATCAATGACACAAATATCTCAGTAAGAGGCCCAGCAATCATTTCCCTAGCTTCCCACAGAGTTCTAGGGTACACCTGATCAGGTCTTGGGGATTTATCCATCTTTATGCGTTTCAAGACATCCAGCACTTGCTCCTCTGTAATATGGACATTTTTCAAGATATCACCATCTATTTCCCTACACTCTGTCTTTCAGGTCCTTTTCCACAGTAAGTACTCATGCAAAATATTCATTTAGTATCTGCCCCATCTCCTGCAGCTCCACACAAATGTCTTGCTGAATGTTGAGGGGCCCTATTCTCTCCTTAGTTACACTTTTGTCCTTAATGTATTTGTAAAAACCCTTTGGATTCTCCTTAATTCTATTTGCCAAAGCTATCTCATGTACTCTTTTTTTCCCTCCTGATTTCCCTCTTAAGTATACTCCTACTGCCTTTACACTCTTCTAAGGGTTCACTCGATCTATCCTGTCTATACCTGACATATGCTTCCTTCTTTTTCTCAGCCAAATCCTCAATTTCTTTAGTCATCCGGCATTCCCTATACCTACCAGCCTTTCCTTTCAACCTGACAGGAATATACTTTCTCTGGATTCTCGTTATCTAATTCCTGAAGCCTTCCCATTTTCCAGCCGTCCCTTTACATGTGAACATTTGCCCCCAATTAGCTTTTGAAAGTTCTTGCCTAATACTGTCAAAATTCACCTTCCTCCAATTTAGAACTTCAACTTTTAGATCTGGTCTATTCTTTTCCATCACTATTTTGAAACTAATAGAATTATAGTCGCTGGCCCCAAAGTGCTCCCACACTGACACCTCAGTAACCTGCCCTGCCTTATTTCCCAAGAGTAGGTCAAGTTTCGCACCTTCTCTAGTAGGTACATCCACATATTGAATCAGAAAATTTTCATGTGCACACTTAAGGAATTCCTCTCTGGGTAATCCAAGATGGAGGATGGGGAAAATTTCTGTCCGTAACAGCTGTGCCTTTTTTTGAGGTGTTTAAGTTTGGTGAATAGACCAAACAAAAAAACCCAGGGTTTTGAATGTGTCCCTGAACTCATTGGTAGAACAGATATTGACATTTGTCCATGATTCTTCAAGACTAATATCATTCCTTATCCCATTAGATTCTAGCAATGACCTGAAGCCTGCTACCTACCAACATGTGGCTGTGTCTAGCTGCCTAGACAGCAATGAATCCTACCTTACACTGGCCATGGAGGTGGCACTGATGGGGATGGGTCAGCAAAGAGTAATGCCTGAGGGCCTGTATGCACAAGACAAGGTCTGTCGCAATGAGGAGCAAATAATCTTCAAACTACAGGAACTTGAATTAGATGAAATGCTTGTACAAGTCCTACGCAAACAGTCTATTATCTTATTAGAAGGTAAACTAATTCCTCTATAGAAATCAAAATGTTTTGATGAAAAAAAAGAGGAATATCCATAGTTTCTCTGGCAAGATAGTGCATGCTTTAGGCAATTAGCCTTTCAGTTCTGGAAGTGGTAATATTTAAATTCAGGCTAAATTCATGCAGTACAGTACTTTCAAAAGTAAAGACACTAATATGCAAGTTGCTTTTTTTTGTGAACTGTGCTTTTTCATTTACTTCAAAGACTTGATAAATCCTGTGATAAAGGCATGTTCTACAGAGAGGATGACTAAGTTAAGTTATTCCATATATTGTGATTGACATTTGATATTTAGATTGTTATTTAATGATGGTATTGGCCCTGAATTGAACTTGATGAAGACACTGAGAAAATATTTAATTGTGTTACTATCAGAAAACCATGTTTTCATAAATCTTCTGCAATATTAAATTGGTGTTGTATATGCAATCAGTCTCACCGATTGCATTTACTTCTGTTACAAAATTAAGTTAAGGACCAGAAAACAAGAATAGGAGGATCAGTGAAAATATCTTCTGTAAAAAAACACTGAACTTGGTTAATTTCTCCCCATGACTTTTCCCCCCATTATTGAGCTGTCACCAGTGGATCTGTGGAAACGTTGAAGAAATGGTAGAAGTCCCAGAATGGACATGATGGGCTGAAGGGCCTCTTTCCATGCTTTAAAACTCTTATCACTCTCTGAATTAGTGTTTCTCCAAGGTTTCCATAGATCTACCAGCACCTTATGGGTGACAACTAGGAGAATCCCTCTCAATGTTCAATCCTTTGTTCTTGGTGTTCCATGATCATTTGCACAAAAATAGTTGTTCTATTACAAAATAAACAATCATGTTGAAAAATAATTAGCACCACCTGTGCAAAAATAAAACTGAACTGCAATACGTAAAAATGTCACC
Organism: Hemiscyllium ocellatum; assembly: GCF_020745735.1. Classification (NCBI taxonomy): domain Eukaryota; kingdom Metazoa; phylum Chordata; class Chondrichthyes; order Orectolobiformes; family Hemiscylliidae; genus Hemiscyllium; species Hemiscyllium ocellatum. Next base: position 82,408,820 of record NC_083409.1, read on the forward strand.
TTGCAAATGAAACTGTCTATGCAAAAATATTATAAAGGTATTCCTCCTTCAACTGAACTGACAGCAATTTTGATCATTAACAGGAGGTCCTTTCAGCGGCCTGGGCGAAGTGATTCACCGGGAAAGTGTGCCAATGCATACTTTTGCAAAGTACCTTTTTTCAGCTTTACTGTCGCACGATACTGACCTTGCATACAAACTAGCTTTAAGAGCAATGAGGTTTGTAATTTAATTTAAAACATTCAGTTCTGGTACTGGATGCACATTATTTCTGAACTCGTTGTTTAGATTATTGCGTGTTAACAAAACATATGAGCAGTTCAAACCAATCACTAATGTATATTTATCATACCACTAAAAACTACTAAAACTATTGAACTAGTGCAGGTAACTAACATAAGACAGGGATGGGTGACAGCACGTTTTTGTGTAATTATGTTGGTCACCTAATGCTTTGATAAACTAGGGTTTCTGATATAAAAGTAATAGGATCTTAATATTGTAATATCCTGCAAGAATGTAAATATGGCATTGAAAGCAATGGGATGCTAGTAGGGCATAAATCTATACGTGGTATCTCCCAGATGCTGATAGAGTCAAGACATTCATTGTGTGTGCTAGGTTAAGGAAGATTGCAAGCAAAGGCCCTAAAGGAAAAGTGACTAAAATTAAACATGACTCTTCCATCAGACCCCTAAGTCAGCCATTGCTAATTTGTTGGGAAATGGTTACACCGTCTTCAAAACTATGGTGTGAAGATGCTGTTGTTGGACCGGGGTGGATAAATTCAGAAGTCACAGGACATCAGGTTATAGTCCAACAGGTTTATTTGAAATCCCAAGCTTTCGGAGTGCTGCTCCTTGACCTGATGAACGAGCTGCTTTCTGAAAGCTTGTGATTTCAAATAAACCTGTTGGTCTATAACCTGGTGACATGTGACTTATGACTCTCTTCAAAATTCGAAGCAATAAAATGGTCCCTGACATTGCTGTCTATGCAGCATAGGAGCAGTCAGTTCCCAAGCACCTGTTATATTATCCTGGGGCTTCACAAGGCTGTGAACCTGGGATTGCCTACAAAAGGTACATGGCAAGCATCTGAGGTGATACAGAAGAGAATGTTCCTAGTCCTTTATTCTGAGTTTCCTATTGTTATTTTGTGTGATACTGGGAGAGTCTGCTGTCAGGCTCTGAACCTTGATTCTTTGTCATACCTATTTCGAATTGTGTGTCAGGCTGGCGATAATTTGCTTAAAAGCAAAGTCGATGTACCGTTAACACAAGATACCTTTATTCCTCCTGAAATATCTTTAATGGGGAGAAGCACTCATTCACTTGAATGAAAGCCAGTTGGCACTGGGCTAAACCCAGGATATAAAGTAGTCTTGGTTGAAGCTTGATGCCTAATTTTCCTCACCAGAAATCTGTTTTTACATCAGTGCAGGGAAAATGTATGCTCTATGGTCCTTTTCTCCCCACCTCTCTCGACCCACACTTCCATTCTTTGTAGAACAAATGCATTTATGTCTTTTGTTGTCATATATCTTTGTTCTCTGTATCTTCATGTTTACACAAATATAATAGGGAAAACATTGAATTTGCAGAACATTAAAGCCTGGATATGCAACAGTTGAAAACAGAACTACTCTCCGTCAGGCTATTACCTGATAAAAGCATCAGTATGTGATTTGTACATTTAGGCTACACAATAGCCTAGTGAATCAATGATATGTATTTCCTATCACCTACAACATATCACAGTGGTTGTTTTTTTGTAGGTTACCTGTTCTGGAATCAACATCACATGCTGGCGACGTTTCCCATCCTCATCATATCGTTTCAGTTGTACCTAGTCGATATCCACGGTGGTTTACCCTAGGACACCTTGAGTCTCAACAATGTGAGCTGGCCTCCACAATGTTAACAGCTGCCAAAGGTAGTCTTGGCACAAACAAAAATGAACTTTCATTGTCCATGTGACTTACTATTACATGACTGTACTATTACATGATGGGGTAACAGTATGCAGCCATATTCCCAATTCAGAAAATTTCTATCTTGGTGGAGAGGGCACCAAGAGAAAGAAAGCAACTTGCTGATTTGTTGTGCCCCACATCAGAGAGATTAATTATGGTCTGTGGTTGGACAGGAGGAAGTCAACGCAAACATTTACCTTCAGCATGTTGTATGGTGCTGGGAGAGAAAGGTACCTTTTTCGGGAGTGGAGAATCTATAAATGAAACAAAAGCTAATGTTATGGAATTGGGTTTAAGTTGAGTTGATTAAAAAAAAAGTTTGGGCACAAAATGCTGCTCAGTTTTAGATTGGAACAGTGGACATTTTTGGATTAAGTTGAGGAGATTAGAACTGTTGAGCTTGGTGAATCTCAGGGCAGTAACTGTGAAGCATATTTATTTTTACAAGAGGGGTGATAAACATTAATATTTCTATAAGGAAAAATATTATATTTGAGGAAGAGATCTTATCTTCAGTTGTGAACATTTTTACAACCCAATGAGTTCTATGTGGTTGTTTAATGGTAACATTTTTAAAATGCGTTCTGCTTATCGAAATATACAAAGTGACAGTTTTAATTTCCCTGTCTGGATCAGAGAAAATTACTAGAACTCCTGAATTTCCCTACAATTTATTTTCTCAATTGTATAACTGCTGATAGTTGGGAATGCTGAGAACCAATTACCAGCAATGTGACTGAATGAGCCAGACGCCATGCATCAACTGGACTTTTTCTGCCTTATCTGTTTCATGCGTTCGTACCGGGATGGTGATGTGCAGATCAAACCATTAATACTACAGGATAGAAGACAGGGCATGAACAATTTTGAAATCTTAAAACAATATCCAAAGTTCTCCTAGTCAATAGGTAAAAGTGATCATCTAGGCTGTCTTCAGAATTAAATGCATTTTGCATGAATGATGACAATAGACTGTAGTCTGTTGGCTCTACAAATTAAACCTGTATTGAGCAGTCATTAAAATACAAGCTCAGCAGGAAGAGCATTTTAGTTGTTTGAATTCAACTGGCTTGCATTGCTGAACACAGTAAATCCTGCAAGCTAGTTTGATTACTAATATCATTAATACTCATGGTGTAAATTCAAATACTTAAGAAGAAAGTGAGCACTTTTTAAAATGTTTTTGTAAATACTGGTAATTAGGGAGTTGCTTTAGCTCAGTTGGCCAGATGGTCGGTTTGCAAAGCAGTGTGATGCCAATAGCATGGGTTCAATTCCCATCACTGGCTGAGGCTACCGTGAAGGACTCTCCTTCTCAACCTCTCCCCTCACCTCAGGTATGATGGCCCCCAGGTTAAATCATCACCAGTCATCTCTCTCTAATATATGGTTTGGTAAGACTATGGTGACTTGATTTGACTGGTAATTAAAAGGTCAGGAAGTCACCAGGGGAGTTACAGCATATATTGTCAAAATACTTTTCCAAAAGCTTCTTGGCACAATATCATCATGTTGTTTGTTCTCCTTTCTTGAAGGTTTCTCAGTGGCCTAGATTAATAGCATTTACCTTGTTACAGACTAATGTGGAAGCTCCAAACTGGTAAATCAATAGGATCTAAATTACTCCTTCTGATTAATCGCAGGAGATATGCTACGGTTGCGAACTGTCCTGGAAGCTATTCGGAAGAACATTCACTCCTCCTCCCTCATATTCAAACTCGCCCAGGATGCATTTAAAATAGCAACACCAGCTGACATTCCACCAGATATTACACTTCTCAATGTGGCTCTGGAACTTGGGTTACAGGTAAGAGCAATGCATTTATTCCACTGAAGTAACCAAACCCAATCTACGCCAGACTTTTGTGGGGAAGCACAGTCAGTGCCATCTTCTGCTTACATGAAAGTAAGGAGAAAAATGTTCCAAGGCATGTATCAGGAAGCAATGGTAGAGACCTGAAAATGAAGGTGGATAAATCACCCAGAATGGATGGACTACACTTCATGGTTCTGGAGGAGATTATGGAGGCATTGGTGGTGACCTTCCAGGAATCATTGGGGTAAGAGAGTTTCCAGAGGAGTGGAAAATGGCTAATGTAACACCTCTTCTTAAGAAGAGAGGAGGGCAGAAGACAGGAAATTATAGGCCAGTTAGCCTGTCCTCAATCATTGGTAACCATTGATATATTTGGGCAGCGGCTGATCCAGAAACAATACACGTGTAGTGTCTCCCATCTGCCCTCCTCCTTTAACCAAAAAAAAGACTCTGTAGCATGTTGATAAGGTAAAGTTTGTTCTATTTCTTTTTATATCATGCAATTGGTTAAAAATTTACTTTTTTTCTTTTTTATTTGTCTATTATTTGGTTATTTGAAAAGGAGTATAGCAGAGAATTATTAGAAATTATTTAACTCATGAATTTATATAAAATAATTAACTAAGTAGAGATGGCTGGGCAGGTGATGTGCTGTAGCTGTACGATGTGGGAGCTGGCTGATCCCATTGTGAACAGCAGCGACCACATTTGCAGCAAGTGTTGGTTGCTGGAGGATCTCCGGCTTAGAATTGATGATCCGGAATCTGAGTTTCAAACACTGTGGCACATCCGGGAGGTGGGGGAGTTACCTGGATGCTTTGTTTCAGGAGGCAGTCACACCTGGTAGATTAAGTAATTCAAATTCAGTCAGTGATCAGGGACTACAGGGTGTGACTGTAAGTGAGGCAGGGAGAGGGATCCTGAGTTCAGGCGTGGACGAGCCTCAGCTTTTGACCTTATCCAACAAGTATGAGATGCTTGCTCCCTGAATGGATGAAGAAAAGGGCTGTGGACAGGATGAACCAGCTGACCAAGGCACCATGGTCCAGGAGGCCATTCAACAAGGGAGAGCAAAAAGTTGTTATAGGGGATTCTATAATTAGGGGTACAGATAGTATCCCTTGCAAGCCGAATCGGGAGACCCGCATGGTGTTTTGTCTGCCTGGTGCCAGGGTGCAGGACAACTCTGACTGGCTTGAAAGAATATTGTTGCGGGAGGGGGAGGATCCAGTTGTTGTGGTCCACATTGGGACAAACAACACAGGCCAGGCTAGGAAGGAGGAACTGTTTGGGGATTGTCAAGCACTAGGACAAAATTAAGGAACAGGTCCTTGAGGGTCATAATCTCCAAATTACTGCCTGAACCACAAGCCAATTGACTTAGGGTTAAGAAAATTAGGGAAGTAAACGCGTGGCTAAGGGAGTGTTGTGGGAAAGAGGGATTCCATTTCATGGGGCATTGGCATCAGTTTTGGAACTGGAGGAATCTGTACTAATGGGATGGTCTCCACCTGAATCAATCTGGAACCAATCTGGTCAAGCAAAAAGGATAAATAGGGTGGTCACTAGGACTTTAAACTAGTGAGTCGGGGGGAAGGGAAAGGGAAAACAACAGCAAGTATGATGGTAATAAAAAGGTAAGCAGCAGGTTAGTATGCGTGCAGGAGGGCTTAAGTTTAAGGAAGACTATGAAAGAAGTAAAAAGGAAGGATAACTCAGGTGATATTATTGGAGATGTTTGAAATCATGAAGGTAAGAAATTATAAGGCTACTTTACCTGAATGCTCGTAGCATTCGTAACAAGATTGATGAGGTAACGGCACAAATCATGGCGAATTAATATGATTTAGTAGTCATTATGGAGACGTGGTTACAGGATGGTCACCACCGGGAGTTAAATATCCATTAGATATTATTAGAGATGTTTGATCGGTGTAGTCATTGATAGTGTAGTCTATAGGCCACCAAATAATAACATCACGTTGGGGGCGGGCATAAACAAAGAAATAACAAAGGCTTGTAAAAATGGTACGCCAATTATCATGGGGGATTTAATCAGCACGTTGATTGGTTGAACCAACTTGGTCAGGGTAGCCTAGAGGAGGAGATTGTTGAGTGTATCTGTGATAGTTTTCTTGAACAGTATGTAATGGAATTGACGAGGGAGCAAGCAATCCTAGATCTGGTCCTATGTACTGAGACAGGAATAATTAATGACTTCATAGTGAGCAATCCTTTTGGAAGGAGCGATCACAGTATGGTTGAGTTTAGAATACAGATGGAGAGTATCATGATAAAAGCCAGTAGCAGGGTCCTGTGCTTAAACAAGGGAAACTACAATACAATGAGGGAGGACTTGGCTAAAGTAGACTGGAAGCAAAGATTTTCATGAACCCATGCTGCAGCTGCCCAACGGGACAATTTCTGTCGAGGTGCCTTGCTATTTCTTCCTTGATGATAGACTCAAGCATCTTCTGCATTACAGAGGTTAAGCTCACTGGTCTACAAGTCCCCATGTTTTGTCTACCTCCCTTTTTAAACAGTGGCATCACATGTACTGTTTTCCAGTTTGCAGGAATTGCCCCAGAGTCCAGCGACGTTTGGAAAATTACCCCCAAAGAACTTGCTATTTCACCTGCCATCTCTTTTAGTACCCCAGGATACATTCCATCAAGGCCAGGAGACTTGTCTATTCTTAGTTCCATTAGCTTGTCCAACACTATCTCCTCCGTAATAATGATTGTTTCCAGGTCCTCACTTCGTCTCTTTGACAGTTATATTATTAGTGTCCTCCACTGAGAAGACCGATACAAAATACCTGTTCAATGCCTTGGCCAATTCATCATATACATAACTAAACCCCCCCCCTCTCATTCTCTAAAGGACCAATGTTTACTTTAGCCACTTTTTTTTGTTTTATATATTTAGAGAAACTTTTGCTATCGGTCTTTATATTCTGTACGGGATTTTTTCTCACGTTTTATCTTACTTTTCTGTATAGCTCTTTTTGTGGCTTTCTGTTGACCTTTAAAGTTTTCCAAATCTTCTGGTTTCATGCTGTTTTTGGCCACTGTGTATGCCTTCACTTTCAATTTGATAGCCTCCCTTATTTCCTTAGACATCCAAGACAGTTTTACCCCTTTTCTTATAGTCCTTCCTTTTCACTGGTATATACTTTTGCTGAACACTTTGAAAAATTTCTTTGGAAGTCCTGCATAAGATAAAGATGCATGGCATTACAAGTAAAGTATTAGCCTGGTTAGATGATTGGTTGACTAACAGGAAGCAAAGAGTGGGGAATAAATGAATGCTATTCTGGCTGGCGATCAATGACTTGTGGTGTGCCTCAGGGATTGGTGTTGGGACCGCAATTATTTACAATTTATATAGATGATTTAGAGTTGGGGGCCACGGATAGTGTGTCAAAGTTTGCAGGTGATACTAAGATGAGTGACAAAGCAAAGTGTTAAGAGGAACATAGATACTTTGAGTGAGTGGGCAAAGGTCTGGCAGATGGAATACAATGTTAATAAGTGTGAAACCATCCATTTTGGTAGGATTAACAGTAAAAAGGATTATTACTTGAACGGTAAAATGTTGCAGCATGCAATCTGGGCTATATAAGGCTCTGGTCAGGCTGCATTTGAAATATTGTGAGCAGTTTTGGGTCTCGTACCTAAGGAAGGATTTGCTAGCCTTAGGTTGAAAGGAGGTTCACAGGAATGGTTCTGGGAATGAAGGGCTTGTCATATGATGAGTGGTTGAGGACTCTGGGTCTATACTTAATGAAGTTTAGAAGGATGAGGGGAGATCTTATTGAAACAGAATACTGAAAAGGTGCATAGAGTGGGCATGGAGAAGATGTTTTCACCAGTAGGAGAGATTAGAAGCAGAGGGCACAGCCTCAGAATGAAGGGACCACCTTTTAGAAATGAGATGAAGAGCAATTTCTTTATTCAGAGAATGGTGAAACTGTGTAACCCATTGCTGCAGAAGACTGTGGAGGCCAATTGAATAAGACCAAGATCCGGTCTTGATTAGTCAGAGGATCAAGAGTTATGAGGAGAAGGCAGGAGAATGGGGTTGAGAAAGGTATCAGCCATGATTGAATGGTGAAGCAGACTTGATTGGACAAATGACCTAATTGTGCTCCTATATCCTATGGTCTACTTTATGAAAATTGATTGCTCCTTCTGGTCTAGTATTCTGAAAGATCTGGTGAGAAGCTTGAAACAGAAGGTAACTGTACGTGAAAGGGGCAATCTAAGGGCACTTTTCCATTGAAAAGAAAAGCTTTAGCAGAGCTACAATATGTATCACTTTGCTCCAAAAGCCCACTTAGTGGCTTGCATGAGTCAGGAACAATGAGAGAGTGTTGATTTGAAGCATCGGAAGTCTGACTGATTGGCATTTATCTGAATTGTGAAATGGAAAGTGACTTGGTCTGCAGAGGTGAAACTAATGAACCCAACTTTCTCTTGCCAGGAATGAGGCATCAGGTGATAAGAGATCCAGTAATTGTATGAGATACAGTAAGAGGGTGGAGAGGTCATTAGTGGAGACACTGTGTGTTTTTGAGCTGTAACACCAACATGTAATCTTTCAAGAACAAAGTTCTGGAGAAACACAGCAGATCTGGCAGTATCAGTTGAGAAAAAAAGGATTAATGTTTTTAGTCCAGTGACCCTTCTCAGGATTGACTATAGCTGGGAAAAGGTGGTATTTGTGCTGATGATGGGATGGCGACAGTAAATAGTGCATGGAGATGGATCCCAGAGAGAGAAGAAAGACAATAGGCAAACAAAGAAATAGCTGATGATTACATGAGAGAGGGAGAGAGAGAGAGAGAGAGAGAGATAAATACTATTAAGGGCATTAATGAGAAACGTACTTTTAAAAAATGGCTCATCTGTGCAGGGAGCAATCTAAATAATACAGCGTGTGGGTCAAAGGTCACCGTCACAGAGGAGTATGATCACATTCTGAAATTGTTAAACTGAATGTTGAATGTTGAAAGCTGGTAAGGTGCAGTTCTTCCAGCATTGAACCACACTGGAGCAATGTAGCAGGCCTGAGACAGAAATGTTGGAATGAGAACACAGTGGTGTACTGAAGTGGCAAGCAACTGAGAACTCAGGGACATTTTTATAGACTTAGCATAGGTGTTTGGCGAAGTGGTTACAGTTTATGTTCCCTAGTGTAGAGGAAACTACTTTATGAACATCAAATACAGTGGACTAAATTGAATGAAGTGCAGGTAAATTGCTACTTCACTGGAAGGTACTGAATTGAATTAAATTGAATTTATTGTCACATATATTGAGGCACAGTGAAAAGCTTTGTCAAGGCCTTGGATAATGAAGAGAGAAGATGTAAATGGGCAAGTGTTGCACTTCTGTGATTGCATGGGAAGGTGTTGTGGAGGTGTGGGGAGATGTTGAGAGTCGACAGCGGAAGGTTGACAAGGGAAGAGAGAGGAATGTCTATCTGGCAATGGTATCCTGGTGGAGATGATAGAAATAGCATCTTAAGATCCTGTGGATGTGGATGCTAGTGGGATAGAAGGTGAGGACCAGGAGTCCCTATCATTGTGTGGGAGGGAAGAGAACAAGTGAGAGCCAAATTGTGGGAAATCTGACAGACACAGCTAAAGACCCTCAATTGAGGACAAATGTGGACATTTCTAAGACCTTCCTCCCACCACCAAGGTGGTATATTCAGAATATATGTGACAGAGACAGAGAAACTGGGAGAATGGGATAGAGTCCTTGCAGGAAGCAGGGTGTAAAGCTGGATGTTCAAAGGAACTGTGGGAGTCAGTAAGTTTGTAATGGTTATTGGCCAGTTTTTCACCAGAAATGGAAACAGAGATATCAAAGAAGTGAAGTGAAGAGTCAGAGATGGACCAGGTGAAGGTGAGAGCAGGGACCAAAATTGATAAATCTTCCAATTCCAATCAAGAGAGAGGGAAGCAGCATGAATCATGTTATGAATGTATCAGAGAAAGATTTATGTGGAGGGACCTGTTAGGACTGGAACAAGAAACGTTCCACGGGACCCACAGAGAAAATGGGCATAACTGGAGCCCATGTGGGTATCCATGGTCAAATCTACTCTATTTCCTTGCCATCACCATCTGTCACCAGCCTAAATACCAACCTTTCCCAGTTATCATCGGTTCTGATGAAGGGTCACTGGACTCAAAACATTTATTCTGTTTTTCTCTCAATAAATGCTGCCAGACCTGCTGTGTTTTTCCTGCACTCTGTTTTTATGTCAGGTTTCCAGCATCCACAGTTATTTGTGTTTATGTAATTTTTCAATTTTGTTTAGTTGGAAAATGAGATGCATTCATGATAGCTCCAGAAGATTGCAACCATCATGCACAATTTTAAAAAAGGAGAAAATCAATAAGGGAACATAGTGGAGCTAATTGGCTGTACCTCAAAGTACTAAGTGGTTTGATAAGGGGCGATTTTCTGAATGATGAATTTGTTCCTTATGATGTTCTTGGCTCTTAACCTCATTACAGCCTTTGTCCAAACATGGACAAAAGTACTGAACTCGAGGTGACGTGAGAGATATTGTTGATTAATGCCCTTGACATTAAAGCATCACTTGAGTGACTAGCATCAAGGAACCGAGTAAAACTGAAGTCAGTGGAAACTGGGGAGAAACTATCCACCGATTGGAGTCATACTCAGCACAAACAAAATAGTTCTGGTTTTCAAGGTCAATCATCAGTACCAGGGCATCAGCAGTTAAATTCTTCAGGGTCATGTGTATGGCACAATCATATTCAGCTGCTTCATCAATTACCTTCCTTTCATTATAAGGTCAGGAGTAGGGATGTTCATGGATAATGTTCAGCAGTCCACATCAATATGCACTGGATTACATTTAGACTTGGGCTAAGTGGTAAACAATGAGCATCCCCAACAAGAGAGAAGCCAATTATCATCATTTGACATTTTATAGCATTACCATCACTGAATACTCAACTATCAACATCCTGGGGGTTATCATTAACAGGAATTGAATAGGACTCACCGTATAAATTCTGTGGCTATAAAAGCAGGTCAGAGGTGAGAAATTCAGCAGCAGCAGAGAACTCAGTTGCTGACTCTACCACCTACTGAAGACCAGGTGTTCAGGAATTAAGTTGGATGACCCAGACCTTTACAGGAATTCCAGATTTGATCTCCACGAGGCCATTAAAGATACCAAGAGACAGTATTAAACCAAGTTTGAGGCCCAGTCCAACCACACAGACAGCCACTACCCGTGGCAAGTCCTACACAACACAAAATGTAGTTGAGCTAAATAGTGGAAAAAGACATCCCTCCCTGATGCTTTCTGTGCTTGGTTCAAGCAGAATGCCAGGGTGTGGTGTCACCTGCCCTGACAGCCCCAGTCACACCAGTTCCCTCTGTCACTGCTGTCAGATTGGTCTTCTTGAGAGTAAGTCCAAGGAAAGTGACTGGCCTAGACAGAGTCCCCAACTGTAAAACGAGATTCTGTGCAATCTAGCTGACAGAAATATTCGCTGACATTGTTAACCTCTCCTTGCTAAACTCTAGGTGCTTCAAGAAGACCACCATCATCCCAGTACCAAAGAAAACATATGCAATGTGCCTCAACCACTACCACCTAGTGGTTTTGACCTCCATAATCATGAAGTGCTTCAAGAAGCTGGTCAAGGCCCACATCTGGTCTAGTGTCCCAGCCTATCCCATTCCACTGCAAATTGCCTACCAGTGAAACAGGTCCACAGGGGTTGCCAATTCCCTAGCTGTGCACTCATCCCTGGAACATCTGGATAACAAGGATACCCATGCCAGGCACCTATTTATTGACGGGTAAAAAATGAGGTCTGCAGATGCTGGAGATCACAGCTGAAAATGTGTTGCTGGTTAAAGCACAGCAGGTTAGGCAGCATCCAAGGAATAGGAAATTCGACGTTTCGAGCATAAGCCCTTCATCAGGACCGAAACGTCGAATTTCCTATTCCTTGAATGCTGCCTAACCTGCTGTGCTTTAACCAGCAAAACATTTTCACCTATTTATTGACTACAGTTCCACCTTCAAAATTATATTTCCCTCCAGACTAATCTCGAAACTCCGAGACCTATGTTTCGGCCTCCACCCTCTGCAACTAGATCCTCAGCTTCCTTACCCATAGAACGCAATCAGTGAAGACAGACAACAGTATCTCCTCCATGGTCATTCTCAACACTGGATTTGTACTCAGCCCCTTACTGTTATTCCCTGTATACTTTGTATGAAGCCATCTGCAAGTTTGCTGATGAAACCACTGTCAAAGGCCGGATATCAAACAATGATGAGTCAGAATACAGGAAGGAGGTAGAGGGCTTGGTATCATGGTGCAATGATGATAATCTCTCCCTTAATATCAGCAAAAACTAAAGGACTGATCATTGACTTCAGGAAGAAAGGAGGAGGACATGCTCCTATCTACATCAATAGAGTGGAGATGAAGAGGGTCGAGAGCATCAAGTTCCTAGGAGTGACAGTAACCAACAACCTATCCTGGACCTCTCACACAGATGTGATGGTCAAGAAGGCACAACACCTCTTCTTCTTCAGGAGACTTAGGACATGTCCATTAGGATCCTCACCAACATTTACAGATGCACCATAGAAAACATTCTATCTGAGTGCATAATGGCTTGGTATAGCAACTGCTTTGCCCAGCACTGTAAGAAACTACAGAAAGTTGTGTGCACAGCCCAGACTATCACGGAAGCCAACCTCCCATCCGTGGATCCATCTACACTTCTCAGTGCTGCAGAAAGGCTGCCAACATCATCAAAAACTCCTCCCACCTTGGTAATACTCTCTTCCAACCTCTTCCATCTGACTGAAGTTACAGAAGCTTGAACACACGCACCAACAGGTTCAAGAGCAGCTTCTTCCCTGCTGTTATTAGACCTCTGAATGGACCTCTCTAATTTCAAATCTAATGTTGATCTTGCTTTTGTCTACCTCCTGTGCAGCCGTAACCTTGTATGCCCCACTCTGTCTAAATACCCTATTGTCGGTATGTCCTTGCATGTTATGATCTGCCTGTATTGCTCATAAAACAAAACTTTTCACTGTACTTAGGTACATGTGACAAAAATTAATTACATCAAATCAAATCCCAAAGCCTGTTCACCATCTTCAAAGCACAAGTCAGGAAATGTGGTGGAATACTCTACATGTGCATGGATGAGTGTAGCTCCAAAAACACTTGAGGCTCAACAGCAGTCAAGGTAAAGCAGCCAACTTGAGTGGCATCCTATTCACCATTTCAATATTCTCTTCATCCATTGCTGATGTCCAATGGCAGCAATGTGTACTATTTACAAGATGCACTGCAGCAACTCATCTAAGCCAAATCTGAAACTTCTACCATGTAGAAGAACGAAAGCAGCATATACCTGGGAACACCGTCATCTCTGCAATGGGTCAAAGTTCTGGATAAATAATAACACTTCCTTATTAACACGGTGGCTGTACCAACACAAGAGAAACTGTAGTGGATTCTGCAGAAGGTGGCTCACCACCACTTTCTCAGGGGCAGTGGGAATGAGAAAGCTGTTTTCTCCATCTTCTGCATAATAACTATGGAAACTAAATGGAGTTATGGACCAACTCATCGGGTATCTTTCAGTGGCTTTGTACATTCCATTTGTTGCATAGCAAAAAAATGACAGTGTTAATAAGATATTTTAATAGATTATGTCAATAGAAAAAAGGACTAATACTTGCCCTTCAGAAAGTAAAAGCATAGATTAGTTTCATCTATGATCTTCAACCCAGCTGGTACAATCTTCCAACACTATTCACTAAGTTTAATTGTAATATGGTTCAGCAGGTGAGACACCAGAAGTCTGTAAATACTGAAGAACTGTGTTCTGGCATGAACTCTCTTCCAGAGGAAGGGGTGAATTGAGGGAGAGGGGAAAAAAATTTTTAAAAATTGAAAATGCAGACACTGTTCATAAAGCAGTAATTTCTGCATTATACAAAATAGCCTTAATGTATCTTTGTATAAAATGAAGTGTATGATCAATACATTATTCTGTAATTAACAGTCCACATTCCGTAGCTCTCCCAACGATATTGGACAATTGTTATCTCTTCATGAAGATGGTGGATAATCAGAGCAGATTGCAAACAATGTTTTTCTCCCCTCATTTTGAGGGAGGGGTTAAACTCTGTCCTCAGATACCATACTAGAGTGTTGAAGATGTGATGCATGTTTTTGCCTCTAATCTAATGCTGAGAACAATGCTTGGGATTCGAGTTGCTGGGAAAGGACTGAAAGAGGAATGACTTAATTCATCTGGTTTCCATGCAGGTGATGCGCATGACCTTGTCAACTCTGAATTGGAGGCGCAGGGAAATGGTGCGATGGTTGGTGACCTGTGCTACAGAAGTTGGTATGCAACTGAAATCATTACAATAAATATTTCAAAACTTGTCTTAAAATGCTTTGTCAAATTATATTCACTTTATCTCCGAGTAGTACAGACTTCTGAAGAAGTACGAGAAATTACAGTAAAGATTTACGAGGATGTTGCCAGGGTTGGAGGATTAGAGCTATAGGGCGAGGTTGAATAGGCTAGGGCTGTTTTCTCTGGAGCGTCGGAGGCTGAAGAGTGACCTTATAGAGGTTTACAAAATCATGAGGGTTCTGGATAGGATAAGTAGGCAAAGTCTTTTCGCTGGAGTGGGGAAGTCCAGAACTAGAGGGCATAGGTTTAGGGTGAGAGGAGAAAGATATCAAAGAGATACAAGGGGCAATGTTTTCACGCAGAGGGTGGTACGCGTATGGAATGAGCTGCCAGAGGAAGTGGTGGAGGATGGTACAATTGCAACATTTAAAAGGCATCTGGATGGGTATATGAATAGGAAGGGCTTGGAGGGATATGGGCTGGGTGCTGGTAGGTGGGACTAGATTGGGTTGGGATATCTGTTCGGCATGGACGGGTTGGATCGAAGGGTCTCTTTCTGTGTTGTACATCTCTATGACTCTATGACATTCAGCTAATCCTGTTTGTTTCTTAATTGGTAAATTTGTGAATCAATCCATGATAATTCCTGGTTGATGGATGTTCACAAGAAAAACATTCCCATGCTTTATTGCCAAAGTACTTTGAGACTGTGAATTCAGCTTTCTTATTTCAGTCAAGTTTCAGAAGCTCCACTCAGCCAATGTTTCCCTTTGTCCATAATTAACCATTGTTGCCAGAACTCACTGTCTAAGGAATTATATATATAAGGAATGTGAAAAATAGAAAATTCATAGGAACATTATTATAAATTTTTAAAAAGGGCCAGTAAATTTAACTTGTATTGCCAGGCCATTAATTGTTCTATGAAACCGAAATGTTGCAAAGTGTCTATCCCATTATTCTGATTATTAAAGAAATTGGTATAATTATAGAGGTCTCTGTTATCATTGGCAGGTTTAATGATTAAAATAGACTTCTAACAGCAAAGCAAGTAGAACTCCCCTTTCCTTCAACTGCCAACTCCAGAATGATGTTTTGCTATAGCAGCATTATAATTCTTCCCAAATGCTGATCCATGATTTATTTACCAGAAAGCAAGAGATTGCCACAAAATGAACACCAGCAGACAGTTGCTAACTAGCAGTTTTAAAACAAAACAGAATATGAATGGACAACAGAGGAGAAAATGTAACATATAATTGTAATCAATATTAGTAAAATTATTAAACAATTGGCTGCAAGCAGCCATATCTCTACATCTTTTAATTATAGTCATACCATCCTTCTTTAATGTGTTTCTCTTATTATTAAGGTACAATAAGATATGAGCTTGTATGTGGCTTCAGATTAATCTAGTTAAGGAAGTGGGGAGAGCAAGATCCTTGTCCATACATTCTATAAAACCCCTCAATAAATGTGGCATAGCTCACTTACATGTTGTCCTTCCATTTTCCCCTCCTCTTTTCCTTGTAGGTGTGCGAGCTTTGGTCAGCATCCTGCAGAGCTGGTACACCCTCTTCACTCCAACTGAAGCAACTAGTATTGTGGCAGCCACAGTCACATCACACAATACCATTCTTCGACTCAACCTGGACTATACACAACGGGAGGAGTTGGCAAGCTGTGCACGGACCCTTGCTCTCCAGTGTGCCATGAAAGACCCCCAGAACTGTGCACTATCCGCATTAACGCTGTGTGAAAAAGACCATATTGCCTTTGAGACAGCCTACCAAATTGTTATTGATGCAGCTTCTACGGGTATGACCTATTCCCAGTTGTTTACCATAGCTCGGTATATGGAGCACAGAGGGTACCCGTTGCGGGCCTTCAAACTTGCAAGCCTCGCCATGACACACCTCAATTTAGCCTACAACCAGGACACCCACCCCGCTATTAATGACGTTCTTTGGGCCTGTGCGTTGAGTCATTCCTTGGGAAAAAATGAACTGGCTGCCATTATCCCACTGGTTGTTAAGAGTGTACAGTGTGCCACCGTGTTATCAGACATCTTGCGCAGGTGCACGATGACAGCCCCAGGACTGGCAGGCATCCCCGGGCGGCGAAACTCTGGGAAATTAATGTCGACTGACAAAGCCCCGCTGCGCCAGCTGCTGGATGCCACGATTGGTGCTTACATCAACACCACTCACTCTCGTTTAACACACATCAGCCCTCGCCATTATGGGGAATTTATTGAATTTCTTAGTAAAGCCAGAGAGACGTTTCTGATGGCACAAGATGGACATATACAATTTGCGCAGTTCATAGATAATCTAAAACAGATTTATAAGGGAAAGAAAAAACTAATGATGCTTGTCCGAGAACGCTTTGGCTGATGCACTATTTATAAACTTTTGTTGGTTTTTTTTGTTCAACTGTGATCTTGTCTCATAGGAGTGGTACTCAGTGTCTTGGCACAACCAGTGGAGCCAGTCAGCATTTATTCAAGCATTAACCAATTTATACATCGTTCAATGATTTCAGTAGTCACAAAAATAATTGTTCTCGCACATAAAACTCAAGGATTATGGAAAACAAAGTTATACAAAGTATCTTACACTTTATTGGTGTACCCATTATACCAAATTCTGTTTCACAAGAAAAATACCTCTATCTCTCACTACTTTCTCTCTCTGTCTTTCTGATTATCTCCGACTTGCTGTCTCCCATAGTCAGCTTTAATCTCCATACGTTGCCAGGTTTCAAAGCAAAGGAAAGAGTACGCATTTAAAAAAAATGTACAAGCAAAGCAACACTAAACCTCACGCACCACCAAAACAGTTTAGTGAGATGGCTTACTCACATGCGACCATATGCCATGTGTTTTTGTGTGTGTGAAGGTACTTAAAGAAGAGACCATTCTCAGGGATGCTAAAACAAAAGTAGCAAAAGCATTTATTGAAAACTGTAAATATTATATTATATGTGTCAATTATTGAAAGAATTGTAAAGTATATTAATTTATAATTAATATTCTATGTCATTAATGGGATACTTGAAATTCACTGTGGGCTGGAAATGTTTTAACAGGAGGGAGACTGCAGAGCACATTTCTCAGGTTACCCCAACCCCCACGCATTGTGTGTTTGTATGCGAACGAGTGAAGGAGTTGGCATCACTATGCAGAGCTACTTGCATACTGTCCCCTGGGTCTGAAGTAGTTCCCATGGGTGAATTGGGGTTAATTTTTTTTTGATGAGTTTTATTTTTAAGTGTGGATAGATGGGTACAGATGGTTGGAAAAAATTGGTTTTGGTACTTTCTGAAAGTACACACTGGTATTAATTAACCTTCCTCTTGTACCTCTATCGGGACAGTATTTTGTGGTTCGAACAATTATTTTAAAAAAAGAAACGTTGCAGGTGTCTGAAGTGAATGAGCTGATGGCACTCAGCTTCCTTTGTTAGATCTTGTCTGTGCACCCTCTTGTCATCAAAAGAAGTCATATTTCTTATTAACACCTCCACCATGTTCCTAAACCACAGATTAAATAATTAATTAAAACATTATTTAAAAGAAGTGTTTCAACTTACAAAACTGTTGCCTTTCCAATGTCATTCATTCAAAAAAGATTTTTTTTCTCTTCTATTACGTTCCAGCGTCCAATGTTTTAATTTTTACAGATAGCTGCTTTCTGTGAACGGTTTTGGGAAAAAAAAATGTAAATCTTGTTGGTCCAGTTGCATTGCAAAAAGAAAACTTCTTTTGAATGTCTTTGTGTTAACTGTACCAGTGTCCGTTTGTCATAGTTTTAGGGGAAAAAAAATGCGCTGATAGAGAACGTTGACTAGATGTACCTACTGTCGAGATATGAAAAAAAGTGTTTAGTAAATGTCGCCTCTCTCTGCGCTACTGAAAGCTTAATTCAGTATTTGTTGCCACAAAAGTATCTACTTTCATCAACAGTTCATTTTTTGTGTAACCTCTTGATCTGATGTTTAAAAAAGACAAAAAAATACAAAATTTAATACTATTTATGTAATGCTACTATCATTTTATATAACTGTGTCAAAAATTTCAGTGCTTTTTTAATGAATAAAGTGTGGAACACAACTACAATTCTAACCTTTCTTGGTGTCTTTGTCTGGGGATTATTTAACTGCACAGTAACAGTTTATAAGTTTTATTTCCCTTGCTCCTGAACTCAACTGTTTTGGATATACAATTTGTCTTCAGTGGAGAAGAGTCAGCTAACTTAGCATTGACCTGAAATGTTAATGTTGTTTCTATCTCCACAGATGCTGCCTGACCTGCTGAGTAATTTTCAGCATTTCTGTTTTTATTTCAGATTTCCAATATCTGTAGTTTGTCTTTGTATCAACACAAAATGCTACAGTCAGCACAATTGCACTCAAGAGGCAAATTAATGGCCTGTCTGGACTGAAGATATAGATAGAGAACTGAGAGGTGAGCTGATTGAAACATGTAGGATTCTTAAGGAGCTTTGATAGTAAATGCTGAGAGGATATTTCCTCTCATGGGAGAGGACTAGAGGGCATAGTCTCAGAGAAAGGGGTGCCAAATTAAGAATGAGATGAGGTGGGTGGGAATCACCTCAGTTACATGTATAGGCCTGAGAGTCTATTCGGAACATGACCTGCAAGATCTTCCTATCTTGTCCTTCAGCCCCCCAACCCTTCGCCTACCTGATCAAGATTTGCCTGTCTGCCTGGCATAGGATCCACCTGTCTAAGGACAAGGACAGTAACAGGTATGTTTTAAAAATGTTTCTGCTTTACAAAGGAATTGACAATTGTACTTCAATCCAACCAGAAAATTGTTTTGTATCCTTTTAAGCCACTTTCAGACATTTAAAATCACATTACTCAAGATGGTGGATTCATACAGATTTAATTGCTCTTTTTTGTGGTAAACTTATTATGATCTTAATAGTCAAGTTTTGCCAATTAAGACTCTGATCTATCAAAGACTTTCTCTAAATCAGCATTTTATTTTTTAAAAAACATGCTATTAAAAATAGTGCTCAATGATTCTTGGCAATGTGGATTTTGTATTACACAATATGCAAAACACATTTGAATAAAAACTCAGGAGAAAAAATGCTTTTCATTTAGGAAGTTATTGGCAATTGTTTGCACAGTAGAAACTAAAACATAGTTTCATGTAAGTTATATATTAGTATCACAAGGTTAATTGTAAGGCAGTTTTTTTTATCAGCAAACTGATTATAGAATTTATGGGTGGCATAGTGGTTCAGTGGTTAGCACTGCTGTTTCACAGTGCCAGGAACCCAGGTTCGATTCCTGCCTCGGGCCAGTGTGTGTGTGGAGTTTGCACATTCTCCCCGTGTCTGTGTGGATTTCCTCCAGATGCTCCGATTTCCTCCCACAGTCCAAATATATGCAGGTCAGGTGAATAGGTGCATTAGTCAGGGATAAATGTAGGGTCGGGAAATTGGTCTGGATGGGTTGCTCTTTGGAGGGTTCGTGTAGACTTGGGCCAAACGGCCTGTTTCCATGCTGTAGGGAATCTGATCCTAAAGAATTAAAATACTTGATTTAAACATTGTGAAATTTAACTTGTTTTTAGTTCATTTACTGTGTACATACAGGCAAGTATTTATGTTTTAGCTGCATTTATCAACTCAGCTAATAGTGTCATATGTTTTGAAGCAGATTTTTGATATTTGCGCTAAATTAGCAATGACTTGGCTAAGCAGCTCAAGACTTTGGTGTAAAGTAGACAATGAACCCAGATTAATTGGATTGTCTACTGATCCTGCTTCTTAACAGATGACAGAATGCCTGTCAGGTAAGAAGGCAGGCCAATCTATGTCACTAGCACCAAATGCTTGATTTGTGCAGTAACCTGACTGATTGGAGCCATTAATTATAACGTCAGAACTGGACAGCTCAATGTGGAAATGCATGATGCGCTTTTAAAAGTAAGTGTGGAGAATACAGTTGAGAATACTAATACAGGATGACCCAACAGGCAGATAAAGCCAAACTCCCTTACCTGCCATCATTTGAATGTGGAATAAATCTTCAGTTAAAGCACCAAAGTTATAACTGAAGAAATAGCCTCCTAACATCATCCACAAATGCCTGTACACCTTCCATTGAAACCATCATCCATGCCTTTGTTACCTCTAGACTCACCATTCCAATCCTTTCTGACCAGAATTCCATCCTCCATAAACCTCTCCTCATCCAAAAGTTAGTTGCCTCTCACATATTCCATATCAAGTTTTGATTGCTCATCACGCCTGCCTTAACTGATCTGTTTGTTTCTGTTGTACTAACAGCTCAATTTTAAATTCTTATCCCTTCCACTTACAGATCCCCCCCCCCCCCAAAAGAGGACTTGCATCTCCCTATCCGTGTAACGTCCAGTTAACAATCTTTCCCTAAATTTGACTCCAGCCACTCCTACAATTGGTTACACCTTCAGTCTCCCTAGTCCAACAGTGAAGTTGTTCTTTTAACTCTTCAAATTGACCTTATTTTCTTTATTGATTAGATTAGACTTACAGTGTGGAAACAGGCCCTTCGGCCCAACAAGTCCACACCGACCCGCCGAAGCGCAACCCACCCATACCCCTACATTTACCCCTTACCTAACACTACGGGCAATTTAGCTTGGCCAATTCACCTGACCCGCACATCTTTGTGACTGTGGGAGGAAACCGGAGCACCCGGAGGAAACCCACGCAGACAACGTGCAAACTCCACACAGTCAGTCGCCTGAGTCGGGAATTGAACCCGGGTCTACAGGTGCTGTGAGGCAGCAGTGCTAACCACTGTGCCACCGTGCCGCCCACAAATCCAGCTGACTGACAGAGCAATAAACCTCCCCTACTAGTCTGTTCTGTTTGGCTGTCTATATAACTCGAACCTCCATGAATCACTGCAGATTTTTTTTTATTATTAATATAGATTGTTAGTTTGTAGATCTATAAGGTAACTCCTTCACAGTACAGAAGCCTTAGTTTCCTCTGTCTTTTTTTATAAACTTCCTCAATCATTCCTCACTTTTCAGTTCTTTGACGGTAGAGATCAACTTTCTGGCTATTCTGTGAACTCTCTCTGGTAATCGAGCTCTCTCCTGGGCTTTGGTGACTAGAACGAAACACAATATTCAAGGTGTGTTCTAACTATAATAGTATACAGTTCTACCATGACTTTACATTTAACGTATTGTCTATTTTAGTCAAGAAAAATAATATTTTATTTTAAGATTTCTCACTGAACTTCAAACATACAATATTTTCATCAATAGATGGGAAATGATGGCAAGGTGACTAATTAGAAATGTAAGAAACAGCGTACTCCAGGTTGAGTTGATACTAGGGAATAGGGATGTGTTCAACCTTTTAGCCTGATGGCAAGTGTAGGTAAAAACAAGGGCTGCAGATACTGGAAACCTGAGTCTAGATTAGAGTGGTGCTGGAAAAGCACAGCAGATCAGGCAGCATCCGAGGAGCAGGAAAATTGACGTTTCGGGCAAAAGCCCTTCATCAGGAATAGAGGCAGGGTGCCTGTAGAGTGGAGAGGTAAATGAGAGGGGAGTGGGGGTGGGGAGAAAGTAGCATAGAGACACTAGGTGAGTGGGGGTGGGGATGGAGGTGATAGGTCAGAGAGGAGGGTGGGGGAAGGTAGCAAAGAGTACAATGGGTGAATGGGGGTGGGGATGAAGCTGATAGATCAGAGAGGAGGGTGGGGTGGATAGGTGGGCACCCTCATGACCTGTCCTACCTGCCTATCTTCCTTTCCACGAATCCATTCCACCCTCCTCTCTGACCTATCACCTTCATCCCCACCCCCATTCACCTATTTGCTACCTTGCCCTACCCCCACCCCCCTCTCATTTATCTCTCCACTCTGCAGGCACCCTGCCTCTATTCCTGATGAAGGGCTTTTGCCCGAAACGTCGATTTTCCTGCTCCTCAGATACTACCTGACCTGCTGTGCTTTTCCAGCACCACCCTAATCCAGACTCTGATGGCAAGTGTAGTCACATGCAAGCTAGTTTGAGCGTTAATAGTTTGTGATTTGTTATCACTCACACCTACTCAAAAACAGCCTTTTTCAGTTTCTGAGACTTGTCCTGCAAAGTTGTGATATGTGGTAGCAAACTGTCCTGCATCCTCATGGAGTAGCATACTGCACCAAATCACTCACCCGAGTTTTAGATTTAGGATTGTTGGTAATTATAATAATTAATGTTCCTCTAAAATGTTGTCCTGTGCAGTTAGCTTTTCAATATACTTTTTTTTTCCGATGGTGAAATATTTACCAAAGTACCTTCCAGGCTACTGCAAACTAAGCAGGAACATTGCAAATCACTGATTAGTCAGTTAAGATTAGATTACTTACAGTGTGGAAACAGGCCCTTTGGCCCAACAAGTCCACACCGACCCCCATTCTGACTTCACAATACGGATTCCTTGTCTAAGGCAAACTGTTGTGGGAGGTGTTGCCTCCAAAGAGAAAATCCAAGGACACTGCTCTCCTATTGAGTTGGTAGTTGCAGAGAAACAGTGAACAGGCCTTGAATTATGCAAAAGGGAGGACTGCAGATGCTGGAAACCAAAGTTTAGATCAGAGTGGTGCTTGAAAAGCACAGCAGGTCAGGCAGCATCTGGGGAGCAGGAAAATTGACGTTTCTGGGAAAAGGGAATTATATATTATTTTTAGGGAATTCAACTGTGAGAAATTATTTGAACAGTGAGGAAGTATTTAAATCTTGGAGCACCAGTTTAAATTCTGAAAAGTATTTTAATCATCATACCTCTCCAATTTAAGATGATTCAACAAACAGAAGTGATATTATTGAAGAGGTTAATTGTGTGGCACCACTAGGCATCAACGGTTCTTCAGAGCAGAGTACTATATGCAATTCAAAATGTTATATTACAATTCATTACCTTGACACAGGTTTTTCAGTCAAAATGGAATCCACAAACCTCTGGGGTCTACAGAGATCTTGTAGGAAGTCCACAAAATAATCCCTCTAATGGATAAAAGACAGGGCAGACACAAAAGGAGAGGAAGACCAGGTTGCTCATTTTGTGTCAATGAACAGTAAAGGGTAAAATCACCACAGATTTAGAGGACTGCTCTGTCATTTGACAGAAACAACTGGTGGCGTGTTTAACTTAAGGGTCACCACATCTCAGGTGGGGGACAAGGTTGAGAAGGCGGGATCTTCATGGTAACATCAGCCAACAGAGGAATTGAACCCATACTGGTTAGCATCACAAACCTACTGTCCAGTTAACTGACATACTAGTGAAGCAGTAGTTAGTGTTGGTCTCATTTTAATAGCTAACACAATGTTCACTACCGAAGCTCTTAAATAATGACAGCTTTAATGGCAACCGGAATGGTTTCCAAATTTGTTTCACATTTAGATTCAGCAGGAGTGCAGGGGAAGGTAGGAAGCTATCTACTGAGAGCGGATGCATCCAGCTGTACTTATGTAGTGGACATAACAATGTTTGGCCTGCTGAGTAACTTCAGCCTTTTCTGTTCTTATTAGTTTCTCATTGATCTGATTCTTTCAATCATGGAAAACCTGTTGGTTGGACTTAATTAAAACCCATAATATTGCAAAAGTACAAATATTGTGCATCACATAAAAGCTGAAGTCACAGGACACCAGGTTATAGTCCAACAGGTTTATTTGAAATCACAAACTTTCGGAGCACTGCTCCTTTGTCAGGTGAAGTCACTCTACCTGACGAAGGAGCAGCGCTCTGAAAGCTTGTGATTTCAAATAAACCTGTTGGACTATAACCTGGTGTTGTGGGACTTCTGACTTTGTCCATCCCAGTATAACACCAGCATCTTCACATCACAAAGAAACTGAGCTAAGTTTGCCACAGACCTGTAAAATGTCCCAAGAATATTACACTGAAATGAATAGTATGGAATAGAATTAAAGACAAGGAATCTTGCCTATTTATGCAGTTTTTCTTTGAATAAAATAGTTGCTTGCTTTAAATCTTTGAACATCTAAATAGGATGTGACTGCGTGTAGTACTCACTTGTCCAAAAGCTATTTGTATTGGATGTGATCTGTGAATGGATTGGATGTGGAAGCAATTAAGAGGCAATTTTAACCATATTAGAAATATTGGGATGTTAGTCGAGTTATATTGCTCTTTTAGATCTGGCTTTCCTGGCCTGTATAAAACTGTCTACACAACAGTGAAATAGTCTTCAAACTACAACTTCGACATTTTCACAAAGTGGTTTTATTAATATTTTTATGTGCACAGCTTTCCCATTATGAGTATTTTATAGTATTATAATGTAGATTGGAAGTCTGCCATTACTAATCCATTTGAAGTAGAAGTTTTAGAATCACTGTTTCTTTTGAGAGGTGGTATTGTGCGTCCAAAGTATAACCTCTATTAACATTTTTATGACATGGGGTTAAACCTCTCTGGTAATTTAAACCAGCCACAGAAAAAGTTCACCTCATGCCATAATCTAGTGTCAAAGAATTATTCCAGATCTCAGTATTTAGTAAAATTAATAGTTGTATTCTTTAAGTCCAAAAGAGAAAACTAAATGACAACAATTTATAAGTCATTTCTCTTCAACCTATTTCTACCTCCCCAATCAATAATACTGGTCCAATAAATTCCCTCTTAAATTTACAGCAAATCATTTGCAAACCCTGTTGACATCACTGGATGTTGAACTTTTTCTGTAGATTTCTCTATGTCATCTTGTCTTCAGTATTCTGCTTCACAGGTCATCATATGAACAGGTACCTGTCAGAGAGCTATTCATCTAGCAATCTATATTTGTTGGTGCTGGCTTCACTGTCTTTGCTGTTCTCCCTCCAACTGTTCAAAATGTCTAATTTTATACCCCAAAACATTGGATCATTTAATTGGTTTGATGTTGTCAAAATATTAAATTCAAATTTGATGGATTTTGTATCTGGGGCATAATCTACACTGGCCAAATTTGAATTTGTTTTTGTATCATGGCAATACAGCTCCAGCTATTTCTTTCAACCCACTGTTACATTTTAAAATCTTTCAGAACACTTTGTGCCTCACTTTCAGCTCCTTTAAAGGTATAGTATATGTCTACAATTTCACAACACTGTTTGTGGGCATTAATCAATTAACTGCAAGTTGGTGCTTCTCACCTTCAAAGATAGGGTGTCCTTAACATTGTTAAGTCAAATGTCATCTGAGGTCTGTTACCAAAATGATTCTAAATGAATCTGTTAATACCTTTCAGTCATTCCTGTTTATTAAATAATTGAGCATTCATTTTCTAAAATGGCATCTGCCTTTGTTGGATCTGTTTCTATTTTACAATAGCTTTTATTCTTATTCAGAATATCGGTGAGCAGAGTTTTGTGATACTTCATTAGACATTAAGAATATGTGACTCCAACAGGTTGTTTTTATAAATCAACCTGTTCAGAGATGCTATTACACACTTACTACCAGTTGAGACTTGAACCAGGGCCTATGTTGCTCAAAAGTAAGGATACTACCACTGCACCACATGAGCACCAGCATCAAGTGTTGTGCAGCAAAGTCAATTAGCTACAACGAACAATGAGAAAATGATACATATGACTGAAATATGCTTCTTACATTGATCTACAAACCACTCCTCAAAACATCACTGATATTGCTCTGTTCGGTGCTCATGTGTTGTTTCAACTTCATCTCAAGATATGGATTTTTAATCTGACAAATGTACAAGCCAAAACGGAAATAGCTGGAAAAGCTCAGCAGATCTGGCATCATCTGTGGAGAGACATCAGACTTAACATCTCAGGTCCAATGACCCTTCCTCAGAACTGATGGTAACTAAGAAAAGTTTTTTTTGGCAGAAAATGGGGTGTAAGGAGGGATAAAATATACGTGGAAATAGAGCCCAAGGAAAGAGAAGAACAGTTGAACAGATAAAGGAGTAGATAACAATCAGCCTGGGAGAATGAATAGCTACTAATGGAGCCTATTAGTGGGTAACAATGGATTGTGTGAGGTAGCAGACCATGTGACAACAAGACCTGGTGTGTGGAGGTTGGGGAAAGGATATGGAGAAGGTGCCTAACATTGTTGAACTCTATAGCCTTTTGGACACTATAGAGTTCCCAAGCAAAAAAATGAGTTGCTGTTCTTCCAGCTTGCGCTGAGCTTTGCTGGAGCACTGCAGTAAGCCTGAGACAGAGATGTTGGCCAGGGAACAAGCCATTCCCTGAATCACTTTAAAATAGAATTTCCTTTCAAGTCTTGCTCATTTATAAATGTACAGGCATTTACTTTTATAATTTCTGAAATTTCAACATTAAAACACAGAAGGTAAACTGAAACGTTACAGAATTCACAGTGTGGCAGAGTACCAGCTAGCTGTGTGCCAGTGACTGATCATTGTGTAAAACATTACAGTAATTAGGCAGAGTTTACAATCTCAGCCACATCATTAAGAGGAGTTACCAAATGAGCATTCGCTGTCTGAGAAAGGGGCAAAACTGAGGTTGCATGTCGCATTTCAATATTTTGTTGAACCCCTCATCAAAGACAGGAGAGAATAGAAATGAAATGACAAAATAGCTTCTATGGAATAAAAGATTAATTTAAAATTCTAGTGCCTTCCCTGAGGACATCATGGGTACACAACCAATTCTGTAAAATATGTACACTGGCCAATAATAACTTCCCTCAGAAAACTGCAGCAGCATTGCAGAAAAGGAGAGTAAAAGAGAGTTCTTCTATGTACAATTTGAGATGTAGCCAATAACCAGCAACCTTTGTACACTGTCAAGTATGTAGGTTAACCTCATCCAGGAATGGAATGGTATAGGTAAATATATCCATAAGGAGGTTGTAATATCACTAGCACATATCCAGATCTTACTCTATGAATATTTGAAAGAATGTAAAACATCTTGAGGTGTTACAATGAGGGAAACTAGAGGAGACCATTAAAATGTTATAAGCCACACTCCCCCTATTCCTTCCACATTACAATGGAGACTGCCTTACACACCACCCCAAAACAAAGGTTAGTTTCCTAGTTCACAAGCACATTGTTTTATTGGAATGGGTGGGTGTAGAATTTTGTACACTTATCTCAGCTGTATTGACACAAGGAAGGGGAATAATAATAGGAGGAAGTACTTTCTCAGTGGAAATGAAAATCACAGAATAAATCACAAGGTGCTCCATTAGTGTACTTTTTAGTGTCTGCTTTTAATAACCTCAAAAATGTGAAGAAGCAAAAAAGAAATGCTGATTTCATTTACTGCAATCAATGACAATTGGACTCCCTGGCTCAGTGAAAGCATTACAAAGCACGATGGTTGTGATAAGTTAATTGATTTCAGCCAGGTTGGCAACAGAGGTACCACAATTTGTCTCAATACTCAACGTTAAGGAGATAACAAGATTTCACCTTATATTGCTAAATTGAATGAGAATCTTGTTTTAAAAGAACAACAGACATTGCAAGGAGACACATAATGTTAGAGTGGTCAACAAGTTAGGAAGTTGTCCGCATCAGTATTGGTTTGCCTGGAAAACCTTCTCTGAGTTTGACTTGTATTTATGATTTGTATAAATATTTGGGTTTGCTGGAAGTCCGTAACCTGATTATGCCACATTAGGAGTGAGAGCTCTGAGCAGGTTTAACAGTTAGCCACAAGAGACAGAATAAAATTGAATTTATATATTTCCTTTCACATCCTCAGAATAGCACTTCACAGCTAATTAATTACTTCTGAAGTCACTATTCCTTTAAAACATACAAATGACAACAATAGTTTCCTGAATGAGTACATCTTTGTTGGAAGAATAAAGGTGAATGAATAAAACTTACACATCATAGGTCTGACCACTCCAACAGAGGCACTCACTCTTTTATCTCTGGTTCAACTAATTAGGATAATTTCTATGCAAAAGAACTATGCCAATCCATAGAGAGGAAAATAATTAACATTAACAATCACAGGGCAACGTTTGATATTTTTGTTTAAAAGAGAGAAAAGATAAGTTGATACTTTGGACAAAAATTAAGAAATGAAAGATAAACTAGCAATTTTACTGAAAAGAGAAAACCGAAGGGGGAAACGACAGATATTACAGTCACAGAAGGAAAGTTAATGGGTTGAATGACCTGTAACCCACTTATCCTTTTGTCTCTGATTCAACTAATTAGAATATTTTTTCTCTGAAACAGAAACATGCCGTGTTCTTTTCATATCATGTTGAGAAGGAATAAAATTTACACAATCAGATGGTAACTTTAACTTACCTTTTCCTTTCTGAAAGGATTGAGAACTAAAAGATGAACTAGCATTTTAGTCAAATCAGAAAATCAAGGTGGTGTGGGGGGCGGGGGAGGTGCAGTGAAATAGGCACTACAATCATGGTAAGAAAATTAATGGACAGAATATGTATACCACTTAAACACAAGAAATTGTTAGATGATGTAAAAGATGATCAGGATTAGATTGATAGAAAGAAATTAAGAAAAATTAAAGAACTGGCCAGAAACTGTTAAGCTGAAAGGCTAGACAATGGTGAAAAGTGAGAAAATAATAATGCATAAAGCCTTCAACAAAAGGTTAAAAATAAATACTGCAGTTAAAGCATCAAATTTTCTCCTTCATTGAAAGGACAAAAAAAATCAAGTAAACTCAAGTATGAATGTACAATCTTCCTCACCCAGTTCTTTGATGCACAATATCCAAGGTGATGCCCTGAAAAATTACAAAACTATCACCTGCAGTTATGTCCAATTATAAAAAGACCGAAGGTGAAATAAGAATAAAATAAGTAACAGCTTCCCCATCATAAGCAGCAGCAAGTGTCTTGCAAAAGACAATGTAGGCAGAGTTAAAATAAAATTCAATTTATGATCAGTGATATGATAATGGCAAGTGTACATTGTTTAAAATAATATTAAAAATGAGTACATTTGTTAATGTAAAGAACAATTACAATGAGTACTTTGTATAGCTTTGTGATCATATGTATTTGATGTTATAAAGGTTTGCTATGGCAGTCAGTTTGGCAGCAATGCAACAGTGTTGTTAAGAGTAAATTCTTCCAGTAATTAAGCATGCCAAGAAATTATGCCAGCAGACTGATAACATCCCTTATTAAAAAGTATACAATAGTATATCTGCAAAAGTTGATGTAGCTTATGTTGATGTACACTTTGTGTTGATTCAAGCACCTCCTATTTTTAATCCCTATGACTGAAAACAGTGTTTGATTTGTTTTTAACGTACTTACTTGGCCTTCCTATTGTACCATCTGACTTCTCTGTGGCAAGATTGGCAGCACTTCACATAGTCTTTTCAGTGAAATGAGGCCTTCTTTGGAATACCACGTGTTGAAAATCTTTTGTTTTTAAACAAGATTCTTTTCTTTCATGCGTAGCAAATAGGATCTTAAAAGTTGGACCATTATTACAGTATGATCTGTATGCCACAGGATATGTGCCAGACTTAATCCATCAAAGTGCTTTTTTCCTCTGTGTTAACAACATTGGTAAAATTAGTGCTTTTCTTCTCAGTTAAATTCCAAGAGAATACAATTATTCATTCAGTAACTTTTGTCTTTCTTGTTTTGGTTAATATTCTTTATGAAATACAAGGCAATATGTCTTCCAGATATTATTCTAAAGTTTATTTTGAAGTAATTAACAAATCCATTTAATGTTTTAATTGTGCCTTGTAATTTTCCTTGTGTAGAGCAGTTATCATGTATTTTTGTGAGATCCATTCCAGCAACTGACCAGACCTTTGCTGCATTAGTACAATAATAAGACTTCAAAGACGACTTGGAATTAGATCTGTTTTTTCCTCTGTAGCTGATAGTTGGAATACTGTAAGATAAACTTTAATGTTGTGGTTCTGTTCGCCGAGCTGGGAATTTGTGTTTCGTCCCCTGTCTAGGTGGCATCCTCAGTGCTTGGGAGCCTCCTGTGAAGCGCTTCTGTGATGTTTCCTCTGGCATTTATAGTGGTTTGAATCTGCCATTTCCAGTTGTCAGTTCCAGCAGTCCATTGCAGTGGTCGGTATTCAATCAATAAGCACATCGACCTGGACCCAATATACCGACCACTGCAGCGGACAGCTGGAACTGACAGCCGGAAATGGCAGATTCAAACCACTATAAATGCCGGAGGAAACATCACAGAAGCGCTTCACAGGAGGCTCCCAAGCACTGAGGATGTCACCTAGACAGGGGACGAAACGTCTGCAACACAAATTCCCAGCTTGACGAACAGAACCACAACAATGAGCACCCGAGCTACAAATCTTCTCCCAAACTTTGGTAAACTTTAATATTGTATTATTAATATTATTAATATCTGTAGAAACAGCCAAGCAAGCACTTATTTAGAACTAAAATTGAAGAGTCATGAGATATTGAATACCGTGTTGAACATGGCAGATTTTGAAATGCAGAATTCTAATCACTGAGAAGACAGGTCATATCGGAATAACACCAAAGTTAAGCTTTAATAGGGATTATTAAGCTTGGCCAAACACTGTCCAGGAAGCATAAGGAGAACCTTCACTCAAGCTGAATGGTTAGAGTGCATGGAGTGGAAGAACAGAATAAAAAATGCAGTATGTATACAACACGTGCAAGAAAAGGTATTAATAGGTTGAAAGATTTTTAAAAATTGTTTATTATCCTCCATTATTTCTTCTGCACATATGCCAAGTAAGGTGATGTTCAGAGGCAGAAATCTGACACTGCTTCAACAATATGTTTGAACCTCAATATTAGAAGCTTGTAGATCACTATGACTTCTCCATTTCCAACACTATTCATCCTTGTGGCCTTTCCAAATGAGATTTATAATGTAGTACTAATTTGTGCCAAATTATTTTGTACTGGGTATAGGCCTGCAGGAATTGAGTTGAGACTACCAAAACTACTTCCTTTGCAGTTTGCCAAGAAAGATGATTTTCTATTGATTTGTTTTTTTTATGTGCTTTTTTCTCATAATTCAATCTTTCAGACGGGGACTTAGAAATTGATACCTTGTTCAGAAACAACACTTGCATGATCATCATCTTCAAACCTACCGATTGTGTGACCTAAGTTCACCAGATATTAGGCCTCAGGTCTCACATCGATGTTCTCAATGAAGAATGAACAATCCTGCAGTGAGCTCAATACCTAGTTTAGATCACTCCAATTGTTATAGTCACTATCAGGTAGGTGTAATTACCTTTTCAATAATAAAAGGTATCCTAACGCTGGAATTTTTTCCTACTGCACAACTTTGTCAAAGCTTCGTAGAAGGCAAGATAGGTAACAATATAATGTTCAACCAACCTTCTTAATAAACTTAAGGCCAGTTTGACAGAATATAGATATAACAAGTTAAGAGAATACTTAATAGAACACATACCTCCAGCATTTCATGTTAACTCAACATGGTTTTTTAAAAAAGGTTCTTCCTTGATACCTTTCTCTGCCTGGTTATTGCTCTGTGATTCTATCTCACTGAGGAGGCTTCAGGCCAATCCACATCCAACAAATTGCTCTGAAACCTCTGTTCACATTTTGACAGCTGTTGCAATTTTTTTTCAAGCAGCTGAAACAAACCACAATATTCTAAAATAATCAATAAACTTCTTAAAACAAAATGGTTAATTTGTCCAATAACTCAATATTTGTGGATCCTTTAATAAAATCCACATTCAGATCTTGATCGAAAAATTAATCTTATTTTCCTTGGGTTACACTCTATCTTGTACCAATCTTTTTTGGATCTAACATTCACAACAATTAAGAAACAGCGGCAAAAATATTACCTCTTACCACCTTCAGTGGCAGAAGTTTTATAATAATTTTAAATGTGATTAAAAACTCAATGCTCAAACTGTATCAGGGCAGAGGCAAATATCAAAACTGCACTGCCTTATCTGTGAAGAATGCTTGGAGTGAACTATTGGATTTTGGCACCCATTTAGGAAATCATTATTAAAAACATATTAAGTATATTTATGTAAAGTGAAAGGTAGTCACTTTATAATTCTTGGTTTGGAAGCATATGCCAATGCACAACCTTTCATTCCCAATTACAATTAACCTCTAACTGTTCAGAAGTGCATAATGTTGGCAAGTAAATGTTGTTGTCATGTTAGGAGATAATATATCTTAACAGAATAATGGATGATGCACTGTGTTATACCCCTGTTATTATAAAATATTGCACCATGAAAAATCCCCTAGCATTAACCTCATGCCTCCTTAGTTTTTACTGCTTACCCAAACAATTGATTGAGTGCATTGCAATTAATATATATTAAAATAATGAACTATGTTATTATTTAAAATAAAACCTAACCAAAAGGCATCTTTTGTATTTCAGTGCCACAGGGTTATTTAAATATCAATGTAATAATTTAAATATCATTGAAGTTGTTCCACTTACTTTGTCGCTGTACTGAGTAATGTCCTTTTTCCACCAAAGTACAAAGTTTAGTAAATTAGCATTGCTTCACTAGTGCTAGGAAATGGCCTCCCCCTTCCTAAATTTCCCCTCTCCCTGCTAAATTTCCTTCTTACAAAGCCATTTGATTCTGACTGATTTCATTTAAATTTTCTATGTGTCACTTTATAACATCTTTTGTAACAGATATCAGATTTTCCCAATGTCAGAAGTTAAGCTAATTGGCCTGCAGTTTCCTGTTTTGTGTACCTTTACTTTCTTGCATAGAGGAGTCACATTTGCTATTTTCTAATCTAATGGAAACTTTCCAGATTCTATGGTATTTTGGAATACTAAAACCAATGCATCTCCTATCTTAGCAGCTATTATAAAGCCACAGGATGAAATACATCATGACCTGGGACTTGTCAACTTTTATTTTGAATAATTTTCTCAGTACCTTCCCCTGCTAATTGTAATTGTCTTAAAGTCTTCCTCCCTTTCATCTCCTGATACAGATTTTTGAGATTTGTATTCTTTATGGTGAAGATAGGTGCAAAAGCTCTGTTCACTTCATCCACTATGTTTTTAATTACCATTAATACTCCCCAGTCTCACTGTCTTGATGATCAACATTCTTTCTCCTTACTTCCCTTTTTAAATATCTGTGAAATATCTTGCTATCCATTTTCATATTTCTAGCTAGCTTTCTCTTGTACTCCAATTTCTTCACCCTTAATAATCCTGTGGATACTCTTTGTTCTTTATATTCTGTCCAATTTTCTATCCTGCCACTCACCTTTAAAGAATGGTACATTTGTTCTTTCAACTTAATATCATTTTTAGCTTCTTTGTTAGACTTTGATGGTGCGCCACTGCCTTAGTCTGTCTTTAGTACTCGAATGTATATTTTCTGGGTGCTCTGAAATGATTCCTTAAATGTCTACCACTGCAGATCTACAGACCTCTACATTAAACTAATTTCCCAGTTTGCTTCTGCCAATTCAGTCTTCAGTTACCTTAGTTATCTTTAAGTTTAGACTATTAGTCTTAGGTCTACTCATTTCTCCCTCAAACAAGATGTGAAAGCTTATAATATTATGATAACTGCTACTTGGGGGTACCTTTACTATGAGGTCACTAATGAATCTCATCTTGGCCTCTTATTGAATGACAAAGCTCTGATCCCAGTAACCAAGCTATTGGACCTTCACTGCACTACCTCCAATGGAAGTACATCTTTCCTTAAATATAGAGACCAAAACAGGGTACAGGATTCCCGGTGTCTCAGAGTCTGGACCCATTTACATAAATTACGAGATTTAGATAAATTTAGATTTTGATAACATTTAGGTAAATTTCACGTTGGAATGTTGTACGGGTTTCACCTGCTGGATGCTGACAAACAAGTTCCTCTAACAGCAGGTTGTTTTCTTTAAAAGCTTTACAAACTAAATATCAGTGTCAGCATTATTTTCAGATGGATGAACAATTATTTCATGAGGAAATCAATTGATGATACAGGCTGTAAACTGTGGGTTCTGGTCTTAACTGATCTCTCTTGCTTCAAGATTTAAGTGTTTTCCAGATCTTAATGTTCCTATTTTATAAATATTGTTTGTAATAGACAATATAGATGAGATTACATAGGGGTGAGCTGATAAGATTGCGTCTGATAACAGGACATAACAACCCGACACACACACACAAACTTGCACTTGTAGGGTACAATTATTGTGGGATAAACATAATATATTTCATAGTGAAATGGATTGCAAACAATAATAAAAGGAAGAGAGAAAGCTGAAAGCAACTTTGAAGAGAAGCTATTTTTCCAGACAGCAGACGTGCATTGAGGATTTAAGAAATGTGTTCCGGAAGACAGGGCCTTAATTTAAAATAAATTATGAAGAAAGGGAGTCTGCATTAGACATGGAAACTTGGTAAGAGTTCCAGTTTAAAGGAGATCTTACTGCCTCGTTATAAAACAATAGTTTCAAAATTAATGCACACAAAGTGAAGATCTGAGGATATGGTCAGATTTGTGATTGTCCTCCGAAAGTGGCATGGGGTGAGGATAAAATGATTTTATTTTTCTTCTTCACAATGTAAATGACTAAAGTTCCCCAATGAAATGCTATCTAGTTGTGACTGCATACAGACATATTTATGCAAATTCTTGTCAGGTGAAAGGTTTCCCACTTTAATAGTGAGGACAACATTCAAACCTTTTTCAATAAAACAAAAAGGATTAAGCCTTAAAACTGAATCCAGGGTTAATACGCAAATCAATCACAGCTGAGCCACAGCTAGAGCAACCAATCTGATGAAAGGCCAACAGAATTTGTAATGACAGATGATCTACAATGTTCCACTTTCTCTTTTTCATATTGCAATCCCAATTTGCCTTAGGTGCAGGAAAGAGGAACAAATACATTCTCTCCCTCCCTCCCAACCCCTATATGACAGCAATATTATAATGAAGGCAACTTAACACAGTGCTTACTGCTTTATATTCTGCCTAATCTGCATAATAAAAATCAGTGATACTGTGATTGGTGATTATACTTGGCAGCAGATGGCACATGAAAAGGCTTGTGGATTTTGCTCTACTTGAGGCCATGAATAGGATAGAGCTGCAAAGCAGCTCCTTATCTACACAGAATGAGTAGACCTGCTCAGCATATCAGTCTGTTTTTTCAGAGCATTTTGCTTACTGCTTGAAGTAAAACCGATAGAGCTGTTGTTGTACAGTATAACTTGGCCAGAATTAGTTAAGAGAAAGAAAATCTCACTAAAGGCTAAATTTAGAAAGAGTTTAATCCTGTTACAAGATGTTCTTCTACTATAAGGCCACCCACTGACTGCTTCCTTTAAGGTAAACCTCTTATAAACAGGTCAGGTATAAATTTAAACATTACTGGAAGCTAATTATAATACTGTCCTTATTTAGATGAATTAAGAGAAACTCCAATCTAGGTCTCTCACCTAGATTATGTTTTGTCCTTTCTTGCCAAGAAAATAAGGAAATGAAACCTTCTCCAATCCATGCAGTGTGTAGGTACAGCACAGTCAGATCAAAAGCAAAGCTCCATCTCAGCTACCCCAATGTGCCTCAGCTCCAACCTTCAAAGCACCAACCATCTTACCACTAGTAGAGGTATGACGTTTCTTTTAATTCCCACATACTGGTCATTAGTCATCTTGGTGAGTGGTTGATGGTAAATGCCAAATGACGTAGGGTTTTTTTTGCTCTCAGCTCAAGCTTACTAATAACTGAACTCAAACACTAAATTCACTAACACAGTTTACATTGAACATTTACAGTCACAGACATTTTATTTCATTAATCTCAATGGCATTTAAACCAAGATCTCCCAGATCTGAATGTCAGCCACCTATCCCAACTCCTGGTTTGTTTTGCTTCATTTAAGATTTTTGATACAGAAGACTGGAGTCTGAATACATTATCCATCAAGTATGTTTAATGGATGTTAGTAAATATCTTTAAACAAGTTTTAATTTAGTACATGGACATTTCCTTTGAGTTCTTTATCTTTCTTCCCTGGTTTGTTTTGGTTGATTACAATATATCCTTTTAGAAATTGGATGTCAAGTAGAATTTTACCCCCATTTGCTATTTTGTAAGTGATCTATTACACATTAGTAAAATGCATCTGAGAGGCACTTAAAAAATAAAATGCTTCATTAATTAAAAGTAGAAGCGAGCCCTTTTTCAATAACATACTTAACAGGCCAACTCAAAGAAGAAACTCTTATTAGTTTTAGGCTATTTATAGATTGAACAAATCACTTCCAGGATAGCAGAACCCACATGTACAATCAAAAGAGTATCACAGCTGTATAGGTCATAGTCTCTTAATGAAGACCACATGATATAATAGATGACTCAATAAACAATATTAAAAGAATAATTCAGGCATTTCAGCTGGGTAAATAATGGGCTACAAAGAAGGAAAGCATGTTTGAGGGTTGAAACAGAATATTGCACATATTTGACAAAGACTGGAATCTTTGTGGGTTTTCCTCCTGATTACTTTTAACTCCATGCACTTCCTCCAGATAAGGGAAGTTGTTCAGGTGCAAACAAGTTGCAGTTATTTCACCAGAAAATGAATTTACTACGGTTACTAATTCCATCCATTCCTCATGTTCTGCTTCACTTTGTTGTGCCTTTCTCCAG
The DNA here is from genome assembly GCF_020745735.1 of Hemiscyllium ocellatum. Classification (NCBI taxonomy): domain Eukaryota; kingdom Metazoa; phylum Chordata; class Chondrichthyes; order Orectolobiformes; family Hemiscylliidae; genus Hemiscyllium; species Hemiscyllium ocellatum. The sequence continues at coordinate 82,445,748 of NC_083409.1, forward strand.
CCTTTATGCTGGATTTTCCCACAGACATCTGTAACAAGCCCACTGACACTCCGTGGCCCCAGCAACCCCCAACCGTCCCTACTGCATTTTTTGTAAATAGTCTAACCACGTCTGTGAATCTCACCTGGCTCATTTTGCTCTGTTCGTTTCATTTTCCAAACTAGAGGTTCTGGAAGTTATTTCTTCCTCTGCCACTGACAACGTTGAATTTCGAATGAACATTGACATCAAGTTAGGAAAATACCAGGTTACCAGTTGTTAGTTAAATGTTGGGTGGCTTGAATCTGCATTGGCAAAAGATTTTTCTTGTTCCTTTTTTATAAAGTTAAAAATCAGAAAAAAGTGCGCAAGCAGAGGCTGATAGCTAAGTTCGGTACCCATAGGGAGGGCCTCAACCGGGACCTTGGGTTCATGTCACATTACAGGTGACCACCATTGCACTATACACATACACACGCACTTCTATACACATGGACACACACACACACACACACACATGCACCCCCTCACAGACTTAAGACACTCTGCACTCACTACACGCGCGCACACACACACACACACACACACATATATATACACTTTCTCACACTCACAACCCCCAACCCAGACAGACACACACACAAAGACCCACATGCACACTTATATTTTGTGGGGTGAATTTGTACTTTCAGGGTTACATTGTACTTTGCTCAAAAACTGCATGCATTCATGTAGAACTCTGAGCTCAAAAACTGCATGAATTTATGTAAAACTTAGTTATCTCACTTTTTAGATTAAAATCAATCTAAACATCATGGCATGGACAAAGAACACAGGGGCCAACACCTTCAACATATTGTCTAGCTATCACCATTGTTAACAGCTAACCTGAGAATGCAACTTTAAAAAAAGATTTACACATGAAAGGAGTGAAACTCTCACTGTATTCTAACAGATGAAAGGCTTATCAATTTTTCAATGTATAATTTCAGTTACATCACACTGTAAATTTTTGCCATAAATTCTGTATGTTAGAATTGAGCCCTCCACTACCAACTGATGAAGGAGCATCTCTCTGAAAGATAGTGTGCTTCCAATTAAACCTGTTGGACTATAACCTGGTGTTGTGTGATTTTTAACTTTGTACACCCCAGTCCAAACTGACATCTCCAAATCCTTTTTTATAGGTTGGTTTGAGGACTTTTTTTGGAATCTGAATTTAAACTGTTGTACTTGTGAAATCTTGGTCAGGAAATTACAGGGTGTATAACTCCTTCCCTCACCTGCCAATGAGCCAGGTCTGTAGGCATAAGACAGACAGAAGGTGAAATTGAAGCAGAATGAAACTTAGACTTTTCAGTGGGACAAAGTCCCAGCCTCTGAAGCTGCTAGATCAGCTCTTAATAGTCCAGGTGGTGCCAGAGCTCCCTAGTGGGCATTCCTGGGATTGCAGACAGCCCATGAAGGACAGATGATAGGTTTCAAAGTCAGCATACTCTCCAAAGAGTTCTTATTATACAGTCATAGAGATGTACAACATGGAAACAGACCCTTCAGTCCAACCCATCCACGCCGACCAGATATCCCAATCCAATCTAGTCCCGCCTGCCAGCACCCGGCCCATATCCCTCCAAAACCTTCCTATTCATATACCCATCCAAATGCCTCTTAAATGTTGCAATTGTACCAGCCTCCACCACATCCTCTGGCAGCTCATTCCATACACATATCACCCTCTGCGTGAAAAAGTTGCCCCTTAGGTCTCTTTTATATCTTTCCCCCCCTCACCCTAAACCTAGTTCTGGACTTCCCAACCCCAGGGAAAATACTTTGCATATTTATCCTATTCATGCCCCTCATAATTTTGTAAACCTCTATAAGGTCACCCCTCAGCCTCCGACGCTCCAGGGAAAACAGCCCCAGCCTGTTCAGCCTCTCCCTGTAGCTCAGACCCTCCAACCCTGACAACATCCTTGGAAATCTTTTCTGGACCCTTTCAAGTTTCACAACATCTTTCCGATAGGAAGGAGACCAGAATTGCACGGTGCATTTCAACAGTGGCTTAACCAATGTCCTGCACAGCTGCAACATGACCTCCCAACTCCTGTACTCAATACTCTGACCAATAAAGGAAAGCATACCAAATGCCTACTTCACTATCCTATCTACCTGCGACTCCACTTTCAAGGAGCTATGAATCTGCACTCCGTTCTTGCACTATTGCCACCAAATGGAGAAAGGGCAACCCTCACAAGCCTAAAAGACGGTAACATCTACCTTCCCATTGTTTTAAACACTTTTTTAAAAAAAAAGTCTGTCTGCGCTCAATTAACCTTTAAGTTAGCGAGTTTTGAGAAGATTTGCAGCCCAGGTTGAGGTTCTGGATATAGGTTTGTTCGCTGAGCTGAAAGGTTCTTTTTCATGAAAAATGAACCTTCCATCTCAGTGAGCAAACCTATATCCATAACCCTTAAATATTTATTTATATTTAGTAGACAAGCTGCCAATTGTGGTACCTGCCCCGCTTCTGTTCTGGGGGTGAGCTCAGGTGTGGGTAGGTGGTGATGGGTTACCCACTTCACCAAATGATATGCCATCCCCCTCAACCAAACTCACACTCACAAGGGCATGCAATATCCAGTCCTAGCCTCAGGTATTCCTTTCTTCCCCCAGTAATGACTCAAGCATAGGAAAGCCAAATGGAATTCCTAGATTTCACATCAGGTCTGCCAGTTTATAAATATAATTCCGATACATCCAGGTCACTTTCCCTGGACAGTTGACAGAAGCCGCTTTCCCTTCCTGGTGATGCAATAACAGATTTACAGTTATTGCTCATTATTGTTGAAGCTTCCATAAATCCCTTAACATACACCTCATAAAAAGCAGCCCAATGTTGACCCTTAGACTTAATTACAAGTAGATTAAATAGGAAGTGTTACAGCCTATTAGTAAGCCACAGGATAGATGAGGAGTTCAAAAGTTTTACAAATCTTCTGAAAATGCACCAGGTTGTCAGCCTCATTGTCTTATTTTAGAGTAATCTCTATTTCTGACCCCATCACCTCGACCACCTATTCCACCTTCCTTACTGCAGCTGCTGCCAAAGCTCTCATCCAAGCTTTTATTACATCCAGCCTCAATTATTCCAATGTTCCCTTTGTTGGCCTCCCCTATTCCACACAAACTTTGTTGCATGTCTCCTAACTTGCAAGTACTATTTACCCATCAGCCCTATACTAGCCGATCTACTAGCTTCTGGTCTACCAATGTCCCAAATTTAAAATTCTCTCCCTGGTTTTCAAATTCCACCATGACCGAACCTAATTACTGTACAATCCTCTAAGAATATTGCATTCTTCCAATTCTGCTCTCTTATTCATCCCTGACTTCAGCAATGTGGATATTTGCACACAGAATATGTATGTTCCTGATTCCAAATCCATTGCTGAAGGGTTCACTTGGGTAAAGCCTGTGAAAACATCAGTTGAGATAATGAGGATCCCATTAGAGAAGAGTTAGGAATAAAGTATCTTAACAGAAACAAAATGAAAGTTTCAATACCACAGGTTAAAGGGTAGTCTTCTGATTTAGTACATAAGTAAACTCTAGGCTTAATTAATTCTATCTGTTCTAACATTCCATCTGTCTGCACATTCAGAGGTGGACAGTGATGATAGTAGAAGTCCACTTGCCTCAAACCTACAAAAGTGTGATTCAAAGGATTAGATTCAGCCCTGCCAGTTCTAGTTATTTGCAGAACAGCATTAATCGCTGTGGACAAAAGAACTTTATGGTATGTATGATGGAAAGGTTCAGAGTATACAATAAATAAATCAAGAGTCACAATATGCCAGTATTTCAGTTCAGCATGTCAACACCCATTAAAGTGTTCTATTCCAGTCTGTGAGAAAGAGCAGAGTGCTGAGGGAGATGCATTTCATGGAGAAAGGTTGTTGGCTTGAGATCCCACCCATTCCAGAGACAGGTAATAACATTGCATGAACTGGTTGATTAGAAAATCTCTCTACAAATACCAGGCTGACTTGCAATTACTTCCTTTAGGGTTGTTGTGACACAATGGTAGTGTTCCTCCTTCTAAGCCAGGAGGCCTGTGTTGAAGTCCCACCTACTTAAGAGGTGTGCAAAAACATCTCTGAACAGGATGATTTAAAAAAGTGTCACCTATAAAGATACATCAAGCTGGCTGCTTCTCTACCAAAGTGGTGTTCATGCCCAGGGAACTCTGCTGTCTTTCCCCAGCCCACTATGACACAGGTTCAGTTGAAATAAAATCTTTATTTCATATAAAACATATTCTTCTATTGATTATCAGTGCAACTCTTCCAATTCAACATTGTTCCAAGCAGTTGAATCCTTTCTATAGCATAGTACTGTCAGTACTATATACTATTTGTTCTTGCATATCTGTCGTGAGTATGTATGGACAGCATCCACAAATGTAGCCACATGTTCAGGATTCATATCAGGATACATGCCATGCCCCAGATTTGCAATGTAGCACTGTGTACCAAACTCTTCAATCATCTTCTTCACTATTTCGCTTATTTTATCCTGTTTAAATATAAGGCAACACCATTATGTTCAAAATTCATCTTCAATTATGACTTAAATGACTTCTTCTGCTCCTACTGCTTCTTACCTTAGATGCATACAGTGCGCAAGGATCCATGTTACCTTGAAGGGTTACTTTCTTTCCTGTTCTTTCACTGCAGGAGAAGGAACAAGTCCAAACATTAGCAAATTTCCATCCATTTCTCCTTCAGATTAAAAACTTGGTGGTGGGAAAACCAGTTTCAAAGACACACATCATTCATAATGAGGAGAAAGTGAGGACTGCAGATGCTGGAGATCAGAGCTGAAACTGTGTTGCTGGAAAAGCGCAGGTCAGGCAGCATCCAAGGAACAGGAGATTCGACGTTTCGGGCATAAGCCCTTCTTCAGGAATGAGGAGAGTGTGCCAGGCAGGCTAAGATAAAAGGTAGGGAAAAGGGACTTGGGAGAAGGGCGATGGAGATACGATAGGTGGAAGGAGGTCAAGGTGAGGGTGATAGGCCGGAATGGGGTGGGGGCGGAGAGGTCAGGAAGAAGATTGCAGGTTAGGAAGGCGGTGCTGAGTTCGAGGGATTTGACTGAGACAAGGTGGGGGGAGGGGAAGTGGGGAAACGGGAGAAATCTGAGTTCATCCTTTGTGGTTGGAGGGTTCCTAGGCGGAAGATGAGGCGCTCTTCCTCCAACCGTTGTGCTGTTATGGTCTGGCGATGGAGGAGTCCAAGGACCTGCATGTCCTTGGTGGAGTGGGAGGGGAAGTTAAAGTGTTCAGCCACGGGGTGGTTGGGTTGGTTGGTCCGGGTGTCCCAGAGGTGTTCTCTGAAACGTTCCACAAGTAGGCGGCCTGTCTCCCCAATATAGAGGAGGCCACATTGGGTGCAGCGGATGCAATAGATGGTGTGTGTGGAGGTGCAGGTGAATTTGTGGCGGATATGGAAGGATCCCTTGGGGCTTTGGAGAGAAGTAAGGGAGGAGGTGTGGGCGCAAGTTTTGCATTTCTTGCGGTTGCAGGGGAAGGTGCCGGGATTCCTGAAGGGCTTATGCCCGAAACGTCGAATCTCCTGTTCCTTGGATGCTGCCTGACCTGCTGCGCTTTTCCAGCAACACATTTTCAGCATCATTCATAATGATACCACTTTAGAAAGTTCAATCTACACTAATGATTTTCATGAGATGTGTCCTTTTGGATAAAGGGGATACAATAAGTTAAACGTTTATTCATGGGATGTAAGAATTGCTACCAATGGTAAGATTTATTGCACCTCCATAGTTGCTTGTTGAAGTCTCAGTGGCTTGCTTGGTCTTTTCAGAAAGCAGTTACGTGTTTAGATTAGATTAGATTAGATTACTTACAGTGTGGAAAACAGGCCCTTCGGCCCAACAGGTCCACACCGACCCGCCGAAGCGCAACCCACCCATACCCCTTACCCAACACTATGGGTAATTTAGCATGGTCAATTCACCTGACCCGCACATCTTTGGACTGTGGGAGGAAACCGGAGCACCCGGAGGAAACCCACGCAGACACGGGGAGAACGTACACACTCCACACAGTCAGTCGCCTGAGGCGGGAATTGAACCCAGGTCCCTGGTGCTGTGAGGCAACAGTGCTAACCACTGTGCCACCGTGCGTGTTGACCACATTGCTGTGGATTTGAAGTTACACATATCCCGAATCAGTTAAAGACAGATTTCTTTCACCAAAGGTGTGTGAATTGGCAACAATTCAGTGCTTGTAAAACCACCACCATTACTGATATGAGCTATTGTTAAAGTCCAGATTTATTTCCCTCACTGACTTTAAAATTTTGAGCTGCTTTATAGACATGGTGGTAAGTGGTTAGCACTGCTGCCTCTCAGCACCAACCTCACATAACAGTCTGGGTGGAGCTCTCCCCGGGTTTGCTGGGTGCTCTGTTTCCTCCCACAGTCCAAAGATGGATAGCTTAGGTGGATCGGTTATGCTAAATTGCCCAGTGGCACAAGGATATGCAGCCTCAGTGGATTAGCCATGGGAAATGCAGGGTTATAAAGATGGGGGTGGGATGCTCTTCAGAGGATTGGCGTGGACTCAAGGGGCCAAATGGCCTGTTTCCACGCTGTAGGGATCATATGATTCTGAAGTGTTGGCACAGGTAAAGAGACTGTAATGTGGCATGTGACAGCTGATAGTACCTTCAATTTGTCAATGTATTTCTTCCCAATTGTGGTGACGTGGCCTACAAAAGAACATTGCATAATAAAAGACTGATGTGATACATATAGTTATTCAGAGGTCTTTTACTGCTGATTTTGTTCAGCATTACCAATTCAGTTTACAGCTCAGTTCTGAAATTGGCATGGGCTGTGTGTGGTAAGCAAGATTAGCACCTCACCCACATACAAATATCACGTCAGGAAGTCAAAGAAAACTGTTTCCTCAAAATAAACCATGCGGCTTATTGGTTACTATGAAAAAAACTTTCTGGAAGACTTTTTAACTACTTATGCTCTGAATTCGGTCTTTGTTTTCCTACAATCAGCTCTTGCTTTGGCATTCTGCCTATAAAATGATATAATTTTTTCAAATAAGACTCTCGTATGGGACATAGGCACTGCTGGCAAGGCTGTATTTGTTGTCCATCCCTAGCTGCCCTTGAACTGATTGGCTCTATAAGCCATTTCAGAGGGCAGTTCCAAATCAACTACATTGCTATGAATCTGGAGTTACATGTAGGCCAGAGCAGATTTCTCTCAGGGGCATTTGTGAACCAAATGTGCTTTTTTTTTGGACAAAGTTACATGTTCACCATTCAACTAGCCTTTTAATTCCAGGTCATTTTAAAAATAGAATTCAAAATTCACCATCTGCCATGGTGGGATTGTAATCCATGACCCTAGAACAGTGAACTTAGTCCAAAGATCCAGGTTACCACTAAATTATTGCCTTCCTTACCTTTACTAGTTTAGGCCTGAAATGGCTCAGCAGTATGGAGTTTAGCACTATTTTTCCAAGATGGCAAGATGGACATTCCATGTTGAATATCTCTTGACCAGCTTTGCACCTTCCACCATCAATACAGCGGGGCTTAAAGAAGACTCCATTCTGCTATCCTACAATGACCCTGTAATGGTCTAGCTGTCAGCTATCATATGCCAGCAATCTCCTCAAATTTAAAAGTTTCATTCTTACCTAGGAATCCCTCTACAAACACAATCTCCACCCCTCTCGGCCTCTATATCTAACTTCCTGCTCGGTTTCCAATTCTTAAACATCCATCACATGCATCCATCCAATCTTTGCTGCCCACTTCCCCTCTTGATCCATGTCTGTCCATCACATATCTCCAAATTAAACTAAAGTGGCATATTTTAGAAAGGTCTCTTCTGCTTCCTGACCCATCCCTTTTCTGGTCATTCCTCCAATATTCCACCCATCTCTTGCCAACCCACCCTCTCCTTGAATCTCCCAATCCTGACTCTCCAGCTCTCCATTTTCCACCTTAATATCCCAAATATATTTAAGTCCATTGTTGAGTAACTGGTCAAAAAAGGACTGAAGCTGATCACAAACTCACTTGAAGAGAACTTGCCTTCTGCACTTGCTTTTCATTACCAGAGTCACAGGAGAAGGAACCAGCAAAAGGAAGGATCAGCAACCGGGAGGGTTGGGAAATTGGAGAAATCATAAGTCAGACAGACAGGAGGGTTGTTTATGGAATGACAGAGGCTACAGTTCAGAGAATCAATGAGGGAAATGGTTTGCAGGAAGCAGGATGTTTTTAAAAAAGGATAACTTACGTGATGTGGGCATCACTGGCTAGGCCAGCACTTATTATCCATCTCTAACTACCCAGAGGGTAGTTAAGAATCAACCACATTGTTATGTGTCTAGAAACACAGACCAGACCAGGTAAGGATGGCAGTTTCCTTCCCTGAAGGACATAAGTGAATCAGATAGGTTTTTCCAACAATCGACAAAAGACTCTTAATTTCAGATATTTATTCCATTCAAATTCGAACATCTGTTGTGGGATTTGAACCTGGGTCGCCAAAATATTACAGGGTGTCTGGCTTGATAGTCCAGTGATAATACCATTAAGCTATTACCTCCCCAAAATGAGGGGTGTCCAGGACATAGGATCAGTAATGAGCAACACTGGCAGTGATCATACACCAAGTAGCAAGTTACTATATTACTTTCACATTTGAGCTTTGTAGTAGGAATTTAGCAATATAAAGTATTTCAACTTCTAGGTTTATAATTTTTTTTCATAATTCTTTTTCAGATGAGAAAAAGTCCTACAGGACCTAACTGTAGCTTTTACACTGGTTTTGATGGGAAAATGTGATTTGCTTAAAACTGGTTCAGTTAAAGTTGTGACTTTCAGAAACACAATTTAATCTTTAAGTGAGATTTACTATCATTTCAGATTTTGGCAGAATGGCTACATTATGTAAACAGTGATTAAGTTCCGATTTCTTCTTACAAACGTTTACAGTTAAAGATTAAATTTACTTTTAAAAAAAATCATATGGTGCTCTGGAAGCTCAAAGAACAACAGGTACAAGCTGTTGATTTTGTACTTAGAAATGAAGCCTGTAGTAATGTTTAACATTCACCTCTCCTTCCCAGCTATGATCTACCCACCTGAACCTGCCCTTGAAACAAAGACAATGACTGCAGGGTCAATGGCATTAACAGCTGTATAAGATGGTTGTTTGACAGGTTCAGTTCTCTGGAAGCCACACCTTGACAATAGTGCATTTGGCAGCAGTTGTGTTTATTTACACTATTTCTCAATTCGCTTGGTAATGGCTCCCATGAATGTTGAGAGGCCATTAAGTAACCAAACAGTGACACATATTTACACTTGTGCCTCACTGACTAATTGTACACCTGGGATCTGCCATCTCAGACAAAATGTGATCTTCAAAAGGCAAGCAAGAAGGGCAGAGAACTAATCAAGTCAAAAAAGTGAAGCGAATCATGCACAATGCTCAAACAGCACAGCTTGATGCAATGTACCAATCCTTACTACTTGCTCATCCGGAAATCATTGCTTTCTCCGGAGAGCGATATTTCATTGTAACAACCAATAATTTGCAGGAGGGGCCTCGTGTTATAGTTGGAAAACTGCAAAATGCAGCTTGGGTTTAAATCCAGCCCATAATAACAGTGAAATGTCCTTTCATTGCAAAAGTACAAGCAAGAGAGGTTGGAGAAGATTCAAGCCAGTTCCTTCTATGCAAAAAATAAATTCATTACAAGGTGGCTTTCAGTTAGTTTTTCACAGACCGTCCACAAGAATTATTTGTTCAGAAACAGAAATTCAATAGCTCAGTAAGGAGATGCCCTTTGAAGGCTCCAGTTAAGGGGTACAAGCCAGACTGACTTGCATTTTCATTGTTTCTTTTATGTATTGGACATTCCAAAAGGCTTCAAAGCCAATGAATTGCTATTTGAAGTGCGGGCCAAAAAAATCAAATCACAATTTACATATTTAACATTGAAAACTTGTCTATTTTCATGCAATTAGATCACACAGACAAGACGAACCACTACTATGTAATGTTGATGCACTGCCAGAAGTGCTTCACTTTGAATTTTTTATGCAAGTTTTGATCTCTGCACTTTTATTTCGGATTCCACATAGATTGCATATCCACCATCCGGATCTCCCATATTCCACCCAACTCCACTCTAACCTTCTGGCTGCTGACTCCAAACACAACTTCAGTCATCAAATTCCACATCATCACTAACTCTTCTCCCACTCTATATCAGCTTTTCCTGTGAAATGTTTCAAGATGTCAACTTTAAAGCTGTTACAAAGTACAAGCTGCTTTTTGATTCTACTGCTAATTGCTGCCACTAGGACTGTCAGACATCCTGCAGAGTACTACTTCACATGCTAAGGGAGATGGGCCCGTCACAACACCATGGGAAAGGATTAATATATGGTCAATGATCATGAACTACATGATGTAGTTTTGAAACAGGCATACAACAATATATTTCATACATTCTAATAATTCCAGGTAGTAATTAAATGACCTGAATGAGTGTTTCACATTTCAACTTGTACTAACATTTTGGTCATTTCATTTTTCTCATACAGAAATACATTACAAAATATTACTCATTGGGTATTCTTTTAAATAGTCTACATGGTTTCAATTTTACAATGAGGGGAAAGTGTTATAGTCAGAATTGAACAACAATTGATAAATGAACATGTATGTTTTAACTCCCATGCTAATGGTTATTGTGGCTGGCTGATACTTGTTCTCAAAATTCAAGTCCAGAATGGGTTAACATGTTGAATAAATATTTCTGTATTTACTACACAGATGTCTTATCTCATCATTGTTATTTTCTGAACACAAAGCACTTATCTTACAAAAGCAGAAAGACCCATTCTGTTGTAATCCAAGTTTTTTTCCCTGCAATATATATAGGGCCTATCACTCAAAAGACCCCTTGATGTTCACTAGTCTTTAGTATTCCTGTTGAATGGAGTAATTAAAATATTTACTATGCTTCAACAACAAAGCTATTTCAACAAAGCCACTTTATTCTCTATTTTTATCCAGTTTAATTATTTTTCTTCCACATTTTTCAGTTCCTCTTCAGACATAGTTCCTGACCCAGTTTTGCATAGAATTTAGGATGGTGCCTGCACTCTAGGCCTCTAATAATGACAATTTGGACCATGAAGTGTATGAAGTTGGTTCATTGGTGACTCCTCCTTCTCTCTTTAATAAACAAATGAAGGGCAAACAAATCGGTGGGTGAGCTGAGCATTGGAAGGGGGAGGAAAGGGAGACTTGGAAGCTTCCAATATTAGCTTTAACAAAAAGAGAAATGGGCCAAGTTGGAAACTTGAAACAGGGTGGAAAACGTGGTGATGAATAGAAAGGAGGGGAACGTATTGAATCATCTGCTCTTCCTGCTTCACAACGCACCTGGCTGTAGGAAAATTCTCAGCTCAGTCATTTACAGCTGCACAAAGTTCAAAATGCCTAACCTTTGGCTTTCCATTCATTTTGCATTACTGCATCCACAGATTTGCTTAACCTGCCTTTGTTGCCAATGTAACCATTACTTTCCAGTATCCAAATCCTTCACCCTCATTTGCCCCAGCTTTGATTTCTGTCTACAGAGGTACCGATTTGAGCATAGGTAATGATCAGCTCCACTGTGACTGGGTCATCAGGCTTAGGAGGCTCCATCTTCCTGCAGCATGAGCAGTTATAGGCATAATTGTGTGTCACAAAAAAGTAATACTCAGTCAGAAACTATGCAACACGTGGAGCAAATGTATGTAGAACATTCATTCATTCTTGCATTTCTCTATTGGGAAGGCAATTGCAAAATAGTATTGTGTTCAATAAGTTGATTTTAAATCATTACTTGAATGCTCTTAAATTAACAGCAGTTTGTCAGATAAATTATGGTTAAATGCTGCTCAATGTACCGTGCAACTTTAGGCTGAATAGTCCAGTCCAACCCCACCACTTCATATCCAGACTGTGAAATATCTTCTAAGGCATAATGGGCATCTTTTGCAAATACAATCTGGGATATAAAAACACAATGGAATAGGTTATTTGGAGAATAAGCAAATTTCATATTCAAACAACAATAAAACAGAAGCAAAACACTGCAGATGGTGGAAATACACTGGAGGTCTGGTAGCATATGTGGAGATAGCAATAGAATAAGTGTTTTAGGGTGTTGACCTTTCAGAACTGAGAAAAGTTTGTGGTGCTACAGGTTTTTAAGCAATGAAAGCAAAAGGATGGGAAAAAGAACAAAGAGGAATCTCTGGATGAGGAAGGCAAAGAGATTCAATGACACTAGGGTTCCTGGTGTAAAAGAGTGTGGTGATGGAATAAGTCAAAAAAATGAAAGGAGTATCAAGAAATTGAAAAAGGCAGAACTGAGAAAACATCTACCATCAAAAAATCATGCAAAATGAGAAGAACCCCAAAACTTGTGAGAAAGAACAGAAGCAAAATGTGGCAGAGGTTACGGCCTGATATTTAATAAGGGCATCACATCTCAAATTAAATACTGGGCTTAGAAGGGATACGGCATGGTCAACCAAAATTAAACCAGAGTGTGAAAGATAGTTGGACATCATGCCCAAGCTGGATTGGTATTCGCTCACGTAGAAAGCGGATCAGCCATCTAGAGATAGAGGAGGCTCTCATCCCATCGGAAGAAAAAAGCGCAAATCTGAACAGTTCCTCCCTGGATCCTCTGATCAGTCCATCTTTCCCAATACAAAGGCTACAGTTGGGAATCAGTGTAATGCAGCTCATGTTTCCTCTGTTGTATCAGGTGTGCATGTACATATGTCTTCTTTGAGTGTACTCCCAAAATTTTCCAACAATTAGAATTGATCCAATGCAACCTCTCAAAAAAATTGCCCAGAACCATATTACTTTTGCAAATCCTTAAAAAATTATCTTTACAGTCTTAGCATAATCAGCACAGAATACGATCAATTTGATATCCGTTCCCAATCAGTGTAGAACATTGATTTCAGACCCTACCGTAGTGACAAAATGGAAACATTGTTTCACTGGAACTAGTAGTGCATTGTGCAAATCTCCAGTGATACAGGAAGACAGACACAAGATCCTAATAAATCAGGCTTTTGTCACGGGCCACCATCTCCCATCTATCCCAATAACTTGGTAATTTATTGGCCTTTCATCCCTCAAAACATTCTAAGTCTTGCTTTACAAACTAAATTCCCCCTTCCATCAACTAAATCACTGACTCCATCTCAGCTCTCTCCATTGGAAATCTTCAGCTTCTGTGAATAATAACAGCTGTGTTTCCATTCAGTATACAACTTAAAAATGATCATTTGACACTATTCATTTTGTACAGTTCTAAATACACCACTGTACATACACAACCTTTAAATTCCATGAGCAGCACTTTATGTGCAATTAGCTTTATTTAGTGCATCATTTAGCACAGTAAGGATCAACATATTTTGGAGAAATGACAAAATTATCTCCAAAACATTATCAAAATTTGTTAGTTCACAAGTGGCATTAGCAGAGAACAAGCAGCAGATTGACTATTTGCCATGTGAAAGGCAAACTAAAGTAACCCACAATATACATAGTACCTTTAACATACCTTTGTGAACATGGACTGGATATTGAACAGGAGTTCAATTACTCAAGGGATCTTTTGAAAATGAACAATAGGTAAATAATCCTTTGTTTTTAAAGATTATGGGAATGTTATTATTCTCTTTCTTAAATACGAAAGGTATCTCAGTGCATGACTTTAAAAGCAATTGTCAATGCTTTTTCACATATTTCACATGTAAAAAGCTTTGCGTTTCCTGTCTGTTATTGGTGTCATTTGGGCTTTTAGGTTTTTTCCTAATTCCTGAAATTACGTATTGTGGGTTAAAGGGATGGGGTAATGTACAACAGGCCAGAAGCAGGTGAATAGCAAGTTTGAGAAATAGGTAGGCTGGCAGTTAGAAGTAATACTGAGTGATGAGACATTCCATCTGGCTTTGATTTTGTCATTACTCTCATGTCATTGATGATCTGCTTTGATAGTTAGTGTTGATAACATGGGGCTTTCCATTTCTGCAGTACCTGAATGAGCAGAAACTCAATACAGCTCAAGTACCTCAACACATGGAATTCTGTCCTGCCTTTTTATCTTCACAAAGGTACATAAATCCCGTTGATGAAACTAAGCCAGCCCATGGATAAGACACTTTATCCAGTAAGCAGTATGAAGGGCACACACAGATGCATAGACATAGACAATGAAAATAAAGTGTAGATCAAACTTCTTAGAGCAAATAATTTCAGATTGTGGAACCTTTTATGCAACAATCCAGTTTCCCTTTAAATATTCAACATGAATTAAACGGAATACTGTCCAGAATTATGCATAAGTGACAAATTCTAGCATTACAATTGAGTACTGTATACACACACAAACACCAATCTGGAGGAGGTCAGCACAGAGATCACAAAACAGATTAGACAGAACATGTAGATGTATTAAAATGTCTACTGGAATTAAAGCAGCCATACAGAATGTTATGTAATGTAAACCTGCACCAGGAGTGGAAAAGCAATCCTCTCACCAATCCCCAGCAATTGATTCAAAACTTAATATTGGGATTTAAGGTCCTAAATCAGATTTAAATTTAGAATAAAACAGATTGATTTATTTGAATTCGTATAATTCAACATCTGCTCTGCAATCAACAAAATCACAAAATAAAATCTGGGTTAGGTACTCGTTTTTCATCTCTGACTGGAGTTCAAATCCAACCCAAACCGGCGATGAAATCTCTTGTGGTGTCCTGCCATAAGGAACCAATGCAAAATGAGCTTGAACAGTTTCAAACTAGTTCTGGGTGGGCCGCTTAATTGGCTATCTCGTAATGGGGCACAGGCAAATGGGATTACATCACTATCTCTGGTGCTTTTGTAAGTTAGAATTGATACGCATTTTCAAGGCAAAGCAAAGAGGACAGGTTACTACCACTACATACCTGATCAGGTAAGTGTCTGATGCTGACAGTACATGCCCACATGGAAAGTATTCCATTTCTTAACTTTAAACTCCCTCATCATGATCAGAAACCCCAAAATTAAACTTCATTAACTATGCGTAGAATGATATTACAATGGTAGCATTTATTCCACATCCCCATTGTACTGAGAACTTGAAGAGTCAGGCAGAGGATGGGACTGGAATCTTATGCACAGGCCAGTCCAGATTGGAACTGTAAATATGCTTCTTAAAAAGGAAATGGAAGCTTCTGTTAAGGGTGAATTTTGTTACAAATGGAAATTACATTTGATTCAAAGGATTTTGTGCTGTAATCTACAATGTTTGCATGCGATTCTTCTACCTATACCTTATAATAATTCGAAGTTGCTGCTTAAGATTCAAACTGCATAATAATATATTGGGGAGTGGATATTTCTCAAGGGTTTCTGAAGATGCTGCATCTTTACAGAAGGAAGGCAATCCCACAAGGGACCAACAAATGCAGGAGCAGTGACATCAAATACAATTGTACAGTAATCACAACCACCCCAAGATGACAGTCTATAGCGAATATATGCATCTAGTACATCTGTGTGTACGTACAGCATGGAGGAGAAATCTTCACTGGCTGCACAAGACATGTACAGGTGGCAGGGCTCTTCAAGAGATTGAAGATGCCATCCATTTAGGTATCAGTGCTCCTTATTTCAATGCTACACCCTACAGTTAAATCAAAGGTTTGAGTAGCAAAAGTTCACACTCAGCTAATACTCAACTGGTGTCCAATTTCTAAAATGTTTTATAGGTGTTTTGTAACATTATTCCAAGTCTTTCCTGTGCAATACTCTATAGTTCCAGCGTCATTGCCAACTCCACTGAGAGAAACTCATTATGTTAGTGCATTGGGAGAAAACAAAAACAGAAGCACCTTTTAAGCATAGTGTTTATATAGTGCATAAAAAGATTCGAGATGACAGAACAAAATTAAAATTAATTTGGTTGATGGAAGCATGTAAAAGTTGCATCTTAGTCTCTTATCTCTCAATTCAATACTCCGGTAGAAATCAGAATAATTAGAAACAATAAATTGAAATGCAAAACTATTGTTGTATGAATATTTTCCCATCAGAATGGCAATGCCTGTTCAATGTTGTTTTATAAAAGCAGTAGTTATGATTCAGGGAATTAACCATTAATCCCTTATAAACAAGCACATTTCTAATTCATGACAATATTTTTCTGTTTTGGTCATCCCTTTTTCATCAATTTAATACACCTTCTATATTGATAAAAGCTCTAGCAACCAGAGGGAACGGCCATTAATAAAGTGCCTCACCAATATCACATGCTACTTCAAGCTCTCGATGGAGCAACCTATGCTCTGATGATTAGAACAACATTTACATGGAAACCAATAATAAATAATGAAATCAAAGACCACAAAAAGGAATGTTCAGGTTAATCAGAGAATTATTTCTAATAACTTATTTATATTTCAGAATTTCTAATTGAGGTAACAGCCTAACAAGGTGTCCCTGATTGACCTGCCATCCAGATCTGCCCAATTCAAAAGATGATTCCATGAATGTGAAGTCATAGTCACAAGAGAAACGGTTATTGACCTTTTTTGTGACAGAATCCACTTAAAAAAAATGAATTTTATTAGTTACTTGTAAGCTAAAGTATAGCACAAAGAACCTAGATTCTAATTAATCTGTGCTAAAGCTTCCTTTCAAAATCAAAATAAAATCCATTAACCTGGTGGTTTATTTGGTTAACAAATTCAGTTATAACACTTTTAATCAAAGATTTCTGGTAGATCAGATGATCAGGCTGCATTCTGGCAAATCTGGCCATGTGATGACTTGAGAAATCCAATGAATTTATGCAGAGTATGGATTATCTGACACTTTGTCCATATAGCTCAGTTAGCACTGAGAACTAAATTTATCAGTGAGGGTGCAGCTAGTTTTGAAAAGAAAACTTTTTAAAATTCATTTATGGGATGTGTGTTGCTGGCTGAGCCAATATTTATAATCTGCATCTAATGCCCTTGAAAACAGCAAATCTAATGCCACAGTGAATAGTTAAATATTGTTGGCAGTACTTTTTCAAAAAACATTAATGAAAAAACAAGGCAAAGTGCTGGCAGGACACCAAAAGTTAAGAGGTAAGCAAAACAATGGAGTTAAGAGATTCAACTATTGACCCATGTAAGGGAGGGGATGACACCAAGTGGTCATGTGAAGAAAGACATCATATACAGTCTGCAAGTTCCAAGACTTGGATGGAATGCTCAATTCCTCTAGTACAAGAGAATATATAGAGAAAATTACTCAGCTATCTAACACATTGTAACATGGGGCATAGTACATTATGAAAGGAGACTCAACTAAATAATATTTAAAAAAATACTTGAGCAATAAGAGTACAAACAGATTTAAAGTACATTAGTGCTATTTAGCATAGTTAAAACCATTAATGAGCACTTTTGCTCAAAAAGAACATGTTTGTTTAATATAGCTACTGGACAATAGACTGGTGTTCATACTACAGGGGACTGTAACTGAGAAACACCTTTTGCAAAAAAATTAAACCAATCTTGAACAGAATTGATAAATGGGAAAACAAATTGCCCAGTCTTCCTCCCAAAGCCCACAAACATCAAAAGAAAGCATCACCCATAAGTTCATGCCCTTTGAGATCTTCTCTCTATTTTTTCAAACAAATAATAATCCCAAAGTTAACACAAAGAACACAAGAAACTACTGTATACTGTTTGCTCCAGCTCCACCTAGTGATGCTAATACAGAGCAATAATCGCAGGATTAATTCGCTGTCCCACTTGTCTTGATTCCCTGGCACCCTGCAAACGAAGCTCAAAGTATGTTCAGTGAACACCTCTTCATATTTCTTGTCAGCACTTCACAGTTTTCCAATCCAAGTATAGAGCACAACAATTTCAATCATACGATGGCCTTAATTTTTCTCAGGAGGCAGCTATTAATCATTCAGTAATTTCATTTATATCTCTTCTGGACTCATCTTTAGTCATTTCATAAAAAAGTGATCCATTCTACTCTACTTACTATGGAACATCATTGCTTTTGTCATCCTATCTTCCATTCGTTATTCTTGATTCCTAACTTATAATTGCGTCCCAAACCAGAGAGGAGAATATCTTCACATCGATAATAATATGTGTGCTTTGTCTGCCGTGACTATTTTCATCTGCCAGTTTAAAGGGTGCGCGTGTTGATGAGTTTATTTGGTGGGCACTTCCTGCTGCACATGGACGCACACAGAGAATGAAAAGGACTGGAGCATGTGACTGCAGAATGGGACTGTTGAAGAACAAAAACAATACAAGGTAGGGATCTCAATAACAAAGTATCCTGCCCAGAAAATCTGTTTCCATTAGGAATAGGATAGGATTGATGGGAGGGACCGGGATGCCGACAGTGAGATAGGACTGACATAGGTGGGATGGATGGACTTGGATGGAGATAGAATGAGAGATCAGATCAGAATTAAAGTATGACAAAATTCTGGGGCCAACTATTCAGTACAACGATATTTTTAAAACTAATATTTTTAAAACTAATCTTTTTGTGAAAATTAAGATTCACTAGATTTGAGCAAAAATGTATTAATAAGGCTGTAAATTAAAATATTCTACATTAATATTAACTCTATAGATAAAGATGACGACGCAAGGAAAGAGCGGTTATAATTTTGCTATGAAGCCCGAATCCTAAACAAGAGGATTTTCTTGGACAATATTGATAGTTAGGAAACGATTTTCTCTCACGGTAGGTACTAAAAATGTAACAGGCAAATTTCAAAGCAATACAGTGCTTTTTATTTCAATCCTGAAATAATCCAGCGTTTTCAAAACAAGAGAAAACAGTTCTCAGGTAGGCTTCAAATGTCCAGACTTCAAACAATTCACAAGGCCATATCCTGAAGAAAATTTACATTTATATTCCTGGGCAATTTTTAAGCGAGGACAATTTTATATGCAGCTTTTTCCAGAGAGAAATGTTTTGTGGGTCTGTTAGTATAAACTTTGTGGGTAAAGACAGGGGCTGGGAAACAAAAAAACATGAACATAAATTGGCTGATTGACAGGAAGTAGAAAGTACATGTAGATGCTGATAGTTTGATTAAGATGTACCATGATATTCCATAGGAGAAACTGGAAATGATGTGGAACTTTAAATATTGTGAATTGTAAGGATAGTAATAACTTCAAGAGGATATGGAAAGGAATACAGGATGGATGGATATGTGAAGAAAGTGAGGACTGCAAATGCTGGAGATCAGAGTTGAAGAGTGTGGTGCTTGAAAAGCACAGCCAGTCAGGCAGCATCTGAGGAGCAGAAGAGTCGACGCTACGAGCATATATTCGATATATCGACTCTCCTGCTCCTCAGATGCTGCCTGGATGCATGTTGCAAATTAAATACAATGCACAGATTATAACATGATACATTTTGTTCGAAGAAAGAAGATGGGCAATATAAAGTAATTAATACAATTTTAAAGTGGGTGCAATGGCAGAGTTCAGGAACTACTTATGTATACATTGTAGAAGGTAGCAGACATGTCAAGAAGATTGTTAAAAAGGCATACAGCAGGTTTTATAAACCGAGGCATAAAATACAAAAAATGGAAACAATAATGAACCTTTGCAATTCACTGCCGGTATTAACAGGAGTATTGCATCTAATTCTAGGCACGATTCTACAAAGCTGTGACCTCTGTTGAGAGGATGTAGAAATAATTTACAAAATGGCTCCAGGGATGAAGGACAAACTGAATAAGCTGGAGCTGTGCACCTTAGAGAAGATGGAGAGGACATTTCATACAGACAATAATTGATTTGATAGATGGACAGAGTAGGATGAAAGAAACTATTTAGTGGGGTGAGAGAGATGTCTTTAGACATCATCCCCGCATTTGACAGATTGCGGCATCAAGAAGCACTAGAAAAACTCGAGACAATGAGAATCGGGGAAAACTCTCTGCTAGTTAGAGTCATACCTGGCATAAAGGCAGTCAGATATGATTATTGGAGGTTAGTCATCTCAGCTCCAGGACACTAGTGCAGAAGTTTCTCAGAATAATGTACTAGGCCCAGTATCTTCAAGCTGCTTCAATGACCTCCCTTCTGCTGATGATTGCACAATGTTTAGCACCTTCAGGTGCTTCACAACATTTTAGTCACTGAAGTAATCCATGTCCAAATGTAACAAGATACAGGCAAGATCCACACTGCAGCCGACAAATAGCAAGGAACATTCACATCACACAGTGCCCGGCCAAGATAATCTCTAACAATAAAGAATTTAACCAACATGCATTCAATGACATCATCATTACTGAATTCCCAATCATCTGGGTATGATTAGTGACCAGAAACTGAACAGGACTAATTATATACTGTGGCTACAAGAGTAGGTCAGAGGCTAGGATTACTGTGCCTGGTACTTACCTCCTGAATCACCAAAGGTGAGTCCTGTCTGGTATATACAAAGCACAAGTCTGAAGTGTGATGGAATACTCATTTGCCTGGATAAGTACACCTTCAACACAAGTCTGAAACATTCAGGACAAAGCTGTCTGGTTGTTTAGCACCACATCCACAAACATTCATTCCTTCCAATACCAACACACCATCTACAACTATCTACAAAATGCACTTCAAAAATTCAAAGGCCCTATGATCACTATAATCAAAAAGGATGAGGGCAGCAGCTACATAGGAACACTGCCACTTGCAAGTTACTCACCACCCTGACTTAGAAATGTACTGCCATTTCAGCAGTATTGCTGGGTCTACATTCTAGAACGCCCTTTCTAACAGCATTGTAGGTGTATCAACACTAAATGAACTGTGGCAGTTAAGAAGGCAGCTCACCACCATCTTTTTGAGAGCAACTGGGGATTGCCATAATGGTGATTCAGCCAGTGAAGTCCACATCCCAGAAAAGATTTTTTAATATATTGCTAAAAGGATTGGGGACCAGAGGAAACCAATTTCAGGTGATTATGAAAAGGACCAACAGTGACAGTGGAGAGAGAGCTTACAGTCTTTTTAAGAAAAAAAAAGTGGTTAAGATTGAGAATGCATTAATTTTTTTTTAATGTAAAAGGAGGGCAATGTGTGTTGGAATGGGCAAATGCTCCTGAAAGAGAAGCAGAAATTTCACCTCACTGATTTTTATTCCACAAATAGCCAGCAAATGGAGCAAAGCATGTATAGCAAGCATGATTAAATGTAAGAAGCACTGTTCAGTTCCTTCAATCTCCTTTTTTTTTCCAATAATAAACCTAAAACACAGAAGATGGATTTTACTTTTTAGTTGCAGTAACTTTGCAGAAGGAGCTACAAGGGAATTTATGGTTTTTCTGCTGAAATTAAGCAAACCAGCAGAAGAATCCCTTTGGAAATTCACATTCCTAGTACTCAGAACAAAAAGGAGAAATTAAGCCTAGCAAAGTTCAAACCCAATAGCTTCTGTTCTTAAATTCTTCACTGTGACCTACTGACCGAGCCTGACACACATGCCCTGCACTAATCAACACCAATTTTACTGACTGTGACCATGCTCAGTACTTCAGAATTATCAACATATGTTCTGTCCCCACAAATTCCCTACCTTTTTGTTTCAGTAATGGTATCTGTCATGATTTGATTTGAGACAATGCACTACAATCTAACTACTAGTGATTCTCATGAGCAGCATATGGCTGCTTTTTGCTACCATCTTTGATTCTTGCTTATAGAAGCTTCAACAACCACAGATGTAAAACTTATCTTTAAACAGGCTTTTTCCTCTAACCATTTATTTTTGAATATTTGACCCACCCCCTCTGCATCAGTATTTTATCACATATTAGAACATAAACATGTCTCAGGAGGCTGAACAAAAAAGACTTAGAGAGATTTACATAATAGGAAAGGAAGATTTTAGAATTCTGGATGAGTTACAAGTTACCAGTGAAGAGATAGAGCAGGGAATGTACAAGAATAATGGGATAACACCATCATGAACATTGCTTATTCATCTGGAATAAAAATAACTATTTCTAAATAAATAGTCAACATTTTTAAAATGTTTACTCTAAAAATGTAGATTGCCATCAGGAACACTCAGAGCAGCTCCCGCAAAACCGTATTAACTTTTGTCAGCATTGTCGCAGTAAACCTTGTGAATGTGCATTAATGAGGGTCCCACATTTCCACTGAAGTTAGTGGCAGATTATAAAAAACTGGGTTTGAAAACCAAGGATAGCAAGAACAAAATATTAAGAAATACAGACAAATTTTTCCTTGCTGGTGTGGCAGGAGTAATGGCGACTAAGGTGGTAAAATTGGGAATCTGATTTTTCTTTTCATTTTTTCCCTATGTCGAGGAAAGACTTTCCCAATTTTTCCCTCAAACCTTAAATGGTGACTTCACAATTTTAATACTGAGTGGTATCAAATGTATTCCATGAATTTGCATCCCATCAAAGCTCCAACTCACCCTATTTACATTCCACTTCGAATTTTTCTTTGCTCAACCAAAAAAATAGTAGTTAGTGCAAAAATAATGACAGTTGAAACTGGAGTGGGTACCTAGCAGCTGCAGTGTACTGACTGCTTGACCCAGCACCATACCACGTTTTCCACGCAACATCCCTACCTCCATGTCCCATGTTCACCATCCTCACTGAGCCTTTATCTGTGCTACTCCTCATTGCAAAACAACCAGATTCACATTGCCCTGCCTATCCCCGATCCAAGGCTTTCTATTCATGGCTTTCATGCTTCTGTCTAGTCTCTGCATCACTCATGCATCCACAGAGGATGCTTTACACTAACATGAACATACACACCTTATTGTGTTTACTTGCCATCTTAGGTCTCACTCATTTTAGCACTTACTGGGCTACCTGTGTGTGGCTGGAGACACTTTTTCAGTGCAAAATGTTTTGAGTGCTCAGTTACAGGCTGTCAACTTGGCATGAGGAAGGAAGATGCAGGCAACTTGTGCCAGCAGAGTGTGCAACAATGCTGTATGTGGTTCAAATAAATGGCTGCGTATGCAATTCAAACAGCAAGAGTCCTTCGTGGTGTGAACGGGAATGCAGTCAGTCAAGGAGTACTTCCTAATCCGTTCCTGGGGTTGGCTTTGGTCAGTCCTATAAGACGGGTCTGCAGTCCAGGGATGACAGGTAGGTCAGAGTGTGGCTGGGACATCAGCCTGGATAATGGGCTAGGTTTTCCTGCAATGACACGAAGGGAGGGATCGAATATGGTGGAAGTACATACAAGAGCAGTTTATGTAAGCAGGAGAGTGGGCAAGGTGTTCCCAGTGAATGAGTAAGCAGCACAGAAGGCAGAAAGGGTTAATAGTTTTTGAGGATAAGGGAAGTTAGACAACTCCTGTATTCTGTGATTGGACAATATTCATGCAATTCTGAGTGGTGCATTCCATCAGTCATCGTGAGAGGGGTGCGCAATGATAGACAGTGTATGTTTGCTGGCCCGTGAGTGAGAGGTAGCAGAGAGGAAATCGTGGCACTCACCTTTGCAGCACATAAGGGTTCCCTAGCCTTCTTACAGCACAGTTTGGGGTCCCTTTTCACTTAGGACACAACACTGAGCTATGCTATAACTTTTGCATAGGCTGAAAATGTGTTGCTGGAAAAGCCCAGCAGGTCAGGCAGCATCCAAAGAACAGGAAATTCGACGTTTCGGGCATAAGCCCTTCATCAGGAATGAGGAAAGTGTGTCCAGCAGGCTAAGATAAAAGGTATGGAGGAGGGACGATGGAGATGTGATAGGTGGAAGGAGGTCAAGGTGAGGGTGATAGGCCGGAGTGGGGTGGGGGCGGAGAGGTCAGGAAGAAGATTGCAGGTTAGAAGGGCAGTGCTGAGTTCGAGGGAATCAACTGAGACAAGGTGGGGGGAGGGGAAATGAGGAAACTGGAGAAATCTGAGTTCATCCCTTGTGTTTGGAGGGTTCCCAGGCGGAAGTCACTTTCCTCATTCCTGATGAAGGGCTTATGCCCGAAACGTCGAATTTCCTGTTCCTTGGATGCTGCCTGACCTGCTGCACTTTTCCAGCAACACATTTTCAGCTCTGATCTCCAGCATCTGCAGACCTCACTTTTTCCTTTTGCACAGGCTGGCTACATCTGTTTGCATGGCCTTCTCAGACAGTCAGCCCAAAATAGATGACTGTCCTCCTCAACATCATCCCGAGTACCAATACCTTCGGATCTCTGTCTCGAAACCAGGGAAGGAGAGTGTTTTTTTTCTATGATATGTTCAGGGTCAAGCACTGAAGTTTGACAGGTATTTCCTGGCTTGCAGCATCTGAAGTGGGGAGTAGCTGGTGTTTAAATATGGGTGCCAGAGGCAGATTAGTAGGAAGGTATGGCTAGTGGTGAGCACTTCCACCTCACTTGGCACGAAATTCCCAACAAAAAAAAATGTGATGTTTCAGTTGCATAATTAATGAGATGGAAAAAAATCACACGAGGAAGAGAAAATTTCACTGTCCACCACGCAGACCAGATGCCATGAAATAATTCAACAGCACACTAATAGTATGTGGGCAAGTCAACCAATGGAAAACATAGTTGGAAAATGAAAAGTGAGATTAGAAAGGAAATGCAAAGAAAGGTTAGAAGACGATACAATGGAACAGAATGAATTTTTATAACATTAAAAGCAAAAGCATTATATAGAGGGTATGACCAATCAACGAATGCAAGGTAATTTAGTAATCAAGGTAGAGAATATCGCTACATATATTTACAACCAACGAAGTGTGGGCTGGGGGGAAAATAGAAACTTTGAAGGTCAGATGTGTGCTAGCAGGGAAGGTGGCTTGAGTCAGAAAATTTCCCAACTTGGCAAACCCAATTCATTTTTGCTGTGGTTTGGCAGCAGAAAAGGATCAGGTTTGGCTTGCCAATCCTTGTGTATAATGTAGGCAGCCACAGGCCAAGCAGATGCCCGGGTGAGCTAGTTAAAAGGCTTGCTTCCATTCTCATGGATTTTGTCCCAGTTGCATTAGAAACATTTAACCCTCACTACCCTTCCATTTCCCAGTTTATTTCCATGCCAACTCATACTCCATGACAAGTTTACTCCAGCAGAAAAAGTTGGAATGCTCAGAAGTGGAAAAAGAACAAAAAAATTATCTAAATGGTGAGGAGTTGCAGAGATTGAAGAAGGGACTATATTAAAACATATTATATCTGAACTGTCTTGACAGGGTAAATGTGATTGTTCTTATGGAAAAATCTAGAACTAGGTGTCACCCATTTAAACCGCAAGGTGAAATCTCTCTCAGAGGGTCAACAGTCTTTGGAGCTCTCTTCCGAGCAAGATGGTAGAAGCAAAGTCCTTGAATATTTTTTACAGAAAGGGCTTGAAAGGTCATCAAGATAAACAGGAATGTAGATTGTAAGGTTATATTCATATCAGCAATGATCTTGTTGAATGGTGGAGCAGGCTCAAGGGCTGAATGGCCTACTCCTGCTTTTTTTCCCATATATTTTTGCTTTGTTTCTATTACTGTATGTTCGTAACAACACAAAGCAACCCAATAAGGTTGCATCCTGTCCATCACTACTTTATGGAAATTTCACGTGGAATGGTAACAAAGCGGCACAAAAGTAAATTTCATAACTCTTCAATTTTCTTCACAGTATTGAAATTAAGCAAATACAGAATTCGTAGTTGAAATAATATCACACTACAAGCTAAATTGAGCAGGGTCAGATGACATTGCAAACTACAACGGCAATGTTCATTTGTTTTATTGCTGCACCTGAACTTTCAAAAGAAATTACAGTTGTAAAATCAATCTAAGCTATTAGTTATAAATCAATGGTGTATTCTGCCTCAACCTGTCCAGACATGCTGTGACATGCCTGGGGTGGGTGAGGCTTGAATTCAGACCTTCTGGCCAAGGGATACTACCAGTATACCAAATGAGCCCTTTGACTCAATTCTGCATGCTTTTCCCCCAAATTTGTTTTTAATTATTATGTACATGCAGATGTTATCAAGACAGATGTTGACAACGCTCACCCAAAATGATTCAAATTTCATTAGTGGCAGTTGAAACCTAATAACTTGCAGTTGGTCACAAAAATTCACCACTGAATATATACTAACAGATTACTGAATGGCTGAGAGTGTGAAGGAAGTCTAATCTCATTAAGTTAAAATGTCCAACTGCAAAAGGGAAGCCCAGGTATTTAGAGCTACCTTCCAACCTCAACTGTATTTCAATCAATCAATCTTTGGCTGCCCACAGTAACATTTCCTACAAATAACATATTAGGTGATCATTTTAGTCAGTTTCTGTCGCCTCAAAAACTCATTCAGTTACTTCCTTGCACTTTAATTGATCTCCTCCTTGGGCTAATTTTCTTTCTCTGGAGTTGCTTGCTGTAGTTACAGCTACATCTCTGTGTGAAGTAGTTCTGTCAGACACTTAAAGGTCAAGATTTCAGCTTGACCAAGTATATAAAAATAAGCAAATCATTAATGGGCTAAAAAAAAATCTCACATAAAAACAAACCTGGGTTTTTAATGGCGATTGAGGTTCTCTCAGCTTATTGAATGTAAGATCAACCAAACAAAGATAAGAGTTCCCTTCATTTTCGCAAATCCTAGAAGTTTCTTAATGTCTAATCAGTTATAGGCCAACTATTCACAGAATGATATACCACAGGCAGCCATTCCGATTGAGCCTGTGTTGACTCTCTTGTGTAGCAATCAAGTTTTTTCCTTGAAAATTCTTCCCTTTCAAGTATTTATCCAATTGTCATTCTGAAAGCCACAAATGAACATGTTGCATTAATTTCAGAAAATATTTCCTCATGTCACCTCATTACATAGGCCGCCATTTATAGCTAATAAAATATGGAACTCACAGGACTTGACTAAAGCTCGAGTCAAAACTTCTCCAATCTAACTCCACAACCATTTTACCAACAGCCAAAGAATGATTTCATCAATTCACTTGTGCAGAACTCTAGTTCAGATAGACACAAAAGATCACCCTCTCTACATTAGCCACTCGCAGAATCTGAACCAATTTATATGTATATATTATACTATGCACTTGACAGGCCAAATGAGTAGCATCCTGACAAAAATATAAATTGCTAAAAAATCTCAGCAGGTCTGGCAGCATCTGTGGAGAGAAATCAGAGTTAACGTTTCGGGTTGAGTAACCCTTCTGCAGGACTGAGTTTAACAGTGTGATGGTTGTCCTAAAATGTGAGGAAACATAGGCTCTAGAGGAAAGAAATATAAATCTAGAAATAAATAGCAAACTCTACAAAACTGGGTAAAAAGAGAAAAAAAACATTTAACTACAATCTGAAATATGAAAATAACAAAATAAAGAAAGGAAAGAAAATGTGAAAAGGAAGTACAGAAAAAAAAGCAAAATAACAGAATCCAGTCAGAAAGGTTAAGAGTAGTGTACGTATGTAATTCAGGGAAGCAATGTAAAAAAGGATGAGGTAGTAACAGTCAAATGAGGCAATGGAAAATTGTAAAAAAAATCTAGAAAATGTTTAAAAATCAAAATTAGACCCAAGGCCTGTTTGAAACTTCAAAGTGGAACAATACCTTTCTCATCATACCATGCATGATATATCCTTTCATTATACATTTGCCTCCTCTCCATGTTGTACCCTTCTTTCTACAGTCTAAACAATGGAAAATACAGAATATTCCTTATAAACCTGCTAGCTGATTGATGGAGGTAGGTAAGTGGAAGGAGAAAAGAAACAAAATCAAGTATAAATAAAGTCACAAAATCTCATAGGTACATCATAACAAAGAGATCTCAGCAATTTTTTTAATCATCATGTTCTACACAATTGTTCATAATTGCAAACAAAAAAATCAGGCAACCTAAACTGGACATAGATAGTTATACCTTAAAATAATGGCGATGCATGCTTTTATTCATTCATGGGATGTGGGCATTGTGACTTATATTTGGAATCAAGAGTTTAGGGAAAGAACAAATATAGATTTTTGCAGGATGTTTAAACAGGATTAAACAATGCAACAGTTTCTAGTTGCCTCGACTTTTCAGTAAATAAAATTAAAATTCAAACAATTTGCCTATATTCCTCAAGATCCATATCAAAGTGATCAAAATATAAAAATACTATGGACAAACTTATTTATTTTTGATGGAATAGAATAGGACGTAGATGCTGCTCTGATAAATATTCTCATTATTTCAGTGAAGAGCAGGTAGGTAAGTGACAGATGATTGGAAGAGCATGTATCTATTTCTTCTATTTAAAACAGTGAACTGATTAGAAAGAGCAGATGTAGATAAGTTATTTTCCTTTGGTGGAAGAATTCAGAACAAGGAACCACAACATTAAATATAAAACAAGGTTACTCAGGAGTATAATGAAGGTGCACTTTTATCGAAAGAAAAATTGTCATGGAAATAGCAAATTCTCTCTTCCAAAAGGCTATGGATCTTAACTCCATTGAAATTTTCAAGATGGAGAATAGCAGCATTTTAATTACAAAGATGTGAATCAAACTTAATGTTCAGGAAAATGGGGCAGAGATGCAGATCAGTCATGATTTATTGCAATGGTAGTCTAAGGAATAATAAATACCGTAACATGGAAAATGTACATTGATGATTATGCTCCTGACTTTGCTTCCTTTAAGTGCTGCTATACTACCTCAGAATCAGTCTCAATTCCTTTCCCTCATAAAAACTTCAGTCTTTTCCACTGACTGCATCGCAACATTCTAGTTCTAGTCATAGAGTCAGTCATACAGCATGGAAACAGACCCTTCAGTCCAACTAGTCCACGCTGACCATGTCCCCACACTAAACCTAATCCCACGGGCCTGCATTTTGCCCTTATCCATCTCAACCTTTCTCACTCATATTTATCCAAATGTCTTTTCAATGTTGCAACTGTACCTGCATCCGCCACTTCGCCTGGCAGTTCATTCCATAAATAAACAACTATTTTTTAAAAAGTTGCTTCTGAAGTCCTTGTTAAAACTTTCTCCTCTCACCTTAAAAATATGCCTTCTAGTTTTGAACTCTCCCACCAGAGGGAAAGGACACTTGTCATTTAAAAATAATTCTTTCATGGGATGTGGGCATCATTAGCTAGGCGAGCCTTTATTGTCCAGAAGGGGAAGGTAAATGAATAATACATTGCTGTGTGTCTGGAGTTGTGTAGGCCAGACCAGGTAAGGATGAAAGTTTCCTTCCCTAAAAGACATTTGTGAGGCAGATGGGTTTTTCTGACAATTAGTAATGGATTTATGGTCATCATTATACTCTTAATTCCAGATATTTTCTCATTAAATTCAAATTCCACCATCTGCTGTGGCAGGATTCGAACCCAGGTCCCCAGAACATCTCTGGATCTCTGGATTAACAGTCCATTGATAACACCACTAAGCCATCACCTCCCCCAATCACCTGATCTCTGCCCCTCACGAATTTATAAACCTCTATAAAAAAGGTCACCCCTCAATGTCTTATGCTCCAGTGAAAAAAAATTCCCAACCTATTTTTATAACCCAAACCCTCATTCCCGACCAAATTCTGTAAATAATTTTTGAACCCACTCCAATTTAACAATATCATTCCTATAACAGCGACCAGAACAGCATACAGTATTCCAGAAGACCCCTCACCAACATCCTGTAAAACCTCAAACTGACATCCCAGCTCCAAAATGCAAAGGTCTCAGCAATAAATGTCATCTTAACCACCCTGTCTACCTATGACATAAATTTCAAAGAATTATGTACTTGAACCCTTAGAGCTCTCTGTTCTACAACACTGTCCAGGCCCTACCATTAATTGTTTAAGTCCTGCCCTTGGTCTGAGATTAGTAACTTATTCTAAGGTAATTTTATTACTTTAAAAATGTTTCTTAGGAATGCTGCTTAAAATACGTTACTTCATTAAAGACTTCTCAGCACTTGAGAGATTGATTATAGCTTCTCTCTGGAATGACTTCCAAGCCCAGACTGAAAATGAAAGTCAGAATGTGGACAGTTCTCCCTCCAAACTAATAATCTTCCTCTCACTTGGAATCATGGGTATTGTGGTTTTTAAAAGCTAATCGCTAATAACAAACCAATATATTTAACATCTTCCAGTAAACAATACCAACACATTTTCTCTCAATTTCATCACATAATCGATAACGTAAACTTCATTTTAAAGGCCTAAATCAGATCCCTATTCAGACCATGCTCCTCCAATGAATCTAAAGCAAGGCCTGCACATTCTGTCTACATCTCATTGCATTTAGGAAAGGGATCATCCTCATTGTCTGTCTCTTTAACTTCTCCAGAATCAACATAACCTGCTTGAGCTGTTAGTATCAAAAGGGTGCCCCAAAGTCCTCATACACTGAACAATCTGCCAATTTTAGTTATATATCCAGAAGGACTCTTACATTCCACTGAGCAGCTTTTCTTCCATCCCCTATCACCAAATCACCCGTGTTTTTTTTCCTCATCTACTAACCCCCACCATTAAATCTGATCAGGGCAATAAAGTCAGCCAGGCATCTGATTCACCCGCAACCACCTCATACTGAAGCAGTCTGAAAAACTCCCAAATCTCTTGCATCTTCTATTATGTTTAGCTGATACCTCAATAGATTCATGTGCTGAATGATCGACCCTTGTTCCAATACTGGTTCATATCACACTGCAACATTATGCACAAAGTTATTTTATGGGATGTGGGTGGTGCTGTCAATCTCAAAATAGCCCTTAAACTACCTTCTCAAATGGCCTCGCCAACTACTGTTTAAGAGTTGACCACTTTGCTGAGGGTCTGAGGTTGCAAATGGCCTAGGCCAGGGTAAGGATGCCAGAGTTTCTTCCCAAAAAGACATCAATAAATCACATGGGTATTTACGCCAATTGATAGTTTTATGGTCATTGTTACTGACATTAATTTTCAATTCCAGACACGAGACTCAGTACCAAATCCTGATGCATTCCACTAGTGACCAAATTCCACTGGGTAGGAGGCAAAGTTTAAAGCATTCTTTGCCTATATTTCTAAGCCAGTCTGTGATTCACCTGAAGTATGACCCTTGATACAAATGAAACTTAATTTCAGCATGTCTCTAATGTGGCACCGAGGTATAGTACTGGATGTTCTTAAAATTGCAACAATGTTTGTTAACTTTGTCACACTGTACTGATTCTGATACAAAATTGTTGTTTCACTTCAATCTATAAAAAAAGTGCCTGAGTTATTTTTACTGCGTTTAGAAATTTTTGATTGTGTTATAAGGGAAGAGAATGTATTTTTCTTCTTTATCTTCATTTTCGTTGTTAATAAACTTTTGTTGTGTTTTGTTGTTAAAGAATGCAACTTTGCATCTTTCTATTTTAGTCAAAGATCACTTTGGGAATAAGAAACATTACAATCTACCTGCCGAGGTGTCCGCTGGGGACTGGACTTGTCCAGGTCTGGCATTAAGCTGGATATTACCCTATAATAATCAGAACCACTAGATTATAATAATTACAACTGCATAGATAGGTTGAGCTGAAGTTGGATAGAAGCTGGAACTATCCAATTGAATTGAAGATGCAGACCTCGAGGTTAGAAGATAAGGAGACAGGATGTTAGTGTGGAGAATCTCTTGGCAAACTAAGTCATATCAGAAGGAAGGCAAGATTTCAGAGAAGCATCTTGCAGCCTTCCGGAGTTTAAGTGTTGGTTGAGCAATTTCCCTGAGTTGGTTTTGAGTGTCTACTCTAACATTTTCTAGAAGAATTCAGCAAGAAGCTGTCCAGAGAATCTTTTTTGAGAGAGTCCTCCTACTGAGATATCAGAAATTAGAAAAACAGACCAAAGTAAACTAAATTTTTCAGTCTCTTAAAATTAGAACGGTTAGCTTTAAATATGGTGTTAAAGGAAATGGAAACTCTTGAAAAATAATGCTAATAAGACAAATTTTCTTCTGCTGCATTTCAAGCCTTCACAATGCGAGGTTAAAAAAACCCACTGCCATCACAAAATCCTGCTGCCTCTGCAAGACTTTGCTCAGTACTGTAGCAGCATGTCAATCCTGAGAACTTGCAGCTCTGCAGACCTGTTCATTAAGTTTTTCAAATACAAGTTTAATATAAGATATGAATTCAATCCCATTTTCGATTACGTGAGAGAGCTTATTCCCCTTACTCATTTAAAAAAAAACTTTTATTTTTAAATTGTGTGAAGTGTTGCGTCAGCTGGTTTTCCTGTGACAGCCCATCTGTTCAGATGAGGTTTTGATATTGTTATTGGGTTTTATATCAGTGTTCGCATTTAAATGAGGAGCTCCAAACTGTTTTAAGGGGTGCAGGGGTCACTTTATGTATATGTAAAAGGTGTGAGAGGAGAAAAGGGAAAAAAAAAGCCAATTGCTGAGGAATTTCAAATCAAGAAGATAGATTACTCTACATTGTCTCCTGGGAGTAACTAATAGTGTATTATAAATTTAAATGAAATGAAAAGCAGCTGTCTAGGCAAAAAAAAACGACATGGACAGACGAGCATTCAGAACTGGACTGCTCATTTTAATAGGGAACCTTTACTTTAGTGTTTTAAACTTTTCGTTTCTGCTCGCTGGCTGTTTCAGACAAAGCAGAAAGAAAGATATTGCAAATACATTCAGTTCGCTATCCTCAACCAGACAAGCTTTATTTTCATTACGAACAGAACTTTATCGGATTACATTCTCCAAGACCATTATTTCACATTCGCTTGAAAGGCTTCAATGATCAATCAGCAAGTGCACGAGCAAATGTTTAAGATTAATAAAGTTCCAAACTATGACTTACTGTCAAGCTTAGCATCTCTGCTGCTAAGTGCATACCTGCTTGTAAAATTGAAACATGAGGGGTGGCTTTTTGGTGATTTACTCAAGTACTGTCAGTGTTCCAACTGAACAGTACTGAGTAAATGTCATCCCCTTCAAGATAGGAAACAATGGAGGATAAATTAAAAACAGTCCTGTGGACCAGTTATTCAGCATGAAAGTAGGATTAGATGCCTCAAATGTTTATTTTCCATATGGGATAGGATGAGATGTCTATTGGGAGTCCCATTTGAACAGATGAGAACTGATCATGCTGATGAGGTGCATTTGTTTAATGTCAACATTTTTTAAATAGCTGACCTAAATCAAAGTATAAAAGAGATTATGATCAAATTTTACATAGCAGCATAACCCATGCATGCAACACTCAATGTGTTCTGAAGACTGGATACCAAACTAGGCTGAAATTAAACAAGTAAGCTTTTATCAGCCCAGTGGGACTAGAATGACATTTAGGCCTTCCCCAGGAAGAACAGAGACAGTGGGATGGAACATGGCTGAGCAATGTTGGTTATGGATCACTCTTTGAAATCACAATGGCAATTATTGAGACTATCAAAGATACACAGTTAAAAACAGCACATATCAGGTCAAATAATGCACCAAGAAGTGCATTCAGTTGCTGAAGGTCAATAGATTCTTTAATGGCTGAGTCAAGTAGGAAAAGAAAACAGGAGTTATTGAGGCAAAGGAGGACACTTCAGTAAATGTCTCCTACAGATGGCAGGAGAGGATGAGAATCTTACCATGGGCACTTGATCCAGGCCCAAAACTTTCAGTTTTTCCTTCACTTGATGAGCAATCTCCCTGAGGTAAGGCAGCGAAAACTCGGTGAACTGCTCATTTCCTAGATGCCCGGCATGAGATTCAAACACTTGCAGGGCCTATAAAAGAGACAGCGATGAGAAATTCCAGCAGGAAGGAGAACAACATTGACTTTTTACATGAACTCTGGAAATAATTCTGGATAGGCTTAGTAATATTAGGGATGGAGAATTATTGTGCAATTTATGATCTCTCAACCTCCAATAAAGATATATCCATCCATCATTTTCAATATAACCCACAGATTTTGCATTCTTATTTCATTGAATAACTTCCAAATATCAAGGGTGTGGCACCTCAAATGGTAAAGGCAATGAGTGCCAGCAGGATATTGTTGAAGGCAGTATAATGAAGGCCTGATCATCATAAAATCGTCACCAGACAATTGGCAGCCTGAATAACTTTATCTCCCTAATCTAAGGGCACCACATTCAATTATCTTTCATGAAATCAGTTGATTGGCTCAAGGCTCACTCTGTATTCAGAGTACTTTGTTCTTTGTGGTTTAATACCACACTAGGAAGTCAATGTTCACTTTTCATGCAGAAGGCTGGATGTTATGCATTGATGAGACATTTACTTGTAGCATGCAACAACATAAATTTACATGGTGCTTTTACAATAGTAACAGGCTCCAAGGCCTTTTAATAGAGCATTATAAAAGTATGATATGAAATCACATAAGGGGGATTTGACAAAATGATGAAAATCTTCACCAATTGAGGAGATTTTATAGAGTGTGATGGAGGATAAAAGTAAGGTAGAGAAGTGGAGAGATATACGGACGGAATTCTTGAGCCAGAGAATTAAGTAACTAAAGGCAAAACCACCAATGGTGGAACAAAGAGAAAGTGAGGACTGCAGATGCTAGAGAACAGAGTCAAAAAGTTTGGTGTTGGAAAGGACAGCCGGTCAGGCAGCATCCGAAGAGGAGAGTTGACGTTTTGAGAATAAGCTCATTCCCGATGAAGAGCTTATGCTCAAGATGTCGGATCTCCTGCTCCTTGGATGCTGCCTGACTAGCTGTGTTTTTCCAGCATTCCACTTTTTGACAATAGTGGAAAAAGTACAGGTCAAAGTGTACAAGGGGAGATTGAATTAGACAAATGACAAATCTTGAAGGTGATGCTGCAGGGGAGAGGAAAGGCTACAAAGGGATTTCAAAACAAAAGACGACAATTTGAAAAATCAAGTTCAAATTTTCTCTTATCTAATGTTTATCTGTGTGCAAGGCACACTCAATGTGATTTAAAAACATGAATAATGGTGAATTGCTTTTCCTCCTCCTAATCTAATGGCACTGGAGATGTAATTATAACTTTTTTCTTTATACATTCAAGGGATGAAAAATGTGTTGCTGGAAAAGTGCAGGAGGTCAGGAGCATCCGAGATGCAGGAGAATCGACATTTCGGGCATCAGCCCTTCTTCAGGAATGAGGGCTGAAGAAGGGCTTATGCCCGAAACGTCGATTCTCCTGCTCCTTGGATGCTGCCTGACCTGCTGCGCTTTTCCAGCAACACATTTTTCAGCTCTGATCTCCAGCATCCGCAGTCCTCACTTTCTCCTACATTCAAGGGATGTGGACATTGCTGACTGCACCAGTACTTATTACCCATCTCTAATTGCCCCAGGGACAGTTAAGAGTCAATCACATTGCTGTGGGTCTGCAGTCACATGTTGGCCAGACCAGGTAAGGATGAGTTACCGTCCGTAAATAACATTAGTAAAGCAGATGGGTTTTTCCGACAATTGGGAACGGATTCATGGTAAGACTCTTAATTCTGGATTTTTATTGAATTCAAAATTCCACCACCTCCCATGGTGAGATCCAAACCTGGATCCCCAGAACATTTCCTGGATCTCTGGATTAACAGTTTAGTGATAATACAACTAGGTCATCACCTCCACTGCTATCAGATGCAGCAGTGGAGCTATCAACCTTTACCGTGAATCAAACCTATAGAAATGTTTAGACTTTCAGGTCCCTAGACAAGCCAGAGGTACCTCTGCACGTATTTTTTTTAATGAACTTGAGGGGTACAAGGGTTATGGGTAACAGGCAATAAAGTGGAGATGAAGCTTAGGGCTGATTAGCCATGGCCTTACTGAATGGCAGAGCAGGCCCAAGGAACTCAATGGCTGACCCCTGCTTCTATTTACATTCTTCAAATGCAGTCTGATAGGTCAACTAAAAACCCAATTCTTTACAAAATTCTTCGAAAATTGTTCAACCAAAAATATCAAAGCTACTCACCAACGAGAATGGAGAAACTGTCTTAGATCAAGTGATTGACAGAAGCTGACTCAGACTGACAATATCCCCATATAGACAAAGGTCAGTCAAGAGACACATTTGTTAATTCATCTGCTGATAAGAGACTCATGTCACTGTAGCAATGCAGCCAAACAAAGACGGGTAACCCATCAATTCAGACCGGTACATGGCCAAATGGTAAAGTTCAATACCTACTGGCTGGCCACTTGCAACTCTGTATAATTCTTTTGCTTGATGCTTGTTTCATGTATGCAGTATTCACCGTATTATACATCTCCATGTAATGATGAGCACATCAGTAATATATTCCCAAAATGCTGATGTGAACAATATCAGCAATTCAATGAACCACTATTGCTCCTGTAAGACAGCTTAATGACTGCAGTACCTTTACCTTAATATTTTGACGCATGTACTAAATAGCTCCACTTAAAATAAATCAAGACCAGCACGGCACTATTGAGATCAATCACCTCCAGTAATTAAATTATTTAGCTTAAGGATACTGCAACTGCAAAGGTGTGTAATTGTTATGTTGCATGCCATTTGCAACAAGTTTAATTTTTAAGATTAAACACAAGTAATACAAGGCAATAGTTTGGGTTTCAACATCAACTTTCCTCTCAGGAGGAAACAATAAGACTCGTAAGATCCAAAAGATCTTCATGAGTGTGAAATGCTGCCATCCAGTGGTGGTTTTGTAGCATTGCTAGTCCTGCCAGTTGAAGCTAAAGCTAGTTTTTTCACAAGTCAAAGTCTCCACGTAATTTTTTTCAAAATCAATTCCTAGACAAAAACAATAGATACTCCAGGGGTCTCTGCATCCAGAATGAGAAAAGGATCTTTACAGGAGAAAAAGCAACTGAAGCCTAGCGATTTTGTGGAAATTATAGGACCATTTGTTACCTGAGCACCTGATGTAACTTGCCCCACCAGATAGTCAACAATCACATGAGTTAGAATTTTCAGCAGCTTATGACTAGCCTCTGGAAACTGGTACAGCCAGCGTTTTGCTTTAGCCATTGTATTTGAGCCACCTCCTTCAATCATGTAAGCCATCAATGTCCACTAAAAGGAGAAAAATAACCATTAAATCACTGTCATCATTACTGTAAAGAAAGATTAGGTAAAGGCCATGGGCTTACATGCATTTAAAAATGATTACAGTGTCACCCATCGTAACAAAAATTTCCCCCAAGTGATATGGGGAAGACTGGGAAAGTGTAGTGTGCACTCACATTATACCATTCTATAGATGTCATGTATTTCACTTGAGTTATCATTATACTATGTAGCAATATCCAATTGGTCACCTGGTCTTAAAAGGTGATTTTTTTTCTGACTAAGTCAGCTGACACTGGTCTTAAATGTCTCAATTGTAATTGATTGGACTCACAGGAAAACATACATATGGTATAATATTTCATAAAACGATAAAGGAACATGTAGTTCACACATTGAACTGCTATGGGGTTCCAACACATTGGATTTTACAGTTTATAAAATAAAAGTTTGTAAATTCTACAAGCCACATCAGCAGGAATATCAAATCTACTTTCATTGGTTTAATTTCATGGTTGAATCCTTCACCAAGCAAACATGGTATAATTAAAACATCATTAATGTCAGGTCTTTCCCCAACATACCGGGGCTCCAGAGAAGCCGATAAGAGGCACTTTTCCCTTCAGTTCGTAGCGGGTTAATTTTATAGCCTGGAACACATATGCCAGTTCCTGTGCCACATCTACATTCTCCTGCAACTTGACAAGATCCCCAGGCTCGTTCAGTGGGTCTGGAAATGTTGGTCCTTTTCCTGGAACCATGGTAACCTCCATCCCCAATGCCTGAAAAAGATTTTATCCCCCCAAGCATTTCATTATTTGAAAAATATGGCGTTCAGAAATAAAAGCATCATTTATATTTAATAATATCATAAACAGATGCAGTCACACTTTAGCTTGGCAAAACCTGAGTACTCAGCAGCCAAATCCCAGATTTTTTTCTCCACTAGCTCAGATTATTCAAAACTAATCTAAAATGATTAAAAACTCGACAATAGTACCCATGATTCAAATCTTCAGCATACCTGAACTCTTGTTCAGATATTTTCTAATTAACTTGTTCAGTGTAGTTATTACTGGAACAGACAAGACTTAAAGTCATGCTCCTGGCTCAGAGGAAGGGGCACTACCACATTACTCACTTGCAGTGTCTAAGGAGTTGCTTTAGACAGAAGAAATAGCTACTCTGTAAACTTGCAGGAGCATCCCTCATCAGCAAATGGTAGCACCGTTAAACCATTCTCTCTGGCTTAGTGAAAATTGCTTTTTAATCTTTGTCTGAACCCCAGCCACATGGGTAGCAATACAATTGACAAATAAAATCTCACTGAATTTATGATATTGCTTTTGGGTCAGCAATGTACTGAGTTAGAGATAAATGACACATGCGAGATTCTATGGGGCAAGTGATTATAACGTGGGGAGAAATTGCCTTACTTCAATTAAGGAATGGTCTAAACGGAGGTAAAATCAGATTATTCATTCATACAGCACAACCAGGAATAAGGATGAAATCAAAACTAGCTCAATCTAAAAATCTCAATGCTTCATGGTTAATAAATATATATTTATGCAATGGAAAGAATCGCAGCTCCATACAGACATATGTGTTCCAAATGCCCTACCTGGGGTATCACTAGAATGTCAGAGAAAATGATAGCAGCATCCAACGGGAACCTTCGGAGAGGCTGATATTGTAAACAGGAAAAAGATTTTAGTTATATAGTTTGATGATATACACAACCCCATATTCAAGAATGATCACAAAATTTAGTAGAATGAGGTTTTACATTCACAGCAAGGTGGATAACCATAGTTCATGAATAGAAATCTGTTTGTGATTGATATGGGCAAACTGCAAACAAACTGTTAACTATCAAACTGCATTAATGTATGCGTTCTCCATGATAATGGCTCTCCCAGAGTCCACTTGCAATGCAATTAGCACTCTACTCTCATACAGTATACACGCTAGTTTTCCCCTTTGTTTTCCTGCAAATTGCCCTGATGAGTGCAAGACAAAATGCTCACAAAATTCATTATAATTTGCATCACAAATAGACAGGATGATTACAAAGGTGTATGGCACGCTGGCCTTGATTACTCAGTCCTTTGAAGATAGGAGTTGGGATGTCATATTGAGGTTATGCAGGACACTGGTGAGACCTCAGCTGGAGTACTGAGTCCAGTTCTGGTCGCCCAGTTATAGGAAGGATATTATTAAGCTGGAGAGGTTTCAGAAGAGATTTACCAGGATGCTACCAGGCATGGAAGTTTTGAGTTATAAAGGCAGGCTGGATAGGCTGGAACATTTTTCGACAAGAATGTAGGAGGTTGACAGGAGACCTTATGGAAGTTTATAAAATAATGAGGAGTGTAGACAGAGTTAGTGGAAGTTGTCTCTTGCCTAGGATAGGACAAGGGGGGAGAAAAAGGAGGGGGGGGGGAGAAAAGGAGGGGGGGGGAGAAAAAGGAGGGGGGGGAGAAAAAGGAGGGGGGGGGAGAAAAAGGAGGGGGGGGAGAAAAAGGAGGGGGGGGGAGAAAAAGGAGGGGGGGGAGAAAAAGGAGGGGGGGGAGAAAAAGGAGGGGGGGGAGAAAAAGGAGGGGGGGGAGAAAAAGGAGGGGGGGAGAAAAAGGAGGGGGGGAGAAAAAGGAGGGGGGGAGAAAAAGGAGGGGGGGGAGAAAAAGGAGGGGGGGGAGAAAAAGGAGGGGGGGAGAAAAAGGAGGGGGGGAGAAGGGGGGAGAGGGAGAGAGGGAGAGAGGGAGGAGGGGGGGAGAGGGAAGAAAAGAGGTGGAGGAAAGTGGGGGGGTAGGGCCGAGCGCCAGGAACGGCGGGGGGAGGGGGTGGCTGACTGCCAGAGACAGCAGGGGAGAGAGAGGGAGCGCGCGCGAGGAGAGAGATTTGGAGCACGAGAGAAGAGCATGGAAGTTATGATGAACCTATTGAGGATATCAGTTAGAGCTCAGCTGGAGTATTGTTCTGGGTGCTAAACATTGGACAGTTGTGCTCGGAAGAGGACAGGGCTAAAGATTGGTTAGAAGTTCTCAAAACCATGAAGGGTCTGGATGGAGTTGGTAGGGAAACATTGTTACTGCTCATAAAATTATCAAGCACCAACTGGTGCAGTTCTAAACTGTTTTGCAAAAACAGCAATTGCAAGGTGAGTAACACTTTTTCAGACTGGTTTAGGTCTGAAATGCATGGTCTGGGTATGTGAAGGGGCAAGTTCAACTGAGGCTTTGAAGGCGGCACGAGATGATTATTTAAATCAAAACGATGTACAGGATTTCAGGAAAAATGCATGAGATTCACACTAACTTAAAATGTTCAGTGTGGGTGCATATATAAATGTGCAGAATGAGGGCTTTCTGCCTGTAACAATGCAGTAATGCTACAAGGTACAATGGTAGAAAAGATGTTACAGATATTTAGTAAAACAACTGGCTGAAGTAATGTGTTTCAAATCATTTCCCAGGTTGTTGCAGTAGCCAAGGATGGGAAAGACTATTTTCTCTTCCCTTCAATTCAGCTGTTTTTCCAATTGTTTTCAGATAATTGGAGCTTAGCTGTCCGATTTCTTAATTCAACTGCTCGAAATAATCTAAAGTCCATTAAATGCTTGAACAACTTACCTGCAATGTTAGTTCACAGCAAATTGCTGGAGTGCGACAAGCTGTGAAGAAATCCTGAGTTGCTCGTGTCTCTCGGAATTCTGCGGGAAAGGACAGAAATTAGATTAGACTTACAGTGTGGAAACAGGCCCTTCGGCCCAACAAGTCCACACCGACCCGCCGAAGCGTAACCCACCCATACCCCTACATTTACCCCCTACCTAACACTATGGGCAATTTAGCATGGCCAATTTACCTGACCCGCACATCTTTGGAATGTGGGAGGAAACCGGAGCACCCGGAGGAAACCCACGCAGACACGGGGAGAACGTGCAAACTCCACACAGTGAGTCGCCTAAGTCGGGAATTGAACCCGGGTCTCCGGCGCTGTGAGGCAGCAGTGCTAATGGGCGGCACGGTGGCACAGTGGTTAGTACTGCTGCCTCACAGCGCCGGAGACCCGGGTTCAATTCCCGACTTAGGCGACTCACTGTGTGGAGTTTGCACGTTCTCCCCGTGTCTGCGTGGGTTTCCTCCGGGTGCTCCGGTTTCCTCCCACATTCCAAAGATGTGCGGGTCAGGTAAATTGGCCATGCTAAATTGCCCATAGTGTTAGGTAGGGGGTAAATGTAGGGGTATGGGTGGGTTACGCTTCGGCGGGTCGGTGTGGACTTGTTGGGCCGAAGGGCCTGTTTCCACACTGTAAGTAATCTAAGTAATCTAATCTAAATGTCCACAGTTAATACAGGAATTCAATCACCAAGAAATAACTAAAATATCTCCAGGGTCAATGCCATTACAGCTTATAATGTCACTTCTCAACTTATATTGCTATCTGAAGAGGTGTGGGGAGGAACAATGGGAGCTGGTTTTGTGTCTGCAATTTACTAAATGGATAGTACCCAGTCTTGATTATAATATCCTCAGGAAATGATGATTCTTTCTATGCACCACCTAGTGGTCAATTTATCACTCAACAAGAGACTGGACGAGCTCTGGGAACAATGGCAAGATAATCAAAATGTTGACAAGAGCACTTTGGACCAGGAGGGAGACAGTCCAAATGGATAAGGAGAACAAAAGGCTTACCATAATAACAGGGGTCTGAGTAGCCAAAAGAACGTGTTGCCTACTTTGTGACTGTTTCAGGATGTCGTGAAGCAGCCATTTAGGGGTGCGAAGAACTGATAGGCGTGATCCAGCAAGAGATGGAAAAACAAGAGAATGATATTCTGCCATAACTTGTATAACATCTTCACTCCATTTCTCTCTCAAACGGCACAGCTCAAATCATAAACTTAAAACTCGCCAGATCTGTTGCCCCATCCTCATTAGGCAGTCCAAAGTGAAAGCAAAATTTTTGTTAGATCTTTACAGAAATGTTCAGGTCAGGTTTTATGGGACACGATGAAATCTTC
Source organism: Hemiscyllium ocellatum (assembly GCF_020745735.1). NCBI lineage: Eukaryota > Metazoa > Chordata > Chondrichthyes > Orectolobiformes > Hemiscylliidae > Hemiscyllium > Hemiscyllium ocellatum. The sequence goes on from NC_083409.1 coordinate 82,487,961, forward strand.
ACAAAAACCATCAAATCCAGTTTAATTAGGTTAGTGCTTAAGTGCAGTTGCCAGGTCAGACCCAACAACAGTAATCAATGAGAAGATCTCATGTGCGGTGTTCTGAATGACAGATCTATTTTGATTCATGTTTCTGATACTTACCTGGGAGATATCTTCCTGCCTGCCTCATACACCAGACAGGGACATAGTCAGTTACCTTTCCCCATGCTGCTCTGAGGAACGTGTCATTTTTCAGTGGAGGAAAATTTTCAGAGCTAAAAATTAAACAATTAAACACTTTCAGATAAATGTTAACTTAATTATGGACACAAGTTGTTAAAAATTAATAACTTAGTAGATAAAAATGTTGTCAGTGTTAATAACAAGTGGATTTCCAGTAAAGCACATTCTCAACAACATTTTCTCTTGGGCTCTCACACTTCATTGTAAAATGTGCATCATGTTATACTTTCTGTACTTGGAAAAGACATTACAGCATTTAGATCAACGTACTGAGAACAGAAAACCATAAAAATATTCAGATAATATATTCCAGTCATATCTTGAGGAGGTCTGTTCTCATTTAAGATAATTATATATTAGTGTCAGATTATGGAAATATTGCTCATCAATGTTGGATGATCTCCTCCAGAGAAAAGCTTATAGACAAGCTTATAGCTTTGCTGACAAGAGAAAATGAGTTGGTTGATCCAAGCCTCTGCTACAACAAGCTTATTGGGGTGCGTGAAATCTTTGAATGTCATTATAGATTATCCCAAACAGTTAAGTGAAATTGATAAATTTCAAAGCTAATGCTCTAGCAAGTGCTCCATTGCTGTAGAGATTCAAAATTTGCCATAGCATCCTCATCATGTTTCCCCTCTCTGCATTTCCCCATCTCATTCTCTCAGAAAACAGCAAGTAATTATGATTAGCAACGAGCATGTACAAGACTTCAGTTGGGCCCCAGGTGAAATACAACTTGCAGCTCTGGTTGCCTCATGAAAGGAAAGATGTGTTTGCAGTGGAGGGGGTGCAGAGGAAATTCACCAGGATCTGGTCAGAGGAGCAAGTATTTAAGAGGTCAGAGAATCATATGGCATGGAAACAGACCCTTCGGTGCAACGCATTCATGCTAACCAGACACCTAAATAAACTAGTCCCATTTGCTAGCATTTGGCCAATATCCCTCTACCTTCCTATTCATACACCCACCCAGATGCCTTTTAAATGTTGTAATTGTACCAGCCTCCACACTACTACTTCTGGTAGCTTATTCCATATTCACATCTTCCTCTGCGTGAAAATGTTTTTGAGGTGCTTTTTAAATCTTTCCTTTCTCTTAAACCTGTTCACTCTCGTTTTGGACTCCCCCACCCAGGGAAAGACCTTGTCTATTTACCCTATGCATGTCCCTCATGATTTTATAAATCTCTGTAGTCACCCCTCAGCCTCTGACAATAGAGGGAAAATAGCTCCAGCCTATTCAGTCTCTCCTTATAGCTCAAACCCTCTAATCCTGGCAACATCATTGTAAATCTTTTCTGAACCCTTTCAAGTTTCACAACATCCTTCCTATAGCAGGGAGGCCAGAATAGCATATAGTATTCCAAAAGTGGCTGATCCAATGTCCTGTACAACCGCAATATGACCTCCCAATTCCTATACTAAATGCACTGACCAATAAAGGCAAGCGTACCAACACCTTTTGACTATCTTATCTACCTGCAACTCCACTTCCAAGGAACTATGAACTTGCACTCCAAGATCTCTTCATGCAGCAACATGCCCCAGGACCTTATCATTAAGTGCACAAGTCACGCCCTGATTTGCCTTTCCAAAATGCAGCACCAAGCATTTATCTAAATTAAACTGCATCTGCCACTATATCTGATCAAGATTATGTTGTAATCGGAGGTAACCTTCTTTGCTGTTCACTATACCTCCAATTTTGGTGTCATCTGCAAACTTACTAACCATACCTCCTATGTTCACATCCAAGTTTATATAAAATGTCAAAAAACAGTATACATAGCACCTATTCTTGTGGCACACCACCTGTCACAGGTTTTCAGTCTGAAAAGCAATCTTCTACTACCATCCTCTGTATATGACCTCTGAGCTAGTTCTGTATCAAAATAGCTAGTTCTCCCTGTATTCCATGTAGTTTAATCTTGTTAAGCAGGCTACCATGAGGAACCTTGTCAAACTCCTTTCTGAAGTCCATATAGATCACATCCATTGCTCCATCCTTATCAATCCTCTTCGTTACTTCCTCAAAAAAACTCAATGAGACACGATTTCCCATTTCGACTATTCCTAATCAGTCGGTGCCTTTCCAAATGCACGCAAATCCTGTCCATCAGGATTCCTTCCAATAACTTGCCCACCACCGATGTCAGGCATATCAGCCTATAGTTCCCTGGCTTTTTCTTTCCACCTTTCTTCAATAGTGGCACCACGTTAGCCAACCTCCGGTCTTCCGACACCTCACCTGTGGCTATCGATGATACAAATATCTCAGCAAGGGGCTCAGCAATCACTTCTCTAGCTTCCCACAGAGTTCAAGGGTACACATGATCAGGCCTCAGAATTTTATCCACCTTTATGCATTTTAAGCTGTCCAGCACCATCTGCTCTGTAATATGGACATTTGTCATGATATTGACATTTATTTCCCCACATTCTCTATCTTACATATCCTTCGCCACAGAAAACACTGATGCAAAATACTCGTTTAGTATCTCTCCCATCTCCTGCGGTTCCACACATAGGCAGCCTTGCTGATCTTTAAGGGACTCCTTTTATCTCTCTAGTTACCCTTCTGTGCTTAATGTATTTGAAGAATCCCTTTGGATTCTCCTCAACCCTATTTGCCAAAGCTATCTCATGTTCTGTTTTTGCTCTCTTGACTTCCCACTTAAGTTGTACTTCTACTGCCTTTATACATTGCTTGGGATTCACTTGATCTCTGCTGTCTATATCTGATATATGCTTCCTCCTTTTTCGCGACCAAAACCACAATTTCACTCAACATTCAGCATTCCCTTTACCCTTGCCCTTCACCGTAACAGGAACAAACTGTCCCCGGATTCTGGCTCTCATTTTTGAAGGCTTCTCATTTTCCAATCATCCCTTTCCAAATACATCCACTCCAAATACATTCAAAGTTGGCCTTCCTCTGATTCAGAACTTGAACTTTTAGATTTGGTCTATCCTTTTCCATTAATTCTATTAGTTTTAAAATCGTAAGGTCACTGGACCCAATGTGTACTCCCAACTGACTCCTCAGTCACCTGCCCTGACTTATTTCCCAAGAGAGGTTCAAGGTTTGCACCTTCTCTAATAGGTACCTCCACATACTGAATCAGAAAATTTTCCTGTACACACTTAAATTCCTCTCCATCCAAGCCCTTAACACTATGGTAGTCCTAGACAATGCTTGGAAAGGTAAAATCCCCTACCATAACCATGGTATTATTCTCACAGACAGCTGAAATCTCCCTCCAAATTTGTTTCTCAAATTTCCCACTGACTATTGGGGAAAGACTCTATAGTACAATCCTAATAAAGTGATCATCCCTTTCTTATTTTTCAGTTCCACCGAAATAGCTTCACTGGCCATATTCCCAGGAATATCCACTCTTAAACACAGCCATAATGTTATCCCTCAACAAAAATGCCACTCTCCCTTCTGCCCTGCCCTCTTATCCTTCCTATAGCATCTATACCCTGGAACATTAAGCTGTCAGTCTTGTCCATCCCTGAGCCACATCTCTGTAATTGCTATTGTTAGGTGCTTTTCTCGAGGTTTCACACACGAGATGCATCTCGGGCATTCCAACTTCTACAAACAGTTAAAGTTTATTACAACCTGTACAAGCTGGGTGACCCCCTTTGACCCTCTTCACAGGCGTGCGAAGTCAAGTCAAAATAGGCCCCAAACAAAAAAAACACAACTCCCTTATACAGGTCAGTTGGTAATGCTCATGGGTATTCCGGCCACCCCCTCCTCCATCCCATAACTATGTTACTCTATGATACAATGGTAGGATGAGGAAATCCTTGGAGAAAATGCACATGCACATGCCATAATCCTGGGTAATCGTTATGCAAATAATTTCCTGACTTCATGATTTCCCCAAGACAATGCAGGTGCGACATACCTAGCTTCAGAGAACGGCTATGAAATCATTTCTGAATGCAAGGGACTGAATGATAGCCATTTGCTATTATCAAACTAAACTGTCCAAATGGAGTGAGAGTGATCTGCATTCCTGCATGAATGTCATCCCCACCCACTTCCAGAATGTGGAGTCAGTGCAGTTTAACCCTTTACTATTACATTAATGCCCAGAGAGATAGTCCAATTTAATCTTTGAACATTACACTAACATGCCCTGAGTTCAGCCTCATCTGTTAGACCTCATTGATTGAAGTAAATGCAGTTTAATTCATCAGTCCTACCTTGCTCTCTGCTTTGTTCCTGCCTGCTCAGACCGCTTGGCTTGCTCCTTTTCCCAACTGTACCAGTCTCAAACTGATTTCTTTCCTCACTATATCCCTGGGTCCTCCCCTTACAAGTTTAAATCTTCTTGAGCAACTCCAGCATATTTCCCAGTATATTAGTCCCCTTTCAATTCAGGTGCAATCTGCCCTTCTTATATAGGTCATTTCTACCCCAGAAGAGATTCCAATTATCCAAACATGTGAATCCTTCTCCCCAGCATCAGCTCCTCAGCCCTATCCTTCTATTCCTACCCTCACTAGTCCATGGCAATGGGAGTAATCCAGATATTACAACCCTTAAGGACCTCCATTTTAAATTCCTGCCTAACTTCTTGTACTACCTCCTCAGAATCTCATCCCATTCTCTTCCTGTGTCATTAGTTCCAACGTGTACAATGACCTCTTGTTCTGTCTCCTTCTTGAGAATATTCTACAACCTTGATCCTGATGCCAGGGAGGCCAAGCACCATTCTGATGTTTTACTGTTGGCTGCTGAAACGTCTATCTGTGCCTCTGATAATCCCCTATCACAATTGATCGCTTGGAACCTGACTTAACCCATGTTACATTAGAGACAGTCTCAGTACTAGAGACTGCCAGTGCTACATTCTCCTGAAAGTCCATCACACCCTATATTTTTCAAAACATCCTTGAGATGGGGTTAGGCAGAGGAGACTCCTGAACAATCTGCCTCCCTGTAAACTCCTCATTGCCTCAAACTGCCATTCCAACTGATCGTGTGATCCGACAGGATTCACAACCAATCACACATCCTGAAGACATAATCACCAGTAACATAGAAACTCTCCTCATCGAACAGGAAGAGCACATCACTCTACTAAAGATCATCTTTGCATCTTAATTCATAGCCTCAGGAAACAGAGTCTTATTGCTGTCAAAAATACTGCTCCAGGCTAACCTAGTACCTATGTTTTATATTTTTAATGTTTAATCAAGAGACAGATCTCAATAAAACATATCAAAAAAAGAACTCTATTCACTGGTGTAGATTTACAGAGAAAAAAAATAAGGTTCCACTTTTGAAAAGTCACTTAGCTGCTCCCCTGCTCAGCTCTCCCACACAGGTTTCTCCAAGGTGAACCGTGAATTTTGCCGTTAATTTTTCTCACTCAACTCTGATGTCTAGATTCATGAAATCAAACAGAACTGACAGCTATACATATTCACTGCAGCTTTATTTCGGTTTGATTCACTCCCCACGTGGTTACTGCCTTTGTCTGCCTTCCTCCTTTTTAAAGGATTGGTATATTGATCTTTCTTTGCCTCAAAATTCCAAAACAATGCAACATCTTATAAAACAGTAATTACTATTCCCAGATTGAGGAAATCAGCTCCAACACTAAAAATACCTTAAAAAGGAACAGCTCATACAGCCACAACTTTTTTCCCATTCTCGATTTTGGATTATCCAGAATCCTAGTTGTACAAACCACTTGGGACATGGACAGGGTGAATAGAAAGTAGTTGTTCCCTTAGTTGAAGGGTAAATAACAAGGGGCATAATTTTTAGGTGAAAGACAGAAGGTTTAGAGGGGATTTGAAGAAATATTTTTCACCTAGAGGATGGTGGGATCTGGAATACACTGCGTAGGAGGACAATTGAGGTAACTTCACAACTTCTGAAAAGTTATGTGGATCAGCACCTGAAATGTCATAACATTCAAAGCTATGGGGCGAGTGCTTGAAAGTGGGACTAGTGTAGATTTAGCGTAGCTTTGGGGGTACAGATGCGATGCACTGAAGCACCTCTTCTGTTCTGTATGATTCCACGCTTTCCTCCACATAATAATTTGAAGTTAGCCTGTATCTCGTCCTTACATTTAAACTTATATTTACTTCATAATATTTGCAACGTATACAATTAATTTTTGTACTTCAAAATTATGCCAAACATCATTCAAGGACTAAATAAGTAGGACAAGACTTTTGAATAAATCCTAAATCTTTGACATAATATTCACCCATATGATAATTGTACTATTAAAGTATCAACACACAATTAGTCACACTTCTGTACAAATGCAACGATTGGAAAGGTTTTATATAAAAATATTATTGAGGTCAAGCAGTTCAGAAGTAAGTTTTTGACACTTCTTCCAAGGCTACATGTTTAATATCTGACATCATACAAACTTCCCTATGCAGTTAATAAAATGGAAAACACATTTAGAAATGCTTAAATTCTTTGAGCAGGAAATGTTGGATTGATTTTTTTTCCAAATCTTAAATATGGAAGTCAAAAATATATCCACATAAATTAACTAAAAGTAACTTCTGTAGTTAGCTGATTTAAGAATTCTAAGATTCCTTCAGCTGAAGTATACAGATGGCTTGTCTGTGCACCAAAGACCTTCTGTATGGTGAACTGGGGCTGAGTAACAATCTGCCAGATATTTTCACCTGTGCTACAAGGACATCTACAAGCAAGTAGTGAAGATCATGGATACTCTGCAGACAACTGGGCATGAGAAGTGAGGATAAATGAAAACATCAGCTGACTGAGAAGTGAGCCCAGAAAAAAAAAGACTACCCAGAGTGAAGTTCCTGCACTACTTCAGGAAATGATCCTGAGTTGACCATCAAGGCACAAGCCACCATCTCACAAGATGGGAGGCTGCCAATTAAAAACATGTCACTTTGCGTTTAATTCCAACTAACTTTCACACCATATTTAAAGTGAATGTGACAAAACACTTGACAAACTTGTGAACTTAAAGACCAGGATATGCTGGGATGTTTTTCTGCTACATTACGACAGAGTTTTACCATGAAGAGACTCCTCCCATTTTGAAGGAGATGTTTGTGCACTTGAATTGCGTCTGAGCATTTCCAAGAAGCATCCAGCCTACAACAAACTGATCTTATCTATCAAAACAGTTGTCTAGTATGCTGATAATAGAATATAAGTATATCTTTTGTTTCACATAAGGGTGTGTTGCATATCAGCTAACTGCAAAGTCATTTATCCCAGGAAGCAGAAGGTGGTGGGTAATTACTGGAATTACACCAATGAAAGGTATAATTTAAGAGTTGAAACATATAGGAAATTACCCAGTAATCAAACTATTTTCAAATACATTTACATTAATAAAATCACATAAAAATGCCATCACAATGATGGATTTTGTCAGTTGGTAATCACTAATGCCACCTCTAACTGGCACAAGATGTGCAATACTAAACCAAATCAACAGATAAAGCTTATAGTGGACAGAATAAAAAGCTGCATATTGTGATATAATCATAGCCCCAGGACCAGAGATAAACTATGAAATGAAATGGTGTCTTGTCAAATTTCTAATCATTCCTTCAAATTAGAAGATAACACGCCATCTGCTGAAAGACCAGAAAATTAATTACAAGATCATATTTGGCAAAGTCTGTCATTCAAATTTCATCATCATGCAAATATCATGGCCGTTGAACGCAGCACAGCATTGTATACAACACAATAAAATACATAGGGAGTCTGCCAATACAGGAAATCAACAAGGTAAAAACAATGACTGCAGATGCTGGAAACCAGATTCTGGATCAGTGGTGCTGGAAGAGCACAGCAGTTCAGGCAGCATCCAATGCTGCCTGAACTGCTGTGCTCTTCCAGCACCACTGATCCACAATACAGGAAATGTCAATCAGGAAGGACGTACTCACCGTATTTGAAACATTAAAAACATGCCTATTTTTTAAGTCTGACATTTTTTACAGTCAATGTTTATAAACATTGGCCGGCCGACTACAAACATTAACTATTGAATCCATTCGGGTTACATTTATACGACACGATTGTCATGTTTAAGATCATGGTTACACGACGCCTCTTTGCAGTTACATAACTTCAGCGTGAAGGGGATAGTCGGCAGCTGTAATGGTAATACAGCCCAAAACTAATTTATGGGATTTTCTCGGAGTGGTCATCATCACCTTGAGAGTTATATTGTTTAAACAGTGAGGGTTTTTTTTGTTTATTAAGTTAACCGTTTTGCTGACGGTCGGGTAGTTGTGTAAAACTCTCAGTGTCTGGTGACCGACTCGAGTTCTCTGCGGGACGGTTTGCAGCATCCACTGCTGGGATTGAAACTCCGCCGCTCGGAGTTTACAGCGTGCCCCGGCTCCTCTGCTGTTTAAACACCCGCTTTTACTTACTCGAAGAGATCGCCGTCCCCCATGTCGCTCGGGCTCCTAGTCTTCCTTCGCTGTCCCTCCTACTCCTACCCTGCAAGCTCCGGGCGGCGCCATGTTGGCAGGCCTTCACCCACGTGATTCCGTCCGGCCAATTAGCGCCGGCCCTCTGGCTGGTGGGAGGGAAGATCACATGGTCTCTCAGAAGGACCTCCATGGGGAGGGGGCCGCGGCGCGCCTGCGTCAGGAAGCAGAGGGTGCGTCAGTAAAGTAAGTGCAGTCGTGGTGTGGTCTGGGGTGGGGGTGTTCAGAGGTTTGAAATGGGGCGGATAGATGAGGAAATGTAATGTTGAAGGGTAACTGTTAGCAATGTCAGCAGGGAGACGGAAGTTGGCGAGTTTTTAAATAAATGCTGATCATGTTGTGAAAACAGCTGAGGGAGCCCATTATTTTGCAGCTTTGAATGTAAAGTGTTGTTGAACATAATCCATATAAATCTGCTGAAATCTGAGTTTTCAGATTAGGAATATCATTTCAGCTTGAACTGTTTAGAGTGGACCTTGACCTTTTCCTCCCTCAAACTCTTAGCACTGCCTTATTCAGTTGTGTTTCCCCCAAATCTGGTTGGATGTGACCCTGAAAGTCCAATTGCATGATTTTAATTCCCCCCTCCAATTCGCCCATCCTTTTTAAATAACGCTTTTCAAATAAAATTGATTTTTTAAACAAAATATTTTAGTGCCCCTGTAATTTATTTTTCTTCCGTGTTGCTCTCATGACAACCCAGTGTTGTATTTCACTGCCTAGTTTGTTTCTTTAAACTATCCGTGATCAAGAATTTGTTATATGACAAGAAGACGGGGGTGGGGGTGGAAGTTAGATGATCTAAAATCTGAGATTTTACAGTGTTGCTTGAATCACTCTCCTTTTCCCAACTTTTATGATGTATATGTTATTTTAAAATGCTCCAGTTCATACTTTTGTGAAATCTGTTGCAATTCTTAATATTATTTGTGCGCATATTACCATCGATAAGACCATAAGAAATAGAAACATAAGTGGGCCATTTGTCCCTTGAGTTTGCTCAGCCAGTTCAATAGCATGTTTGTCAGTCTGATTCTCCCAACAGTACTGATCTAGAATCCATCCATCGCAACCTTAAACATATATAAGGATTCTGTTCCCTTCAATCTCTGTGGCAAAAAGTTCCAAAGGCACTTAACCCTCTGAGAGAAACAATTTCTTCACATCTCTGTCTTAAATTGGCAACTCTTAATTCTGAGACTATGTCCTCTGTCCTAACCTCTCCCATGAACAGAAATGTCCTCTTGAAGTTTCCCCTGTCAAATCCCTTAAGAACCTCATTCTTCTGAATTCCAATGAGTCCTAACCTGCTCAACCTTTGCTCAAAAGACGATCTCTGCATACTGGGGATCAACCAAGTGTTGTGACAAAGGATCACTGAACTCAAAATATGAACTCTCTATTTTTCTCTCTTGAATGCTGCCAGACCTGCTAAGTTTCTTCACTTTTTGTTACGTCTTTGAGGTTATGCATTATTTCATTCCACCATTTTCTGCTATTCACTACTGCAGTTGGCCATTTTTAGTATTATGAGAAAGTGAGGACTGCAGATGCTGGCAATCAGTGTCAAGAGTGTGGTGCTGGAAAAGCACAGCAGGCCAGGCAGCATCTGAGGAGCAGGAGAATCAACATTTCGGGCATAAGCCTTTCATTAGGAATCTGCCTGAAGGGCTAATGCCTGAAACGTCGATTCTCCATTTCCAGTGTTATCTCAGAGTATTAATCAAGTTTATTACTCATCTTATTTCTTGTATAACCTTTCACATTTTTCAATGATTGTTTTAAAAAAATGAGTAAAATCTATAAGAGGCCATATAAAGCTCTGTAAAGTGAAAGAGGTTGGCTACTTAATCTAGGGAGTTACACTGTAAAAAGAACCTCCCTGCAAAATAACTTTTCCTGACTGAAATGCAATTGTGATAAGATTATAGGTCACATGAGCAGTGACGTATCAACATTCAAATTATTTTGTTTATTTTAGATTACAATGAATCCCGACAATCCACATCGGATTTCAGGAAGAATCAGGTTTCTAATTGAGTGCATCGATTGCTTCAGGAACAGTAAACCTTTGCCAGAAGCCTTGTGTTATGTCCCCAAAGAGGTGTTGTATAAGTTTTGGAAAGACTCCACCTTGTCTAGTACCGTCGTTGGGCGATCTCAGTACATTGTTTCAATCTGGCAGTTAGCCTCTCAGCCTCCGCGCAAGAAACTCTTCGATATTGAATTAAAGAGAGGAACCTGTGTCAAAGCAACAGGAGAGGAATACTGCAACAGCCATGGCCTATGGGTGAAGCTGAATCAGGTGAGTTTCTTGGGAGCCATTTTCTGATTTTTGTTTTTAATTGTCATGGTAGGATAATCTTACTGTCATATCGGGGACTTTTTCTACTATTGTACATTTCATAGTGTAGCTTCATCTGCATTTTATGACTGTTTCATTTGTAAATGGCTTTAGTAGTGTGCTGGATTTTGTTTGAGGTGTTGAACAATAAATTAGTGAGTGAGGTAAAAACATTTCTGTTGTGTTGGCTTACCAAGGTCACCGATATATGACAGATTTTGGTAAAGCATAATGATGATACCTGCACCTCTCATCGAACTTTTTCTGTAGTGCTGAGTCATTTCAAAAATGAATTGTATACAAAGCAAGTAATGGTTAGTGTGACCATTGCACTTAGTGTTAAGGTAATAGCTTAGTGGTGCACTTCTATAGTGAGCCACAAGTCTTTAAATAAGTGTACTTATTAAGTAGAGCAAGAAACTATACCATTAAGTACCAACAGTACAACACTGTAGTATAGCACACGCAAATGTTTTAAAAAATGCTTAATTTATATAAAAGCAAAGTACCACAGTTGCTGAAAATTAGAATTTTGGAGATAAAATGCCGAAGAAATTCAGCATGTCTGGCAGCATCTATGGAGAGAGAAATAAAGTTAAAGTTTTGAGTCAGGTATGATTGTTCATAATGATAGATTCTTATTAGACATGGGAATCAAAATTATCAATGCTAAGTGGGAACATGGGGTTCAAAATGCAAGTAGAACAGCTGTGATCTTACGAAATGGCAAAACAGGCTCAAGGGCCATTTCGTCTACTTCTAATCATTTTTCATCTGTTTTTATATCCCAAATCTAATGGACGGATTTGAGTGACAGATCTGAACTATAGTTCAGAGAAGATCTGAATAGTATTTGGTGAGGATTTCAATCCTGGAAATTTTTAAAGAATATGTTGACATTAAGTTATGGGGCAAATTGACTCTCTTTTGTTTAGAATGTTGCAGGTTGTTTTAGAATGTTATGGATTTTCTCAGCTGTAATGATGCAATTTGTTACAGCTGTCAAAGTGTAAGCAGTGTTTTCAGAACAGGTTGGTGAATGTGAATGACCTGAAACCTCTGTAGGATAGATCTTAACTGAAAAGATAAATACATTTCAGGGAAAGGCCTGGAGCATGAGCTACATAATTATAATGACCTTGAGTTGACAAAGTGTGGCAGAGGTATTCACTGTATTGATTGCAATCCTTAGTTTTGGAATTGTAATGTTATGCTTTTATATGATGGATCAATTATATGATCTCTCAATGTCTCACTGATGCTTTAGGAGCAATTACAAGAATACAATAACAATTGTCAAGAAACAGAAGGCTGGATTCTTCTATGTAAGCAGCCTGAAGGTGGCGAACGACTTGTACCAGTGGAAACAGCTGAAAGGCTTCATAAACAGCACCAGATTTTTGGCTATGATTACAGGCCGTGTAACAGGTAACTTTTAAAATGCTATCATGCAATATTAATTTAACGTAACAGTAATGAGTATGATATGTATATATTTGTATTGTTATGTAGCATTAAGAACTTGCAAATAAAAAGCAACTATAATATAGAGAACCATCCCAAAATTTGACAAAGTTACAACTCAACATTAGTGGACGCTGGGACAAAGGAGGAAATATTACCAATGGTAACCTAAGGTCAAAAAGTGAATTTTAAATAAGGTCTTGTAAGCACAGAGGTAGTTGGACAAGATGAATTTGGGAAAGGAATTCCGGATCTTGAACCTTTGGCTGAACATATAGCTATTTTTGTGGATATACAGAAAATGATTGAGGTCAACAGCACAGAAAAAGGTCCTTTAGCCCATCAAGTCTGCATCGATCAAAAGCAACCACCTAACTACTCTAACCACATTTCCCAGCACTTATCTTACATCCCTTGGCATCGCAAGTGTACATCTAAATAATTTATAAATGTTATGAAGGTTTCTGCCTCTACCATCCTTACGGGCAGTTAATTCCAAATTCCCACCAGCTTTTGGATGAAACTGTTTTCCTCGAATCCCTTCTAATCCTAATGTTCCTTCGCTTCTGTCACCTTACTTCTACGCTTCTAAAAGGAATGGCACCTTTATTTGGAGGGAGGTTTTTTGTTATTGGACTAGAGGGGGAAGGCCATGAATTGATCTGCTGTTTGTAAGTTTAAGGAAATGGTTTGCTTATTTTTAGGTTGGGAATGATTTCCTGGAGGCCGTATAGATCATTGAGTATAGGGACTATGAGTATGTAAGATGTGGACAGCTATAGATTTTAGAGAACATGACACTTGCTGGGTGAACAAGAAATACTCAATTTGAAGGTGATAAAGGAATGAATATGGTTTCAACAAAAGATTGGTTGTGGTAGGATCTTTTGTTATTACAGAGGTAGAGAAGCTGGTCTTTGAGCTGGAGAAATATAGGATTCGAAGCTTAGCTCTGGGTTGAATAGAATGCCACAAATGTGAGGCACTGAATCCCACAACATCCTAACTGAGACATGAGTAAGTCAAGCTGAGGCTTTAATTATTGTTCTGTTGTCATTCACACTTAAGAGCTTATGTTCTGGTTGTAGTTCCAAGAATGCAGCCGACATCTCATTGAAGATTTTCTATGTAAGCCAACATATTGAGGAACGCTGTTTGAACACTGGGGCAGACATGACAGCTGAATCCAATCCTGTCCTTCACTATTACATTATAGTTCCCTGAATTGTTCTTGTGAAGCTGAAACACTGACCAAATCTTTTGGCCTGACTAGCCCATATACATTGAGCCAATAGTAACGCCATATTCCTTCCTTCAGCTGAGTGAATGATGCATGAAAAAGTAACCCCTCAGGCCCTTTTTTAAATCTTTCCCCTCTCTCCTTAAATCTATATCCTCTGGTTTTGGACACCCCCACCTGAGGAAATAGATCTTGGCTATTCAGCCTATTCATGGTCCTCAAGATTTTATGAACCTCTGTAAGGCTCAGCATCCGATACTCCAAGAAAAAAAGCCCAGACTATCCAGCTTCTTTTCTATTACTCCAATTCTCCAACTCCAACAACATTCTTGTAGATCTTTTCTGTACCCTGAAGTTTCACAACATCCTTCTGATAGGCAACCAGAATTGTATGCAATATTCTAAAAGTTGCCTTACCAATGTCCGGTACAGCCGCAACATGATGTCCCAATTTCCATTCTCAAAGTTCTAACCAAAAATAACAAGTATGCCAAATGACTTCTTCCCCAAAGCATTGATTCTTCTGCTCCTTGGATACTGCCTCCCAGCTGTGCTTTCCCAGCACCACACTCTTCGACTCTGATCTCCAGCATCTGCAGTCCTCACTTTCTCCCAGCCGCCTTCACCATCCTGTCTACCTGAGACTCTACTTTGAAGGAACTTAGGTCTCTGTTTGCCAATACTCCTCAGGGCACAACTATTAATTGTATGAGTCCTGCCCTTGTTGCCTTACCAAACCCTAACACTTCAAATGTATCTAAATTAAATTTCATCTGCCATCCTCGGCCATTGGCTCATCTGATCAAGGTCCCATTCTACTCTGAGGTAAACACCTTCACTGTTCACTACACATCTATTTTGATGTCATCTGCAAAGGTACTAACCATTTGTTCACATCCAAATCATTTATATAAATGACAAAAATCAGTGGACCCAGCACTGACCCTTGTGGCACACCACTGGTACAGGCCTCCAGTCTGAAAAGCAACCCTGTACACCATCCTCTGTCACCTACCTTCAAGCTAACTTTGTATTGGCTAGCTTCCCCAGATCCCATGTTATCTAATCTTACTAACAAGTCTACCATATAGAGCCTTGTTGAAAACTTTGCTGAAGTACATATCGACAATATCTAATGCTCTGCCTTCTTCAATCTTCTTTGTCACCTCTTCAAAAAAAAGGTCAGTCAAGTTAGTGAGACACCGTTTCCCATGCACAAAACCATGTTGACTGTCTCTAATTTGTCCTTCCCTTTCCAAATGGATCCTGTCCCTCAGAGTCCCTTTCAACAACTTGCCCACCATTGACATAAGACTCACTAGTCTATTGCTCCCTAGCTTTTTCTCACAGCCTTCCTTAATTAACAGCACCATATCAACCAACCTCCAGTCTGCTGGTACCTTACCTGTCGCTGTCAGTGATATAAATTTCTCAGCCAGGTGCCCAACAATGGCTTCCCACACAGTTCTAGGATGCACCTGATCAGATTCCAGATATTTATCTCCTTTTATGCATTTTAAGACCTCTAGCACCTTCTCTTCTGTCGTATGAACTCTTTTCAAGACATTACTATTTATTTCCCCAGTACCCTAGCTTCCATGTCCGTGTTCATAGACACACGATATTTGTTTAGTATTTCACTCATCTCCTGTGTTTCCACACATAGACGGCCATGTTGAGTTTTAAGGGGCTTTATTCTCTCCATAGCTACTCTTTTGCCGTTAATGTATTCGTATAATTTCTTTGGATTCTCCTTAGCTATATTTGCCAAAGCTATCTCATGTCCCCTTTTTGCCCTCCTGATTTCCCTCTTAAGTATACTCCTACTGTACATCTGCTCCCCTAAGGATTCACTCAATATCAGCTGTTGACACCTGACATATTCCTCCTTTTTTCTTGACCGGAGCCTCAATTTCTCTAATCATCCAGCTTTCCATACACCTACTAGCCTTGCCTTTCACACTGACTAGAAAATACAGTCTCTGAATTCCCATTCTCTCAATCCCCACTTCCCAACCGTTCCTTTACCTGCAAATAGCCTCCCCCAATTGATCAAAATTGGCCTTACTCCAGTTTAGAACTTTAATTTTTTCATCAGTTCTATCCTTTTTCATAGCCATTTTAAAACTAATAGAATTATAATCACTCGCAGTAAAGTGCTCCCCCACTGACACCTCAGTCACTTGCCATGCCTTATTTTCCAACAGAAGATCAGGTATCAAGTATTGCCTTCTCCCACAATTTGAATAAGAAAGTTTTCTTGTACACACTTAAAAAAAATTTTCTCCATTCAAGCCCTTAACACTATGACAGTAATACTGTATACTTGGAAAATTAAAATCTCCTACCATTTTTCTTACAAATATCTGGGATCTCCTTACACATTTCTTTCTCAATTTCTCACTGACTTTTGGGGTGCTTGCAATACAGGGTGATTATCCCTTTTTTATTTATCAGTTCAACTCAATATAACTTCACTTAATGATCTCACAAGAGATCACAGCCAAAATGTTATCCCTAACTAAAAATGTCACTCCCACTCCTTGCTTTCCTCCCTTTCTAAATTTCCTATAGCATCCATACCCTGGAACATTAAGCTGTCAATCTCTGAATTGTGTTTCTGTAATAGCTCTGATAACCCAGTCCCAAATTCCCAAACATGCCCTGAGTTCCTCTGCCCTACTGATCAGGCCTCTTGATTAAAGTAAATGCAGTTTAATTTATCAATTTTATCTTGTTCTATGCCATGTTCTTATCTGCCTTGACTATTAGACTTGCTGCCCTTATTTACTGTACCAGTCTCAGCCTTTTCTCTTCTGTCATTCTGTCTACCTGGCTACCTCTCCTACCATTCCTAATGGTCAACCATCTATCTGACTATCTACGGTGTCTTCGCCTTCCTGAAACAGCTATCCATCTCACTCCCTTGCTCTGGTAAACTCCTCATTGCCTTTAACTGCTGCTGCAGCTGACCCATGTCATCCGATAGGATTCGCAACCAAACATACTTCCTGAAGACATAGTCTCCAGGAACATTCAGATTATTCCTGATCTCCCACATCAGATAGGAAGAGCACATCACCCTACCAAAAGGCATTTCTGCCATTTAATAATCTACACATCCAGAAATTACCTAAAAACAAATACAACACACTTTGCTCAAAAACACAATGTTGGCACAGTCTTACTGCTTAAAAACCCTGTTCTAGGATAATAAAAAAAACTGGTACAGTGGCTGAAGGTTTGACAAAAGGGAGCACATTCCGATTGGCAAAAGATCCAGAGGCAACATGAAATACTTTACTACGCTGCAAGCAGTCAGGATTTGGAATGCATTGTCTTGATAGAACAATGGAACAGATTCAGTAGTAACCTTCTGAAGGGAATTTGGATAAGTACTTGTAGAAGAAAAAGCACTGGAATATAAGGACCAAGCAGGGAGTGGAACTAACAGGGTGGCTTGTCAAGAGAGTCAGTGTAGAGTTAATGCGTTGTCGGATTTCTTAGCTGTACAACCCTATAATTCAATTCATCTGATCAATATGACTTAATTCTGTGACATCTCCTTCTTTGGGTAGGAAATGTTTTAAATGTGCATTAATGACAGGGGTTTTGCTCATTTTCTTTCTCAGTTTGCAGAAGGCAACAATGATCAATTGATACTTTGCTACCAAATAAATTGCTGCTCACTATCTCTGATGATACTCCCTTTTTTCCTGATGGAAACCACCAATGCTTCTTAAACAGTCCTCAATCCCTCTACACTTGCAAAGTACAAGTTTGCAAAGATTGAGGGGGCTAGAATATTTTTTCTTTGCGTTTTAGTTGAAAGATTTGAAAGGGGTTGGGATAGCGCTGTAAAGATCGTGTTCTATTGTGGCACTATCTAGTGTGGAAATCAGAAGTGAAGTCAGATGAGAAAGTTATCTTCGGGTGGGGATGACAGCACTTCAGTTGAGTAGTAAGGTCAAGATAAGCTTAGGGGCATGAGCAGAGGAGGTAAGAGAAATTGGTGAGTTATTGTAAGAGTGGGGGAAGGGAGATCCTTGAAGGAGGACTGGATCGATGGTCCACAGGCCACAAGGAATTCACCCAGCAGCTGAATGGTTGATCTTAAATTCAGTGACATAGAAGTTAATGAGCTCCTTCAACAGGTTGGGGGAGGTGCAGTTTACATGAACAACATGATCTTGGTAAACAATTGGTGTGTGAATTATGTTTCTTTGATAAATTGATAACAAATGATAACTTCATTTGCCCACCTTTTTGGAAACCCTGTTTGAAATTGACTTGCTTGATTCAGTCCAAAATGTGCAAAAGTAGGTCAGTTTGGTGACACCAAGCCCCAAAAGGTTCTTTAATACACCACTACATTGAAGGCTTTAAAGACTTGTTTGGTTCTTTAGCAAATATTTAATATTTAGTTTAACAAAAACCTTTATTTCAAGTTGCAGTCAGACTTTAGAACATCCTTCTGTGTGTATTGGCTGAGGAACTCCTATTGGTTTTTACAAGCGTACTGCAAAACTATGATCCAACTGGCGAATAAAAATTTAAAGAACAATAGCTTATACATCATTTTTAATGTAAACTCATCAGAGTCTAATGACCAATCTGAGTGGTAGTTGTAATAAGAATTCAGCCATTTGTTGTCAGTCAGTTGCAGGCCATGTTAATACATCTGCTGACCAATTAAAACCCTGGAATCTGGTCATAGAAGGACACGTGTTTACTGCCGAGCTTCTCTGACATTTGCTTTGAAATTATTTCATGTACAAATCCCATTAAGGCAGAGCATCTTTAAATGTCCCGTAAGAAATCCTTGTGAGCCTTGGAGACTTCGTGGCTTATCTGCTATCCCAGGTAATAAATGTTTTGTTTAGTGCTTAGTGATTTGATTAAGATTAGCTCTATCCTAGCCTTCAGTCTGTAAAATGATTCAATTTTTTGAGGGCTCATTATCAAATGGTAAGGCAGCTGAAGTTGCTGAATGGTCTACTCTTGCTCCTAATTTGCATGTTTGCATTCAAATTAGTTATTAGACTATTTCTTGTTCAAATGCAAGCTCATATTGTGAAATTAAAAGATTAAGCAATTTCCATTGCAAAGTTAGAGGTGGTAAGTGTTAAGTGCCTTTGGGATGTTTTTGCTAGGTTAAAGGTGCTATGTAACTGCAAATTGTTGTTTGAATGTATGCTGTTCAACTTTGCAGCTATGCTGTTGTACTCTGCTTCTCTCTTTGGCAAATCCAATATAGAGTCGTAGAGATGTACAGCAAGGAAACAGACCCTTTGGTCCAACCTGTCCATGCTGACCAGATATCCCAACCCAATCTAGTCCCACCTGCCAGCACCCGGCCCATATCCCTCCAAACCCATCCTATTCATATACCCATCCAAATGCCTCTTAAATGTTGCAATTGTACCATCCTCCACCACCCCCTCTGGCAGCTCATTCCATACATGTACCACCCTCTGCATGAAAAAGTTGTCCCTTAGGTCTCTTTTATATCTTTCCCCTCTCACCCTAAACCTATGCCCTCTAGTTCTGTACTCCCTGACCCCAGGGAAAAGACTGCCTATTTATCCTATCCATGCCCCTCATAATTTTGTAAACATATTCAGTGTATTTTCACTGTGTTGTACTGAAATCTCCAGTTTTATTTCTTTGTGCTGCTTATTTAAATGATATCCATGAAGAGGGCAGCACGGTGGCACAGTGGTTAGCACTGCTGCCTCACAGCGCCAGGGACCTGGGTTCAATTCCTGCCTCAGGCGACTGACTGTGTGGAGTTTGCACGTTCTCCCCGTGTCTGCGTGGGTTTCCTCCGGGTGCTCCGGTTTCCTCCCACAGTCCAAAGATGTGCGGGTCAGGTGAATTGGCCGTGCTAAATTGCCCGTAGTGTTAGGTAAGGGGTATATGTAGGGGTATGGGTGGGTTGCGCTTCGGCGGGTCGGTGTGGACTTGTTGGGCCGAAGGGCCTGTTTCCACACTGTAAGTCTAATCTAAGTCTAATCTAATCTAAAGTTCAGAACTTATTCACTTTGCAGAAATATTTGTTTTTTTTTACCAATTTTTTTAACAACACAATTAGATGTAATGGCAATAATGAATGTGAAAATTTGTTGTTTTTTAAAAACAAATTTCCACCTAATACATGCACTCATGTTGTTTTAAATCTGTCTTCTAATATATGGTGCAAAGATTTCTTTTATGTTATCACAACTATTTAAAGTTTTATTCTGAATAGAGATTTTTATTTTCTGCTTTAGATGGGAACAGGTGGTTGATGCACAATATTCATTCTATTTGGGTGCAAAACCCAAGGTCGCAGACAGAGATGATGCTGCAATGGAAAGGCTGAGGTAACAACATAGATTTTCAGTTTATTTGTGTCCCCTTGAGTATTTTTTTAAAAATTTGGCTTGTTATTTTGTTGCATTGTGGTTGAATGAGGATTGACCAGGATGCTGCCTACAGGGAAGAAAGGATCTCCCTATTCTGACTGTTGTGACACACCTTTTTAATAGTTTAGATGACTTGTGAAAAAGATGACAAAGTACCACATTATGAACTAACAGCCTGATTTCAAAACAATGCAAATTTACAAAGTGAAAATTAAATTTCCTTGGTAGCACATTAATTAATTTAATTGCACACAAGGCTACTTGTGACATAATCAGTTGCCACATTATTTCTTTTCACAAAATGAGCTGGCTAGCAGATGTCCTGCAGAAAGGTTCCACATGTTATTGTTTTGGATTGGAAGGCAAATAATCGATGGCCATAGAAAATCCAAGATTCTTTTGTTTAGTAAAGTATGCCTGTGATATTTTTGTTTTTCTCTTTTTCTCAAATCCCTGCTATTGTCATGATACTGTCTCCGACCAGAAGAGTGGGTTGGCTTCCATGACTTTGCTGAAAATGTGTTGCTGGTTAAAGCACAGCAGGTTAGGCAGCATCTCAGGAATAGGGAATTCGACGTTTCGAGCATAAGCCCTTCATCAGGAATGGAATTCCCTATTCCTGAGATGCTGCCTAACCTGCTGTGCTTTAACCAGCAACACATTTTCAGCTGTGATCTCCAGCATCTGCAGACCTCATTTTTTATTCCATGACTTTGCTGTTCTCCTTGGAAGACTCACAGGGGCAGCTTATTGTGTCACATCATTTTCAGTATTTTTTCTTTTTGCAGTAAATGGGTGCAATCCTTTTGCTGCGCACCTATAACTGCTTTGTTGAGATTGGGAGCTCATTTTGATCAGAAATGTTTTTAGTATAAAATGTGATTATCCTGATGTTCTAATTGTGTATTACTGGATACAGGTATGTTCCTCCCACTTGGACATTTGAGTGTGACGAGGATTTGGTGCATTACTTCTATGATCGCATAGGAAAAGAAGATGAAATCTTGGGCAGTGTCAAACATCTAGTGGACAGCATTGATGCTTCATCTTTCTCGGTAACCGTTACTCAAAATTCTTCCTGTTGAAGAAGCCTTTTGCCACAAAAGTGTATGCTTTCCGTTATTGGTCAGTGCATTGAGTATAGAAGTTGGGAGGTCATTTGTAGCTGTATAGGACATTGTTTAGGCCACTTTTGGAATACTGTGTGCAATTCTGGTCTCCCTCCAATCAGAAGGACGTTGTGAAGCTTGAGTGGGTTCAGAAAAGATTTATAAAGATGTTGCCAGGATTTGAGCTGGGGCTGCTTTCCCTGGAGCTTCGGAGGCTGCAGGGTGACTTTATAGAGGTTTATAAAATCATGAGGGACATGGATTGGGTAAATAAACAAAGTCTTTTGCCTGGGGTGGGGGAGTCCAGAACTAGCAGACATAGGCTTCGGGTGAGAGGGGAGAAATTTAGAAGGGATCTAAGGGCCAGCATTTTAATGCAGAGGGTGAGGCGTGTATGGAATTACCTGCCAGAGGAAGTGGTGACGACTGGTGCAATTACAGCATTTAAAAGGCATCTGGATGGGTCCATGAATAGGAAGGGTTTAAAGAGATGTGGGCCAAGTGCTGGCAAAATGGGATTCCAAACTAAAGGAGTTGCCATGGGCACCCGCATGGGCCCCAGCTATGCCTGTCTCTTCGTAGGATATGTGGAAAAGTCCATCTTCCGCAACTACACTGGCACCACCCCCCACCTTTTCCTCCACTACATCGATGACTGTATCGGCGCTGCCTCGTGCTCCCAAGAGGAGGTTGAACAGTTCATCAACTTTACCAACACCTTCCACCCCGACCTCAAATTCACCTGGACTCTCTCAATCTCCTCCCTCCCATTCCTAGACCTTTCCATTTCTATCTCGGGTGACCGACTCAACACAGACATCTACTATAAACCGACTGACTCCCACAGCTACCTGGACTACACCTCCTCCTACCCTGCCCCCTGTAAAAACGCCATCCCATATTCCCAATTCCTTCGTGTCTGCCGCATCTGCTCCCAGGAGGACCAGTTCCAATACCGTACAGCCCAGATGGCCTCCTTCTTCAAGGACCCAGACGTCATCGACTATGCCCTCCACCGCATCTCCTCCACTTCCCGCTCCTCCGCCCTTGAGCCCCGCCCTTCCAACCGCCACAAAGACAGAACCCCACTGGTTCTCACCTACCACCCCACCAACCTCCGCATACAGCGTATCATCCGCCGTCATTTCCGCCACCTCCAAACGGACCCCACCACCAGGGATATATTTCCCTCCCCTCCCCTATCAGCGTTCCGCAAAGACCACTCCCTTCGTGACTCCCTCGTCAGGTCCACACCCCCCACCAACCCAACCTCCCTCCCGGCACCTTCCCTTGCAACCGCAGGAAATGTAAAACTTGCGCCCACACCTCCTCCTTTACTTCTCTCCAAGGCCCCAAGGGATCCTTCCATATCCGCTGCAAATTCACCTGCACCTCCACACACATCATCTATTGCATCTGCTGCACCCGATGTGGCCTCCTCTATATTGGGGAGACAGGCCGCCTACTTGCGGAACGCTTCAGGGAACACCTCTGGGATGCCTGGCCCAACCAACCCAACCACCCCGTGGCTCAACACTTTAACTCTCCCTCCCACTCCACCGAGGACATGCAGGTCCTTGGACTCCTCCATCGGCAGAACATAACAACACGACGGTTGGAGGAAGAGCGCCTCATCTTCCGCCTGGGAACCCTCCAACCACAAGGGATGAATTCAGATTTCTCCAGTTTCCTCATTTCCCCTCCCCCCACCTTGTTCCAGTCGGTTCCCTCGAACTCAGCACCGCCCTCCTAACCTGCAATCTTCTTTCTGACCTCTCCGCCCCCACCCCATTCCAGCCTATCACCCTCACCTTGACCTCCTTCCACCTATCACATCTCCATCGCCCCTCCCCCAAGTCCCTCCTCCCTACTTTTTATCTTAGCCTGCCTGGTACACTCTCCTCATTCCTGATGAAGGGCTCTGGCCCGAAACGTCGAATTTCCTGTTCCTTGGATACTGCCTGACCTGCTGTGCTTTAACCAGCAACACATTTTCAGCTCTGATCTCCAGCATCTGCAGACCTCACTTTTTACTCCTAGATTAATTTAGGCTATCTGGTCAGCATGGACAAATTGGACCGAAAGGTCTGTTTCCATGCAATACATTTCTATGACTCTACTGTTTAAGCATTACACACAGTGTAGCTTGTCTGTGATTTGCATTCACTGAAATGTGAAAAAGTGATACAGAACTGTTTTTAAATATGAATCAACT
This sequence comes from Hemiscyllium ocellatum, assembly GCF_020745735.1. Taxonomy (NCBI): domain Eukaryota; kingdom Metazoa; phylum Chordata; class Chondrichthyes; order Orectolobiformes; family Hemiscylliidae; genus Hemiscyllium; species Hemiscyllium ocellatum. The sequence goes on from NC_083409.1 coordinate 82,511,458, forward strand.
TTAAAAATCAGTCTGTTTTCTTGCATTGAAAGCAGTGTTGTTTGAGCCAATAGATAACTGAAGAGTTTTGAAATGTTTTGATGGAACATTCTTATTTCCAGAAGATGATTTTTGCATCCATCAATTTTATTTTTAACAGGATGAAGCCAATGTGTGGTGTTTGACTGATGGAGACAATGATACTTTCTGGGAGAGTGAGGGGAATCAGGGCCATCACTGGCTTCGATTATATATGAAGAAAGGCACAATAATAAAGTAAGATTTTTACTTTCTACTTAATCTTCTGGGAAGATGGTAGCATTATGGTAAAGTCGCTGGACAAGTAGCCTAGAGGCCTCTCCTAATATTCTGGTGGCATTGGTTCAAAACGCATCAAGATAGCTGGTGGAATTTAAGTTCAACTAATAAATCGTGAATTTTGAAGGTTTGAGAAAAGACGCGTTTTGTCAAAGCTTTTCATGTTGCTGTCATCAGGCCAATTCATACAAATGTCAATCTAAGGGGGAAAACAGCAATTATTCTGCATGAGAATGCTGATTGGTTGGCAAATGGACACTGGTCAAGGTATGAGAATAGAGAAATTATCACTTCGTAAACTGTCAGTTAATTGCCAGACTTTATTTGCAATTTAAATCAGGCAGGTCGACTCTGGTCAAGGCATTTCCCCGAGGAATGAACTAGCAAATAGCAGTCATCTATTTTGTTGAGTTGAAACAGATGCAGTGCCTGTACATTGTGTCTCTCCGACTGCCAAGAATAGAGTCCTGATATGTAGCTTCCAGTACATGCAAATGCACCACACTGATGAGCCCAGTTAATAATCTTAAATTGATTGTCAACGTACTTCTCTGCATCTGCAATTAAAAGCTAGTCTCCGTGATGGTAATTGTGAAAGTATCATTTATGGCTGTAAAATTCCATCCACTTTACTAATATCCTTTAAGGAAGGAAATATGTTATCTTTACCCAGTTGGATGTACATCTGACTGCAGACCTAAAGTAATGTCGTTAATTCTTGATTGTTTTCTCTCATGGCCTAGCAAGCCATTTCATTCCAGAGCAATTGGGGATGGACAACAAATGGTGGCTTTGCCTGCAATGCCTACTTCATGAAAGTGAAAAGAAAATGCTTTAAATGCTCTAAATTTAGGGCTAATTTGTAGCTTGAGGAAAAGAGGGCTTGAATCTTAGATTCATTACAACTCTCTAGCTTATGACTGAAGTGTATATTCCAGAGAATAAGGTTAGAGCTAAGTTCTAATTCGTATGAATATATTTTCAAGAGATCAAACATTGTTTTAATTAGTTTCTGTTTGCAATTATGCTTGCACTGCACCCAAGTTGGGAGGAAGGGCAAGTTTGGTCTTCCCAAGTCTCTTGAGATGCTATTCTGAAATGAGCTTAGAGAAAACTTTTATGTATTCTCCTTTCTTTTCCCCTTTTTTCATAACTTTTCTTTTGTTGTTTCTTTTTATTCACAGCAATAAATCAGGTCTTTAGGTCTGATCTGTACATGATCTTGTTTATGCTGTACTCAAAACTTTTCTCATCTTCCTCATTTGTAACTTTCTCCTCCCTTCTCCCCTTACCTAATTTTCATTCTATAAATGTATGCTATACTGTACATCAGCTATTCCCTGTGGTACAGTTCCATTCTCTAGGCAATTATTTTTTGTTGAGATGCCTGTTTGATTTCTTTAAGACCATCTTGTATTAATGGTCCTTTATCTTGCTATCCCTCACGTATGCACACATACATGAAAATAGGAAGTGTTTTCTCTGTATCTACTCGATGAAAACCTTTCTAAATTTTAAATACCTCTGATAGGCCATCCATACCTTCTCTTTTCAAGAGGAAAGAGAATGGGCTTGCTGTTGCTTTCCTGATTAACCTTGTAAATCTTTCACACATCTATTTTCATTATAATATTATAATAAATACTTTGCACAAAGGTGTAGTCTAACCAAAGTTCATTAAAGGTTTGCCATAATGTGTCTACTTTTGTCAGAATCATTGGTGACCTTTAAGCGACAATTGGATACGTACATGGATAGATGCTTAAGTTAGGACAAATGTTCGGCACAACATCATGGGCTGAAGGGCCTGTTCTGTGCTGTATTATTCTGTGTTTTTTTTTGATTAGACTTACAGTGTGGAAACAGGCCCTTCGGCCCAACAAGTCCACACCGACCCGCCGAAGCGCAACCCACCCATACCCCTACATTAACCCCTTACCTAACACTATGGGCAATTTAGCATAGCCAATTCACCTCACCTGCACATCTTTGGACTGTGGGAGGAAACCGGAGCACCCGGAGGAAACCCACGCAGACACGGGGAGAACGTGCAAACTCCACACAGTCAGTCGCCTGAGTCGGGAATTGAACCCGGGTCTCTGGTGCTGTGAGGCAGCAGTGCTAACCACTGTGCCACCGTGCCGCCCCCACTGTGCCACCGTGTTCTGTGTTCTTTTCAGTTATATCCATCTTTAAATAAACCTTCGTGCTTTATTTGGTTTTCATTAATGGCCTTTTCTCTTATGTCACAACTTAGTGATTTGTATATTTTATGCTCTCCCTGTTCTTGATTCTAAATTGTAAATTGTTAATATTAAAGCAAATAACTCTGGTCCCAGCACAGAACCTTGTGGGACCAAACTTCATCACTTTTGCGACTATAAATAGCTACTACTTGCCTCGCTTTCTGTTATAGAATCATAGAGATGTACAGCATAGAATCAGACCCTTCTGTCCAACCCGTCCATGCCAACCAGATATCCCAACCTAATCTAGTCCCACCTGCCAGCACCCGGCCCATATCCCTCCAAACCCTTCCTATTCATATACCCATCCAAATGCCTCTTAAATGTTGCAATTGTACCAGCCTCCACCACATCCTCTGGCAGCTCATTTCGTACACATACCACCCTCTGCGTGAAAAAGTTGCCCCTTACGTCTCTTTTATATCCTTCCCCTCTCACCCTAAATCTATGCCCTCTAGTTCTGGATTTTCTGACCCGAGGGAAAAGACTTTGTCTATTTATCCTATCCATGCCCCTCATAATTTTGTAAACCTCTATAAGGTCACCCCTCAGCCTCCGACGTTCCAGGGAAAACAGCCTGTTCAGCCTCTCCCTGTAGCTCAGATCCTCCAACCCTGGCAACTTCCTTGTAAATCTTTTCTGACCCCTTTCAAGTTTCACAACATCTTTCTGATAGGAAGGAGACCAGAATTGCACGCGATATGCCAACAGTGGCCGAACCAATGTCCTGTACAGCCGCAACATGACCTCCCAACCCCTGTACTCAATACATTGACCAATAAAGGGAAGTATACCAAACACCTTTTTCACTATCCTATTTCCCTGCGACTCCGCTTTCAAGGAGCTATGAACCTGCACTCCAAGGTCTCTTTGTTCAGCAACACTCCCTAGGACCTTACCGTTAAGTGTATAAGTCCTGCTAAGATTTTCTTTCCCAAAATGCAGCATCTCGCATTTATCTGAATTAAACTCCATCTGCCACTTCTCAGCCCAATGGCCCATCTGGTCCAGATCCTATTGTAATCTGAGGTAACCCTCTTCGCTGTCCACTACACCTCCAATTTTGGTGTCATCTGCAAACTTACTAACTGTACTTCTTATGCTTGCATCCAAATCATTTATGTAAATGACAAAAAGTAGATGGTGCAGCACCGATCCTTGTGGCATACCACTGGTCACAGGCCTCCAGTCTGAAAAACAACCCTCCACGACCACCCTCTGTCTTCTACCTTTGAGCCACTTCTGTATCCAAATGGCTAATTCTCCCTGTATTCCATGAGATCTAAGCTTGCTAATCAGTCTCCCATGGGGAAACCTTGTCGAATGCCTTACTGAAGTCCATATAGATCACATCTACTGCTCTGCCCTCATCAATCTTTTTTGTTACTTCTTCACAAAACTCAATCAAGTTTGTGAGACATGATTTCCCACTCTCAAAGCTATGCTGACTATCCCGAATCAGTCCTTGCCTTTCCAAATATACGTGCATCCTGTCCCTCAGGATTCCCTCCAAAAACTTGCCCACCACCGAGGTCAGGCTCACTGGTCTGTTGCAGTTATCTTGTGGTTATCCAGTCAACCATTTTGCTAATTTGCCTGTTGACTCTACATGCTCCAATTTTGTTTTAATCTATTATACAGAACCTTTGATCCTCTCATTTTCTTCCTGTGCTGTTTACTCACTCTTGCAAACACTTCTCTCTCCCACTCTTTCCTCATCCCACTTGATTCTTATACACTCTCTTCACTCTATGTTGAAAGGGATTTTCTATTGATGGAGGGAATCCATGACAGCGTGAAGTCTTGCTCCATTGCATTCCACCACAAGTGAGAGCAAATGGTAAATAAAGTGATAATCCTTTTGTTCACCTCAGCCCTACCTTCGATTCTCCTATCATTAAATGAAGAGGAAGGAGTGTACAAATCCTTATTCAAGCTGTTCTCCTCAGTTTCTTTCGGAGGTGGTGAAAATGTATATCATGAAAAGACTTTAACAAGGAAAGGAAACCAAAAAACTCAAATTACTTTATCAGATACTGTTCATGTAATCAAATTAGGCCCTATTTGAATATGCAGATGAGGTTAATTACAAAATATACACTTGTGAAATTCAATTATCCTGAACAGCTGGTACATGGATAAAGTACCAAGGGATTATTTTGCTATAATTAATTGAATACATCTTATTTTTCGTAGAAAGCTATTCATCTCTGTAGATGCATCAGATGATAACTACATGCCAAAACTAATTCACGTGTTTGGTGGTGATAGAGATAATTTAAAAAAGTTGAACGAAATCACAGTTGATGAGTAAGTATCAAAAAATACAGAGTAAGATAATATTTACCTGTCAAATTTGTTTTTTTTTAAACTGACTATAGTAAACAAGAGCACCCGAGAATCCCACCTATAACATGAATGTCTTTGTATTTCAAACCTGTTGCAATTATATTTACAATAATGTTTTGAATGTTATACTGGTAATCATCACCAGTGCTTGTGTGCTGTTGCTGTTACTTTGACCTGGGCTATTCCAGATAAATGTTTGTTTATTATTGTATTTCCTGTTCCCTTTCCATTCCCCTTGTAATTATTTTCCAAGCATGAAGCACCTCCGTTCATGATCAGCTTCATTCTTCATCTCGTCTCTCCCTCTCCCAAATCCTTGCCCCTAGAGGTGTGCTCAAAAGAATTGTTCAGTCATTACTTTGGCTGACTCCGCTCGCTACAATGTGAAGGATAAAAAATTGGTTTCATTTCTATACAGTAATGGATTTTAAATAAAGGCAGTAGAAGTGGGCATTTTCTACCTCCGTTAAGATTTCTACGAAAAGTGGGTAACCTTTCAACTTTAAAAACATTAGTACCTTTCAATGTTCGAACTCATTGTCTCAAGGTGCTGGAAATAAACTTGCAACATTTACACTATTTGAACCTTTTTGACAAATGAAGTGTTTCAATTCTTTTCCAGAACTTTAGTCGGTGATCTCTGTATTCTGGAAGATATGATGGTTCACCTTCCTGTAATTGAAATCCGGATTATAGAATGTGTAGGTAAGTCCTCCAGTTTATTGAAGAGGGGAGAATGAAATTGATGGCCAACCGAAAAGCAATAATAAAATGCTGTCCGGGAAATGAAGATTAAATGGACAGTGATCCTGTTCAGCTAAAAATGAAGTTGGGCTGTTATAGTTAATGGATTTCTATGTTGTGTTCCATGGCATCCATTGGTGTGTCAAGATGGCAGGGGTAGTAGGATTCAAATTAAATGACGTTTCTGGAATCTCTAAGACTTAGTAGCCATATTTCCTGTCAAATCTTGAAATGCATAACGCAGTAGAGGAGAAAGGGGGAAAAAAAGAGAAAATTGTGGCTGCTTTTTGTTTGTTTATTTGCTTTAAAGCTATGAATATAGTATCTGCCTGAATGACGACAATATTGAGGAGGGAAGGTTAGTGTAAAAGAAACTCAAGGATTGTTCATGGTAAGATGAGGTAATTTATATTATGGTAGTGTTGTACAATTTGAGAGGCTAAAACAGTCAGTTGATAGTTCAAATCTTGGCTATTGCTGAAAAAGAAACATACACAACTTTTCATCTTGCACTCATTAGGACAGATGCAAGAATACCAGATTTCAGATGGAATCAAAATTTACACTGCATGAGAAAAGGGTGCTTATTTATTGTGTAATGGTGTGATTTGACACGTCAGCATGAGACTCTGTTACAGGTCACAGTCTCTTATACAAATGTACATGGGAAAACCAACCTTAGTTGAAGATTATACAACACCAGGTTATAGTCCAAAAGGTTTATTTGGAAGCACTAGCTTTCAGAGCGCTGCTCCTTCATCAGCTGGTTGATGAAGGAGCAGTGCTCTGAAAGCTAGTGCTTCCAAATAAACCTGTTGAACTATAACCCGGTGTTGTGTGATTTTTAACTTTGTACACCCCAGTCCAACACCGGGGTCTCCAAATCATTAGTTGAAGATAACTCTCATTCCTTGTACACACGTTAAATCATGTATACATATCCTGACTCAATTCAAATCTCGTCAATTTGCTCTCATGTGCTAAACAGAGGTTCTGGTGTCGTTTCACTAAGTTCCTGAGGTACATACATTAGACATTGTTCTTTATCCATCTAAGGCCCACCCTTATAGAGTCATAGAGATGTACAGCATGGAAACAGACCCTTCAGTCCAATCATCCATGCCGACTAGGTATCCCAACCCAATCTAGTCCCACCTGCCAACACCCGGTCCATATCCCTCCAAACCCATTTTATTCATATACCCATCCAGATGCCTTTTAAATGTTGCAATTGTACTGGTCTCCACCACTCCCTCTAGCAGCCCATTCCCCACACACACCACCATCTATGTGAAAACAGTGCCCCTTAAATCCCTTTTATATCTTTCCCCTCTCACCCTAAAACTATGCCCTCTAATTCTGGACTCCCCACCCCCCGGGAAAAGACCTTGTCTATTTACCTTATTCGTGCCCCTCATGATTTTATAAATCTCTATAAGATCACCCTTCAGCCTCTGACGCTCCAGAGAAAACAGCCCCAGCCTGTTCAGTCTCTCTCTGTAGCTCAAATCCTCCAACCCTGGCAACATCCTTGTAAATCTCTTCTGAACCCTTTCAAGTTTCACAACATCCTTCTGATAGGATAGAGACCAGAATTGCATGCAATATTCCAAAAGTGGCCTAACCCGTGTCCAGTACATCCGCAACATGACCTCCCAATCCCTTTACTCAATACTGTGACCAATAGGGCTGAAAATGTGTTGCTGGTTAAAGCACAGCAGGTTAGGCTGCATCCAAGGAACAGGAAATTCGACGTTTCGGGCCAGAGGCCTTCATCAGGAATGAGGAGAGGATGCCAGGCAGGCTAAGATAAAAGGTAGGGAGGAGGGACTTGGAGGAGGGGCGATGGAGATGTGATAGGTGGAAGGAGGTCAAGGTGAGGGTGATAGGCTGGAGTGGGGTGGGGGCGGAGAGGTCAGGAAGAGGTTTGCAGGTTAGGAGGGCGGTGCTGAGTTCAAGGGAATCGACTAAGACAAGGTGGGGGGAGGGGAAATGAGGAAACTGGAGAAATCTGAGTTCATCCCTTGTGGCTGGAGGGTTCCTAGGCGGAAGATGAGGTGCTCTTCCTCCAACCGTCGTGTTATGATGTTCTGGCGATGGAGGAGTCCAAGGACCTGCATGTTCTCGGTGGAGTGGGAGGGAGAGTTAAAGTGTTGAGCCACGGGGTGGTTGGGTTGGTTGGTTCGGGCATCCCAGAGGTGTTCCCTGAAGCGTTCTGCAAGTAGGCGGCCTGTCTCCCCAATATAGAGGAGGCCACATCGGGTGCAGCGGATGCAATAGATGATGTGTGTGGAGGTGCAGGTGAATTTGTGGCGGATATGGAAGGATCCCTTGGGGCCTTGGAGAGAAGTAAGGGAGGAGGTGTGGGCGCAGGTTTTGCATTTCCTGCGGTTGCAGGGGAAGGTGCCGGGAGTGGAGGTTGAGTTGGTGGGGGGTGTGGACCTGACGAGGGAGTCACGAAGGGAGTGGTCTTCACGGAATGCTGATAGGGGAGGGGAGGGAAATATATCCCTGGTGGTGGGGTCCGTTTGGAGTTGGCGGAAATGACGGCGGATGATACGCTGTATGCGGAGGTTGGTGGGGTGGTAGGTGAGAACCAGTGGGGTTCTGTCTTTGTGGCGGTTGGAGGGGCGGGGCTCAAGGGCGGAGGAGCGGGAAGTGGAGGAGATGCGGTGGAGGGCATCGTCGATGACGTCTGGGGGGAATCTGCAGTCCTTGAAGAAGGAGGCCATCTGGGCTGTACGGTATTGGAACTGGTTCTCCTGGGAGCAGATGCGGCGGAGACGAAGGAATTGGGAATATGGGATGTACCTGGACTACACCACCTCCCACCCTGCCCCCTGTAAAACCTCCATCTCCAGCATCTGCAGACCTCACTTTTTACTGTGACCAATAAAGGAAAGTATACCAAACGCCTTCTTCACTATCCTATTTACCTGCAACTCTATTTTCAAGGAGCTATGAACCTGCACTCCAAGGTCTCTTTGTTCAGCAACACTCCCTAGTTAAGTGTAGAAGTCCTGCTAACATTTGCTTTCCCAATATGCATTTATCTAAATTAAACTGCTGAATAATGCAGTCTAGGCTACCTCCTTGTTACTTACTATATTTGCTCCCTGATCTGGCTCTTCACCCAAGTCTGATGATGTCATAGATTCTTCGACTTTGCTAGCATTTTCTTGTCAGATTATTTAACCCTTTAATTCCCTGCTTTTAGCCCACGTCCTAATCCAAAATAGCCAGTTTAGTAGTGATATTGTCTCTTCCCCTTACTCACTGCCACCCATTCATATTGGCCAGATAGTGAGCACAAGGTTGTAAAACTACTTGGTTATACCATTTGTGCAGGTCAGACCTGCAATATAATCTATTGGCTCATCTGTCTAGCCCATAATCAAATCCACGCATCCGTCAAACTTCCATCCAAGGCCATCCTTTTCTTACTAGTTGTGTAGCCTAGCCTGCATTTTTTCTATCACATGCTCCCAGCCCTATTGCTCTGTCCTAGTTTTAGCTTTACCTGAATCTCTCTTTCTACTATTTTTCAGCTCTGCTCCCATTTTTATTAGAACAAAACTTCTAAGTGAAATTATTTATCCCTTTCAGTTGGCAAGTCACCTCTAATTAGCCAAGTGAAAATTCCCGATGAAGGGCTTTTGCCCGAAACGTCGATTTCGCTGCACTTTGGATGCTGCTGAACTGCTGTGCTCTTCCAGCACCACTGATCCAGAATGTAATTAGCCAAAGTATTGTCATGGTGAATGTACAAGGAAAGCATTGTTTCTCCCATCCGCATGCAGGAACCTGGCCCCTGCAGGGAAAAAAATCCAAATAATACATATTTTTTCAAAATAAACAAAGCCCCGCGTTACATGTTCGCTCGAGCATTAACCTTGGAAATACCTTGGCCATTCAGAATCTACTTTTCAATGAATTGGCACTCTTTTCCAACTCTGTATAAATTTTTATGGCCTTTGAAATTTGGCGTTCCTGACTCTCTTTTAATGTGTGCAAAATAGGGTTTCAATGGCATGTATCCTTCAGCAATACCAAAACCAAGTGCTCCGAAACAGTGAGAAAGCATTTTGAAAGTGAGTTATATATTTTTAATATTTCTGAAGGAGAACAAAGTGTGATTTGTTTCCACATTGAGTTCATATTTATTGGATTCCTATCACCACCTGCCTGAATGATAGCAGAGACATGAAGACTATATAAGAAATGTTGTCCCACGTCCCTAAGGGAAACAAATTATTTCTCATCAGTGACTTCGATCCTGGAGTAGGGAGGTCCCCGAACCTTTGGGAAGTTTTGTTAGACAAGGAACGTGTAGTGAACAGAAACTCCACTGGAATCCCCCTCCTCATAAAGTGCCTAGACCATGAGACAGACGAGCTCATGACCTCATAACAACTCCCACTCCAAACCCTGACACTTAATAGACTACATCAGTGTTTAAATGAGGAACCGCAAATATGTCTGCATCACTGGCAGAGTGTCAGGGGCCAATGATTGTTGGAGTGCCACCAACTAATCCACTCTACCGTTCTCAACCAGGTCCCGAAACAATAGGGGCAGAAAACTCTGCCACAAGAGACTCAATGTTAATGACCTACTGATGTGGTGCTTCCCTGTCAACCTGATGATCACCAATGTGCCAGAGCTATGGAATACCTACAGTACCTTGTTGCAGCATCTGTATGGACATGCTCAGCCTTTCAACTAGGAAGCATCAAGAGTGGTTTGAACAGAGCGATTAGGAGATCCAGGATCTCCAAGATTGTAAACTCAATGCAGTCCTGAAGTGGCAGCTTTATAAAAATCCAAACACGAGGTTACAAGCCTATAGGCAACTGAATGCCAAGATACAAGGAATAACCATGACCTAAAGAATAGGGTGAAAAGAGCACAAGGAGACTCAGCACCCCTCTGACAGTCATGCTGTTTACACAGTCAAAATCATCTACAGTCCAAGTACCCTGGGACCTACTCTGATGAGAGCCACAAATGGACAGTTGCCGCAAAGGCCATCAGTACTCACTGGAGAATGCACTTCAAGATGTGCTGACCAAGATGCAGCCTTCAATGCAAATGCTGTTGACACTATCCCTGATCACACTACTTGCTGCCAAGTCAGCACACCTCAACAGCCCTGAGATTGAAAAATCAATTCAACAGCTGGAAACCAAGCCTTCTGTCACGGATGAATTCCCCAATGGAATACTAAAATACAGCAGAGAGGCACTCTTGGTATGCATCGACAACCTCATCTCACTTTTCTAGAAGGAAAAGGTAATGCCGAGAAATGCCAGGAATACTAATTGTGACCACTTTCAAGAAAGGACACAAGTTCAACTGAAAATTACAGACAGATTTCCCTCCTCTCTGCCATGGGAACGGTTATAGTGAGAATTCTCCTCAATTGCCTTTTCCCAGTGGCAGAAGCACTCCTCTCTGAGACTTCATGTGTCTTCAGTCCATCAAGAGGTACAATGGACATAATTTTCAGTGTGCAACAAATCCCTTGGGAGCCTCCTATTGGTGTAAACAGACGTTGATGATGAAATCCAACATTGACTCTAATGGGCCAGTGCAGCCTTAAGATGCTTGAGAAACAGTGCTTGACATCTGAGACTTTTATATGTAGCACCAAGCTCACAGGGTTTACAGACCAGTCGTAGTGTATATATGCGTATACACACACACACACGCAAACACCACATGGACCATGGACCATGTACAGTAGTCACTTCAAATCGCAGGATAGTTATCACTATCTTGGCAATATCCTATAAGTCCACTAGCAGGATAGGCATACCGACATGACGGCTTTTCCCAGGCCAATATCACTAGTACTGGGGCAGTGGTCATGCACGACTGGCCTGCACTTGGTAGGGCACATTGTCAATACACCCGACACATGACTCCCTAAACAAGTGTTCTGCTCCAAACTCTGCAATGCTACATTATCACTAGGAGGGCACAGGAAGCAACACTACAAAGACAGCCCACAATTCTGCCTAAACTAAAGGCAACATTGCCACCGACATGTGAAAATTCCTTGTCCTAGAGCACGCAAACTAGAAAACATACATCCACAAAGACGCCAACCACTTTACACGTCGCTGCGTGGAACAATTTGAGGCCAAATACAAGCAGCGGAAATACAGAATATGGAGTGTCTCACCCACCTGCCTCCTGAAACACCATCTGCCTCACCTGAGGCATGATTGGATTATTCATCCACGTCAGAACCCATCCCTTCCAGAATGGAACTAAGTCACATTCAACCCTGGGGACTATCTAAGAAGCAAGAGAACAACAAGGAAAACACAAGACACCCTCTTATCTTCTCTAGCAGCTACTCTGAAGTTGACTGAGACTTTGGTATCAATCACTTTGTTGCTTTTGGTAGATTTGTGCTTGAAAAGTGAAGCCACGATGTTGCAAGTCTCCTGTGTGCATTTGAAGTACGAGATTTTCTTGTTAACAGGAATAGCATAAGTAATACCACTGTAAATTATTGCCAGATTCTCTGTAGCAACAGTAACTTATTTATGTAATGTTCATCACATTGACAAATGTCTCACTTGTTGGTGAGAGATGCTGATTAAACTGGCGTTTCCAAAAAAGGTGAGGCTTTGAAGATAGTGTGTTTAAATGTAGACAGCCTGTAGGATTGAATAGTTGAGTAAACATTTCACTTCATTACCTGAATTATTAGAGTACCCCAGGAGAATCGTTTTACATTGCTATTACAACATCTAAAAAGACATTTGGATAAGTGTATGAATAGGAAAGGTTTGGAGGAATATGGGCCAAACACAGGCAAGTGGGATTGGTTTATTCTGGGTAATGATTGGCTTGAGCTAGTTGGACTGAAGGCTTTGTTTCCATACTGTATGATTTGATAACACCCAGATACTACCTGTCAGTATGAATTCTCCCAACCCCTCATCAGCCTCCACTAAGAGTGGAAAAGGAAAAGATAATTCTCATCTCTGACCAACTACAGTTCCCTTAGCTGCTCTTCCCCACAAATAGTACGTATTCACCTGGGCATTCAGTAAAAATCAATTGTACAGGCAACATTGCCACAGTTTCTTACTGAACAACGGATTCCTGCCTCTGATGAGCAAATTGCTACAAAATAACTGTCCAAAAAGATAATCTTCCACTGTGAAGCAGATGCCAGTGAATTATAAGAATGTTAAGTCTTTCTTTAACATTTTCCAATAGAAGGAGGAATAGATGTCCGACTACATGGCATTAAGATCAGATCTTCGAGGGAAAGAGACCTAGGACTAAACGTTGATATGTTTCAAGCTGCAAACCTAGTTCGTTATCCACGGCTTGAGGGACATAATCCTGACAATCTATATAGAAGAGCTATAGTAATCCACAGGTATGTATCTATATTTGGACTTCCTTGAAGTAAAGATGCATGCTGACATCCAGTTTTACTTCCAGTTAATGCATTTTGATAAATTGTATTTTGATAACTTATTATATTCAGCAAATTTGGAACAAAAACTTGATGCATCGGAAGAGATTTTGAACTGATGAAGTTTGACTGTGTTATAGAATGTAAGAAAGTCTTCATTTTTCCCATTGTCAACTGGCTGAAAGATTTTTGATGGATTACGTAAAGGCAGAATTCAGAAACTCCAAATCAGGTTACCTCATTATCAGCTCGGTCAGAGAGTAAAATAAAGCAGGACAAAATAATATGTGATGGGCATAGTCAAATACTTTAGTTAAAAGTATATTCTTCTTGTGGCATTGCAAGCAATTTTTTTTTATTAACTGACATCTATGGCACCAGGAGTGTGCCAGTTGATCAAATATTCGGTTTGACTAAGAGGTCCGCATAATCAATGTAAAAACACACACTGAGTAATAGAAACTTAATGCAGGGAGTATACACATCAACATTAGACTTTATTTATCACTTAAACAATAATGAAACTTTGCCTTAAATAAAACTTAAGTGCGAGTGAGAGCCTTCTCACTTGTACTCTCAACTTATTACTCGAGCATTGGGGAGATCACGATAATGTAGTAAACATCAGGTATATAATTTATCCCGGTTTGTTGAAAGTGCTGGTTCATGAGGTGCCAGTTAAATTAAAGTTTGCTGTGCTTAGTTAATAACTAATAGACTTGAAGCTATCTTTACATGTAAGTTTACTTAAAAGTATGCTTTCCTTCTTTCCCTCAACTTTGTTCTGCTAAATCTAGCAGTTAGTTCAAAAGTGGCATTGATAAATGGCAAGTACTAACCCGTGGTGGATCCTTATTAATTGTGACTGTATTAATCCTTTCTTTCACTTATAATTTTGACAAGAATATGCCATTCTATAGAATAAATATTTACTTAGTAGTACAGAATTTAATCATTGTTAAAAAGGATACAAAGTTTAAGTTTTTCATTTTGCATACTTCAGGACTAGAGTGCAAGAAATCAAATTTTGAGAAGGAACACTAATTTACACTGCATGAGCAGAGGGTACTGATTGGTTGCTATGGAGATGAAGCAGAAATTGTTAACTGTCTATCTTAATTGATTGAACTTTAAATCAAGTGGGTAGATGCTGATTAAGTCAGTGTTGTCATGGGCATTGCAACAGATTGGTAATCTCCATAGCCCATTTTCCTCAGTGAAAAAGATGCAGTGATGTACAAATTGCTTTTGGCTATGAAGAACTGGGTCCTGTGTGTGCAAGATGAAAAGCTTCAATTTGTATTCTTTTAGCCATGTTTAAGATCTGTATAATTAAGTGTGTGTAAAACACTTTCAAAAGAAATTATACCTCAGAGGTGTAGGGTATACTTCTCCAATGTATTGTTGGATGCATTGTCTTTTAAACAATCCATTAAATGACAATCCAAATGCCTGATAGGGTGGCTGTTTTTCAAAGAAAAATCGTGTGATTTCAAAACCAGCACTACAACTGTACTGACAAGCCTTTCATTTTGCAAGCAAGCACCATTGCAATGCAACTCTGACTTTGACTTTGAAAATCAACTTTCAAATTAAGAAACTATAGATGATTAAAGTAATAAGAATGGTTGCAATTTATAAGAGGTCATTATAATTTAACAAGAATCAATTATTCTTACTGTTGGCTGACCATTTTAGGCATTCCCATGTAAAATTTGAGTGGAATGGAATAATTGTATAGAATTGAATAGGAATAAGTTGGTAGAAAAATAGAATGATTTAAAAGAAAGATTATGTTCTAATTTTTTTCCGATTATGATCAAGCCTTTAATTTAAAAAAATGTTCAAGGATAATAACATAACAACCTGATATGTTCATGAGTCGCATTATTGTTCTCCAGATTCCTTAAACTCCTGGACAGCCTTATTCACTATCTTGTTCCAGCCTGGGATCACACAGTTGGGTCATTTGGTCAGTTAAAGGTGAGTTACTGAAAAAATATAAGCCAGGATTTTGCAATCTTTTTATCATTCTGCTTGACTCACCAGAATTATATGCTTTCCAAGACTGTAGTTCCTTTCTGGAGTTTGGCACTTAAAAATTATTTCAAGTAGCAATTATCTTGTACGCTGGAATGCTATACTGATATTCGCAACATAGGAGGTGTTGACAAATGAAAAGTTAACAGCTATTACTTTCTCCAGTGCCACATAGAAAGTTTGCATGGATGTTCCAGTTAATTTCCACATATCCCTCTTTCCTCATGCTGCTTGCACGAGCAAATTTTTCTTGTTTTAATCTAGAGTTTGCGAAGTGCAGCCCTCTTCAACCTCCAGGCCTGTAAAATTCAAACAGGACAAAAGTGTAAAATTTATGTGCAATTAGGCCACAATTGGTGCAGTTGAATTGCAGGTTCAGAGGTTGTATGTGACCCAAAGTATGTAAGTTGGACCTGCATGCAGCATTGAAATTATTTACCTTTCTAAAGAAAGGTTTTGCATTTATTTAAGCCTCATCCTATCACCTGGGCACTCAGATGGTTTTTTTTGCAAGCATTGGGTTATTTCTGAGTTCTAATTACTGTTTTGCTGGCAAATATGTAACTGCTTTACGAGAATCAAGATTGCAGAAGTAAAAAAAAAGACCAGATAATGCAAGATGTAACCTTATTTTTGATATTTTGAAAGAGATGGAGTGGGTATCAGGACACCAGGAGCACTTTTGCTCATTAAATCAGGACGTTAGATATTTTACCCCAGTGTTAAGATTTACTTGCTACATGTGCAAAATGTAACCAAACCAACCTCTGCCGAGCACTTATTAAAAATAACAGATTGATACCAGCATTTTGTGTTTCAGCACATCAAGCAGTTCCTTCTGCTATCAAAACAGCGCGGAGCTCTGATTACACAATGCCTCAAGGATTCAGAGACTAACAATCCCAATGTCATGCCAAAACTCTACATCAATCGGCGAGTTGCTATGGAGCACCGGAATAATCCCTCCCTTGATCCCTCTTGTAAGAATGCTGTGTTCACACAGGTATGTCTGCTCAAAGTGATCTAGAACATCTTTCTTCACTACTTCACGTCATTTATATAAATTATTTGGATGTGAACATAGGAAGTACAGTTAATAAGTTAGCACATGACACCAAAATTGGAGGTGTGTGGACAGCGAAGAATGTTACCTCAGAGTACAACTGGATCTTGATCAAATGGGCCAATGGGCTGAGAGGTGGCAGATGAGTTTAATTTAGATAAATGTGAGGTGCTGCATTTTGAAAAAGCAAATCTTAGCAGGACTTATACACTTAATGTTAAGGTCCTAGGGAGAGTTGCTGAACAAAGAGACCTTGGAGTGCAGGTTCATAGTTCCTTGAAAGTGGAGTCGCAGGTAGATAGGATAGTGAGGGTGGTGTTTGGTATGCTTTCCTTTATTGGTCAGAGTATTGAGTACAGGAGTTGGGAGGTCATGCTGCGGCTGTACAGGACATTGATTAGGCCATTGTTGGAATATTGCATGCATTTCTGGTCTCCTTCCTATCAGAAAGATGTTGTGAAACTTGAAAAGGTTCAGAAGAGATTTACAAGGATGTTGCCAGGGTTGGAGGATCTGAGCTACAGGGAGAGGCTGAACAGGCTGGGGCTGTTTCCCTGGAGTGTCAGAGGCTGCGGGGTGATCTTATAGTAGTTTATAAAATCATGAGAGGCATGGATAGGATAAATAGACAAAGTCTTTCACTGGGGTGGGAGAGTCCAGAACTAGAGGGCATAGGTTTAGGGTCAGAGGGGAAAAATATAAGAGAGACCTAAGGAGCAACTTTTTCACGCAAATGGTTGTGCGTGTATGGAATGAGCTGCCAGAGGCAGTGGTGGAGGCTGGTACAATTACAGCATTTAAAAGGCAACTGGATGGGTTTCTGAATAGGAAGAGTTTAGAGGGATATGGACCAAGTGCTGACAAATGGGACTAGATTAGGTTAAGATATCTGGTCGGCATGGACAAGTTGGACCGAAGGGTCTGTTTCCGTGCTGTGTATCTCTATGACTGTTCAGGAATTTTGTTAGCTCTTGGGCAATTATTATGATATTGTCCAGCTGCTGTCTTTCCACCTTTCACGTGCTTTTTGAAGCAAAGCCTCTGTTGTCTTAAGTGACACACCTCTCATGAGGCATGCTTCTTTATTGTCTGTATCTCCCTTGCATTATTAATTCATTTTTTTCAGCAAAATGTATGCAGACCTCTGGGCTAACAAGTCACCAGGACCACCACATTCTTTTAAAAGTTGGCAGTTTTTTTTAAGGCAAGGGGGACACTGGTGATTCAAAGGCTAACTGAATTGTTGGTGTGCAAACTTATGCACATTATAGAGAGGCCAGGCACTGGAAGTTTCAGACAGTACTGTGAGAAATGATTAGGTATCCTCAAGAAAGGAACTGATGGACAGATAAATGTGGGATTAGGTAATGATCATGTATAAATCGCAAAGTCTAAACTGGCCACAGATGACATAAAAATCATCATATCCACAGGGAAACAGATAAGTGAATAATTCAGTTTTATAGGTTGCACACTTATTTTGTTAATTATGTAATTTTCTGTCTTGTATTTCTAATTTGGTGAGGAGATAGCATCTTTTTTTTAATCACCTCCATCCTTTATGCCCTCATAAGATACATCCTTCTCAAGGTGCTGGACAGCACTGCTCACCTTTGCTTTCTCAATGCAGTCTTCCTGATGACCTCCCAACATTTTAAGTTCATTACTGCTGGATTTGTCTTTCACCTGCTGCACGACTTAAAGTCCTGCATCATCACAGGCAACCATTGGACCCTGACAGGTCACCAGTCAGATTGTGCCATCAAATTGGAGTCAGCAACATGGCCTGAGGAAGGCACAAGTGCACATCTGTCACCCTTTTACAAAAGGGCAGGAACAATAGGAAATCAAAATTATGATTTTGTACTAAATTCTTCCATTAACATTGAATCCTACGTTGGGACCCTTTCCAGATCTTTTTGGTATCTGATGTTCACCCGCAATGTGGAAGGCAGCCAATTCAGAGACCTCCTCTGTATTCAGTTAAGGAAACTGGATGGAGAAATGATCAGAGTAAAAAATGAGGTCTGCAGATGCTGCCTGGCCTGCTGTGCTTTGACCAGCAACACATTTGCAGCAGGAGAAATGATCAGGGCAGCCACTCAGAATATCTGATGCAAGTCTGTGTTTTGGAGACAGAAAGAACAAAAGGGCACACCAAAATGTAAACAGTTTCTGATGCCTATATAAAACTTAAAAATAATGAGTCATTGCTGTCATGGCCATGAGCATGGAGGATGTATAGTTTTTTCATTTGATACGTGGTTTCTTTCTCGAGGTCATCGAGGAGGTCCTGATGTCTCTTTTTTTTTTCCCCCACAAGCAGGGCCTCCCCACCCCTCTCAAGCCTACTATGAGGAGGCAATCTCCAATTAGCATCTGGATTCAGTACAGGAAAATTCCAGTAAGCCACCCTCATTTGGCCTAATTGGTTTCCCTACTGTATGAAGCAGATTGTGCTTTCCTCTTCAGCTCCCACTAAGATGAGGGCAATCACCAAAAATGAGAGAATACTGAGCAACCTCAATCCATAATTACCTGCATTTCCCCACTTTCTTCCACTTCCAAAACCACCCCCACAAAGTGAAAAGCTTTCGTTCTTTCTGTTAAATAAAAAAATAGTTTTATGTCATTCAAACAGCATTGCAAAGACTTAAATTGTTCTTTGTGAAGTGTAACTGATTCAAATAATTAACAATGGGATTTATTTTGATTTCTTTCTTATTATACTCAACTTCAGTCATGAAATCTCTGTGAAATTGAGTACAAGTTATTCAGACCATGTTAAATTGCATTGTTTTACGTATTTGTTTTACAGATGTTTGAAGGTTTGAAGCCTTCGGACAAATGCGAGAAACCCTTAGATTACAGGTATTGTTTGGGAGACAAAATATTCTGTATATGAAGTCTTCTACAAGAGATTCCAAAATGAATGAGGGCTAGGGGATTTTCTGATGGCAGGAATAGAAACATGTTTATTTACTGCAGGTTACCTCCATCATATTTGTTGTATATAGGTCAGTTTGTGCATACACCAGAATTACAAAGCTTCTGTTGTACTTCAGTTCACAAGTACCGTACATATTTGTTTTATTTAATAAATTATATAGGCTTTCCCTGCCTTACATTTTTATTTCTTTGTGCTCAGACCAACTTGAATGGACTGCAGGTCATTTTGCTTTGTTAGTTCTACTTTGTAACAGGGCTAAATCATTTGATTTACTGCCTTGAAACCCATTTCTTTATTGAACACTGTTAAAGGCCTGCATTCCAATGAGTTTATTATTGCATTATCATGGAATGGAGCTTCGGATATTTAATCCCCTTGCTCTGACTTCCACCTTGCTTTGAGATTGCATTTACATATCTATGAATTGTTAATTGAAGTAAGCATGTGAGGGTATTAAATTTGGAATTACAGTAGGATACATTCCAGGACCTACCATGGAAGGTCGAAACTGCAGATAGGAGTGAACCCATTCATTTAAATGGGAAACTTACCTTCCCGGCAGCCTCCTGATCCCTACTTATGGAATGTTCCCTTGAATGTTCAGGCACGGGTAACTGAAACCGCGGAAAATTATTCCATGGATACAGGGGTCGCCCTATACATTCATTTACACTATTGCACAACCCTGACCAACCAATTGAAGAAGATCATCTTCAAATAACTTATAAAAAAGAGAAACTAAAGTAATCCATGAAACAGCGATTGGACACAATAAATGTTAAAATTTCTTTTACTTTTAGATTTTAGAAGGACCATTATGTGTTGAACACCAAATCAATTCCTGTGTTGGCATTAGAAATTATTTTGAACCCAGGGTATAAACTCGATGGTTTAAAAATGCATTGCCATCTGTTGTATATAGCAACATCGATGTTGAAGTCTCTGGTCTAATTTGTGATTTCAAATTTTGTGTATTGTAAATGTGACTCTCTATTGAATATGGGATGGTTGGCTACATTGTTCTGCATTTTGTTATCGTGACGATTACTCAACTCCACGAGTGATACTCTGTTTTCCTCCATGGTCTTCCACTCGGCAATTTGGTCATAAAGTGCAGAAAATATGCAGTCAATTGTTGCATTAATTTCATAAAAGTCAACAGAATTTTCTTTAAATTAATCATTCGAGGACATAAAACTAATGTTTCTGAAGGTTGTATCAGCCCTTTGTAGTTCTTAATTGTGGTGAAGGGAAATAATGGAAGTAAGGCTTTAACACATGAAGCACATTGGAGCACATACAGTTAGAGCTATTTGTTACAAACTCTTCGAACTTGGTCACTTTGTTTAGAAATATTTAATTGATGATAAGCTTAACAATTAAAGTGGTAATTGGACGAAGTTACTTATCTTTCTAGCTTCAATAACATGTTAATACAGACAGTACCCTTTCCATTACTAACAGTTCAGAACTCCATACAAGAATACTCTTTACACTTGTTATTCTTTTTTAAATCCAAAGATGGCCAGCGCGCTATGACCAGTGGTGGGAATGTAAATTTATCTCTGAAGGCATAATTGACCAAGGTAAGCACTGTTCAGCCTTAAAGTTTACTCTGCCTGGTCTCTCAATAGATCCCAGTTAATCCTTTGTTTTTATTTAAGGTTTCCAGCATGTGCTATTGAGCTGAAATATTATTCTAAAGATTTTTATATGTTTGCCTTTATAAACCTGCATGAGATAATGTTGGGTCACAGTGAGTTTCGTAGGAAGCATAGGATACCCAGTCATGATTAGAAGACAATCTTATAGAGCAGTTTGGCTAATAACATAAGCCATGCATGTTTGTCTATGGCAGTATAAAATTTTAAGAATTTTATTGTGTTGTGCCCTTTTAACTGTCATCCCAGACTTGGTAAGCAATTTTTTAACTAATGTATTAAAACGCCCTCAGTGAAGTAATTATAGTTATGATCTACCACTGAGTACTGATGTGCAATTGATATTGGAAAATCAGTGAACTATGTTTGAACGAGTTCTGATAAATGATGATTAATCTAATCCAAAGTTAATTATTTAACATTATAAAAACTTTTTTTAACTCCAATTTTTTTTTAAACAATAGGTGGCGGATTCCGCGATAGCCTCTCTGATATTTCTGAAGAGCTATGCCCAAGTTCTGGGGACAGTCCAGTGCCTTTGCCCTTTTTTGTAAGGACATCTAATCAGGTATGTTAAAATCTAACTGAAGAAGACTTCTTTTTCCTTCTTGAAGACATTGGGGCGGCACGGTGGCACAGTGGTTAGCACTGCTGCCTCACAGCGCCAGGGACCTGGGTTCAATTCCCGCCTCAGGTGACTGACTGTGTGGAGTTTGCACGTTCTCCCCGTGTCTGCGTGGGTTTCCTCCGGGTGCTCCCGGTTTCCTCCCACAGTCCAAAGATGTGCAGGTCAGGTGAATTGGCCATGCTAAATTGCCCGTAGTGTTAGGTAAGGGGTATATGTAGGGGTATGGGTGGGTTGCGCTTCGGCGGGTCGGTGTGGACTTGTTGGGCCGAAGGGACTGTTTCCATACTGTAGGTAATCTAATCTAATCTAAAAACATTGACTTATAATGCAACTCTCTTAAAATCTCTTGCTTACCTTATCTATATCAACCGATTTTTCTATCTCTCTTGAAACTCTTGTTCAAGAAATTAGAGAATATGCTAAGTTAAAAAAAATGGAGAAATATGTTTCATTTATTGCTGGCAGCTTTCAAGGTAGCAGAGCAAACTTTGCTGTTCAAACCTTCACTTCTGATGAGGTTCAAGAATGGGAACTTAGCCCTGCCAAACTTTTCAATCATAAGGATTTTCACACGTTAATCGTGATCACCACCAAATTCTGGTTAGAAAGGGGTGAGAGCCTCAACACGAGATTCAGCTCTGCGATTATATATGAGTATCAGTGCCTCAGGGGCTCAGGATCTCTCAACAGGGTGCCTCAGCCTCCCAGAACAAGACCTCTTTCCAAGTGAATGAGGAGGAGTATAATTCAAAAAGTGCTTGCGACTGGATTTCCTCCCTGTCAACCATATATTTAATCCCCTTGTCAAGTTTTATGTTCTTCCCTCTTTCTACATGGAGAGAAAGCAGAAGTTATGAATCCTCACATTAGTTTGTGTGCAAAGAAGAGAAGGACAGGTTTTGTGCAGGGTCGTAAAGGCAGGTGTCAAAAAGGAAAATGGTCTAAAGGAAAGTTTGTGTTGTCTGCTCTGTTCGAGAAGAGAGGTTTCTCTTTTTTTCCCTGTCCTTGGGAAAGCTGACTTTCTGCAGTCCCTCAAATCACACAGTAGAATTCCCCACTAACTGAGAGCTCCATTTGGTGGGGGCAGGAGAGTTTTTACTGGTCACCTAACCATTCCTGTGGATTCTGCAATCTGAAAATTAAAAACGTTGCTGAATGTTTCTGAAATATACCACAATTCCAAGAATCAGAAATAATCCTTCTGATTAAATGGCCCTATTGGTGCAAATTGGTTGGGGAGCCTGGTGTCAGGTTCTTAATTGCTTTGTTAATGGATGTAGGTTTGCTGCTGAGCTGGAAGGTTCTTTTTCAGACATTTTGTCACCAGTTGGTGACATCATCAGTGAGCCTCCGGATGAAGCACTGGTGGCAGGGCCCACTTTCTATTTATGTGTTTAGGTTTCCTTGAGTTGGTGATGTCATTTCATGTGGTGATGTCATTTCCTGTTCTTTTTCTCAGGGGGTGGTAAATGGGATCCAAGTCAATGTGTTTGTTGATAGAGTTCCGGTTGGAATGCCATGTTTATAGAAATTCTCGTGCATGTCTCTGTTTGGCTTGTCTTCGGATGGATGTGTTGTCCCAGTCAAAGTGGTGTCCTTCCTAATCTGTATGTAACAATACACTGAGAGTGGGTCATGTCATTTTGTGACTAGTTGATTATTTCAATGATCACTATACACAGCAGCACAAAGGAGCTATAAAGAGCAGAGGAAAATCACCCATACAGTATATTCAAAAAGAAGGATTCCCAATTAACTGAGTCCATCAATTTCTCAGCAACAAACCAAACAAGCAGACAAAACACGTCCAGAAACCCTAGCCACTCTCCCCTACATCAAAGATATCTCTAAAATGACTGCCAGACTACTCTGCCCTCTTGGCATCCTGGTAGCCCACAAACCCACCAACACACTAAAACAGCAGTTAATGAATTTGAAAGACCCTAATCAGACAGCAAGCAAAACTAATGTCATTCACAAAATACCTTGCAAGAACTGTAACAAACACTACAGTAGACAAACAGACAGAAAACTAGCCACCAGGATACATGAACATCAACTAGCCACAAAAAGACATGACCTACTCTGACTAGTATCCTTACATACAGATGAGGAAGGACACCACTTTAAATAAGACAACACATTCATCCTAGGACAAGCCAAACAGGGACATGTACGAGAATTCCTAGAAGCATGGCATTCCAACTGGAACTCTACCACCAAGCATATTGACTTGGACTCCATTTACCACCCCCTGAGAAAAATAACCACAGGCATTGATATCACTAACCCAAGGAGACCTAAACACATAAATAGAAAGCAGGCCATGCCACCAGAGGCTCACTTATGATGTTACTTCGTGTGGTAACAAAACATCTAAAAACATACCTGCCCACTCAGCGAGCAAACCTACATCCAGAATCTCAACCTGAACTCATCAAAACGTGCTGCTTTGTTAGTGATAAAGAGAAGGAGGAAAAGTTGCTACTTGGAGGTCTGTGTTCCTAACGCAGAAACCACCTTTCAATTTTGCTGAGGCCAAGGTAATGTGATTTTTGCTTCAAATTCAGAATGGATGTTTAAGTCCTGAGAATTATATAGCAGTTTGACTCTTTGGTGAATAGGAGATTGCGGATTAAAATCCAATTCCAGGATTTAAGAATTTAATCAAGGTTCATTATTTATTGCAATGCAAAGGAGATTCCTGTTTCTCAGAGTTGCTATTGTTTAGTTGAGGTGTGTCATGGACAGACTTTGTTTTCTTAAGTGTTTGCGTATGAGATTAGAATGTGCTCCTGTTCTGTGTAGTTTGTCCCAATTTGAGTAATTTCGAGCAGAAAACTGTTTGAAGTGATGGTGTAGGGATAATCCAGGAACCACAACAATATTCTGGGGGCATGGGTTCAAATTCCATTAAAACAGATATAATGAAATTTGAATTGAATAAAAATGCTGGCCAAAGAATTATCACGTAACCATTGTCGATTGTCACGAAAACCCATCTGGCGTTTTTAGGGAAGAAAATATACTATCCTTTCTCTGTCTGCTTTACATGAGCCTCCAGACCCACTGGAGTCTGTTTGACACAACTGTCTTCTGAGCAATTAGGGATGGCAATTAACGCTGGCCGAGCCAGTACCTCCAAATCCTATGCACAAATTTACATAACTCCTCTTGTAATCCTTAAAATCAAATGCACATTTAACCTGTTAAAAGCCCCAAGTTATTTTCTAAATAAGATGATATTAGGCTGATATGAATCCTGTTTTATAGTTTTTCAAGTCATGGAAATTCAAGGAAGGGGCAGTGAGATTAATGTCATATCGAAAACCCATTGAACTTTGACATCCCTATTGTCCATGATGAAACAGGGGAAAGTGAACCAACTGGTATATCACAGGCCTTTTTGTTGATGGTTTATCCTTTGTAAAGAAGCTTGTGAACTTCATACATGGCTGTGATTGTCCATATTTCAGTCAGGTATGTGCCAAAGTTTCAGGTCTGTCGGGCATTGTTAGTGCCAAAGTCCCATGACATGGAGGAGCCATTTAGAAAGCAATTGAGTCCATTTTATAGAAGCGTTTAAAGTGTTGCAATATTTTCATGCCTGTAATGGTCTTGTGATATAGCTGTTCAGGTAAATATAAAAGATCTTGTTCATTAAGTGATATTGAAGAATGTCTTGTGTCTAGATCAATATTTATCTCTGTCAATGCTACAAAAAAGATTAATTGTTTACTAATGTCATTGCTGTTTATGGCATCTTGCTATACAGAAATTGTTATTTTCTTCCATCAAAATTCACTGACTGTGAAATATTACTATATTTGGTCCTGAGGTAGTGAACTTTCAGTTTCAATCTTTAGCACCTTTTGGCTTGAGGGCAAAATTCACAACAAAAAAAATCACAAAATACAAAATAAGTTGAGATACAACAGTGACAATTTAATAATTTTCTGCTCTTGTTGATGTATTTAGAAGAGCCCTAGTAAAAATTGCTTTATAAAATTCAAGTAACTGCGTCTTGGGAGTTACCTATCATGGAGATTAAACAAAATTTAATTTCTGTTTGTTCTCCTTTCCCCAAGGGTAACAGTACTGGAGAAGCACGAGATGTATATGTTCCCAATCCATCCTGCAAAGAATTTGGAAAGTATGAATGGATAGGCCAGCTGATGGGGGCTGCATTGCGAGGACGCGAGCTTTTGGTAATCATTTTGTTATAAATGCAAGGTTTTATAAGACTGTTTCCTGGGATTGTTCAATTTAGGGTGAAATGGAGGAAATCTCTGATCTACTGTCATCTAGGAAGACGAGCATGGCAGATACATGGGAATGCCACCACCTGCAAATTCCCTTACAAGCCATGCGCAATCTGATTTGACAATATATCGCCGTTCTTTCATTGGTTCAAAATCTTGGATTATCCTTCCCTAACTGGATTGTGGTTTACCTAAAGCAAATGGACTTGTTCAGTAAGACAACAAATACAGAATGCTAGAGAAAATCAGCAAGTCAGGTAGCGTCTTTGGAGGGAGAAACAGAGTTAATGTTTAGAGTCCAGAGCGTTTCTCACAGTATTTTGATTTTATTCACATATTCAATACGGCAGCTCAGTGCTACTTTCTCTTGTGCATTTTATGGGTTAGTTGTACATGCTAGCCCAGCCAGTGGTGTCCACATCCATAAATGAATGAAACAAAAATGCCTGTTTTGAATTCTGTTGGCAGGGCTTGCTTCTTTTAAGATTAAAGAGACACTTAAGTTTTATTTGATCGGGAAGATGTTTCATGCTTTTGTAAAATGTGCTGATAGTGAATAGACTGTTAATTTCCGAAGTTTCAGGAAGGTGTTAGATTTATGAAGTTTTGGAAATGTTTATACACTTAAACTGTCTGTTTAGTTTCAAGATAAACTGAATTTGGAATAGCTGAAGTCAAAAGGATGGCTAATTAGCATTTCTGTCTGGTTATAAGGCCCATGCGATTTATGTTGCTGAGGTGATGGGTTCTGAGAGGATAAGAGTCCAAAGTAAGTCATTGTAAGATGAAGTTGCAGGTATTCCGAAAGAATCTCTGCATTTCAAAGCAGGATACAAAGCATATTTTCTTCAAGGGCTATTTTACGATTGTTGTGGTTACATTTTGGTTCTCGGGTTCCATTTTCATTCTTACTAACTTCTTTATTATTGGTACAATCACACAAAAACAATATCTTTTGTATTTGTGTTGATATATCTGATATGTGGTTTCACATAGCAGCAGTATTAGAGGTATCTATCAATATGTCAGAAGGGCTTTTCCCCAAAACGTCAATTTTCCTGCTCCTCAGATGCTGCCTGACCAGCTGTGCTTTTCCAGCATCACTGTAATCTTGACTCTGTATCTAACAATATGTTCAGTTGTAGACCCTTTATTAAGCATAATTTGACAAGGATATTTTGTCAAAATATCTGACACTTTTACGCAGATCTATCACCAATCATAAAGATAGATGAAGTCACAACTAATCTGTTTCTATCACATACTCACAAAAATTAGTTCCTTTTTTTAACTGCAGTTCAGGGTCAATTTTAACAATTTATACTGTTCCTTAAAATTGTACCCACTATATTTAATCCCATATAAAGTAGCTTCTGAAGATATGCAGTCTTAAGTTAGAGATTCAATTATTTGTAATAATTTTTATTACTTTGATTACAAGTTTTCCTGGCCCCTAATCAGTTGAGTATTCCTTTTCTTGGCAGGCTTAAATCTGTACTATCTCTTGTGCAGCCTTCCTTTTCTCTAAACCCCTTTCAGATTCAGCTTCTTTCCTTTTATCCATATTGCAGACTTTTCCTGCCCACTTACCACACTTCTGGCAGCCACCCCATCTACTCCTGCTATCTGCGTGGCAGCCACCAACTCTCCCTGAGAAGGCCTTTGCCTCTCCCCCTCTTCCTCTCCCACTCCCTTTGAATGCCGTTTCTTCTTCCCAGCCCACAACATCTTGCAGCCAGGCCCTAGCAATTTGTGTGTAATTTTTATCAGGTGATTTTGTGACTGCAATAGTGAACATGAAGCAAGCTGTGTTTGGAATAGTAAAACATGGGCTTTTTTTAATGGATGCCATTCTCCATACTGCACTTGCATAAACTCAGGAGCTAATTAAAGGGACATAGTTCACACTTAAGGTTCATTTAGCATTGGTAGAGATCATGAAATACGTTGTTTGCCTGTTTTCCCAACCAAAGAATGGCACTACTAGACATACATTAATTACAAGCTTCTACAAAATAGAGGAACTGTAACGAGTGATGGGTGGTTTCTACAGCTTTCACCTTTAGTTAACTAGATTCTACCTTGCGGCAAAGCACCATAATTCTAATTGGGGGAAGATTTCATTATTTTATCATTTCTAAGTTAGAAGTGATGCTAATTGTTCCTATTTACCATTTTCCCTCTTTTACTCTTTTTAATCTTGTTGTCCTTTGAAGTAGATATTCCCCCTTCATTTTAATTTGTGAACTTTACGACGTATGTTTCTTGGATACATCTTGGCTATAGCTTCCTCACGTTGCTGCTAATGCTATTTGGCTCAATAATTGTCTTTAGAATCTTATAAATTTGCAGTCTATAGTTTATTGGGGTATTGGTGACATAGTGATAATGTTATTGGTCTTGTATTCGAAAAGCCCAGGGTAATTTTTAGTGACCCAGAAGGAGGTAAAATTTGAATTCAATTAATAAGAAAAATGAAGTTAAACGTAGTCTTGGTAATGATGACTGTTAACTGTCCTCAACTGCCATTAAACCCCTTCTCGCTTGCTAATATCCCTCAGGGATAACTTGTATCTCTTAGGAGTAACATGAGCTGTGGATAGGAGAGTCTATAGACATACTGTACTTGGATTTCCAGAAGACATTTGATAAGGTGCCACATCAAAGCTTATTGTGGAAAATAAAAGCTCATGCCATGGGAAAACAGATGAACATAAATCGAAGATAGGCTGGCTTGCTGGCAGAAAATGCAATACACATTCAGCTCCTTGCTGAATTGGCAGGATGTGAAGTGTGGAGTCCCCACGAAGGTCTTTGCTGAACTGTCTGCTTTATACATTTTACATCAATGTGCTGATTGAGGGGAACAGAGGCATGATAGCTAAATTTGCGAGCAACACCAAGTAGGAAAGTATGATATCAAGAATTCTGGGGTTTGCAGATGGAAATAAATATATTGAATGATTGAGCAAAAAAAATCTGTCAGTTGATTTGATTTATTATTGTCACGTGCATTTTCAGAGATACAGTGAAAACTATTGTTTTGTACCAACTAGATAAATCATATTTTACAAAGTAGAACAGAATAATTGAACAGAGTCGCAGAATATAGTGTTACAGCTACAGAGAATGTGCAGACAAAGATCAACTCTAAGAAACGACAAGTCCGTTCATAAGATTGATAACAGTGGGGAAGAAGCTATTCTGAATATGTTAGTATGGGTTTTCAAGCTTTTGTATCTTCAGCCTGATGAAAGAGAGTATAACTAGACTGGGAGAGGTCCTTGATTATATTGGCTGCTTGCCTGAGGCAGCGGGAAGTGTAGACAAACTCATTGGATCTGGTCTTCGTGATGGACTGGGCTCCATTCACTCTCTAATTTCTTGCAGTCTTGGGCAAAGTAGTTGTCATATCAAGCTGTGATGCAACCGGACAGGATGCTTTCTATGGTGCATCTATCAAATTTGGTAAGTGTCATTGTGAACATGCTGAATTTCCTTAGCCTTCTGAGGGAGTAGAGGATTGAGTATGCTTTCTTGATTGTAGTGTCAACATGGATGGACCAGGCCAGATTGTTGGTGATATTTATTCCTAGGAACTTGAAGCTCTCGACCACCTCTACCTCAGCACCATTGATAGAGACGGGACATCTCAGCCACTGTGCTTCCTAAACTTGATGACCAGCTCCTTCATTTTGCAGACATTGAGGGAGAATCTGTTGTCCTTACACCATGCTACTAAATTGTCTCTCTTTCTTTACTCTGTTTCATCATTGTTTGAGTCCAACCTACTACAGTAGTGTCATTAGCAAATTTGTAAATGGAGTTAGAGCTGAATTTGGCCAGACAGTCATGAGTGTATAAAATGTATAATAAAGGGCTGAGTACACAGCTTTGTGGGGCACCAGTGTTGAGGATTATTGTGCAAGAGATGTTTATCCTTCTGGATTAATGTTCAGGAGGTCATGGGTCCAGTTCTGGGGTGGGAGACAGAGTCCTACATCTTGGAGTGTGGAAATGAGTTTGGTTGTGTAATGTAAGAAAATGCGAAGTTGTTCACCTTGACAAGGTGGATTTAAAAAGCAGACTATTATTTAAATGGAGAGCAACTGTGAAATTCCAAGGTATGGACGGATTTATGTTCCAGTGCTTGTGTTACAAAAAGATGCTGTAGATACAACACATAATCACGAAGGCTAATGGGATACTATCCTTTTATTACAAAAGGAATTAAGCATAAATGTAAGGAAGTTAATTTTCAGATATAAAGAGCATTGATGAGACCATGTCCTAAATATATGCAATCTTGATCTCCTCTTTAAGGAAGGATCTAAATGATTTGTGGGCAGTTTAGAGAAGGTTAAATGGACTGATACCTGTGTAACAAGTAGGTAGATGACACATGTTGGGCTTGATTTTACTGGAGTTCAGAGGAGTGAAAGGTAACTTGATCCTGAACAGAGTTAACAAGGTAAATTTGGAAAGGATCTTACCTTTTGTTACTAAGTCTAAGACTAAGGGAAGGAGAAAGTGAGTACTGCAGATGCTGGAGATCAGAGCTGAAAATGTGTAGCTGGAAAAGCGCAGCAGGTCAGGCAGCATCCAAAGAACAGGAGAATCGATGTTTCGGGCATAAGCCCTTCTTCAGGGCTCAAAGTGAACAATTTCGCATTTTCTTACATTACACAACCAAACTCATTTCCACACTCCAAGATGTAGGACTCTGTCTCCCACCCCAGAACTGGACCCATGACCTTCTGATCAGTAAGGCACACTGTTTTAAAATTTGGGTGTCACGCTTTCCAGATGGAAGTGAGAGTTTTTTTTCTGAGAGTTTTGTGACCTTGAACACTTTGCCTCAGAAGACAATGGAGGCAGTGTTATTAAGTTTTTTTTAGGGCCAAGATAGATTGTTTCTTATTCAGCAAGGAAATCAAAGTTTTTTCAAAATTTATCGTGTGTGAGGGGATTTACTAATAAGTTGATTCAGCTAATTCAGTGTTCCTGGAGTCTTTTTTTACAGAGAACAGTGTGTTTGAGAGAGAGTTCCCATAATGCTAATGGAAATTTGTTTGCATTGGAAAAATTGTACAAGTAAACATAGAGGCATTAGCCTGCTTTCAGTTGAAAGAATCAGATTTTTTTAATGTAAGGAAAACACCCTACATTTCAGTTCACAACAATCCTGAATGAAGTGAGATATAGGAGCACAGTGCTCCTGGAGCAAGAAATCAATTCAGAAAAAGGTTGTCTCAGTGCATAGGTTTAGTTTAAAAGTTCCTCAGGGAGTGTTTCATTAAAACCCTGAAAGGATTATTTGAAACTGAGAAAGTTGAAGTGCTGTTGTGTGAATACACAAGGAAAAGTCTATCAAATTAAGAATTGAAAACCACAATTAGTCAAACTGATAGTTTTGATAGAGAAGGAAGTGCCCCGCGGTGCTTGAGCACTTGAAATGTAGAAGGACTGAACAGTAAGCTTGCATATGATACAAAAATTGGTGGGTGTACATTGTGAGGAAGATCGCCTTAGACTATTAGAGGATATAGGCGGGCTGATCAGGAATCCGAATTAGAGAAATGTGAGATGATGCACTTGGGCAGGGCAAACGAGGCAAGGGATTAAGTGATGAATGGTAGGACCCTGGGAACCACCAAAGATCAGAGGAACCTTGGTCTGCATGTACTCTGGTCCCTTAAAGTATCAGGACATGTGGATATAAGTGATTAGGAAGACATATGGTATACTTGCTTTTAGTAGCTGAAAATGTGTTGCTGGAAAAGCGCAGCAGGTCAGGCAGCATCCAAGGAACAGGAAATTCGACGTTTCGGGCATAAGCCCTTCATCAGGAAGGGCTTATGCCCGAAACGTCGAATTTCCTGTTCCTTGGATGCTCTCTGACCTGCTGTGCTTTTCCAGCAACACATTTTCAGCTCTGATCTCCAGCATCTGCAGACCTCACTTTCTCCCCTACTTGATTTTAG